>NC_091626.1:63114500-63739500 GCF_027580195.1 Bos mutus | reverse complement strand
CCCTTCAGCTGGAAAGGCAGCTTTAAATAAGGGAGTATATAATTGTTCAATTTTGATAAGGGTTACTAAGAAGTAGGGCATTCTCTGAGATCTTATAACAGAGCACTGTGATCTGGAGGCCAGGGCTATATTGCGGAATATGACACAACTGAATTCTAAACTCCTTGATTTTTCATAATTCCATAGCAGTTTGTAAAATATTCTGAAGGTTAAAACTTTACCTTAAAACAAATAAATAAAAGGGCAATTTCTTTAACAAAATAAGAACTTAAAAAAAAAAGTTTTCTAAAGGATATACCATTGGCTATAGATCTTTCATTAATGATAAGGAATTATAATTTATAGCACTTAGAAGGCAATGGCAAGCCACTCCAGTACTCTTACCTAGAAAATCCCATGGATGGAGGAGCCTGGTGGGCTACAGTCCCTGGGGTCGCTAAGAGTTGGACACGACTGAGCGACTTCACTTTCACTTTTCACTTTCACGCAATGGAGAAGGAAATGGCAACCCACTCCAGTGTTCTTGCCTGGAGAATCCCAGGGATGGCAGAGCCCGGTGGGCTGCTGTCTATGGGGTCGCACAGAGTCGGACACGACTGAAGAGACTCAGCAGTCTTTGTTTGATACCTAAGTTGAACTCTGAATATATAAGCAAAAAAAAAAATGGGTTGGAAATTTCAGAAATAGCTAACTTGCAAAACAATTTTTGTTTTATGAAATGGGCTTTCAAAAATAATATATAAAAAACTAAACTGATTTATTCCCTTGAGACTAGTTAGTGGATAGTACTTTTATACTTCCAAGCCCATGACTGAGAAATATGAATGGGTTTATCTGTCTGATCTTGGAGTGAGGTAACGTGGTGTTGTGAAAACCCTTAGCTCTACAGTCAGTGACAAATGTGAGCCAAAAAAGAGTGGAATTTTGTGTGGTTGCATATATTTTATTACAACAGACATGCTTTAAGTATTTTTTTCTAAAAAAATAGAATTTTATGCTTAATCTATTGAACATAGTGGTAAAATTTAATTGTTTGCATGGTTTATTGTCACACTGAAACAAAGGTCAGCTGCACTGGTGCCATTTCTGAAGTCTTTGTTAAGAAACTCATGTTACTTGTAATTATAGAAGATAATTCAGAAAAATCAACATGATTAAGGAAATTTTAGTTCAAATAAACTGAAGATTCTTAAATGTGATCTTAAAGAAATGCAAGGCGATCAGATCAGGGAGACGTTTTTAAGAAATGTCAAGCGTCCTGTGGAATTTAAAATAAATTCCAAATAAGTATGTTTAAAATAAAGTCTTTTTATCTTCAAATATTGATTAACTGAGCCCACAATCATTTTCAAATCAGTGGAAAGGCTGTTGAACTGATGATTTGTAATTTACTAAATTATTTGCTTTTACTGATGCCTGGAAAGTGAAAGTGAAAGTGAAAGTCGCTCTTTCACTTTGGGGCCCTGTATAGTCCATGGAATTCTCCAGGCCAGAATATTGGAGTGGGTAGCCTTTCCCTTCTCCAGGGGATCTTCCCAACCCAGGGATCGAACCCAGGTCTCCCACATTGTGGGTGGATTCCTTACCAGCTGAACCACAAGGGAAGCCCAAGAATACTCAGTAACCTATCCCTTCTCCAACGGATCTTCCCGACCCAGGAATCGAACTGGGGTCTCCTGCTTTGCAGGTGGATTCTTTACCAACTGCGCTATCAGGGAAGCGCAAATAAATAAATAAAGGAAGGTAAGCATTTCTTTCCTTCAGCTAGATTTTCTAGCACCATAGTAACATATCTGTAGCACATTTTGTATTTTAAGTGGAACTTTTGCTTGTTTACTTTATTTGATCCTCAAAGTACTAGTCTCCATGTTATAGATAAGGAGGTTAAATGACTTGTATGACTTGATGCCCTTACCTGATTCACCTCGTGACAAAACCAGAACATGATACTCTTCTGTCTCTGAGATCTGAGCTTTTTTTGCCACCTCAGTCATAGCCACTCTGTTGATAAAACATTTCGGGAGTGTTTGCAACATACGATACAACATTTTGATTTGTTGTTGTTGTTGTTTGTTTTTTAGCCGCCTTATGTAAGTTTAGTTTCTGCCAGATACTAAGTCAATTTGTGGTCCTGAATTAGCTTACACTAATTTTACCATAATTTTTGGGTCACTCTGAGCTAGGTAGGAAAATCTTTTCAAACATATTCTACTTCCCATGATAATGCATTAAACCTGGCACAAAATTCCAGATCATCAGATTTTGTCTTAATAAAGCAAGATATGCATGAAATTGCACACTGTCAATCCTTTGTTCAGAACAACTATTATCTTGGAAAAAAAACTCTATTTAAGTTGTAGGATTGGTTAATAAAAGAGAAATTAAAATATTTTTTTTGAACGATTGCACATTATGTATTTAAAGGTAAGACATTAAATACAGTTGCCTGATTTCTCTTTAGAACTTTATAATCTTTAAATTGAAATAAAGAAGGCTCTGAAGCTTGAATGAATAGTGCTAATGTTTCATGGAAGCATATCTACTATACTCACATCTGTAGGGAGTTTTACTTACATGTGGACTCTTTAGAAGAAATATAATTTAGCACGAGAACCTCTGCAATTCATCTTTTATTCAACGATCATTTATGTGCCAAGCAGTTTGCTGGAAATTCAGTGCATGGACGTGTCCTCTATATAGCGGTCCCCAACCTTTTTGGCACCAGGGACTGGTTTCATGGAATACAGTTTTTCCCCAGACCTGGGGAGGGTGGTCTGGGGATAACTCAAGTGCATTACCAGAGAAGGCAATGGCACCCCACTCCAGTACTCTTGCCTGGAAAATCACATGGACGGGGGAGCCTGGTGGTCTGCCGTCTATGGGGTCGCACAGAGTCAGACATGACTGAAGCGACTTAGCAGCAGCAGCAGCAAGTGCATTACATTTTTGTGCACTTTGTTTCTATTGTTATTGCATAAGCTCCACCTCAGATCAGTAGGCATTAGATTCCAGAGGTTGGGGACCCCTGCTTGTAGAAGTTAGAGCCTGAATGATGAGAGGAGAAAGACAAACAAATGAACACTTGAACCATGCAACAAGTGAAATACTACCTATTAAAAATTCTGCTATTGCAATTTTTGTCTACCAAGAAATTTTCTTTTGCCTTTCCAGAATTCTTACTGGATGATAAACTTTGTAAACATAAAAGACCAACATTTATTTTTACTTAGTATTCTTTAAAATTACAGATCTATTTTCAAATCACTGTGACTTCCTACATTTTAATTCTAAGGTCTGTTTTAAACTTTTTGAAGCCATTGATTTAGCCAGTTTACCTAATGTATTGTTTCACTTTTGATTATACCCTGCATCATCCAGCAAAGGGTTTGGGATGATGTATTACTTAACCCCGAAGGCACTTTAGTGAACATGTAGATTCATTAAAATTTTTTAAATCAACTTTATTTATTGTAATTATATACAATAAAGTCCACAAATTTTAAATAGAAAATTTTGTGACTTTTGACAAATGTATGTAATCAGTGTCACAATCAAGATAAAGATAATTTTTGTCATACCAAAAAGTTTTTTTACAGCTCCCTTTTAACTTCTCCTCACCACTACCCCCCCCCAACCACCACTTCCTCTCTGCCTTTTCTCCTTACCTCCCCATCCCTGACAACTTCTCACCTTTAGTTTTGCCTTTTATACAATTTTATATAAATAGAATCATGTGGCATGTAGTTTTCTCTGCCTTCCTTTTATATCTGGCTTCTTTCACTTAGCAAAATATTTTTCAGATTCATCAGTTTTGTTGCATGTCAGTAGTTCCTTTTTATTGTTGGATAGTTTTCAGTTGTTACAATATGGTTATTCATTCATCTGTTATTAATGGATATCTGGATTGTTTCAGTGTGGAACTATTATGAATGAAGTTACTATGAACATTCATGTGTAAGTCTTTGGTGGAATATCTTTTCATTTCTTAAGGCAAATACCTAAGAATGAGATATCTGAGTTACATGGTAAATTAATTTAATTTTATGAAAATTGTCAAATTGTGTTCCAAGGTAACTGTACCATTTAACATTCCCACCAGTGGTATCTAAGAGTTCTAGTTGCTCTAAATTCTCAACAAGACCTGGTATTCAGTCTTTTCATTGTAACCATTCTATTGAGTGTGTAGTGGTAACTCACTGTGGTTTTTGTTTACACTTTCCTAATGACAATAATATGGAATATCATTGCAAATGTTTATTTGCTGCTTCTATATCTTCTTTGGAGAAGTAACTATTTAAATCTTTTGGCCATACTTTTAAGAGAGTTATCTTCTGTTGGTTGTAAGACCTATTTATATATACTGGATTGAGTCTTTAATCAGAGAAGAGATTTTAAAATGATTTTCTCAAGCCTGAGGATTGCCTTGTTATTTTTATGTGACTTTCAAAGAGCAGAATTTTTTATTTTAAAGAAGTCCAATTTCTCTTTTTTTGAAAATGTTTCATGATTTTTTGTCCCCTAAGAAATAGAGGAAAACAATAGGATGGGAAAGACTAGAGATATCTTCCAAAAAATTAGAGATACCAAGGGAACATTTCATGTAAAGATGGGCACAGTAAAGGACAGAAACAGTATGGACCTAACAGAAGCAGAAGATATTAAGAAGAGGTGGCAAGAATACACAGAAGAACTATACTGACCTGGATAGCCACAGTGGTGTGATCATTCACTTAGAACCAGACATCCTGGAGTGTGAAGTCAAGTGGACCTTAGGAAGCATCACTATGAACAAAGCTACTGGAGGTGATGGAATTCCAGCTGAGCTATTTCAAATCCTAAAAGATGATGCTGTTAAAGTGCTGCACTCAATATGCCAGCAAATTTGGAAAACCTAGCAGTGGCCACAGGACTGGAAAAGGTCAGTTTTCATTCCAATACCAAAGAAGAAGCAATGGCAAAGAATGTTCAAACTGTCATACAATTGTGCTCATTTTACGGGCTTCCTTGGTAGCTCAGACGGTAAAGCGTCTGCCTTCGATGCAGGAGACCTGGGTTCAATCCCTGGGTTGGGAAGATCCCCTGGAGAAGGAAATGGCAGCCCACTCCAGTATTCATGCCTGGAAAATCCCATGGACCGAGGAGCCTGGTGGGCTACATACAGTCAGTCCATGGAGTCGCAAAGAGTCAGACATGACTGAGCGACTTCACTTCACTTCACTTACATGCTAGCAAGGTAATGCTCAAAATTCTTCAAGTTAGGCTTCAACAGTACATGAACCGAGAACTTCAGATGTACAAGCTGGATTTAGAAAAGGCAGAGGAACCAGAAATCAAATTGCGAACATCCATTGGATCATAGAAAAAGTAAGGGAATTACAGGAGAAGGGGGCAACCGAGCATGAGATGGTTGGTTGGCATCATCCACTCAATGGACATGAGTTTGAGCAAACTCCGGGAGATGATGAGGAACAAGGAAGCCTGGTGTACTGCAGTTCATGGGATCACAAAGAGTCAGACATGACTGAGTGACTGAACAACGGGCAACAAGAAACCCAAGATCACAAAGATCTTCTTCTAGAAATTTCTGTAAGTTTTGTAGTTTTAGCTTTTACACTGGGATCTGTAATCCATTTCAAGTAATTTTTGTATATAGGTTGAGGTTAATTTTTTTCCATGACGATGTCTAATTATTCCAGCACCATTTTTCGAGAGTTCATTCTCATTGAATTTCCTTGGCACCTTTGTCAGAACTCAAATGACTTTTTATGTATGGCTCAATTTCTGGACTGTTTGTCCCATTCCATTGATCTAGATGTCTGTCTCTAGGCCAATATAATACTGTTTGGTTTCTGTTCGTATCCTTTATAATAAGGCTGACAATCAGCTAGTAAGTCTTCTAGCTTTGAATGTGAGTTGTGAGAGCAGAAATCCTTGTCTTGTTTCCAGTATTAGGGGAAAACCATTCAGTCTTTCAGTGTTAAGTATAATATTAGCTGTAGGTTTTTCATGAACTGTCATGACTTCTTACACTCTTAGAGCAAATAATTTCCAAATTCTAGGCAGATTAATTCCTGACCCTAACTGGAAGATGTTTTTGAAAGAATCTTGACAGAATTTCAGCTGTATAGAATTTTATCTCCTGAATTTCCTGAGACTTTTACTGAAGTTGGAAAGCCAGTAGATAACTTACAAGTTTCCAAATCTTGTGTTAGAAAAGGAATTCTTCTCTAGCCTTCCCTAGAAAGCCTGTGTCTAGGACCAATACCATGTTTTTTTAATTCACTCTTCCAAATAAGAGTCATGAAGCAAAAGAAACACCTCTCTTCTAATGAATGTTTTTTGAACACTTGAATAGTTTTGCCTCTGGACCTAAGATGAGATGATTCCACGGCAATTATTGGCAAAATATAGCCTTTTGTGGGGCGTAATGCAGTGACGTACTATTGGTCTTATTCAGTTGTCCTGCTAGAAGTCTTTCTCACAGCTTTAGAGGATGATTACTGTAAGAAGGAGTGCTCTCTTTTGGCAACAAGCAAGGGGGTTACACAGCACAGACCAGAAAATCCAATGAATAGGCAGGTTAAATGGGTTATTTAGTGATTCACTACTGGGGTTTGTTGACTTCACACACCAGGAATCCCAGAGGTTCAATGTTAAGTGGCTTTTATTTCTATTCCCTTTGGAATATGTGGGTAATAATTTAATTGACCTTGGTTCTTATTTTATTTCAAAGTCCTAGTTGAGAAGTTCCAGAAATAAGGCCTGTGGATTGGTATATGGGAAATAGAATGTTAGTATATAGCTAAGTACCACTGGAAAGTGAGATTGCACACTTGATGAAACTGACAAATTCATGGTAGCTGTCTTCCAGAAGCTATGGGAATTAAACACTGGATGGCAGGTAGAGGAGAGCCAGCTTCTCATTGATGATTCCTTTAGGAAAGACCTAAGGCTGCAGCCCTGACTCCCAGTGAAGTTCCCCATATCAGTCTTAACAGTCTTGGATTCATGTTTCTCCAGAATAATACTGGCCACTTCCATCTCCTTAGAGTAGATTGGCTAATGATTTGTTGATGCATCAGGGGAATGGGGGGTGGGGTTGATGTGGGTTATTGTTGTTCAGTCTCTAAATCCCACTCTTTGTGACCCCATGGACTGCAGCATGCAGGATTCCCTGTGCTTCACTATCTCCTAGAGTTTGCTCAGACTCATGTCCATTGAGTCGATGATGTCACCCAACCATGTCATCTTCGGTCACCCCCTGCCCTTAGTCTTTCCCAGCATCAGGGTGTTTTCCAGTGAGTCAGCTTTTCGCATCAGGTGGCCAAAGTATTGGACCTTCAGCTTTAGCATCAGTCCTTCCACTGAATATTCAGGGTTGATTTCCTTTAGAATTGAATTCCCTAGAGTCTTCTTCCTAGAGTCCAAGGTGTTCCCAAGAGTCTTCTCCAGCACCACAGTTTGAAAGCATCAATTTCTCAGTGCTCAGCCTTCTTTATGGTCCAGTTCTCACATCTGTACATGACTACTGGAAAAACCAAAGATGAGGTCAGCAAAGTGATGTCTCTGCTTTTTAACATGCTGTTTAGGTTTATCATAGCTTTCCTTCCAAGGAGCATGCGTCTTTTAATTTCATGGCAGCAGTCAACCTCGAGATAATTTTGGAGTCTAAGAAAATAAAATCTGCCACTGTTTATACTTTTTCCTCATCTATTTGCCATGAAGTGATGGACTGGATGCCATGATCTTAATTTTTTGAATGTTGAGTTTTAAGCCAACTTCTTCATTCTCCTGTTTCACCTCCATCAAGAGGCTCTTTAGTTCCTCTTCACTTTCTGCTATTAGATCAGATCAGATCAGATCAGTCGCTCAGTCATGTCCGACTCTTTTTGACCCCATGAATCACAGCAAGCCAGGCCTCCCTGTCCATCACCAACTCCCGGAGTTCACCCAGACTCATGTCCATCTAGTCAGTGATGCCATCCAGCCATCTCATCCTCTGTCGTCCCCTTCTCCTCCTGCCCCAAATCCCTCCCAGCATCAGTCTTTTCCACTGAGTCAACTCCTCGAATGAGGTGGCCAAAGTACTGGAGTTTCAGCTTTAGCATCATTCCTTCCAAAGAAATCCCAGGGTTGATCTCCTTCAGAATGGACTGGTTGGATCTCCTTGCAGTCTCGAAGAGTCTTCTCCAACACCACAGTTGAAAAGCATCAATTCTTCGGTGCTCAGCCTTCTTCACAGTCCAACTCTCACATCCATACATGCTATTAGGATAGTATAATATGCATATCTGAGGTTATTGATATTTCTTCTGGCAGTCTTGATTCCAGCTTTTGATTCATCCAGCCTGGCATTTCACATGATGTGCTCTGCATATAAGTTAAATAAGCAGGATGACAATATACAGCCTTGAAGTACTCCTTTCCCAGTTTTGAACCAGTCCATGTCTGGTTCTAACTTGTTTCTTGACCTGCATATAGGTCTCTTAGGAGGTAGATAAGGTGGTCTGGTATTCCCATCTCTTGAAGAATTTTCCAGTTTTTTGTGGTTCACACAGTCAGAGGCTTTAGTATAGTCAGTGAAGCAGAAGTAGATGTTTTTCTAGAATTCCCTTGCTGTTTCTGTGATCCAACGGATGCTGGCAATTTGATCTCTGGTTCCTCTGTGCATATATGTGCTCAGTCACGTTCTACTCTTTGCAACCTCATGGACTATAGCTCACCAAGCTCCTTTTTCTGTGGGATTTCTTAGGAAAGAATACTGGAGTGGGTTGCCATTTCCTCCACCAGGGATCATCCCAACCCAGGGATCAAACTTGCGTCTCTTGCCTTGGCAGGCATATTCATTACCACTGTGCCACTTGGGAAGCCCTTTGTAAATTCAGCTTGTACATCTGGAAGTTCTTTGTTCACATACTGTTGAAGCCTGGTTTGAGCATTTTCTTGCTGGCCTGTGAAAATGAGAGGAATTGAATGGTCGTTTGAACATTCTTTGGCATTGCCCTTCTTGGAAATTGGAATAAAAACTCACCTTTTTCAGTCCTGTGGCCATTGCTAGAGGTGGGTGGGACATGTTTTTAAAGTTTAGATTGTTGGTCTCTGGTAACTGAAATGGTACTGAAATCTTTGTTAGAAATGATGTCTTTTAGTGTGTCAGAGATGAATCCCTATATGACAATAGCAGTGGTAAATATTTTATAAAACTATAATAAATCTAGAAAAGACATATATATATATTGCATATGTATATTGCATATATATATATATATGTATATTCTGCATATATCTAGAAAAGACAAAAACTAGTTTAAAAAGATACGAGCACCCAAGTGTTCATAGCAGCACTATTTACAATAGCCAAGACATGGGAGCAACCTAAGTGTCGAATGGACGTGTCCAATTAATGGATAAAGAAGATGTGGTGTGTACACACACAGAGACAGACACACATACACAATGGAATATTAGTAAACTATGCAAAGAATGAAATAATGCCTTTTCTAACATATGGATGGACCTGGAGATGGTCATACTAAGTGAAGTCAGTCAGGCAGAGAAAGATAAACATTATGTGCTCTTACATGTGGAATCTACAAATTAGTACAGATGAATTTACTTACAAAGCAGAAATGAATTCACGGACATAGAAAACAAAGCCATGGTTACCAAAGGAAAAGGGGAGGGATAAATTAAGAGTCTGGGATTAATAGATACACACTACTATACATAAAATAGACAAATAACAAGGGTTTACTCTATAGCAATGAGAACTATATTCAATATCTTATAATAACCTATAATAGAAAAGAACCTGAAAAATAATATATATGTAAGTTTATGTATGTTTAAATATGTATTTAAATATACATGTATAAATAACTGAATTACTTTGCTCTACACCTGCAACTATTACAATATGGTAAATTAGCTATACTTCAGTCTAAAAAAGGAAGCCATGTGTAAAACAAACATTTATCGTTTCTCTTAAGGGTCTTTCAAACTGTAAATCAGAGTTCTAAGAAGGGTTTTTTTATGATTAAAATAATCATTGTTTTTCTTTGACTTTTTAAATTGATATTTTCAGGTGTTTTTATGTATTTGTGTGACAGTTTGTTTCTAACTTACATAGTTATGGTAAAACCCCCAAAGGAATGTTAAATTAAGACTTCTGTAGCACTACAGAGCCTCATTAGAATGTCCAGAGGAATCTTTTACTTTGAAGTCTATAGACTGTGCTTTTGATCTTTTACTGTAGAGTGTGCCTGGCCCTGTGAGTCTCATGTCACACCATTCTGCACATTTAACACATGCATAGTATGTGTGCGAGTGTGAGGGTGTGTCCAGGTAATACTGCTCATTTGGGTGTGCTCAGCCGAAATAATTTTGGCCCATAATTTATATGTATAGGTGTAAAATTGGATTCTTGGCATTTCAAAGTCCTTTTCTGGCTTTGTAAAAAAATTTTTTGACATATAAAATTCTACAACTAGTAGGATTAGAGGCAGGTTTTGCTAGCATTTGGATATGTTTACTTGAGTGAATCATTTTAGCATGTTTCTTAACTTTTTACTCAAATGTATAAAATATGAGCTCTCTGAAAAGAGACTAGTTTTAATTGTTTCTTCCCCATGAGAGTTTTTGCTATAACTCAGAGAAGAAAAACTCTGGAAAGAAAAGCACACCAGCTCCCTAAACCTACTGGTATCATCTTGGCCCAGTCATTCTCTTGAAGTGTGTTTCTTAACCTATAAAATTAAGGAGTTGGACTGCTGCTGCTAAGTCACTTCAGTCGTGTCCGATTCTGTGCGACCCCATAGACGGCAGCCCACCAGGCTTCCTCGTCCCTGGGATTCTCCAGGCAAGAACACTGGAGTGGGTTGCCATTTCCTTCTCCAATGCATGAAAGTGAAAAGTGAAAGTAAAGTCGCTCGGTCGTGTCCAACTCTTAGTGACCCCATGGACTGCAGCCTACCAGGCTCCTTCGTTCATGGATTTTCCAGGCAAGAGTACTGGAGTTGACTAGGCCATCTTTAAAATCTGATTCATTGGTAAGATTTTCATTTGATTGTATTTTATTGCATTGCTTTTTCATTTAGTAGTAGAAGCCCATGCACAATCCATTACTGACATAAAAACACACAATGTGAGAGTTGTGAGTTTGTCAGTTTAAGTTTTATTCTCACTGAGAACTGTATAGCCCAGGAAATAGCCATTCGGTAGCTCTGAGTAAACTGTTCTGAAGAGGCAGGAGAGGAGCCAGTATATATGAATTTGGGGGCTAGGAAATACAGATAGTCAAGCATATATCTTGGTAAAACATTACTACTAATCACAAAAAACAGATCAGATCAGATCAGTCGCTCAGTCGTGTCCGACTCTTTGCGACCCCATGAATCGCAGCACGCCAGGCCTCCCTGTCCATCACCAACTCCCGCAATTCACTCAGACTCACGTCCATCGAGTCAGTGATGCCATCCAGCCATCTCATCCTCTGTCGTCCCCTTCTCCTCCTGCCCCCAATCCCTCCCAGCATCAGAGTCTTTTCCAATGAGTCAACTCTTTGCATGAGGTGGCCAAAGTACTGGAGTTTCAGCTTTAGCATCATTCCTTTCAAAGAAATCCCAGGGCTGATCTCCTTCAGAATGGACTGGTTGGATCTCCTTGCAGTCCAAGGGACTCTCAAGAGTCTTCTCCAACACCATAGTTCAAAAGCATCAATTCTTCGGTGCTCAGCCTTCTTCACAGTCCAACTCTCACATCCGTACATGACCACAGGAAAAACCATAGCCTTGACTAGACGAACCTTTGTTGGCAAAGTAATGTCTCTGCTTTTGAATATACTATCTAGGTTGGTCATAACTTTCCTTCCTAGGAGTAAGCATCTTTTAATTTCATGGCTGCAGTCACCATCTGTAGTGATTTTGGAGCCCAGAAAAATAAAGTCTGACACTGTTTCCACTGTTTCCCCATCTATTTCCCATGAAGTGGTGGGACCGGATGCCATGATCTTCGTTTTCTGAATGTTGAGCTTTAAGCCAACTTTTTCACTCTCCACTTTCACTTTCATCAAGAGGCTTTTGAGTTCCTCTTCACTTTCTGCCATAAGGGTGGTGTCATCTGCATATCTGAGCTTATTGATATTTCTCCTGGCAATCTTGATTCCAGCTTGTGTTTCTTCCAGTCCATCGTTTCTCATGATGTACTCTGCATATAAGTTAAATAAACAGGGTGACAATATACAGCCTTGACGTACTCCTTTTCCTATTTGGAACCAGTCTGTTGTTCCATGTCCAGTTCTAACTGTTGCTTCCTGACCTGCATACAGATTTCTCAAGAGGCAGGTCAGGTGGTCTGGTATTCCCATCTCTTTCAGAATTTTCCACAGTTTATTGTGATCCACACAGTCAAAGGCTTTGGCATAGTCAATAAAGCAGAAATAGATGTTTTTCTGGAACTCTCTTGCTTTTTCTATGATCCAGCGGATGTTGGCAATTTGATCTCTGGTTCCTCTGCCTTTTCTAAAACCAGCTTGAACATCAGGAAGTTCATGGTCCACGTATTGCTGAAGCCTGGCTTGGAGAATTTTGAGCATTACTTTACTAGCATGTGAGATGAGTGCAATTGTGCAGTAGTTTGAGCATTCTTTGGCATTGCCTTTCTTTGGGATTGGAATGAAAACGGACCTTTTCCAGTGCTGTGGCCACTGCTGAGTTTTCCAAATTTGCTGGCATATTGAGTGCAGCACTTTCACAGCATCATCTTTCAGGATTTGGAATAACTCAACTGGAATTCCATCACCTCCACTAGCTTTGTTCGTAGTGATGCTTTCTAAGGCCCACTTGACTTCACATTCCAGGATGTCTGGCTCTAGGTCAGTGATCACACCATCGTGATTATCTGGGTCGTGAAGATCTTTTTTGTATAGTTCTTCTGTGTATTCTTGCCATCTCTTCTTAGTATCTTCTGCTTCTGTTAGGTCCATACCATTTCTGTCCTTTATCGAGCTCATCTTTGCATGAAATGTTCCTTTGGTATCTCTGATTTTCTTGAAGAGATCCCTAGTCTTTCCCATTCTGTTGTTTTCCTTTATTTCTTTGCATTGATCACTGAAGAAGGCTTTCTTATCTCTTCTTGCTATTCTTTGGAACTCTGCATTCAGATATTTATATCTTTCCTTTTCTCCTTTGCTTTTCGCTTCTCTTCTTTTCACAGCTATTTGTAAGGCCTCCCCAGACAGCCATTTTGCTTTTTTGCATTTCTTTTCTATGGGAATGGTCTTGATCCCTGACTCCTGTACAATGTCACGAACCTCATTCCATAGTTCATCAGGCACTCTATCAGATCTAGGCCCTTAAATCTATTTCTCACTTCCACTGTATAATCATAAGGGATTTGATTTAGGTCATACCTGAATGGTCTATCAAAAAACAGATATCACAAGTTAATGATTTTAGTGCCCTTGTAAGAAGATACAAGAATCTGGGGTCATTGAAATTCTTCCCGAGATATGCAGCTAACTGTCTATGAGTTTGTTTATCTAAAACAGGGAATGCCTCCTTCTGTTTTTTCATCCTAAATTCCTTTCAGGATGCATTGTTGGTTGGTGACTACCTGAGTTCTGACTTAACTCTTGTATAACTTGTTGTTACATATCTTTTTAATCAGTAGTATGTGGTTATTCACAGTATTTTAACATCAGTACCTCTGACTTATTTAACTTTGCTAAATTGTGAAATGTACATAGTAGAGTGCATTTTAAGCAGTAATAGTTATGAAAGAACACCATTGTATTTACTTGTAAGCTTAAGAAAAAGACTTTCTGTAGCACCTTGGCAGTCCCTGCCCGTTTCTGTAGACATTCCCTACCCCAGCCTCTTACATCCCTCAGGACCACTATTGCAATTTTAAAGTTAATTGTTCCTTTGCCTTTCTTTGTAGTCTTACCATACAAACACACACACACACACACACGTATTCCTAAATGAATCATTGATTGTCTGTTTTTGAACTTTCTCTTCATAGAAAAGTATCATAGCATATACAGTCTTTTGCAAGTTGGCTTTTTTTGTTCAACACTGTTTTGGGGATTCATACTTGCTAATGTACAGCTGTAGTTCACTGCTTGCTGCTGAATTGTTTTTGTGTACTGTACTTTTTATTTTCCTATTCTGCCAATGGATTTTTACATTTCCAGTTTGTATGTTTATTTCGTTCTTGTTATTAAGAACCATTTCATGACATGTAAAATCATTTCACAGTGTTATAAGAAAGCTAGCAACTTCTCAAACACTTAATTCATTCTTTAAACATCTCAACCAGATAATGAGAATTTCACAGCAAAATTATTATCTAGAAAACTGCAGTTCCTGTGTCAGAGGGAATTGAGTGCAAGTCCCATGAATGAAGGAATCAAAGATTTCATTGTGGAAATTAGAAGCAGATGCTTCTAAGTTGGGGGATTTTCCCTGAGAACAGCACTTTTTGTTGGCTGTGTCATGCTAAAAATTCATCTTGGCTGAAAGGAATTTTTGCGCCTGGTTGCTAAACCTGATACGACTTTTGAATACAGATGACTATGAAAAAATAAAGTTTATGTGGTTTGAAATTCATGAATTTTCACCGTTGCCTTTTTCTTCTTGTTGGTTGCTTATCTAGCGTCTCCCCTCATCTTCCAACTTCCCAAAGGTACCCGTGTTTTTGTTTTGATGTCCACGCACTTCAGGGGAAGTTGCTCCCACCTCTGGCTCTGGAAGTGGGCCTTGGGAGGCCTCAGCTAATCTGCAGAGTCCATGCCCCTCTGTCCAGTGATAGAGAGCTTGTAACCCAAGACATCCAGTCAGATTGAGTATCAGTACTCTTGTTTGCCTCTGCATTCTGGTTGATTAAGCTACTCTGAGAGATGCCAGCCTTAAAGTGGAGTTATTCCAAGGTACCAAGAAGAAACTAGGCCCTGGATGACATATCAAGCTACCATATCAAACCCCCCACAAGCTTACCCATCCTACTTCTAAGCTTTAAGTTACTTTAGTTTTTATAAATTCCCCTTATGTCATTTAACTAGTTTAAATATCAGTAGGTAACTCTCATATAGGGCTTGCCATATGCTTTATAGCATCCTTTAAGGTAGATACAGTTATTATTTCTATTCTACAGATATGGAAGCTGAGATGTAGAGAGGTGAAGGGACTGGTCCAAGATCATACAGCTAATAAATAGTCCAACCCAGGCAGTGTGGCTCCAGAGTCCAAGTGCAATTTAGGTATCTTGGATACTTGCAACTTAGTGCATCCCACCCGATGTATCTTTATATATGTTTGCTTTCACACAAGTTGGCTTACCCTGATACACATGGAGACTTTCCCCCAAACTACTTTGTTGACAGTACTGACATTATGTTTGTTCACTAAATTTAAAGACAAGGAAAAAAAAGGTGCCCCCTTTCACCTGTAATTAACATAGAGAAAATATTCAAGAAGCTGTAACCAGTATTGACACCCTTTGCTGGGGTGGGTTCTTCTTAAAGAACCTAATTTTAATCTTAATTGCTAAGGAATTCATTCACATTTTTGGTGAATTTCTAAATAATTTACTCAACACAACTCAGTAGTGTAATAGTGTTAGTCGCTCAATCGTGTCCAACTCTTTGCAACCCCAGGGACTGTAACCCACCAGGCTCCTCTGTCCATGGAGTTCTCCAGACAAGAATACTGGAGTGGGTTGCCATTCCCTTCTCCAGGGGATCTTCCTGACCCAGGGATCGAACTTGAGCCTCCTGCATTGCAGGCAGATTCTTCACCATCTGAGCCACCAGGGAAGGGCACCTTTCCTGGGTGCTTATTACAGACCCAGGACTACTGTAGGCATTAGAAACCTAGAGATGCTAGCAGATTCTCCCAGTACTCTTTGGGAAGCAGACTCACCAGCAAGCACAGAGGTGATTAGGAATGCAGGAGAAACACTCCTCAGCTGCCTGCCGATGTGGAGACGTGCTTCGCAGACCTGTGTCTTGAGTTTTCCAGGGAGAACGAAAACGCTTTGCTTTTGTTCTTTTGGAGATGGGTGAAATAATAGGCAAGGAAACACCGTGGTCAAAAGCATGGAAATAAGAGAGCAAGACTTGCTCAGGGAACCATAAGGAAAGAATTTTGACAGTATACAACTTGAGCGGTCACACTGGGGAAGAGGGGGGTCTGATGATGGAAGATGGCTGTGCCTCAGAGTTCAGGTGCTGTCCTGTGGAGCTGCTGCAGCGCCGAAGTATGTGAGCTGGGTGTGATGTGCAAGTACAGTTTCATGAGGTTCACTCTGGCAGCTTTGCGGGGGTGATAGATTTAAAGAATGAGACAAGACGTTTGGAAATCTAGATTAGAACACAGTGAGGAGGTATAGCAGAGGAGGTAACATGACTAGAATGAGACTAGACAGAAGGAAGGTCTGTTTTTTTTTTTTTTCTTACTAAGTTTATTTTTTAAATGTATATATAATGACTAAATCTATCCCAGTGTTTCAGCCATTAAGGATTACTTGTTATCCTTCCTCTCTCCCACCTTCCTGGGCTTTAGGTTTGGAAAAACTGTCTATCAAAATAAATTTCAGTCATTTGTTTTCTTTCCTTTTTTTTTTTAAATCTGGCAGGTAAAACTAATTGTGCTGTCAAAATAAGCACTTAAAATGATATTAGGTTGATGCAAAAGTAATTGTGGTTTTGCACTGTTGAACTTTGCCATATGATATTGGAATAGATTCTTAAATACATGTGGTTATGTTATACATCATTTGAATGCACATTTCTCTCTTTATGTTTTTTTGCTAATGACTTATTACTTGCTGTTTGTATTCTATTAGACTGTAGAAATGATGTTAGACAAAAAAAAAAATGCAAGCAGTTTTTTTATTCAGCTTCAAGCTGGGTTGTAAAGCAGCAGAGACAACCCCCAACATCAACAACACATTTGGCTCAGGAACTGCTAACGAATGTACAGTGCAGTGGTGGTGGTTCAAGAAGTTTTGCGAAGGAGATGAGAGCCTTGAAGATGAGGAGCACAATGGCCAGCCATTGGAAAGTAACAACAACCAACCGAGAGCCATCATTGAAGCTAATCCTCTTACAACTACGTGAGAAGTTGCTGAAGAATTCAATGTCGACTGTCCTACAGTCGTTTGGCATTTGAAGCAAATTGGAAAGATGAAAAAGCTCAATAAGTAGTGCCTCCTGACCTGACCAAAAAAAAAGGTCGTTTTGGAGTCTCTTATTCTATGAAACAACAAACCATTTCTTGATTGAATTGTGATGTGCAATGAAAAGTGGATTTTTTTAAAATTTTATTTAATTTTTAAACTTTACATAATTGTATTAGTTTTGCCAAATATCAAAATGAATCCACCACAGGTATACATGTGTTCCCCATCCTGAACCCTCCTCCCTCCTCCCTCCCCATACCATCCCTCTGGGTCGTCCCAGTGCACTAGCCCCAAGCGTCCAGTATCGTGCATCGAACCTGGACTGGCATCTCATTTCATACATGATATTTTACATGTTTCAATGCCATTCTCCCAAATCTTCCCACCCTCTCCCTCTCCCACAGAGTCCATAAGACTGTTCTATACATCACTGTCTCTTTTGCTGTCTCGTTCACAGGGTTATTGTTACCATCTTTCTAAACTCCATATATATGCGTTAGTATACTGTATTGATGTTTTTCTTTCTGGCTTACTTCACTCTGTATAATAGGCTCCAGTTTCATCCACCTCATTAGAACTGATTCAAATGTATTCTTTTTAATTGCTGAGTAATACTCCATTGTGTATATGTACCACAGCTTTCTTATCCATTCATCTGCTGATGGGCATCTGGGTTGCTTCCATGTCCTGGCTATTATAAACAGTGCTGCGATGAACATTGGGGTACACGTGTCTCTTTCCCTTCTGGTTTCCTCAGTGTGTATGCCTAGCAGTGGGATTGCTGGATCATAAGGCAGAAAATAATAGCAAATGAAGCAACTGACAAACAACTAATCTCAAAAATATACAAGCAACTCCTACAGCTCAACTCCAGAAAAATAAACGACCCAATCAAAAAATGGGCCAAAGAACTAAATAGACATTTCTCCAAAGAAGACATACAGATGGCTAACAAACACATGAAAAGATGCTCAACATCACTCATTATCAGGGAAATGCAAATCAAAACCACTATGAGGTACCATTTCACACCAGTCAGAATGGCTGCGATCCAAAAGTCTACAAATAATAGATGCTGGAGAGGGTGTGGAGAAAAGGGAACCCTCTTACACTGTTGGTGGGAATGCAAACTAGTACAGCCACTATGGCGAACAGTGTGGAGATCCCTTAAAAAACTGGAAATAGAAAAGTGGATTTTAAATGACAGCTGGCAACCATCAGCTCAGTGGTTAGGCCAAGTAGAAGCTCCAAAGCACTTCCCAAAGCCAATCTTGTACCCAAAAACGGTCATGGTCACTGATAGTCTGCTGCCGGTCTGATCCACCACAGCTTTCTGAATCCCCGTGAAACGATCTCATCTGAGAAACATGCTCAGCAGATTGATGTGATCACGGAAAACTGCAACACCTGCAGCCGGTCAACAAAAAGGACCCGATTCTTCCGCGTGACAATGCTGAGCCACATGCCACGCGACCAGCACTTCAAAAGTTGAACAAATGGGGCTACAGAGTTTTGCCTCATCTGCCGTATTCACCTGACCTCTCACCAACTGATACCGCTTCTTCAAGCATCTCAACAACTTTTTGCAGGGAAAACGCTTCCATAACCAGCAGGAGGCAGAAAATGCTTTCCAAGAGTTCACTGAATCCTGAAGTATGGATTTTTATGCTTCAGGGATAAACAAACCTATTTCTCCCTGGCAAAAAAAAATGTGTTGTTTGTAATGGTTCCTATTTTGATTAATAAAGATGTGTTTGAGCCTAGTTATAATGATTTAAAATTCCTTGTTCAAAACCACAATTACTTTTGTACCAACCTAATAATAAAGTTACTTAAGTGAATGATCTTTTAATTTCCCTTGAGATATCACCATGGGTACATATGCCAATTTTATTAGACTTTTAAAAATATTTAAAATAACTCTAAAGATCTGCATTACTTCTTGTATGAACTCCGGAGGGAAGCCATTGTAATTATTGATTAAAAGAATTATGCTTATAACTGTTCTGTTTAGGGAGAGTATACCAGAATGGTGCTTTGCAGAAATATGTTTTTAATCTCATGTGTTTTTAAAAAAGTGGGAGTTTCATTTCCCCTAACATCACTGTTACCATTGTCCTTTGCTTTGCCTCTGTAATTGAATGGATAAAATGAGTATGGTCATAGCAAAAAATAATGCTAAAGAAGGAGAAATTCAAAAGCCTAGGGTTCTGAATACCACAGAGCACAACTTTGAAAAAAACGACCCACTGTGTGATGTTCCCATGACTCAGAAGCCCCTCAGGGTACTGAAGAAAGTGTCTCATGATGAGTTTTCCATGACCTGATTTCATCAGGCCTTTCAGGCTTGTCTCCTACCTCCCTCCCCACCCCAGGGTCTTAACTTTGTAGTTCTCCACCCTTAATTCTTTCTCTACTGGATACAAATCATTTCCCCTCCCTCCATGAAATTGGCCTAAATGCTGCACTTCCCTCAGTTCTCAGCCTTTTCTCAAATCCCACAATCTTTATTTTACTGCTCAGTTTAGCATTTAACTTAAAATACAATTGTATTTCTCTCTATTGTTTCTACTCTGTTAATTTCAACACTTCAAAGAGATTATAAAGTCTCTAAAGGCCAGAGTTTAGAAATGGTGTGAGAGACAAAAAGTTGTAAACTTTAATGAAGTGCTTTGGACTCAAATCCAGTTGGATTATGTTTGTTCGTTGACTGACTGCTTGTGATACTTGTCATCTTTTTTTTTCTAAGTTCTTTATTCCTGAAAGTTCTGTTCTATAAACAGAACTATATATGTAGTGAAACAGGGTAATTTTTGGCTGTAGTTGGTATTTGTGATTTGAGGGGATTGTGCTGAGTAAATGCAGTTTTTTATTATTGATACTACTTTAGATATACCATAATTTACTAATCCATTGCTGTTGTTAGACTATTTAGATTTTTTTCCCAGTTTGTACCCTGATAGATAATGGTTCCCTGAGTGCTTTTGATCAAGTGTGGTGCTTTGGTTCAGTTATTTCCTTCTTATACATTTTTCAAGTTGGCTTACTGGATCAAAGGGTAGGAACATTTTTATGCTTCTTACTACAAGCTCATGCTGGTTGCAGTAATTTACAGTGCTAACTGCAGCTTATGAATACATGATTTTACTTATTTTTTTTCCTTATTGCAATCCAAGGCTTCTTTGCCTGTCTTGCCTATATTCTCCCTTTTCTATAGCCAAAGACTAGCCATATAATTTTATTCAGTAAAGTATGATGAGCGGTACTTGGCACCAATTCACATCTACTTCAATTGGAAGGTTCTTTCCATTCCCAGCCCCAAGATACAGCAAATCTCATCGGTTAAATACAAAAATGAAATAATCTATTAGCTACTAATAGGAGAGAAATACTGTTTTTTGTAGAACTCAAGATATGATGAATGACAGCATAGATAATGACCAACACATATTACCAAAAAGCAATTATTCCACTTGTTTTCCATAATAGGAAATCAGGAATGTTACCTCATAGTAAATGAGTAACCCAATTAATAATGTCCACAACAGTTCCATTTCAGAAGTGAGAAAAATTGACATGAGGAAGTAAAGAGTCTTGCCCAGGGGCAGTGGCAGGTGTCAGGGCTGGCATCCAGATTGGAGCAGTCAGGCTCCAGGGGCCAAGCTTAAGCAGCACATTATATTGCTTCTTTCCTAACCTAAACTTTCCATTGATTCAATAAATGTTTTCAAGTGTAGTTATTGCTTGTATTATATATACATATTTACAGATACATGCTATTTATGTAAAAATAATATGGTTTCCCAGGTGGCTCAGTGTAAAGAATCAGCCTGCCAAACAGGAGAAGCAAAAGATATGGGTCTGATTCTGGATCAGGAAGATCCCCTGGAGAAGGAAATGGCAAACCACTCTGGTGTTCTTGCCTGAGAAAGTCCCATGGACAGAGGAGCCTTGCGGGCTACAGATCATGGGGTAACAAAAAGTTGAATACAACTTAGTGACTAAACAAGAAATATGTATACTTACATATTTAAAATAGATACATACATGCGTTTACATATTTTCACACCTTACATACAATAACTGTATATTACAATAACTGCATTTCATACACAGCTACTTATATAGTGTGTTGTTTTTGTTGTTTAGTCTCTAAGTCATGTCCTTCTCTTTGCGACCCCATGAACTGCAGAAGGCAAGACTTCCCTGTCCTTCACGACCTCCCAGAGTTTGCCCAAACTCAGGTCCATTGATTTGATGATGCCATCCAACCGTCTTGTCCTCTGTCATCCCCTTCTCCTCCTGTCTTCAATCTTTCCCAGCATTAGGGTCTTTTCCAGTGAGTCAGTTCTTTGCATCGGGTGGCCAAAGTTGTGGACTTTCAGCTTCAGCCTCAGTCCTTCCAATGAATATTAAGGGTTGATTTCCTTTAGTATTGACTGATTGGATATCCTTGCCGTCCAAAGGACTCTCAAGAGTCTCCAACACCACAGTACAAAAGCATCAGTTCTTTGGTGCTCAGCTTTCTTTATGATCCAACTCTCACATCCATACATGACTGCTGGAAAAAATCATAGCTTTGACTCGATGGACCTTTGTTGGCAAAGTAATGTCTCTGCTTTTTAATATGCTATCTAGGCTGGTCACAGCTTTTCTTCCAAGGAGCAAATGTCTTTTAATTTCATGGCTGCAGTCACCAACTGCAGTGATTTTGGAGCCCAAGAAAATAAAGTCTGACCCTGTTTCCATTGTTTCCCCATCTATTTCCCATAAAGTGATGGGACCAGATGCCATGATCTTATTTTTTTGAATGTTGAGTTTTAAGCCAGCTTTTTCAGTGTCCTCTTTCACTTTCATCAAGAGGCTCTTTAAAAACACATAGTGGTCTTTAATAAGAGAGGACTATTCACCCACAAATTAGTATTCAAGATGAGATATTCTTTTGTTGCTGAAAATTATTATCATGAATTAGTTGTCCTGTATACTCGGTCTGCCTTAAATGAACGTGTGCATTATACCCATAAAGCACTCGCTCTATGTAGTGCTCTTAGAGAGTGGTGGTATCTGAACAGCAACTCAGTCACCTAAACTTTTCATTTATTCGGATCTATTTTTCCGCCTTTTGTCTTCTCTACTAATAGTGAATAATCTCCTTTGTTTTAGAATCGAGAAAAACTTTAAAACTTAGGGAAGTGTCTTTTTCAAGTAAATATTGGTACAGGTAACCAGTGATAGTAGGCATTCAGTGAATTAATGAATGAATATATCAAGCAGTAAATCAGCTTGATTGAATGGGCTGTATTAGAAAAGACTCATTTAGTTGCAAGGGGCAGAATTAGCTGAAGAGAAAGGATAGTTTATTAGTTTTACATATGGGAATTCCTTGGGATAGTTTGTGGCTTCAGACATAGCTAGACATAGAAGTTCAAATGATGTAATCAGAATGCTTTCTGAGCTTCTCTTTCCTCTGTGATGGCTTTCTTCTTCAGGAAAGTTCTTACCACATAAAGATGATTGCCAGCAGCTCTAGGGTCATATCATTCTCACAAACAGCAATCCAGAAGGAGGTGCAGCCTTCTCCGTGTGTATTACAGATTTCATGGAGGAATTCTGGTCTTGCTTAGGTTATATGTTCACCCTTTAGACCAAGCTCTGTGACTGAAGAGTGATGCAGTCTGTTAGACCAGCCTTGAGTCACATCCCTGCCGAGATCATCTCTTCACTCTTCCACAGAAGAGTATACACTGTGACTGACAGCTCCCCTGGAAATACTGGGTGGAAGAGGGGTACTCCCCAGTCGAGAGATGGTACCAAACAGATGGAAACAGATGTTTTTTACGTCCTGTCCTATGGTCAGCCAGCACACACTTTGAACTTATACACACATACATACATTTTCTTTTTCAATATATTAAATTTCAAAGGAGTTATCACCTTATAATATGCAGCTGTCCCATTTACAACCAACAATACACTTAACTTCCCCACCCCAAAGTAGACATTCCAAAGTTTAGCCCTGACGCTGCATCTGGCTCTAAATTTTAGATCTCTAGATGATATGTATTTTTGTCAGTCACTTGTAGACGTATCTTCTCATGAGCTGGCAACTCATGGCTGTTATTTTAGTGAGTATCCCCCCAACAACCTGATATCTAGTGCTTTATAATCATTATCTTGTTTAATCTGACCAATAATCCAAGCAGGCCAATAGTACATATTTTACTGATGAAGAGTCAGGCTCAGAGATTAGGTTCCTTGCCCAAGGTCATACAGCTCATATTGTAGATTCTAGATAGGATTTAGGTTTCACTGATTGGGGAGGTTAAGTCTATCTCCTTAATCAGTATTCTGCCCATATTGTTTCTAAACATTTGAGGCTCAGTCATATGGGAGGTGATCTTAAGCTTTTCACAGTCCCTCATTTATCTACCGGAGAAGGCAATGGCAACCCACTCCAGTACTCTTACCTAGAGAATCCCATGGATGGAGGAGCCTGGTAGGCTGCAGTCCATGGGGTTGCGAAGAGTCGGACATGACTGAACGACTTCACTTTCGCTTTTCAGTTTCATGCATTGGAGAAGGACATGCAACCCACTCCAGTGTTCTTGTCTGGAGAATCCCAGGGATGGGGGAGCCTGGTGGGCTGCCATCTATGGGGTCGCACAGAGTCAGACACAACTGAAGGGACTTAGCAGCAGCAGCATTTATCTACCAAAACAGTGGTTAGAGGTGAGAAAGAGACAGCAACAGAGTATCTGATGTTCTTTGTAGAGGGTTTGGCTCTGGATAGTTGATAAATATCAGCTACTTTCTTTTTTAGGTAAAGCAGTAACTGCAAAAGAGGGCATGAAGTAGAAAATGTTCAGTTTACTTACTCGTGAGGAAAATAACTCTGTGGGTCCAGAATGACTCTTATAAGCAAATTACCTTACTTAAGAAAAAGAAGTCCTCATAATACAGAGTGTACAGACAAATTGATGCGTACAGACAATTGATAATCAGGTATCATTTATTTCCAGGTCAGTTTTTATATTTCTAGGTACTGGGATTAGACTATAGGACTTTCCAACAGCGAGTACCGGTAATAATGGAAGTCTGCTTACATGAGAAGTTTGGCAATACACTGAGTTAAAACTTGAAGTTTCAAGAAGGCTAAATTTCAAAGCTGTTATGAAGCTAGTGGCCGTGGAAAAATTTAAGGTTCAAGCCAGATTTCTAAGTTTGAAACTAAGTTGCTGACATTTAGTTGGAAAATGTGTGTTTGGTAGGAGTTTGATTCCCTGGTAGCTCAACTGGTAAAGAATTCGCCTGCAATGCAGGAGATCTGGGTTTGATCCCTGGGTTGGGAAGATCCCCTGAAGTAGGGAATGGCAGCCCACTCCAGTATTCTCACCTGGAAAATACCATGGACAGAGGAACCTGGTGGGCTACAGTCCATAGGGTCACAAAAGAGTCAGACATAACTGACTAACATTTTTCTTTCACTGCTTAAAAATTAACTGGATGGTAAGAACAGCCTGTTGTGACTCTATAAGGAAACTTGTTCTCAACGATTGGTTCTGAGCAATGGGTGATTTTGCCCCCAAGTTGATATTTGGCAATGTCTGGTGATATTTTGGGTTGTCACTACTGGGAGTTGAGGGGGATTCTCCGTGTATCTAGTGGGCAGAGATCAGAGATGAACACTGAACATCCTGCAGTGCACAGGACAGCCCCTGACTACACAGAGTATTTGGCCCCATAATGTCAACAGTGCCAAGGTTAAGAACCCCTGCTGTATAATCTTCCTTGTCCAAGGACATGTGTGTAGTAAACCAGTCAAGCCACTTTTAATTAGTATATACGGAGAAGGCAGTGGCACACCACTCCAGTGCTCTTGCCTGGAAAATCCCATGGACGGAGGAGCCTAGTGGGCTGCAGTCCATGGGGTCGCGAAGAGTTAGACATGACTGAGCGACTTCACTTTGACTTTTCACTTTCATGCATTGGAGAAGGAAATGGCAACCCACTCCAGTATTCTTGCCTGGAAAATCCCATGGATGGAGGAGCCTGGTGGGCTGCGGTCCATGGGGTTGCGAAGAGTTAGACACCAATGAGCGACTTCACTTTCACTTTTCACTTTCATGCATTGGAGAAGGAAATGGCCACCCACTCCAGTGTTCTTGCCTGGAGAATCCCAGGGACGGGGGAGCCTAATGGGCTGCTGTTTATGGGGTCGCACAGAGTTGGACACAACTGAAGCGACTTAGCAGCAGCAGCAGCATGTACCTGCCATTGAAAATTAAACATATACACACACACACTCATACTCTCACAGACTAGTGATCCTGCTCTAAGAAGATCTGAATAGAGGAGCTAGACCAAAATAATAATACTAATAACAACAACAACAACTACAAGCAGAGGCAGAGCTTTGAGCGTGAGCTAGTCAGAGGGCCAGCTCAGATTCAAGAGAAGAGGGAAATAGATCCTACCTACCTCTTCATGAGAAGCATGGCAAAGAGTTGTTGGTTTTCTTTAATGTACCATGAGTACTTAACATCAGCATTTGGCTCAGTGGTAGAGAATCCACCTGCTGATACAGGAGAGGCAGGTTTGATCCCTGAGTCAGGAAGATCCCCTGAAGAAGGAAATGACAACCCACTCCAGTATTCTTGCCTGGGAAATCCCATCGACAGAGGAGCCTGCAGGGCTATAGTCCATGGGGCACGAAAGAGTCAAACATGACTCAGCGACTAAACGCGACAAGTATGTAGTCAATGTTAGCTATAGTTTTTACTGTTATTTTACCTTTTCTGAAGCATCAGTGAGCTTTGGCACTTATTGTCCCCTCTATTTGGAAAAAAATTTCCCTGGGTTGGATGGGGGGAAGAAGGGAGAGAGGGAAGGAAGGAAGAAAAGAAAGAAGGAAAGAAGAAAGGAAATAAATTACATCGCTCTCTTAATTCTTATATCTGCTCAAATATTAGAAATGCTTCCCCTGAGTACCCTGTATGAAATAGCATCCACATGACCACAGTATCTTCATCAGCTCTCTCACCTACTCTGAATTTATTTTTCTTCACAGTACATGTCACTATCTACATTATATATTGTCTGTCTCCATTAGAGTTGAGTATTTGTTTTATTCATTGCTGTGTATTCAGCACTTACAACAACACCTGTCACAGAGTAGCTGTGTATGCTGAATGAATAAATGAACAACAACAACAAAGCCATTTTGATATCACTTTTAGGAAAACATTGAGTAAAAGACTATGTACTTTTTATTCCATAGTGACGTTAGCCACAGTATTCATACACCTAATGCTGTCATCGGTTATGTCTTCCCAGAAGTGTCCATCGGAGTCTGTGTGCTCATGGGAAGGAGGGACACAGTATCACCATCCTAAGCGTCCTGGCCCTGTGATATCCCTAACCTGATGTGAATTCGCGGGAGTAGGGGCACATCTTCCATTGCTTTAGTGTTCCGCTTTATGCCAAGCAAATACTGCAACGCTGGTGTATATAATTGGAGTTTCATGAATCTGTAGTGATTAAATTAAAAGACAGGGCTGTCTGCCACCCAGCTTTTCAAGATACCATTTGCCTTATTTTTGTTAGGTAATAAAAATACCTTATTGACTGTTGAAATATGCCTACTAACCATGCTGATGTTATAGTAATTTTCTTATCAAATTACCACCTAACTTTTCTTAGGGTGACAGTCTCAGAATTAAGGATCTTCCATTCAAAGTGAGACTATACCTGTTGTATAAGGAGTAAATTTCTGGTGACCTAGGGTTTTTTAAATAAACTTTTTAACTTTAGAATGCTTTTAGATATATAGGACAGTGCATTTTAGATATACGGGACAGTGTTCCTCTGTACCCATGGTACCCACTTTCCCTGTTGTTAACCTCTGGTAAGAGTATGAGATCTTCATCACAACTGACAAACCAACTGATTATACTGAAGTAAAGTCCAAACTTTTACTCCAAGGTGACACAGTTTTAAAGGCTATATCCAGTAGTTTCTAAAAACTGAAAATCAGTATTGAATGTCCATACCACGTGTGAGATTCCTGATTCTTTTTTTTTTTGAGATTCCTGATTCTTAAATGAAGGAACTTTATAATTAATGGGCTTATCAGGAAGTAAGGAACTTAAAATAATGTGGGTTTAAAGTTTGAGTAGGGAAATTGACAAGTAATTGAAACGTGGGTATTCATAAAGATGTCAGGAGAAACATTAACAACCTCAGATATGCAGATGACACCACTCTAATGGCAGAAAGTGAAAAGAAACTAAAGAGCCTCTTGATGAGGGTGAAAGAGGAGAGTGAAAGAGCTGGCTTAAAACTCAACATTCAAAAAACAAAGATCATGGCATCCAGTCCCATCACTTCATGGCAAATAGAAGGGGAAAAAATAGACACAGTGACAGATTTTCTTTTCTTGGGTTCCAAAATCACTGTGGACAGTGATTATGCAATGAAATTAGAAGATGCTTGCTTCTTGGAAAGAAAGCTGTGACAAACCTAAATAGCATATTAAAAAGCAAAGACATCATTTTGCTAACAAAGGTCTGTATAGTCAAAGCTATGGTCTTTCCAGAAGTCATGTATGAGTGTGAGAGTTGGACCATAGAAAAGGCTGAGCACCAAAGAATTGATGCTTTCAAATTGTAGTGCTGGAGAAGACTCTTGAGAGTCCCTTGGACTGCACGGAGATCAAATCAGTCAATCCTAAAGGAGATCAACCCTAAATATTCATTGGAAGTACTAATGCTAAAGCTGAAGCTCCAACACTTTGGCCACCTGATGTGAAGAGCCAACTCATTGGAAAAGATGCTGATGCTGGGAAAGATTGAAGGCAGAATGAGAAAAGGGTGGCAGAAGATGAGATGGTTAGCATCACTGACTTAACAGACATGAACTTCAGCAAACTCCTGGAGATAGTAGAGGACATGGAGGCCTGGTGTTCTGCAATCCATGGGGTCACAGAGTCAGACATGACTTAGCAACTAAATGACAACAAAGATGGCAGGGTGGAGCTTGATCACCATATTAGCTGTTCTTTTGTTGTTTGGGAAATATGGTATTATAACATGGTTTGCTCTTCATAGATAATCTATCTCTAGATTATTGAACACAAGGGCTGCCCTGGAGTAGGAAATGTGCCCTCCTGGGACTGCTTCGGGACTTAGGATACAGAAGAAGTAGCCTATGGCTCAGAGACTAAATTCTGTGGTTAAAATTGTTAAAAATTTAGTCTTAAGTCTTTCCCCTAGGACTCTCTAACTTTAAATTTTATACTGAAGCGTATTAGAGATACGGGAATTTTGCTATTTCAGTGGAACCTTTTAATCAGCTTTAATGCAGGCTTGGGTAAAGTAAATCTTAATACTGTCTCTCTTTCAGGGCTTTGCTAGTTTGCTATCCTCAAAGCAGAAAAGCAGCAATGAAGCAGCACTGCTTCTTAACTCTGCTTTTATTAAATTTTCTTTATAATCCTCTTCTAGTCCTTTTTTATACTGTACTATTGAACCATAAACAAACTAGTAAATAAAAATTGTACTCATGGAATTTTAAAATTGTTTTAATGAACCTCTGGAAGCATCCCCATTTCAGAAGATATTTTTCCCTAGTTTGTTTTTTAAATTCTAGAAAGTAGGTCAGTAGAAATAAACCCCCTTTAATTGGTTTAATTAGAAATGGAAAATTATATGAGTAGCTCAATTTGAAGTATAGATTTAAATAATTTTACTGGGATTAATATCACTTAATGGTTTGAATTTAAATAAGTTGCATTTAATCATAGCTTATAATTTCTTGAAAAGATTTTAATATCATAAAAGTGAAAGTGAAAGTCACTCAGTCGTGTCCGACTCTTTGTGATCCCATGGACTATACCGTCCATGGAATTGTCCAGGCCAGAATACTGGAGTGGGTAGCCTTTCCCTTCTCCAGGGGATCTTCCCAACCCAGGGATTGAACCCTGGTCTCCTACCTTGCAGGTGGCTTCTTTACCAGCTGAGCTATTAGAGAAGCCCAAGAATACTGAAGTGGGTAACCTATCCCTTCTCCAGAGGATTTTCCCAACCCAGAAATTGAACCAGGGTCTCCTGCATTGCAAGTGGATTCTTTACCAACTGAGCTATCAGGGAAACTCCTATTAAATATCTCATATTTAATATCAGAGAGGAGGCCTAAGTGTTGGAATATATCTATGCATAGGGAAAAAAGTTTGCCATGAAATATAATATTTGACTATGAAATTATTTTAGAACTGTATTTCTCACATAGTATGCCTGAGACTATTGTTCTTAGCTCAGTCGCTCAGTTGTGTCCAACTCTTCATGACCCCATGGACTGCAGCACGCCAGGCTTCCCTGTCCATCACCAACTCCTAGAGCTTATTCAAACTCATGTCCATCAAGTCGGTGATGCCATCCAACCATCTCGTCCTCTGTCATCCCCTTCCTTCCTGCCTTCAATGTTTCCCAGCATCAGGGTCTTTTCAAATGAGTCATTTCTTCACATCAGGTGGCCAAAGTATTGGAGTTTCAGCTTCAGCATCAGTCCTTCCAATGAATATTCAGGACCAATTTCCTTTAGGATTGCCTGGTTTGATCTCCTTGCAGTCCAGGGGACTCTCAAGAGTCTTCTCCAACCACAGTTCCAAAGCATCAATTCTTCGGCACTCAGCTTTCTTTATAGTCCAACTCTCACATCCATACATGACTACTGGAAAAACCATAGCTTTGACTGGACAGACCTTTGTCAACAAAGTAATGTCTCTGCTTTTTAGTATGCCATCTAGGTTGGCCATAACTTTTCTTCCAGGGAGCAACCATCTTTTAATTTCATGGCTGCAGTCACCGTCTGCAGTGATTTTGGAGTCCAAAAAAAATTAAAGTCTCTCACTGTTTCCATTGTTTCCCCATCTATTTGCCATGAAGTGATGGGATCTGATGCCTTGGTCTTAGTTTTCTGAATGTTAATTTTAAGCCAACCTTTTCATTCTCCTCTTTCACTTTCATCAAGAGGCTCTTTAGTTCTTCACTTTATGCCATAAGTTTAGTGTCATCTGCATATCTGAGGTTATTGATATTTCTCCCAGCAATCTTGATTCCAGCCCAGTGTTTCTCATGATGTACTCTGCATATAAGTTAAATAAACAGGGTGAAAATATACATCCTTGACATACTCCTTTCCCAATTTGGAACCAGTTCATTCTTCCATGTCCGGTTCTAACCTGTTGCTTCTTGACCTGCATACAGATTTCTCAGGAGTCACGTAAGGTGGCCTTGTATTCCCGTCTCTTTCAGAATTTTCCACAGTTTTTTGTGATCCACTCAGTCAAAGGCTTTAGCTTAGTCAGTGAAGCAGAAGTAGATGTTTTCTGGAATTCCCTTGCTTTTTCTGTGATCCAACAGATGTTGGCAATTTGATCTCTGGTTCCTCTACCTTTCGTAAATCCAGCTTGAATATCTGGAAATTCACAGTTCATGTACTATTGAAGCCTGGCTTGGAGAATTTTGAACATTACTTTGCTAGTGTGTGAGATGAGTGTGATTGTGCGGTAGTTTGAACATTCTTTGCCCTGCCCTTCTTTGGGGTTGGAACAAAAACTGACCTTTTCCAGTCCTGTGGCCGCTGCTGAGTTTTCCAAATTTCCTGACATATTGAATGCAGAACTTTCATGCATCATCTTTTAAGATTGAAATAGCTCAGCTGGAATTCCATCACCTAAACTAGCCTTGTTTGTAGTAATGCTTCCTAAGGCCGACTTGAGTTCACACTCCAGGATGTCTGGCTCTAGTGAATGATCACACCATCATAGTTATCTGGGTCTTTTATACCTTTTTTGTACAGTTCTTCTGTATATTCTTGCCACCTCTTCTTAATATTTTCTGCTTCTGTTAGGTCCATAATGTTTTTGTCCTTTATGGTGCCCATCTTTGCATGAAATGTTCTCTTGGTATCTCTAATTTTCTTGAAGAGATCTCTAGTCTTTCCCATTCTATTATTTTCCTCTGTTTCTTTGCATGGTTCACTTATGGCTTTCTTTGCTTTGGAATTGTTTAAAGTGTGCATTCTACAGCTGAATGGTTGGATTTGAAGTGCAGTTAGTTTGTGTTCATAGAACACAAAGGCTAACCATTCTAGCCATCCCATACTGGAGAGAACTGTAGCACTGACCTCTGGTGACCCTGTAAGGTGATGTACTGGCTACAGCCTAATGTGAAACAATTGCCTTTATGCTTTAAGAAATGTAAAATACTCCTAAGGGTCTTTTGGTCTCCTTCCTAAGGAAATACTGTACATGTTTTTACTTTAGTTTTGAGTAGCTCCCTGGTGGATGGTATTTTATTTATACTTTAAAAAAAGAAATACTAGTTTACATTTACTTGTGGTGCCATCTAAGAGTATATTCTCTCCTGTCTTCTTGCTGATAACAGATGGACATTGCACCAACAAATAAGCCAAGATTCTGCCTTATTTATGGTTTGATTTATATGAGCAGTGATAATAGCTCTTCTAATAAAACTATATGGTTATGCTTTCTGCCTGATAAAACTAATCCATATTCCTGGAAATTCCTACATATCCTACAAATGTAGCTGTAAAGGAACAATATAAATGATTACTACTGGTTTGACAGGCAAGTTGTCTTAACATGAAAGAAAGTGAAAAAGTGAAGTCACTCAGTCGTATCCAACTCTTTGTGACCCCATGGACTATAGCCTACCAAGCTCTTCCCTCCATGGGATTCTCCAGGCAAGAGTACTGGAGTGGGTTGCCATTTTCTTCTCCAGGGGATCTTCCCGAACCAGGGATCGAACCCTGGTCTCCTGCATTCCAAGCAGACACTTTAACCTCTGAGCCACCAGGGAAGCCCAGAAGGTATGTCTTAACATACCTTGGTTGAATAGTGTTGTATTAGGAATAATATATGAAATACTAGACACATTCATTAAAAGTAGAAAATATCCACCCGTGTTTTAAAATTATTCTTAAAGTCTTGCCAGTGCAGTGAGACATGAGACAGAAATAAAAAGTTATTGAAAATTGAAAATTGGTGATTGAGTCTTTATAACTTGCAGGCAAAATTGTTTACACTGAATATCTGAGAGAATTTAAAAAGTAAAATTACATGGTTTAATAAACTGGTTAGATATGAGAAGTATCCAAAATCCACCATATAAAATAAATACAAATATTTATTATATACTATCATGTTATTTCTATGTGTTAGCTGGTTGGTGAAATAACAGAAAAATAAAGTTTGCATTGTCAGGTTAGGGAATGAGAAGAGAGGGCAGCATCATAAAAACTCAGGGAGAAAAAGGTTGTAAGGAGGACTTAAGAGCCTTAGTAAGTGTTGTACATACTGAGGTCAATCAAAGTGAATGCTATGGTTTCTCCTCGTGGTCTTGAGATCACTGGCTTCCTCTGGCAAAGCCACGCTGGTTAGAAGAAGGAAATGGAAGCCAGACCACAGTGGTTGAAGAAGGAATATAATGTAAGATCCAAGACATTTCTTTGAGTTTGATTGTAATGGAAGAAAAAAAGGAGAGGGATTGAGAGTTATGTTGTTATTGCTGCTTTGTCATTTTGTTCATTTATTCCAGAACCCTTCCATATGAGACTGGAAACTTCTCAAAGGCAGGCTCTGCTTTTGAAAGCCCTGCAGTACACAGTACCACCTTGAATGTAGAGACACTCATTGGCTTTATGTTAAATTCATGACTGTGAATGTAAGTTTTAAAACACTTGGCAGTGGGCCAAGTACAGAGTATGTGCCCATGCGTTTTCAGTGATTAGACGAGGCGGGCCTCACTGTGAGATGTGCTGTGCCCTGTCCTGCTGCAGCTCCTCTCCCGTCTGTCTATTCACCAATCTTACCATCTTCATTCACCACCTCCTTCCTTTTGGACTTTCTTTTTTTTTTTACAGCTATGAAACCTACGTAGTCGAATATCACGATGCTTCTCCTGTAGGGAGTGTGATGAGGAGCAGAGTTTGGCTTTGGAGTACTCGGAACCAGAGGAATTGCCGAGGACTCGAAGCCCAGCCCTGACCACTAGAGAGCCCACAACACAATGAACAAATTGAACTTCCATAACAATAGAGTCATGCAAGACCGCCGGAGTGTGTGTATTTTCCTTCCTAATGATGAATCTCTGAACATCATCATAAATGTGAGTAGATCCTACTTTAGAAATGTTTAAATGATGATGTTCCACCAGTGACCACATTCAAATTATGACTTGGCTAATGATGAGATCCTCACAGAATGAGACCATTAATAATGCTGGAGAATTGGGGTATTAAGGCTGTCTACACAGGTATAAATTTGAATGATAACTTAAGTTCAGCTGTCTTTACCATTCTCTTGTTTGGTAAAATTAGAGAATATCTGTTACTATATTATATATAGAAAAATAAACACTTTGCTTTTTAAAAAAACTTTTATTGAAATATAATTTTTATGGATATCTGAGTTTGCTTTTTAAATACTTTTGAGTTGTCCCCTACACACATGAAATGGTAATACATAGTTGCTAACTTTTTAACATGCATCTTGATCATTGTTTTGATAGTAGGCCGTAGCCTAAGTCTAGCCAATTTCAAGAATAGGCTGTGTATTTACTCACTAAACTTGCTTATGGTTCATGAGCTGGATGGAGTTAACTCTCTTAGTTAACCTGGACATTGAGGAATATAATACATTTTCTTTTTTGTTTTTACTTTTAAAGTTGAGTTATAATTTACTTACAGCAAAGTATAGGAATATTGAGTGTGCAGCTCTGACTTTTCCCCAGTGTATACATCCAAGTAACCATCATTCAGCTTGAGATATAGTAGATTTCTAGTGCCCCAGAAAGATCTTTTGTGATCCCTCCTAATCAATAATCTCTACCAAAAGATAATATCTATTTCCACTTCTATCACCATAGAGTAATTTTCTTATTTCTGAATTTCATGCAGCTAAAATTATGTGGTGCTCACTTTTATATCTGCTTATATTTTATATACTCAATATTTGGCCTGTGACAGTTATCCATGCTGTTGCATGTGACAGTAATTTTTTTCTTCATTTTTATATTTAATTGTATGAGTATGCCTAATTTCTTCTCCAGCTATTATTGATGGGTATTAGGTTATTTTAAGTTTTGGAGGTATTACAGATAAAACAGTTATGAACATTTTATGTGTATACACATATGTATATGGGCTTCCCAGGTGGCTCAGTGGTAGAAGAATCAGCCTGCCAGTGCAGGAGACATAGGAGACATGGGTTCAACCCGTGGGTCAGGAAGAAACCCTGGAGGAGGAAATGGCAACCCACTCCAGTATTCTTGCCTGGAAAATCCCATAGACGGGGGAGCCTCACGGGCTACTGTCCATGGAGTCATAAGAGTCGAACATGACTTAGCAACTGAGCACACACACATGTATATACATGTCTGGACTTATACCTGGAAGTGGATTGTGAGTCATGATGTATGCACATGTTGAGCTTTGGTAGAGACTGCTGCACAGTTTTATGTGATCGCAGTCATGCCTAGCATTTGTCAACCCCTCCCTGTTGTCAACTTTCATGTTCTTTCTTTGTATTCTGTTGGAATTAAGGAAAAAATTTCCTTAGTTCATGTCTTGAGTTAGTTCTTCTTGCTACTGTATTTTTAACCCAATTGCCACATGAAAAGAAATTTCTAAATGTTATATGGAAACTATATGACATTTAAATAGCTCCATTAAAAATTTAGAGGAAAAGATTCTGCTTATCATAATTATTTTGGTTTCATTCTATCAGTCACCAGAGTTCCTTGATTTACTAATGTAGCCTTGTTTTTGCTTAAAGGAATTGTCTGAGTATCAAACCTGCCTATTGAGTGAATTTTATCAGTCTCTTAGGCAGAATTTCTATTGATTTAGCTCTTCTATACTCAGATTACTCAAAGTTGTTTTGGATGTGTGAAGTGATAAACTGTTATTATTCCAGCATTTGGTTTTTAAAACCTAGTTAAAGTTGGCAACATTATCTCTCTTCTTCAGTTTGGGCACTGTCAGAATATATTAAAAGATAATTTACATGTATACATGAATATGTTGTTTGAGTTCTTTTAACAGTTACATAGAGAAGGTATCAACTAAAATTTTAAAATATACATAAACATATAGTATAAGCACTTAAGAAACTTCTCTCAGTTCCATTTCTGCCTTTCCACCTGGTTGAATATGTATAAATGTGTTCATATGTGTGTACACACAAAAAGTATATGGAACAAAACCTTACTGACCTCAGGTAAGTTAGAAGGAAGACTAGTCTTATTTCATGAGGAATACTAGGAGCTGGCTATAATTTTCTAAGAAATTAATTTATACTGAAATCTCAGTTGAGGAAGATAGTTATGGAGAACTGACAGACAATCCATTTGTTCCTATAGATCAGTGATTTTACAACTTGATGTCTAAAAAATTATCTGGAGAGCTTGATAAATACTCAGACTATTGGACTCCACTCCTTGGAGTTGGTGATCTAATAAGTCTAGGGCGGGACACAGGGATCTATGTTGAAATCCCTACTTCACATCTGCAACCTTGGGCAAAGTAGTTCTTTGCTTTGGTTTCCTCTTCTATAAAGTGAAAATAATCTGCTCTCCTCACAGGGACATTGTGAGCATATACAGACATAAGAGGCTTACTTGCTTACTGCCGTGTCCGGCCTCAGTGAGTGAGCACTTAATAGAGTAGCACTTGTTTTCATTTCTTTGAGCTGTATGCTCCCTCTATTAATGAAACTCAACTTCTGAACACCATGTAGACCTGTTCTTATTCCAGGGTCCGTGCATAGCCCTGCCATGTCCAGACTCCTCATTAGCAAGCGAACTGCTGGACCAAAGAAGGGAGGAGGAGGAACTGGGTTAAGTAGCTTGGGGTCCCCTCACTGCTACAAAGCCAACTCAGGGCTGCCAAAAGGCATGTCATTTTCTACAAAGTGTCATTTTTGTCTTCAGAAAATAGCAGTGATGTTTGTAGAGTTGTGGTAGAACAGATTAACTATAACAAAAACTATTTCATTAATGGTCTCCTTTTTAAAAATCATTTCTAAACATTTTTTTTAAATGGAGAAAATCTATTCCCTGAGAAGTGTAATTGATAGAATATTGCCTTTCTGCATGGGGTAAATGTAGTTTTGATCATTTTTGATTTTCCATGAATTGAACAAATAGGGATTGTTCTAAATTATTTTAATCATCAGATAAATATTAAATATGGAAACTTGGAAATTTTTGGAAACAAAGTTATGTTAATGTAGGAGTCACAACATTTTTTTTTTTTTTTTTGCTGCTATAAATTGCTCACAAGGCTGAGCAGGAGAGATTATAAATCAAGTCTGCCTCCAGAGTCACAACATTTTAAGTGATATAAATTGTGGCTAAGAGATTATATCTCTTCACTGAGACGAGAGTGAACAGTTCTTTCTCTGTAGCATATTTTAGACATTCTTGCTCAACAAGCCATTAATATTGAGAATTAGATGCTGTTTTTATTAAAAAGTTCCATACAAAGTATATTTTTAGATAATGCTTTCATTCTTATCCCTAATGCCTCATAGTCTATGGCACCTTTTAAAGTTCCTATTACTCCTGACGATTAGAGAACTTGAAAAATTTTCAGTCAACTAAAACATAGCCTTCAAGACTCATAATATGCAAATGCAAAAAACTCAAAATTGTTTTCACAGTAGGTAAGACTTCAGAGCCACAGCCTTACTTACTTGCAGTTTTTAAACAAGAACATTGTCTTTCCTTGATAGTTGTTAAAGAGCTTTATTATGCTCCAGATACTTGATTTAAAACTAGCGGAACAATAATAATTATATAGGATGTATGGATGTATGGAGATTATTTGAACAACAGTTATACAGAGGTACAACATATTTTGTATACAGCGTGTGGTTTGGAATTTTTCTTTTAACTTTTTAATCGTATTTTATCCAAAGTACTTTGTATATGACATTTTAAAATACAGTCAAAGCTAAAGATTAAAGTCCTAGACTTGTTTAAGTCTCAAATTTGTAGTATATAGTTCAGTTTTATTTAACCTTAAATACTTTTCCCATTACTTTATCATTTTCTTTATTTAAGCTTATTTATAAAGTGCAGTTTCAGTAATACAGAACTCAAATCCAAAGTCTTTTTAGTGAATGAAAGTGACACTGATTTCCTGTTGGCAAATGTATCCCCTCAGTGGTGTTGGTGGACACGTATTGATACAGATTCTTGAGTGGCACAGTATTAAATGATCTGCTCAGTGGGCCAGAGTACTGTAGTTTGTAGTCATGGACCAGAAGGAAGGTAAGAAACCCACAGGAAATCAGATCCTTGGCTTTCATTCATCAGACATTTACTGAATGCCTGCTGTATATTCTGAGTATAGAATAAGACACTGTCCCGGCTTCACGGAGTTCCTGTTACTTCCAAACAGCTGAAGTGGTGCTATTTGGCCTTACATATATACATTTTGCACTTTCTAGTGGATAAAGTGCTTCAGATTGCATATGTTCCCAGTCCCTTGGTGTGTCTGACTCTTTGCAGTCCCATGGACTGCAGCCCACCAGGCTATTCTGTCCATGGGATTACCCTGGCAAGAACACTGGAGTGGGTTGCCATGCCCTCCCCCAGGGGATCTTCCCAACCCAGGGATCGAACCTGCATCTCCTGCATTGCAGGCAGTTTCTTTACTGCTGAGCCACTGTGAATTAATAGTGAATGTGGAAAAGAGCCATAAACCTATCTTTCTTACTCCAGTTGACATTGTCACCATTCTGAATTGTTTGACTTTCAATTATTAAGAGATCTCAACATGTTTTATTTTCTGAATCTAAGTTATATATTAAAGTATGATAAAAAATCATTAATTCAAAGTTAACTAAGTTAAGATTTGTAATCATTAAAACTGTAACTGGCATGATTATTGAAGAAAGAAGTTGCAAGTTACTAGTACAAATAAGAGGAGAAATGCTACACATAATATAATGAACTGTCAGGTTGCACATATTTTAATAATATTTACATACAAAAATATTATAATACACAAATGAGCAAAGTTCTGAGTTACTGTCTCTGATAGTACTAACTACATGACTTCAGGCTCTCTGGGTTTTCCTTTATATGTCTGTCAAATGAAGAAATTGACCTATATGGTCTCTTAATGTCAATCCTAACACCAATAAGCTTTAGTGATTCTGAGTTCAGCAAGGCAGACTCATTACAATTATGTGTCCCCCAAAATGCTTCATTCAGTATTTGAAAAGTCAATAAAACTGTGTCTTTTAAAGACTGTTTTATCTTTCAGCATGTGACTTTTCAGAATAACTTAACCTTAACTCCATGTTCCAAATTAACATGATTTTATTATTATACTAGGACTCAGAAAAGAACCTGGTTTAGTACTTAAAAGATATGTCAATGAAAGTGATTGATTAAAGTAAATAAAAGCTAGGTATTCACTCATTGTGTGGTACATGAGCATTTTGTTTAAACCACCATGATGAAAACTTTCCTTGTAAAAATACTTGCCAAATTAATAATTTTGATAATTAATAATTTTGATCATTTGATTAGATTATTTTGGTTTCCTTCTGAAATACATATTTATCATGCACTATGGCTATAGAGTAAAGCCTTGTCCATGTGTCCTCAGATTTGTGAGTCTTGTACAAGATTGCACTGGTACTTTATTACCATGTTGTAGAAATTTGTATTGTGATCATCATTACTGAAACAGCTGTAGTGATTTCCATAAACCAACTGTTGTTTTGCTAGTGTCAGCTTGTCCCTTTGGCATATATTTAGGATGCATTACATTGCCTGATTGTGGCTCACTGTTTGGACTTGGCTGAATTATTAAGTTGTGTTTGTTTTATTTTTGTCTTTTTTCCCATAGGTCAAAATTCTGTGTCACCAGTTACTGGTCCAGGTGTGTGACCTACTCAGGCTAAAGGACTGTCACCTCTTTGGACTCAGTGTTATACAAAGTAAGTCTCAGTCCCGTCTCTGATGGAGTTAGCCAACTCTCCCTGAGGAAATGGCATTTTATAGCTGTAACTTAATTGAGCATATTGTTATGTAATTGTGATTGTCAAAGTACTTGTAATCTTGGCTTTTAATCTAGTATTCATATTTTAAACTCAACTGCTGTGTATTTCTTCTATGATTTAGAATTTTAGGTCTTGAATTTATTATGGTTTGAACTCAAAAACTGGTTCCTCTTTACAAGTTTAGATTTTATGCATTTGCTCTTTTGTGTTTTAATGAACCCAACTTGATTTTTGTTTCTTTGCACTATAGGAAATTACCTTGGTTATTTTTGTAATTTAATTTGTTTTGTAATTTTTGACATTAAAAGACATGTAGACATAATAAACCTGACTTTTCTCTATTCCAATTCTCTTACTGTTGAAGATATAGTATAACAAAGTGATCTATTAATTTACTCTTATTTTCTTTTTTCCTTCCTTTATCCCTTCTCTTTTTTTTCCAGTCAAAACATATAACTCGGAGATAAGGGATCGGTTTCTTCTGTATACTTTACATGGAAAAGATTTTCAAGTAAAGGGCTCCATATAAGCTTTCTCTGCCAGTGACACCTTAGTTAGAGTTAAGTTCCCAGAGTTTAAGTATAGCCATTCCTTAAAACTTTTTTCTTTCAAATCATACTTTAAAATTTCTCTAATTTAGTCTTCTAGATGCCAAAAAACCTTTCAGATCTTTGCTCAGTTTTTCAAGGAAACCTTTTTTGTGAAATGTTGCTCAGTTTTTCAAGAAAACCTTTTTTGTGAAATGTAGCTGTATTTTGTATTTGGATATGAATTATTTTCTACTACTGAAATTGGTTTCAATTTAAAGGTTTATGGTATCTTGAGAATCTGGTTAGTACCATAAAATGCTCAGATCTCCCAGATTGGAAAGTATATCATGATGAGCTGATCAACAAATTCAGCTCCAAAATGTGAGCTGTTTTCATTTATCTAAAAAGACTGCTCTAAAGAGGCCAGAGACCGTGGAGCAGGGAACACGTCAAGAAGAAAGGAACCATCTGTATGTCTTCTTTGGAGAAATGTCTGTTTAGTTCTTTGGCCCATTTTTTGATTGGGTCGTTTATTTTGCTGGAATTGAGCTGCAGGAGTTGCTTGTATATTTTTGAGATTAGTTCTTTGTCAGTTGCTTCATTTGCAAAACCACAATGAGGTACCACTTCACGCCAGTCAGAATGGCTGCTATCCAAAAGTCTACAAGCAATAAGTGCTGGAGAGGGTGTGGAGAAAAGGGAACCCTCTTACACTGTTGGTGGGAATTCAAGCTAGTATAGCCACTATGGAGAACAGTGTGGAGATTCCTTAAAAAACTGGAAATAGAACTGCCTTATGACCCAGCAATCCCACTACTGGGCATACACACTGAGGAAACTAGAATTGAAAGAGACACGTGTACCCCAGTGTTGATTGCAGCACTGTTTATAATAGCCAGGACATGGAAGCAACCTAGATGTCCATCAGCAGACGAATGGATAAGAAAGCTGTGGTGCATATACACAGTGGAGTATTACTCAGCCATTAAAAAGAATACATTTGAATCAGTTCTAATGAGGTGGATGAAACTGGAGCCTATTACACAGAGTGAAGTAAGCCAGAAAGAAAAATACCAATACAGTATACTAATGCATATTTATGGAATTTAGAAAGATGGTAATGATAACCCTGTGTGCGAGACAGCAAAAGAGACAAAGATATATAGAACAATCTGTTGGACTCTGTGGGAGAGGGAGAGGGTGGGATGATTTGGGAGACTGGCATTGAAACATGTATAATATCATATGTGAAACGAATCGCCAGTCCAGGTTCGATCCAGGATACAGGATGCTTGGGGCTGGTGCACTGGGATGACCCAGAGGGATGGTATAGGGAAGGAGGTGGGAGAGGGGTTCAGGATTGGGAACACGTGTACACCCGTGGTGGATTCATGTTGATGTATGGCAAAACCAATACAATATTGTAAAGTAATTAACCTCCAATTAAATAAATTTATATTTTAAAAGAAGAAGAAGAAAGGAACCAACCATTTGCTCTTCAGTTTCTTCCTGTGATAGTGGAAGCAGTAAAAACACAAATGCTCAGCTCCATCTTTATATTAGTACACACCTCAGTCATTCTTTCAAGGAAGAGCCTGGGGGAAATAAGATGCTCTACAGAGTTAATTCTTCTTACTTCAACTACAGGCAGTCTGTTGATCTTTGCTGTTCAGCAAGTCAGTCTCATAAAATCAGTTTTCTTGGTTTTCAAAATAAGAGTTTTTGAGATGTGTTTTTTAGAAGAGAGATTGCAGGATGGTGCAAGAACTTTGGAACAGGCATCAGATGACCTGGTTCTGATTCAGGTTCTACCACTAGCTAGCTGTGTGGCTTTAGACATGTCCCTTGCCTTCTCTCCATTTCAGTTTTCTCTCATGTCAAATAGAAATCACTGCTTCACCTGCTTTGCAGGACTGATGTGTGCTTGAGAAAGTATACAGCTCTGGTCAAACTGCTGGATGGTAGAAACACAGTGGTAGTTTATAAAACTATGCGTGTGCCATCATGGCGAGCAGTCTCAGTTCTATTCATTATGTTGCTTCTTCAGACAGGAACGCAAGCCAAAAACAAATCAGTTTCAACAGGAATGTTGTCTGATCTTGTCCATTTCATGTTTAATTGGTACCATAGTAGAAATGGGAGATGGTTTTAGTTCATGTGATAAATGGATTTTAGTAGCATCTTCTTATCTCTCGGACTTCTTCTTTGCCCCTTTCATCCACGCTGGTTGACTTATTATGACATTCATTGACAAAGAGTGGCTTTACCCTTCCTATTCTAGTCAAATGTTTGACTTGTTCTGTCAAACTGCAGTATTCAGTCATGAGTGACAGTGTGGGCATGTGTTATCCTTGGAGTAGTCAAAGAGACAGAGTTTTCTTCCACAACAAGTACATTTTTATGCAGGACTTTCCATGAGCATGACCCCAGGGTGATGGTTAGAGGAAAAGGAAGGAGTTAAAAAAAAATTTTTTTTTTGAAAACTTTGTACAAGATAGGAATACTTTTCATATGAAATATCTCTCTTTAAAAGAGTCCATTTGGGAAATCTGAAAAATTTTGCACTTTTTACCAGCTAGTTTTCACATGTTTAGATCATTTTTGCATGAGTTAGTTAGCAGTCTTATTTTCTGCTCATCTTAAGAACATCATTCCCTTGAAGAAATATTTTGGCATCCATTCTTGTTTCGCATAAGATTATTTTCTTCTTCCCACAAGATCAACCCCAAAAGCAGCGCAAGTAATGCTTTATCATTTTGACATTCTGGGTTTTATGTGGATAGCGCAGAGAAGGAATAGTATTAGAGACTTCTTTTCACAAAACACATGGGTCAAGCTGCTCACTTGAAAACAAATCGGTTATCATCAGTTTTTTTTAGTTTCTTACATAGCAATTAAGATGCTGTTTCTGCCCTTTTTTATTACTTTGCACTTATGAGATGGATCCTCTGTGAACCAAACAAAAGCATGTTTTTCTAAGACTAACACCACAGTGTTGGAAGTTAAACTATGTTATAATGACCATGGAAACTAAGTAAAAGCAAGAATAGGAATCTAGTATTTCTTCTAAGTGTTAACATTTTCAGTGATACATGTTCTGTATTGCGAAAGCAAAATAATAATGTCATTAATAGCTATCCCACAGAACCTTATATCTTTTTACGTTTTCGGTTTTCTTGGTGATATGTGACTTTAGAGTACATTCAGAAAGCTTGAGGCTTTTTTTGAAAAAACCATTTCTTTGTATATTCTTTTCTTTAAAAAAAAAATCTATCCTTTATCACCTGGTCTCCTTTTTTTTTTAATGTGCAGATAATGAACACGTGTATATGGAGTTGTCACAAAAGCTTTATAAGTATTGTCCAAAAGAATGGAAGAAAGAGGCCAGCAAGGTACGACAATACGAAGTCACTTGGGTGAGATTATATTTATCAGCAAAATTATTTTGATTTTTAAAAAAGGTTTATTTTAGCTGTTATACATTAGGAAAACATCTTAACACTTTATACAGTAAAGATTTGGAAAGGGATATGAATTATAAGTTCTAAAATATCACATTAGTGAAGGATTAATAGCTTATAACATGTAGCAAAAGATTTTGAACATCTGCTAAAATAGTATTGGACAATAACTTTTCCATAACCTTGGGATAATGTTTTGAAATGAAAATCATGGGAAAAGTATTTGTTCCTCTTCTTTGGCCACATTAGTTGTCAAAACTGACTGTCTAGAAGTTATTAGTCATTTTAAAATCTGCTTTTACTATCTTTACATTGATATTTTATTACTTTATTGAACCCGTGCCTTGTATTTGCATAGGAGAGCATCACTGGGAATTTACCTAGTGTTCTCAAGATTACCCTCACAAAATAGTAATAATCCCCAGTGTGTAATCCTTGATCCTCCAATTTGTATTTAAGAATTCTTGGAGTAAACTGAAGGCTACTTCAAAGCCAACTACAAAGTAAGGAACATGAATGTCTAAATAAACAAACAGCATGTTAGAATTTGGTATGTGGAATGTCAGAGGAACAGGAGAACATTGTAATGAGGAGCAAATGGTCACCACAGGGGACAGAGCTGGGAGAGGAGCTGGATCTCAGCTAGAACTTTCCACTGGCATTTATTTTTATCTTCCCGTATGTTGTCACTGGCATTACAGTGAATGAGTATCAGATAGTGATGATGCTTTATAACTTCCTGTTTCTGCATGGACAACTTTATACCTACTGGAAGCCCCTACTCATTAGAAGTAGATCAAACCTTTCAATGTTTAAAAAGTGTCTTAAAAATGATATTTGTTGTTTTTGAAACCCACTTTTGAAGTAACTAAAAACAGCCTGATTTTTACACGTGTCTTTGTTTAGGGAATTGATCAGTTTGGACCTCCTATGATCATCCACTTCCGTGTGCAGTATTATGTGGAAAATGGTCGATTGATCAGGTATGAGGACAAGGAGAAATTCCAGACCTTTCATTTTCCACAGTACTCATCTTCTAATGTATCAATTAAGTACTTCTGTTTATTGTTTGTCTCCACCTGCTAGAATATAAAACAGCAGGGAGATTTTCTTTTTTAATTAATTTACTTGGCTGCACAGGGTCTTAGTTGCAGCACACAAGCTCTGAGTTTCAGCTTGTGGGATCTTAGTTCCCTGACTAGGGATCAAACCTGGACCCCCTGCATTGGGAGCACAGAGTCTTAACCACTGGACCATCAGAGAAGTCCCAAGAACAGGGTTTTTTTTTAAAAAAAAAAAACACTTTGGCACACACATGTATCTTCAGTCCCTAAAACAGAGGTAACAGTAGACACTCAATACATATTTGTTGAATGAACGAGTTGTTAGACTATCAGTGAAGTTGTTAACAGTATCACAGCTCACATTTTCTCTTCTCTACATTTTCTATAACAGATCAGTCACTGAAAAGGTACTTCCTTTAAGGAAGAACTAGCACTTTTGTGAAAAGAGGAGAGGTTGGTTAATGCATTGTATTCTTTTCGGGTGGTGATGTGAGAAAAGGGACAGCAGCAAGAACTCTGTCCTATACAAATGCATGGGTGTTTATATCGCCTGGTTTTCTTTTCACCTTCGGGGTCTTGCTTCTGTTCTTGGCAGTATCTTTAAAGCTAAGATTACACCCAGTGGAGCTATCCTCTGAGAATCTTAGATGCAGTTCGGCGAGGGCAGGTAACTGATTCCTTTTCTGGAGGTGGGTGCCTGAATACTACTCTGCACATGATACAGACCCAGAAGTCACCAGTTCAGAAGCTCAGATTAACATTTTATATGAGGTTACAGTGCTGGAAGACTTTCAGAGGTGATTTTGTCACCTGGTAGAAATTACTAGAAATGTGAACTCTGTTTTTCACTTATTTTAAAATTTTGAGAAACCCTATGTAAAAGGGACAAAGATACATTTAACTAATGAGTTGTATCTGAGATTTGCTCTTAATATTTATATTATTGCCACATGCAAATTAAAAAGTAAAAAATATGAGCCCATAAAGGATGTTTTTAAAGGCAGAGAAACCTTTTTAGTTATTCTCAGTTAGTATAAAATCTTCACTCAGTGTACTTAATTGGAATGGAATGTGCTGGAAAGAAGAAAAATATAGTATTGAGCCATTAATTAGCCCCCTGGGAATAATGAATGTTTCATTAACCCCTATACTTCTGCCCTTTTCTCCAGTGATTAGCTAGTCCAAACGCTGTGTACTCAGCATTATACAAAGAAGTGCTCTGAAAAGTACTCTGTCCCAAGAGGAAAAAAATTACATAAATGCTTTATTTTTAAATTCTTCATTCTTAAACATGATCTTGGTTAAAATAAACCCATATGTTTTTATTATCATCAACTAATGAGCTATGAATCTCAGGTAAACATTCAACCTAAAATAATAGGGAGGCAAATACTCATTAAATACATAACACAAACACACACATTTTTCCCCCTTGCATTTTTACTTTGATCACAGAGGCGTCCTGTTTGCCTGTGACATTTTTTGGAGCTTGACTGTGTTTTTACCCAGTCAGCACTCTTTAGTGTATTTAATGGGGACTATATTTATTTCTGACCTCAACAGATTGTAATGAGTGCACTATTACTGTTTCCGTTTGTGAGGACTATTATGATTTTGTGGCTGCTGCTGCTGCTGCTTAGCTAAGTCGCTTCAGTCATGTCCGACTCTGTGCGACCCCATAGACGGCAGCCTACCATGCTCCCCAGTCCCTGGGATTCTCAAAGCACGAACACTGGAGTGGGTTGCCATTTCCTTCTCCAATGCATAAAGTGAAAAGTGAAAGTGAAGTCGCTCAGTCACGTCCAACTCTTTGCAACCCCATGGACTGCAGCCGACCAGGCTCCTCTGTCCATGGGATTTCCCAGGCAAGAATACTGGAGTGGGGTGCCATTGCCTTCTCCGGATTTTGTGGCATGTACCTATAAAAACACACCCATAAAGTAACATCTGCTTAATTTTAAAAAAAAAAGGATTTTAAGAGAATTTTCAGTTCATTCACTTTTAGAGGGAAAAAAGCTATAGTCAAGCAAATTTTTTCCAGTACAGCATATAAATAGAAATATTTTTTAAAGGGCCTAATGTATTTGTAATTTGCTCAGATGAAAAACAAAACAAAAAAGGACACATGACATTAAAACCAGGATTGTCCTTATTTATGTTGCGTGTGCAGCATCGTGGTACCAAAGTTATTTTAATACAGACAACGAATGCCTAGGCTTCTCTTCTAATACTTGTTCAATGTAGTATTTATTTACCACATTGGAGTGGCATGATTTAGATCTTGTTTCCATCATCAGAATGAATCAAGTGCTGCAGGCCTCAGGAAATGTTGCTTTTGCAGTCTGGGTCGTCTGGCCTGGGGTCCTGTCTCCCTGAGGCCTGAGGGAAGCAGCCATCAGGCAGCCATCAGGTGTTGACACAGCCTCCCCCTCTTCAGCAAGTGAGGCGGGGGAGGAGGAGGGGACAGAGCAGAAGAGCTCCCGTCCCCAGACGGGCAGCAGGATTTGCGCTCTGTTTACATGCGTTTAGATTGTTCCATCAAAATGTGAGTTCTGCTTTCTTTTGTTTTCCTAGTGACAGAGCAGCAAGATACTATTACTACTGGCACCTGAGAAAACAAGTTCTGCATTCGCAGTGTGTGCTCCGAGAGGAGGCCTACTTCCTGCTGGCAGCCTTTGCGCTGCAGGCTGATCTTGGGAACTTCAAAAGGAATAAGCACTATGGAAAGTACTTTGAGCCCGAGGCTTACTTCCCATCTTGGGTAGGCACTGTTTTCAGATCTAAAGCGTTTGCTCTAGCACATTTCTAGTTCATTGTTCTAGTTCAATAGAGACATATCAACCCCTAAAATGTCTACCCTCTATGTTAGACACATTGCGAGGCGCAATGGTAATGACAAAGAAACTAGTAGCAACCAGAAATAGTCAAGCTACTCATGCAGCTTCAAGAACTGGGAAGCCAGGTGTTGTTTAATGGCCCACACACCCTCCATGACACCCGGGTACACATTTCACACTTGAGAGCGTGGCACACACAGTCTCTCCACCAACTCGACCTGTACGTGGGTAATGAGGAAGAGGATGGCTGTCCATCCTACAGATGCTGGAACTGGGAATTTGTCAGCCTTCTTTTGAGATTTACTCAGCTTTGACTTTCTTATTTACTCTTAATTCAAGCAGCATTTTTCCCCTTCAGAAGGAGAAAAACACTGTTCTTTAAAAAGCGACATCATTCACAACTTTTCCTGTGCTGAGAAAACAAATATAAGTGAACTGCTTGTGCCTTCCACCATCTCCTTCACTATCAAAGGAGGAGCCACCCCCTTCCTTCAGCAAGAAAATACAGGTTATTTGAGCACTGACTGTCTCAGCCATGTTTCCTCCACCATACTCTGCTGATATCACTTCCCGTTCTTCCTCCAGGTCTCTGCTGAGGCATCTCTCTCTCCTGTATCTTCAGCCTCTACTTGAACTAACTCGGTTCACACCTTCCTATCTTCAGAGGAGGAAGGAGGGAGGGAAAGAAGAGCTGCCTATCTCTCCTTCCCTTCTCAGTAAAGCTTCTTGAAAAAGTGATGTGAATTTGATGTTTTAACATCTTTACTTCGACATGTACTCCTCAACCGACATCTATCTGCCTTCTTTCCTCACCAGCCCCTCCACTATGGCATTGTCCTTAGGGCCAGCAGTGACCTTTAAGTTGCCAAATCCAGTGGACACTTTTAACATCTTTTCCTGGGTTTCTCTGCTGTGATTGACACTTAGTCACTCCTATCCCAGGAGACCTCCTCCAAATTGATGCTTTTTACAACCACATATGTGCTGGCACCTCCCAAATCCGCTTCTCTCCCTTATGTCTGTAAGACAGATGTTTACCCATAGGCACCTCAAACTCACAGTGCCCCAAATCAAATTTATCTGCTTCCCACCTCAGTTCTGTGTGTTCCTACCTCTGTGTTCATAACCTCAGCCAGTGGCCCTGGTCACCTAGAAACTTAAGAGTCATTCAGGCTCTTCCTTAACACTCTTCTTTTACCTTGCCCCATCTAGTCAGGAGAACATCCTCTAATATAAACCCTTGATTCCCCAGCACTCAACTTAGGAAATAAAATTCTCTTGTATTTTTGTTGCTGTTAACTTCCTAAACATTACTGCATCCCCACCCCAACCCAGGTCATGACTCCTCCCATTTCCCAGGTGCCAGCTCTCGTCAGCACTCACCAGTGGACACTTGTCCCTGCTCCAGGTTTTACTTCACAGCTTGCAGAGAAGTCGATTTTGCTTCTGATTTAAACCTTCACCTGCAGAGTGAAAGCCTGAGTGCCAAACATGACCTAGGAACTTCCCAGCTCATGGTCCCTGCCAGATTTTTCACCTTCCTCTCTGGTTGTCCTGCACCTCATGTGTTGTGCTCCAGCAACACTCAGCATTACTGTGTCTCCACAACTCCTGTAGTTTTGCACTTTGGGCCTTTCTGCCTGCAGCTTCTTTAGCTGGTGAGGCACCCTCCCTGTTTTACCTGGCTACTCCTGCTCATTGGCCCAGGTGTGTTCTCTGGATGGACTGTCTAGGTGCCCAGGGCCCTTCCTCTGGACTCAATAAGACCCTGAACAAAAGTATTTTATTTTCAAATATTCTGCTTATCTCTTGCACCCAGTAATCTGAGTGTTTCTTAAGATATCCTAAAGAACAGGTGTAAACTTAACCTTTTCTGTTTCTTCAGCATTTCACATCATGGTGCTCAATACAAGCTTTTGTTCATGGGCTGACTGTGCTTCAGTTGTTGAAGAAAAACCAGAGGGCATCAAGCTATTACATAGCAGTGCCTGTGGGACCAAAAGTAGCCAGTATTTCCATTCTCTAGTTGTCATCAGGTTCTCATGGACTCTTGGTCTTTAAAGCAGAGCTTCCCGATTAGTGTGCCATGGCACCCAGGGTACTGAGACCAGCTTCCTTGACCCTTGTGATCACCAGAACCACCTATTACATATACCTCACTGCCCTTTCAAATACTATTTTCTATGGGTTATTCGACCTGAAAAAGGTTGATAAGCACTGATTTAAATGATCTCCATGAAAAAGGAATCTAGAAAGAAAAAATCTATAACGAGTTATCAGCAAAACTTGATTATTGGCCAATAATTCATCATGTTTAATTCTCCTTAAAATATTCATAGGAAGAAAAATATGTCAATAACTATAAAAACTGATAAAACTAAAAATTCTCTAATTTTTAAATTCTGATCATTTTGAGCACTAAAAATGCTTTTTGTTCACTTTGCATACTTCTTTCCATCTTTTATAATCTTCATGAAGTCAGCTAAGACTTTTAACTTACCAACACCTTTTTTTTGAGCCTGTAGCTACTGGGCACTATATATTTTTGAAATCTGAAAGCTTAGACTACTGTCTGATGAAAACTGAAGTCGCAGTAAATTGTAATGAATATTTGAGTGAAATTGTTTTCTCCTAAGCATTTGAGTAGAGTGTTCTTATCAGCCTCTTATGCAAAAACCAGAAATGTTTCTAAGAATTCCTTGCAGTCCTCTGCCTTCTTTGGATTAACATTGAGAGCCTCCCACTTTGTGGCTGTAATTTTAGAAGAGTTAAGTAGGATCCAGAACCTGAAGATGTGCTAACAGTAGCTGTATTTCATGGTACCAATAATTCTGCAAGTATAAACAATGATGTGGGCAAAATTGTGCAAGTTTGCATGGTTTTTCTTTGTTAGTGATTTTAAAGCCAAGAGAACATATTTTTCCCATTTCTTATGATTTTTCTTCTTAGATATGAAGTACTACAGCTAAACTGACTCTGTACCTTCTAGTATTAGCTTGTTCAGCCTAGTAACGTCACAGATGGTCAAAAGAGTATCAGTGTGAGAATTTCCTGGTGGAAATCAGCCAGTTTCAAGGGCCTATTTTCGGTTCTCGGCCTTTCATCATTTGCGGGGTGAGGGTCGTGTTATACTTGAATCCTTCCAACAAATGTTGCATTGCGCTCCCCTTGTATCCCAACAGGTTGTTTCCAAGAGAGGGAAGGACTACATCCTGAAGCACATTCCAAACATGCACAAAGATCAGTTTGCACTGACAGCTTCTGAGGCTCATCTTAAATATATCAAAGAGGCTGTCCGACTGGATGACGTCGCTGTTCACTACTACAGATTGTATAAGGTACAAAACTGCAGTAAGTCTGCAGCTGTATCTTCTTGATCAGGAGAATTTTTTTTTTTTAAGTTTTGGTTGTTTTTAAAATGGGTTTTTAAAAGAATTTTTATTTGAACTGCTGTTTGTCATCATAAGTCAGTCTTGGAGTCAGTGATGTTTTTCTTTGGGCCTGGAAGCAGGAGTGAGTCTTTTTCATGGTTCTGATAATTGAGATGACAAGTGGCTGTAAATTGTGCTTTTGATTTTTCAGTGATTATGAAATAGTTATTCTCCTCCTTCCCAAATCTGCATTTCTGCCTTGGGGAGTAATGTTTACTACTTCTTTGATCAGTAATTATTTAATAAGTGAAGCCACACCTGCATTGTATCCATTAGTAATAAGAGCACCACCACAGCAGCTAATGTTTATTGAGTTTTGTATTTATGGAAACACTTCATATCTATCCTTTTTGAAAAAATACTCATAACTCTATAAGATAGGACTGTAATCTTCATTTTACAATCAGGGATACATACCAAAGATCACAAAACTAGTAAAAGACAGGAGTCAACCCATGTCTGCTTACAAGAACCTTTGCGCCTGAATCACTGACTTTCTTGCTGCTCTCACTCTAAGTTTGTTCCTTCTTTTGTCCTGTGTCCTTGTGTTCTGTGTTCTTGTGTCTCTAGCTTCACTTTTCCATTCTGAGTCAGAGGTCACACATCCAAATAATAACTGGGGCGGGTCTTGCGGAGAATCACTGGCAAAAGTATTCACCACATTCTGTCTTCTCTCCCTCTTCTCCGCCACACTCCTCTCCCTATTCCACAAGTATCACTTCCATGGTACGAACCCTTCAATTCCCACCTGAGTATTCAAAGGCATATTTATTCTCCAACCAAATAGGATGAGGTGGTTCAGAGTGTGGTCTGTTGTATCCAGCTTGCTGGGATTAAATCCCAGCTTCAGCCCTTACTGGGTAACCTTAGGCATGTTACTGTGCTTTGGTTTCCCCACAGATAAATGGAGATGGTAACAAACCCAATAAATTCTGAGGTTTATTAAAGACTAAAGGAATTAGTGGGTGAAAAGTGCTGAAAACAGTGCCCAGCACACATTAAGTATGATGTTAAATGTGTTTCTGTTACCACTGTCTTTGTTATTATTAGGTTTGTTATCTCTGCTACACCCTTGTGGTAAGATAAGCATAATTAGGCCATTAGAGACTGGACCACAGATCGGTTATATTGCTGGGTAATTTTCTTGGCTGGTTCAAAAAACTTAAAAAGAGAGCAAAGGATGTTATTTTTTCCCTTTTCATGCCCAAGAGATGCTTTGTTAATGCCCTGTCATCTTTGAAAGGCAAAGACTTCCACAAGATCTCTTCAGTTAAATTCCTAAAAGACTGAGTTCTTGTTTTTCTTTTAAGAGTTCATTGTGACACCTCAACTTATAAGAGAAAATGAAAATTAATGACAGTTTTGACAATAAGTTTATATTTTAAAATGTATTAGAAGTATGAATGATACATTGGAGAGAGTATGGCTTTAGAATCAGATCATCAGTTAGAAACCCTCCGCTGGCACTCACTCTTGCTGGGATCCTGGGGGTCTGTCGCTGCAGTACTGGGCATCTGTTCAGTGGGAATTATCCTATACATGCCACAGGTCAGGAAGGATTCAACAAGATGATGAATCTGAAATGGCCAGATGGCATGCCTGGCACATTAGTGAGTGCTCAGTAAATATTGGTTGCTTTCTATTTGCTACAGAAGCTTTGGTATTTTTAAGAATCCTATTAAGAATCCTTTAGTAGATAAAGTAGATATCTCTAATTTATCTTTCATGTAAAAATTAATTTTTCAATTTGCTCAAAGTGTGCTACTTTTACATGGCATAAAAATCACTCTGGCCTTCTTAAAACAAGATAAAGCTAACGAACTGAGGTGAAGAAACAGATTTTTTTTCCTTATGGAGAGAATTTTCATTCTTTAAAGAAATTGTGACTGCCATTAAAAGTGCTTCATTTAAGACCTGTTTATAAAATGGAGACAGGAGATAGGAAATTTAAAACAACAGCAACAACAAACCTCTGTACCTCTTGCCCAGTGATACATACCTCATACACACACAACCAGCATTTTTATGAACACAGTCTTATTTCTGGAAGCAATCAGAACAGCCTTGAAAGGGATATTGGCCTAAAGTCATAGTGATGAATTGGTTTCTCCTGTTAAACCTATACTGTATGTGCCTTTCTTGATGTAAAGAATATTAGTGGGGGAAAAACAGCCCCAGTAGTGAATATAGGCTCTATCTACTATGCCAGCTGAGGATACATTTTCTAAAAATACTTCTTTTCATGATCATGCAAAAACTGGCACTGAACATAATAAAGAGCTGTACATACTCATTTTTTTAACTGAGAAATCTCATACTGAATATACTTTAGTGACTTAGCAATTTTATTTTCTATTTTGAACTTTACATCATACAACCACTTGTTACAAATAGTGCTTAAAAGCTGTGGCTAAGTACAGTATTTTTCCCTTATACTTGTTGTGGTGTATTTTTTTTTTTTTCAGTTTATGGTTTAGCTGGTTGAATGTATATCATATTGGCAGGTGATAATTGAACTTCTTAAAAATAAGTGCTTTTTCCAAACTAACATAATGTAAAGCTTTATAGCTTTCAACTATCTTCATGAGAGAGCATTAACTATTCACTTCAGTTCAGTTCAGTTTAGTTGCTCAGTTGTGTCCAACTCTGCGACCCCATGAATTGCAGCACTCCAGGCTTACTTGTCCATCACCAGCTCCTGGAGCTTACTCAAACTCATGTCCATTGAGTCGCTGATGCCATCCAACCATCTCATCCTCTCTTGTCCCCTTCTCCTCCTTCCTTCAATCTTTCCCAGCATTAGAGTCTTTTCCAGTGAGTCAGCACTTTGCATCAGGTGGCCAAAGTTTTGGAGTTTCAGCTTCAGCATCAGTCCTTCCAATGAATATTCAGGACTCATCTCCTTTAGGATGGACTGGTTGGATCTCCTTGCAGTCCAAGGGACTCTCAAAAGTCTTTTACAACACCACAGTTCAAAAGCATCAATTCTTCAGCACTCAGCTTTCTTTATAGTCCAACTCTCATATCTATACATGACTACTGGAAAAACCATGCCTTTCACTAGACGGACCTTTGTTGGCAAAGTAATGTCTCTGGTCTTTAGTATGCTATCTAAGTAGGGAAGCCCATTAACTATTCAGGCTTGCCTCTAACTTTTGTTTCAGAGTTGGGAGATTTAACCAGTTTTAAATACGCAAAATCTACTGCACCTCAGAATATAACTATGACATTATATTCAAGATTCTAACATCTGAGAAAAGGTGTTAGAAGGTTAAAAGGGGCTTCCCAGGCAGCACTAGTGGTAAAGAACCCACCTGCCAATGCGGGAGATATAAGAGGCACTGGTTTGATCCCTGGGTAGGCAAAATCCCCTGGAGAAGGGCATGGCAACCCACTGTGGTGTTCTTGCCTGGAGAATCCCCGGCTACAGTCCATAGGGTCACAAAGAGTTGGATACGACTGAAGTGACTTAGCATAGCATAGAAGGTTAAAAAAAAAATGGATGTAAATGTAGCAAATAGTCTTACCAGAGTTCTCAGTAACACACGAATTTAGAATATTGTCAGATATGAAAGTATAATAAAAACATTAAAACTCTGAAATCTCAGATTTAAAAAGTAGAAAATATCATTATTGATTTAATATGTACCCATGATTTTCTTGTATCTTACAGGAAAAAAAAGGATGCAGAAAGGCAAAGCTATTTTAAGTAAAAAGCTTTCTAATACTGAAATTTATCTTTCATTCTTTAGTGCTGAATTGTTTCTTATGGAAGAAAGATACGCTTTTTCATATAATTTTATTCCTACAGGATAAAAGGGAAATTGAAGCTTCTCTGACCCTTGGATTGACCATGCGGGGAATACAGATTTTTCAGGTTAGTTAATGGGGAATAGGTGTCAAATGGTATCTATCCACTGTGTCTTCACTCTGACAGTGTGCCTGCCTGGTCCTGTGCTATGTCCACTGGTCGTATTTCCAGCCATTGATTGGTTACTACTTCTTATTTGCCCAGCACAGATGTGGATAATGTGGGATAGACAAAGTGAAACAGTCTGATCCTTGACATCAGTAAGTCCTCTAGAACAGGAAACAGCAAACCAAAGATTGGCCCACATTTATCACTCATAGATCATTAATATCCAGACATTTTTCTCTGTGTGTCATTAATTTTTAGCATTCTTTTTTTTTTTTATCATCTGGTGCATCTGTAACTATAGAAAGAAAAATGACTTTGTGATAAAGTATCTGACCCAGACGTTTTAATTTCCGTTACAATTTCTGATAAAACTCATCTGTTGAGTAAGCGGTTCCTGTCATCCTTCTGCAGGTGGGATGGTGTTATCATCCCGCCATCAACAGGGGAAAGAGGAGGTCTGTGAGGCCTGGGAGGGTGCCTTATCTTTGGTATAGGCAAAACACCCAGTTATGAACGTCTGAGTGCCTTATCTCATCTCTCGAATGCCTGAGTCTTCTGGACTTTTTATTTAAATTTAGAGATGGGCCAGAAGGGAACAGATTACCTTGAAAGGCAACGTCGTCACTGAGGAACCCAAAGTGGCAGAGTTGTATCATTTCTCTTTTAATTACTGTCTGCATGTCTCTAAAGAGAGTTGGGGACCTCTTTCAGATTTTAATTACTGTATGTATTTTAGTTTTCTGGGAAAGAAGTTAGAGCTATTTTAGAGTATCTGTCAGTTTCCTCGGTAACTCTATGTGCATAACTTAGAGTTATAAGTAACTCATCATTCTTTCCACAGAATTTAGACGAAGAGAAACAATTACTTTATGATTTCCCTTGGACCAATGTTGGAAAGTTGGTGTTTGTGGTAAGTTTAAAATAACTGACTAAAATACTCATCTGTTTGTTTTTGTGGATTTTTGTTTTTTAAACAAAATATTGTTTCAGGCACAAAACTTGATGTTTTCTCAAAATTGAAGATGAAAATAGTTAGCTTTCTTAGATTCTTATGCATGCACTGTAATTATAATCCTTGCCACTTTTCAGTAGTGAACCTGAAATCACAGAGTCTTACAGCAAAAGAAATCACCAATTTTAATTTGTGTGTCTGGTCCCCACCACTCTACCCTAGTTGCAGAAAAAATGTGATGGGAAAAGTTCAAGATGAATTCATCAAACAGAATTATTTTAAAAATGTACAGCAAAGGGATTAGAAAACAGAAAGCTGTAATCAGAGGGTAAATTATTCTTAGCTTGGGGGTTGGCCCGTTCTTTTGGAAGTTAACTTCTCTTGAATAGAGAATAAAGAGTGATATAAAAAGATGTTTCTATTAATATCTGTCTGTTGAAAATCATCATTATAAGGAAAGGGCTACAACTCTTAACAGGAAAAGTACTTTTGTTTTTAGAGTATTGAGAACAATACACTTTCTTTGGTCAGAGCAAATTCTTATTTTTTCCCAGCTGTTTCACTCTTTTGCCAGCTGTATCCATTTTGAGGAAGAGTTCAAAGAATTACAGTTAATTATATGTCTTTCTAGTGGTCATTAAAATTCATAATTTTGCTTTGTTCCTAAATTACTGGAAGAAATACACAAAAAGAGGAGGAAGATAAGGATTAAGACACATGCTTCTTTCCAGCAGGAAGATGGCCTATATAAATAAAGAGCTCTATTGCCAGATCGCATTTGGGCACTGATCCCACACTGCCCTGTGAGTTAAAAGACCTGTTTCTGACTTTAATTCCTTGGGCACAGTTCAATCTGATTTCACTTTACTCATACATTAAATGGGGCCTGAGCTGCCTCCTCCTCACTGGCTCTTTCTCCTTCAAGCTTTTTGTGAAAGGAGTGGAGTTATTTGTAAATGAGAAAATTATTAACCGACTTGCCCCCTTCATGTCTCCAATTAAGTAGTAATAAAATACATTTATAGAAATTGAATTTTTAAGGGTCCTGCACCAAGTGGTTCCTGAATCTAGTTGTGCATCACCTTCTTCTGAGGAGCTTGTTGAGATTTCTGGGCCTCACCCAGGAGATTTTTGATTCAGCAAGTCTGGGGCAGAGACTAGGAATCTGTTTTGGCAAACTTCCCAGATGATTCTTTTTGCAGCCAGCCCAGCCCTGCCTAGTTGTATGACTCTGGGCATATCACTTAACATTTCTGTGCCTTGGTTTCTTCCTTACAAAATGGGGAATAATGGACCACCCCCTTGGGCTTCCTTAGTGGCTTAGATGGTAAAGAATCTGCCCACAGTGCAGGAGACCTGGGTGCTATCCCTTGGTCCAGAAGATCCCCTAGAGAAGGGAATGGCTACCCACTTCACTATTCTTGTCTGGAGAATTCTGTGGACAGAGGAGCCTGGTGGGCTGCAGTCAGTGGGGTTGCAAAGAGTCGGACATGACTGAGTGACGAACACTTTCACTGGCCATAGACTTGTGAGGACTGAGTAAGTTAATACATGTTTAGTGCTCATGAAGTGTAAGTTACAAGCATTCTATCATAGCATTGAGATCTGGTGGTGGTTCCTTTTAAAATGGAAAGTCAAGAGGTAAGAAATTCCATCCATGTCTGAATTGCTTTGTGCTGACTTTCAGTGTGTAGTTAAAATACACCTCCCTCTTTGCTTTACCTGTCGTCTCCAGCTGAGAATCACTGTGTCTGGAAGACTCCTTTCTGTAGTCCTGCTATCCTATTCATTGTCAAAAAAGTTAAAGGAATTCATAATATTCTGTAACTGGAAGGAACTTTGCCACACCCTCTCCCTCAATTTCGGAGAAGGCAATGGCACCCCACTCCAGTACCCTTGCCTGGAAAATCCCATGGACAGAGGAGCCTGGTAGGCTGCAGTCCATGGGGTCGCTAAGAGTCGGACACGACTGAGCAACTTCGGGTTAATGATCCCAAACCTGGTGAATGAGATTCCTCCACTGACAGAGAGATACTTACATACCACTTGCATATCTTATTTCTCCTTCCTGTCTCATCCCTCCAGCTATCCATCTGGCTTCCAAGTCCCTCTTCTATCTGACTAAAGAGTTTTTCATTTTTTTCTAACCCCCAAATAGGTATCTTGTATTGTTTACTATCGTAACTCCTTGTTTATTTCCACCCCATAATTTATCATAAGCTGTAGTTATTTTATGTGTTTATTCACCCTCTTTAGCACCAGATTGTAGCAACAGGAGGGTAGGGACTTGGTCATATATGCACTACTGTTTTCTCAGGAACTAGAAAAGTGTTTGACATCTTGTCAGCGTTCAACAAATATTTGAATGCATTACTCTTCTAGAGCTTGTGGTCTTGTTTACTGAGTTAGGGTGTTGGGATTACATTTGAGAATGCTTTCATGATGGCCTTTTCTCCATTACGTAAATAGCCTGGCCAGCCAGAGAAACCACAGATGGAACCGGAAGACCCTGGCTTGGCATTTCCCTGAATTTTTGGTAATCCTCTATCCCATGACATTTTTGAAAGGGAAGACAGTAATATACCCCTCAGGGAACTTTGGATGGAGCCTTAGGCATCTATTTCTGAGTCTGTAGTTTTCCTTACTTACTAGGAAAGAAAGTGGACCTTGACACATCAGAGACTTGTCTTCCTGACTTGTTCCTTCCCTCCACAGGGTAAGAAGTTTGAGATTCTCCCAGATGGCTTGCCTTCTGCCAGGAAGCTCATCTACTACACGGGGTGCCCCATGCGCTCCAGACATCTTCTGCAGCTCCTGAGCAACAGCCATCGCCTCTACATGAACCTGCAGCCTGTTCTGCGCCACATCCGGAAGCTGGAGGAAAACGAAGGTATTGCAAAACCTTGGCCGGGAAGCAGGTGGTACTTTTGCCACCCGTGGCCCCTTACTCGACAGCTGCCAAGAACTGGGGCTTTAGTCTCCTGAAGAGTGGGACCTGGGGACCCCCAGCCTCTCCAGGTCCCCAGCAGCGTTGCTTTTTCCATCTCAGCAGTCCTGGAAAGCCCACCCACAGGCTGGTCAGCATATCTGAGATTATCCCTGCTATTTAACTGTCCTAGCAAACAGTCTCTTTAAAGTTTCCCTGCACTCAACTTGAAAGTCCAGAAAGCCACTACGTGGAAGCACAGCTAAGGTTTATCTGCTTACCAGCTTTTATCTGCATCTCAGAGTCTTGTTTATACACTGGTCCACCTTGGGGCTGTTATGTACAGGCTCTCTGAAATTCCTTGCAGTGTGATTATTCCTTATGTTAGAGTGACAGTAAAGGTGGGCCACAGAATATCTCCAGCCTCTTGTTGACAACTAGGAAGCCCCTTGTCTGGCTCAGCAAGAAAGACCAACAAAGGAGAGAAAAGTTTACAATTGAGGATCTTGTTAGCCTGTCCTACTGGGGCACCGGGGCGGTTTGCTGAGACACAGAACAGAGCAGTGCATTTGGGGCTTCAGAGTTCTGAGCCATGAGAGGGCAAGTCTTGGTGAGGAGAGGAAGACGAGGTGGAGGCTTCTAACAGTAGACTTCAACTTCATAGTATTAACCTGATGGTTAGCTCTTTATCTCCTGTGGTTACTCTGTACAGCACACTCCAGTTTCACACCCAAAAATGCTACTTTGCATATTTGGTCTTTCAGTGTCTTCAATTTTTTTGCAAACTCATGTTATAGTAATTGTTGGTAATTTTATTAGATTTGATTTGGGGTATTTGCATAAATTAGGATTCAGATTCATATTAACTTAGGTCCATGTCGGAAACACATTTTGACCTCTCAGACGTCACATTCCCTATAGAAACAAGACAAGTACCTGTCCTCTCTTAACAAACAAAAATCCTTATAGAGGTTTAAACACAATCTGATGGATGTTTCTCAAAAGCTGCCTCTCAATTTAAATGAGGCCCAGTTTGGAGATGCCATTGTAATTTAAGTAGCAATTAGAACATGAATCATTTTCCACTGTCTGCCACCAAACTGCATTTGTCTTTGGAGAGAATTAGTCTCACTGTCTAGTGTATTGGCTTCCCCTGCTGCCAGACTGCCAGTTCTTCCCCATGATGACTTATCAGTATAACAAGTGCATGTATCTGTCTGACGCTGACATGAAGATTAGGAATTTAAATGGGCAGAAGCACCAGGAAAGCTTGTGAGAATAGGTGACTTAGGTGCAGAGCCCATCATTTGCCAAGTTGGCTTCATTCCTGAATGGCCAACTCGCAACTTTGGGAAATTCATTTATTCCAGCAGCTCTCTGCCCACAGCATTTTAGTAAATTCTTGTTTAGGTGACTGTAATGTGAGCCCCTTGTACCCTGAAAGAATTAATGAACCTCCCCTATAGGTTCTAAAGAAAAATTACAAAGAATGTTGAGTTCTTAGGGGAGGGCTTTGTTATCACGTGCATGTGAGGGCTTATGTGAATGGGGCAGTGAGATTGACAGTGATGCAGATTGGATCTTTGATGTGGGTATGCGTAGATACATTTTGCAGATATGGCTTTTTTTTTTCTTCCCTATCTTTACTTTCTTCTGCTTAGAAATCCCTGCAGATCTGAAGAAAACCTGAAACTAAGTTCTTTTGGATTAACCTTGGCCTGAATTCAGTTATTTCACCCACACTTAAGGATTGCAACATTTTAAACAACAAAAAAAAGCTATTAACATTAGCCAAAGTCACAGCGTGAAAAGAATCTGTATTTTTCTTAATTAGATTTCATCTAGTGTCACCTTGTCTGAAACACTATTTTTGCATTTTGTAGTAAAAATGATCACAAGAATCCTATTGTTTAAAAAGAGATGGATAAAAAATGCTTTCTGTCATTAAAATCTTTTTTCAACTCAGTTTTACTCGATAGCTAGGGCTTATTCTTAGGTTTTGTGTCAAGAGGGTGCATTGACTTGCATTATGGTCCAAAACAACACGAAAAGTTTGGTGTTCTGTGGGCTTTTACAACAGATGATTGCATTGTTGACACCAGTGATTACTAGAGGGTGAGCGGTTGCATTTTGTATTTCTTAAAATAAATTTCAAAATTATTTCAACATTTTCCTCATTTTGTAACTGATCGGTGTGAAACTCCTTAAATGTTTGCAGAAGGTCTAAGAGATGAAAAGCACGATGACAGGAGCAGAAGCCGGCACGTGGAGCACCAAGGCTGTGCTGACATGTTGACACGAAGTAATTCAGGCTAGGCTCTTATTAGCTAGAAGACAGGTTGGCAAAGTACTTGTTTTCTAGTAACTATGTGTGTGAGTATAGAATAACTAGTTTACTCCAAATCTGTCAGAAATTTGGGAGTAAAAGGGCTCTTTTTAAAGATACAGAAAAGTTTTTTTTTAATTATTAGAGCCGCTGTTATCAGTTGTCTTAGGGCTTAGGACTTTTTTTTTTTTTTTTTTTTTTTTTACCCTTCCAAGGGCCATGTGCCTATTGCATTAAAACTACAACAAATAGAAAGCATATGGGAATTTTGCAAACCCCTTTTAGCTCTTCATCTCAACTCCTGCTTTCTTAGAAAATAGGACTCATTAGAACCCAGCCTAGCCCTAAAAAGATGGGCTGTAGATGGATGTACTTTTGTAGCAGTGATGTGTGGTTAGGCCCTGATATCTGGTTCCATTCTGCCTCACTGTGAGTATGGCTGCACACACCTCTTTGCTTCAGCTTGAGTCCTTAGAAGTAAAATAAATAGGCTGGAGCCCAGAAGTGTACACACCATCGTCTCCAAGCATTGTTGCCATTTTGCATCCTGGAGTACATATCTTCTCTTTCTGCTGATGTTCCTTTCTTCTCTGGGGAAGCCTGTGGTGATTATACTTCAGGCTGGATTCAGACATCAAGAGTACACGTATTTTTACTTAACCAAGAGACAAGACAAATCCATTAGCAGACCCTTGAGAACCCAGTCTGGTTTAGTTAACAGTTTCTGAAATAGTATCAATTCAACATTCCCCAAGTGCACTCTTCCTTTTTAACGTTGTTTTGATGTGTTATTTCTCATAAGTTTTAAAAATACAAGGCTCTTTCTTTGTTTTAAATTTCTGACCTCAAGCACAAAAATAGTGTGTTTGTATCAGTTGTATTGGAGAAGGCAATGGCACCCCACTCCAGTACTCTTGCCTGGAAAATCCCATGGACGGAGGAGCCTGGTGGGCTGCAGTCCATGGGGTTGCTAAGAGTCGGACATGGCTGAGTGACTTCACTTTCACTTTTCACTTTATGCATTGGAGAAGGAAATGGCAACCCACTCTAGTGTCCTTGCCTGGAGAATCCCAGGGACGGGGGAGCCTGGTGGGCTGCCATCTATGGGGTCGCACAGAGTTGGCAACGACTGAAGTGACTTAGCATAGCATAGCATATCAGTTGTATACCTGTAGCCCAGTTGTAAGTTTGTGCCTTTATGTAATAGTTAGTTTAGCATTTGATAAAAGGGACTTTCCAGTATTGTGTCTTTGTCTGCATTAAAGATCTGTACCAACTTGTTAAATAACAGTTTTATCAGTCAGAGGCTAAGTGGGTATATATCATCAAACCAGAGTGATTACTATGTTTTCTTAATAGATCGTGAAGTCTCATTAGTTCAGCCTAAATGGAGAAAAGCAATCTTAATCTGTGAAAATCTCAGTTCTGGAATTTTTTGAAAGAAATTCTCAGAAAAATAGTTTTATTTTAAATTGTCTTCAACAGTTAGAGCTAAGTTAACAATGGACCAAACTGAACAGATGAACAAATCAAATGAAAGGCAGTTAGTATAAGTGTACTTATGAAACCATTTCTGTAGCAGAGTTTCGGAAATTATCTGTGGGGAAGAACCAGATTTTTCAAAACTTCTAATCCACCATGCACTGATACTTTTGCAAAGTTCAAAGTCTCATTAGTGGATGTCCTGGCAATATCAGATCGCTCTGAAAGTTTCTAAATGTTTATTCTCAATTCCTAAACTTATTCCATTGTGGACAAATAACAGTTTTCAGACAAGAAGTGGTCTTTTCATCCACATTGAGTAGCATTCTTCTGCAGTGTTTGAAACTTTAAAAGTCTTCAAGTAGTCAAATACCTGCCTCAGATCTATTGTACTGGGTTTTATTCATTTTGCAGTCTTCTTACATAGAGTTCCTATCAGAATTATCAGCACTTTCCAGTCACTCACTTCTGAATGTGAAATTGTACTCGTTCGTGGTCTGATGCCTGCCCTGGGCTAACCAGCCATTCCTCCTGCCTTGGTTGACTGTAATGACGAGCTGTGTTCCTCACCACACAGAGAAGAAGCAGTACCGGGAGTCTTACATCAGCGACAACCTGGACCTCGACATGGACCAGCTGGAGAAGCGGTCACGGGCCAGCGGGAGCAGCGCCGGCAGCATGAAGCACAAGCGCCTGTCCCGTCACTCGACCGCCAGCCACAGCAGCTCCCACACCTCGGGCATCGAGGCCGACACCAAGGCCCGGGATGCGGGCCCTGAGGACGCCTACCCTGGCAGTGCCATCCACCACAAGCTGAAAACCTGCAGCTCCATGACCAGCCACGGCAGCTCCCACACCTCCGGGGTGGAGAGTGGCGGCAAGGACCGGCTGGAGGAGGATTCGCAGGATGATGGTAACCTGCCCCCCAGGCCCTCCAAGCTAACGGTGCTGACCCATCGTCAGGGCCCCTTCTGCTTTTTCTTTCCCAGTGCTTCCCCAGTGTTGGTTCCATAGGATTGATGTCGTAATAGAGAAGAGAGCAACACAGCATTGGCTGCTTCACCCTGGGTTAAGGAGATAAGATGAGATCTATAGCCTGTATCAGCATTTGGGTGCATCTTTTTTATTGTTTTTCTGTTTCAAATAATTGCTGTAGCATTCAAGTTTGGGGGAAAGATATACTGATTCCATTGAGGAAAACTGAAAAACATATGTGTGCTTACTATAGAATTCATGTGGATCTCAAATCTCATTGTTAAATGCTCCAAGAGATGGCAGATGTGGGAGACGGAGAGCTTCATGCACTATTCATTCTGTCTTTGTCAACAGTCTGCTTTGGCATGAGCCAAACGACCCATCAGCCTCCGCTGGCCCTTTGTCATCACAGCATGCTAGTACAGTTTTTCTTAAAGAGAAAGAATAATTGATAGTCAGATCATGGCATTAGCAGACATGTAGATAACACAACAGTCCTGAGAAAAAGAGAAGCAGGATCTAGTCGAGAATTGTCACTGGAATTTCCTATTGTAGAGTCTCATTAGCAAATTTATTTTTACATGTAAATAATTGCATAACCTCCCTCAAGGTGTGGCTGTGAATGGTAACCATTTCCTTTGTGTCACTAAATGTCTTTCCCTTCTTCAGAAATAGAGATGTTGGTTGATGACCCCAGAGACCTGGAACAGATGAATGAAGAGTCCTTGGAAGTCAGCCCAGACATGTGCATCTATATCACAGAGGACATGCTCCTGTCACGGAAGCTGAACGGACACTCTGGTGAGCTCCCGCAGAAGGGACCTCTCCTTACCCAGGGAGTGGTCCTGGACTGGGAAGCAGGCGACCAGGAAAATAGAAGGGTTGGGTTGGGGGCTGCACATCAGTGTCACAGACTGTGGGACCGAGTGCCTTCTGTGGAGGGAAAGGAAAGGGAAGCTGGAGAAGCACTCAGCACTGGAATTAGCATCCTCTACCTCAGGCTTTGGACAAAGCTGTGTAATTGGGTTTTATCTTTCCCTCTTTGCTCTTTTAAATGATAATCAGAGAGTTATGTGATTTATCTGTTAAGAGGCTTGGAGACCCTTCAAACTGGCCTCCTCCTTTCCATAGACAAGAAAACCCATGGATTAGAGAGGACAAATGCTGGGTGGAGAAAAGCAGCAGTCAGCTCTCCAGGTTTACTTTGTTTTGGTTTCCCCCATTCTATTTTATACGGACTTCCCAGGTGGCACAGTTGGTAAAGATCTGCCTGCCAGTGCAGGAGACATAAGAGATGTGGGTCCGATCCATGGGTCAGGAAGATCCCCTGGAAGAGGAAATAGCAACCCGCTCCATTACTCTTACCTGGAAAATCTCATGGACAGAGGAGCCTGGCAGGCTTCAGTCTATGGAGGTCACAGAAGAGTTGGACACAACTGAGCGTGCACACACACACACACTATATCATATAGAATGTAGGAATCTGGAGAAAAAGCGTTAAAAAAAGGTTGGCGTAAAAAAACTCTTAAATTCTATGTTTGATGACATCTTTAAATGTATTCATTATAACCCTTTTATAGAGTTATATAATAATATATATATTTCTCTCAAATGAAAGTTGTCATCTTATAAAAAAAAAAAGTAGTTTTTTTTAAAAAAAAACCTCAGACTTGTAATTGCTTTTGTCACATGTCATGAATTAGTCTCTGTTCTATAAAGAAAATGCCTTAGGAGCCAGCTGTCGAAATGACTTCAGTGCTAAGTGTCTTGCCGCTGAAAGCACTGCTTCAGTGAGAGATCCTCCTTCGACTGGAGTGACCTGGCATTGGCCTGTCATGACCCACAACCTCTGATTGTGATCCTCTGCCACGCATCAGGGGCAGGGAATTAGTGATGAAAAGGTTAACAGACACAGTCTTTGTCATTCTGGCAGCTCTCTAAAGAGTAAGAGGAACCTTTGATGACAGAATTCCACTTGCTAACCTAGCAGAACCATGGCCTTCAGAAGCTTAGCCAGAAACAGACCTGCCCATGATTGCTGAGAATCACTCTGAGCAACAAAGACCCAAGAGGCTGATTGCTCTAGTCTTGTACCAAACTTTGCCCCTTTTTGTCCATTTACTTTATTATGTTTAATTTTTTTCCTTAAAAATGTTTTAATATATATATGCATATTATAGCTGTATAGAGAGCATGTCATCACTCACTCTGTGTGTGTGTTTGTGTAAAGAAAATTGTCTAAAGTGGGCCTCTGGGAAGGAGAGATGAGGCAAGCAGACTTTTACTTTCTATTTTTTTTATTTCTGTTTGATTTTTATAAATTAATTTTGTAATTTTAAATAGAAATTAAATTTGTTTAAAATTTAAATAAGATGGCTTTTGAAAAGATTTATATATAAAAAATGTGTATTGAAATGTCAAATATAATAGCAAAAAGAAAAAAGAAACTAAAGTTTAACAATGAGTAAAGTTATGTTCTGTTCATTAAAGTGGAATATTATATAGCCATTCAATAATGAGATTTTCTTTCAGAGGATACTTAATAATATAAGAAACATAGGTAAGAAAAACAGTATAAATTGTTTAAATAGCATGATCTCAAATTATAAAAATGTTTATACATATATGATAAAAATATTAGTAACCTTTTTGCTGGATAATGGGGTTATGGATGTTTTTATTTTCTTCCTTGCCTCATCCTAGTTTGCCCAAATCTCTATAATCTGAGCCTTTAAACATTGTTTTAAATACACAGAGCTAAGATTGAGTGGTGATGGAGTGTACTGCTCTATCCTTCACTCTTGTGGAAGTTGGCAGGAGCTAGTTCAATGTTCTGATCATCAGGCTTGATGCTGAGTTTTCTAGTGCTGGTTCTGGGTTTCAGAGCAGGTGATTTACAGGCAACCAGGGCACATTTGGGCTCCCCTCGTAGCTCAAACAGTAAAGAATCCACCTGTATATGCAGGAGACCTGTGTTCAATCTCTGCATTAGGAAGATCCCCTGGAGAAGGAAATGGCTACCTGTTCCAGTATTCTTGCCTGGAGAATTCCATGGACAGAGGAACCTAGCAGGCTATCGTGCATGGGGTCGCAAAGAGTCAGACACGACTGAGTGACTAACACACACACACGGGCAGTTTACAAGGAAATCCAAAAGGAAGCATACCAAGTGCCAGCCAGTGCCCTAGTCCGCATCTTCTTCCTGTGAAGATTCACTCAGAAGTTTAATGCTGGGACTTCCCTGGTGGTCCAGTGGTTAAGAACCCGCCGATTGACACGAGTTATATCCCTGGTCTGGGAACTAAGAGCCCACATGCCGCAGGGCAGCTAAGCCTGTGCACCGTAGAGCCCGTTCTGTGCAACAAGAAAAACTACTGCAGTGAGAAGCCCACACACCACAACTTGACAATACCCCTCTCTACACAACTAGAGAAACCCTGCACAAAATAGCAAAGACCCAGCACAGCCAAAAATAAGTAAATTTTTTTTTTAAGTTTAATGCTTTTTAAAAGATTATGAGCTTTCTAGAGAAAGATCTTCTGCTCAGGCAGTTGGTACCAACCCCAAAAACATGACTGTCATCTGAGAATAAACTGTCTACATATAAGCCAAGGAATGTACATATATCATTTTTTAATTGAACTAATCATCAAACACTTAATACATGCCAGACACTGAATTATCATGAGACCCTTTTAAAGAGATAGAATACAAAAAGTCATTTCTATGGATTACTAGCAGTGGCTGAATAAAAATCATATTACTTACCCAAGGTTCTTTTCTTTATCAGGTGGAAATGTACTTAAGCCATTTAGCCTTAAGGCTCTGGGGCTTGACCTTCACTTGCTCCATCTGTTTGCAAGAAACATGAGTGGTTTTCACTTACATCGCCAGTTCTTGTTGACAGTTTTACCTCCTTAAACATTTTTTCTGGATGCTTTATTCCTATGCCACAGTCCCTTAGGAAAGTTTTAGCCCTGGATTTCTGTTTCTAAAATACCATCAGGCCCCCTGAGCCCTCAGTGACAAGGGGCTCTGGTGATCTCAGAGGTCCAGAGCTGACTTCTTACTGTAGCCTCCCATTTTTGGTGTCAGGCCAGTAAAACCTGACGCAGGAGGCCTGTGCAGTGGCCCCATCTTCCCAGAGGAACCTCTGGAACGGAGTGTGTTCCATATGCAGGCCCTGGACCTTGCCCTTGGTGGGCATTTGCTCTTCAGTTGGATGGGTGCTGTGCTCAACCACATTTGTAAGAGGACACTGGCCAGGACACACAGTCCTTACTTGCCTGGACCCAGTTTCTGCCCATTTACCCACTGCTCATTTAAGCAGAACCAAACCTAGAGGCTGTGTCACTGTTCAGAGAGTTATATTCAAAGTCAGTGTTGTATGGAGAGTAGGGGAGCTTTAGTGATACAGTAAAGAAACCACTTTCACCTCCGCCTTTGTTTTTGTTTCTAACTGCATCCTAAACAGCTTAATTAGAAGTTTGTTTTAGAGAATGCAGTTTTAACCTCCATGCCATGCTCTAACCCCTCATGGATCTCACCACTCCCTGCAACACAAGGAGTGGTTGTGATCCATGCCTGTCGTCAGCCACCAAAGGGCCACAGGGAGGGAGATTCATCAGCACTGGCTAATATTTGCACTTTAGTTCTTGGTAGTAGGGTCGCTCAGCGGTAAGGAATCTGCCTACATTGCAGAAGACGCAGAAGACCCCGTTCAATCCCTGTGTCGGGAAGATCCCCTGGAGAAGGGCACAGCAACCCACTCCAGTATTCTTGCCTGGAGAATCCCCATGGACAGAGGAGCCTGGCGGGCTACAGTCCATAGGGTCACAAAGAGCCAGACGTGACTGAAGTGACTGAGCACAAGCACACAGTAGTTCATGTCAGATGCGTGGCAAGAAGGATGAATAATTTGAGGTCTTCACTGGTTTTTCCTCTGTGTTTTACTTTAGGATTGATTGTGAAAGAAATCGGTTCTTCCACCTCCAGCTCCTCAGAAACGGTAGTCAAACTGCGTGGCCAGAGCACCGATTCTCTTCCACAGGTACGGGAGGAGTTGAAAAACTTAAATCAGGAGCTGAAGTTATAGACAGTTTTAAATAGGGGCTTGCATTTATAATTATGTAAATGAGCAGAAATTTAAAACCTTCAGGAAATGATTCCTAGTAGATACATACTTTCCAGTTTTAGTCTGAATTTATTTCCATTTATTTGCTAGTTCCATTTCTCTTTGGGATTTTTATTTGGATGAACTGTGTACTTTGTTTCATACTTCATATGGGTGAGAAGCCTCTGGTCTTTAGGTTTCAGGTTAACTCTGTGTGTGTGTGTGTGTGTTGATCTCAACAACTGGGAGAGTAATTTTCTTGTCAGGTATGTTGTGACAGAAGTGTTTCCACACTCTTAATTATTCTATTCAGTTTGAATTTTCAAACTGTGCTAAGCTAGTGTGTTTGATAACCCATAATCACTGGTTAGACGATTAAGCTATCAGAAGATACAGACAAATTAAAATACTCTGAAACTCATTGTTGCAGGATTTGGATGGAATCTACAACTGATACTCACTTCTGACTTCTGACCACTCTCTTTCTCTCTCCTTATATGCTGTCTGTCTTGGGTGCTCTGTGGGTCTCTTGTTTTCTTCACTCTATTATCTTCCCTCTTTTTTCTTTCTTTCTCTTGTATCTGACAGTCTTTGCCTTTTATATTTTTCTCTTTCTTCCCTTATTAACTTTTGTCTTTTTTTTTCCTTCCATTTCAGTAGCCATAATATGAAAGTGACATTTTATGAAATATTCTTCTAGCACTTCCAATAAGTGGTATTTGTAGCTGTACATGTAGCATGATGATTAGGAGTACAAGCTCCAGGGTCAAACTGCCTCAGTTTGCACCCCACCCCTGCCACTCGATGTTTGCTCTTAACTGTACATGAACATTTGTGGGGTACAGCTAAGGATCAGATTCTACACTCAGGAGATGGGGAGATGGGTGCCTGCCTTGATGCTTTGTGGCGATGACCTGATGAATTCTGTGTGAAAGTCTTGGTGGATCCTCAGAAGACACCATCAGTACGAGGATCATCATCTTTGGGGGGCTCTCAGATATGGCAATTCCAAGTAAAATGTTGTTGAGCTCAGACTCTGTTCTCTTCTGCTGGTAGCAAAAGTGATATCTTATTCTAACAAAGCTAGCCTTTGTGGTTTCAGCAGCAAAAGTAGGTTAGAGCTGTAATGGCTCGTTTCCATAAGTAACCCATTAAGGATTTTCTATTCATGTAATTATTGGAACCATTTTTTAACCTGCTTATATTTGCAGCCAGTACCACCTCTTGGGATAATGAGTTTGGAAAGTCTGTAACCTGCTGTGTGCAGCATTTGGTAGAGTACAGCCTCTTGCACTGTTTAGGAGCCACCTCTTCATCCTGGGGCTGCCTCCCAACCTTTTCTACACCAAGAACACTTCATGTTATTTTTCTACCCAAGAATTCTAGTTTTTTAAAAAAATAGTGTTTTAAATTGTGTTTCTTGCATAATAATTGGTTTGTTTTCCCATCTCGTATTAAAAGAATAACAGACCTCATCACAAGAGTGTTGCTATGCCTAATTGCCATAGCCTCATGGAAAAGCAAAGAAACAGTACCTTTACCCGTGCAACCTGATTTTAGGAGAACTGCTCGGTTTCTGAGATGCTGGAGACAGTTGGATTCATGTTGCATTGACTTCTCTGAGCCTTGGGTTATTCTTCTAGGGAGTGGGTGGGGAAGGTCACTGAGTTCCTAGGGCCTAGCACATGATAATGGAGAAGGCAATGGCACTCCACCCCAGTACTCTTGCCTGGAAAATCCCATGGATGGAGGAGCCTGGTGGGCTGCAGTCCATGGGGTTGCTAAGAGTCGGACACGACTGAGCACCTTCACTTTCACTTTTCACTTTCATGCATTGGAGAAGGAAATGGCAACCCACTCCAGTGTTCTTGCCTGGAGAATCCCAGGGACGGGGGAGCCTGGTGGGCTGCCAGTCTATGGGGTCGCACAGAGTCGGACACGACTGAAGCAACTTAGCAGCAGCAGCACATAATAATGGCTCAGGAGATGTTAGCTACTATTATTGGTGGTGGTAGCATTTTTTCCTCACAGGGCTTCAGGGCCCAGAAACCACAGATTGGAAGCCACCCTCTAACAGCTAAGGATTCCTTAACATTTTCTGATTTGGCATCTTTTCTCTGTGCAGTACACAGAGTGATGAACTTTCACATTAGTCTATACTCTTAAAGTCGTTTCAACCTTCCCTTGTTTTGTAGACAATATGTCGAAAACCAAAGACCTCCACCGATCGACATAGCTTGAGCCTTGATGACATCAGACTTTACCAGAAGGACTTCTTGCGCATTGCAGGACTGTGTCAGGACACTGCTCAGAGTTACACCTTTGGGTGTGGCCATGAACTGGATGAGGAAGGCCTCTATTGCAGCAGCTGCTTGGCTCAGCAGTGTGTCAACATCCAAGATGCTTTTCCAGTCAAAAGAACCAGCAAATACTTCTCTCTGGATCTCACCCACGATGAAGTTCCAGAGTTTGTTGTTTAAAGGACCTCTGCGTGCAGCTGTCCAGACAGCCTGCTGCTTGCTAGAGGCTGTGAAAGCCATGGGTTCTTTCTTTACCTATTACTTGTGCCATATTTTCTTCACCCCAGACATATCTCTTTCTTTATAATAGTTGTGATGGAAATAAAAGCCGTGGGACAGTTGCACTTTAAGTATTAACACAGGAGGAAAAGGACTACAGAGAATGTACAGCAAGACAAGTGCCCGGAAGTTCACTGATCCTTTGAAAGGAAATGTGCTTTACTGGTTACCAAACCTTCAGGATATCAGACTGCGGTGTGTGTGTTCATTGTTTTGTTTTCCAGTTCAATTACGTGTAACATCACTTTTTTTTTTATCATGTGAAAGATGTTGTTGTGTTTCTTTGTTTGCTTGTATGTTTTTTTCTACCACTCCCTCATGAAATGCTGGTGGTTTGAGGGAGGAGAGAGAGAAGAAGCTCTCATCTTTTTAAGAGAGGGACAGTTGCCCAGTCATAGCCATTGCCACCCCTCTGAGGCTGTCCCAAAGTGAACAGGAATGAAGCGGTTGAATCACGTGGTTCCAGCATGCCAAAGATGCGTCATCACAGAAGTGCAGCCCAAGGTCAACAAGATGTGAATCAAGCAATAACCAAAAGATGGTGTGGTGAGGCCTGTGACTGCTTCACACTGGTCAGTGCCGTGTCCTTCTCCTGCTCTTCCAGAAAGCTCTAGGATTCAGCCGAGTCCTTTGTCCAAGTAACAGATCGGTTCATGCCATAATGAATTTTGTGGAGTTTCCAAAACCAGTTTCTGTTAAAACTGTAGAAATGTCTTAGAATATGTTTATACCTGGTGGTTTGTTTTTTTTAATCAAGAATAAATTATGGTAATGTTGGTTTCTGCTTAACCAAAATACCCCAACTATACATATATGTTATACATATATAAATACATAAGATTGTGTGTTTATGTGTGTCTGAAGCTTACCACCTTTTCATCTATGAAAGATAGACAGCTCCCATGTCTATCTTACATACATGGTCTTTCTTGTTTGGTGCAGAGGATAATGATGTTTGGTGTCACTGAATGAATGATGCCTACAGACAATCAGTTGATAGATACACAGTCAAGAATGACTGTTTTCTCATGTGTCTTTTGCCATAGTTCTCAACCCTCGTTGCATCATGGAATTATCTGGGGATCTTTGAAAAAACTAACAATGTCTGGGTACCACCTCAGATGAATTAAATCAGTATCTTGTGGTGAGACCCAGGTGAAAATTGCCTTTTCTTTTCAAGTTTCCAGATGGAGCTAGATGTAACAGGATTGAAAACCACCAATCCCGAGGATGTCTTTTTCATTAACTTTGACGTATATAGAAAGTGTTAGTGTTTGAGAAAAGGCCATTTTTAGGACAGTTACTGCCACTGCTGTTAGGATATATAATAAAATCAAGTCAGGAGAGTGAACTTACTCACCTTCAGATGTACAGTAACAGTGTTGCTCGCACTTCAGGAAAGTACTTTAGCACAATGTCTTTCTACAAGATGTTTTTAATGATTTCATATATTTACAACATTTGTTTACCATATTTTGATATACCATTTTTTCTATCTACCAAGTTTTATTAAAAAAACTATATTATTTTCTAAAGAAACAGTCATATTTTTATACAAAATTACGTTTTCAGGTAACAGAGAAATAGTCTTAGGGTACAGCAGAACCTACAGTGTTCCCCGTGGATGGGGGTCAGTATTATAAACACGTGGCGAGTGAGAACAAGCGCTACCTGTGTTGCCCCTCACATTCCGCCCCCGCCGTGGATATGAAAGGGCAGTGGGTACACACAGGCCGGTCAACTTGGTTTAACTTGACACTTTAAAAGGAAAAAAATGCTAGAGTGCTATAGTCAGGAAATTATTTTGCTTTTATCAAATGTTTGAAAGAACCAAAGTTTCAGATATCAGAATGTATTAAAGTATCTCAATCTTTGTATATAAAAGGATGAAAGTATGAAAGGATCATCTAATGACTGTTACTTATAAGTCATTAAATAATCCACCATTTCTTATAGATGCTTAAGAGACAAATTCTGATGAAGTTTGACCCTAAAAAGCCCAGATCATAAATGTGGTGTATTTCCTTTAGCTCTTAGTGTTTCTTGTTTAAACATCAAAAAATACATATTTAATTAAGTACATAATGCTTTATACTTTTATTTTCTCTCTACTTCAAACAGAATCAGGTCTTTAGGGTTTTGCCAGCATCGTTAGTGGTTTTGCACACCCTCTTTCTAATTGGATTTATGAACAGTCTTGTGGGTTTTCAAAAATGAGACATGCTAAGGACATATTTTTGCTTTTTGATCCACTGCGGCAGAATTATATATATGTATATGAAAATCCCTTTTGAATATCTACATTTTTGTATTTGGAAATTGTTTTAAAAAATAAAGGAAAAGTATAAACCTGATATTTATTCTGCATTTGTTAATATCCATTGCTAGTCAGTATACCAGTTTGGTATATATTGCCTCTACACGTCTGCATTTGTATTTGCAACAATGAACTTTATATCTGCATAAATTGTAAATAATCCTTTCTGTGAAAGGATCATCATGTTAAGATGATACCAAAAGTGTGTTTAAAAAACTGCATTATTTTGTAATTATTCTTATAAGGATTTCATGGTAAGATTAGCAGTCAATAAAGTTACTTTTTATTTGTCTTTGAAGTGCCTTTTTAAAAATTATTATTAGAGTTCTCCATGATGCAAGAGTGACTGTTCTCTTTATGTTCTTCTTTCCTATAATAGAGCACATTTAAGGACAACCTGATAGAATTCTGAGCAAAGTAGCCCTTGTGTTGATGCTAATAGCTGATGCCAAGCCCTGCCGCGTGCCAGAGCCTGCTCCACGTGTGTCAGAAGCTCGTGTGTTAACTATTGAATCCTCGTATTCCCATAAGGCAGGTACTGTTAATCTTTTCAAGTTAGAGATGAAGCAAACAAGGCTCAAGGGTGTGGCAGTCAGCCACTATTCAGTCCCAAAGTGTGGAGCATAAAGGTCTCTACTTCTTTATTTTCATTTTTTTAAAGTAACTACTTTAACTTTTGCCCATTCAACAGTCATTACTGGAGTGTTCTAGTTTCAGAAAAATGAGTGGTTGCATTTAAAAGCATGCATTCACGGATCGAATGAATGTGAGGGTAGCATTGCATAAAGCATAGAGCCCAAAGCTTAAGAGTCAATAGACAGGATTCTGTAAAGCCTGGCTCACCTCCTAAAGGAGAATCCAGTGTCTTGTCTTTGCTCCAGCTTTCTTGGCTATAAAACAGGAATAATTCAAAGGACTGTTGCGGATTAAATACAGTAATAGGTATAATATGCCCCTGGTGACTAGGGTGGGAGAGAGCAGGGGTCTCAAATCTTCTAACAAACATTTAATTTCTGTAGAATTGAGCCATTTGATCATTTTGAAGCAAACAGTACAAAAACAAACTTTCCAGTGGGGTGTCATTCATGAACTTTGCACATAGCTGGTAAATTGTAAGTTGGAGGCAAGGGGAGAAAATATATGGGCACTGTCTGAGTGTCTGATATTACACACATATCTAATCCTCACAACCCTTCAAGGTGTTGTCACCCACATTTTGCAGCTAGGAAATGGTTCAATTTGCCCAAGATCCTGAAGGTAGTAAGTGATAGAGCAAAGTTTTCAACCTAAATTTGTCTCCAAAAGCTTTGCCTTTTTTTTTTTTTTATTGCATACACCATGTTACCCACTTACAGAAAACTCAGAATCTAATAGGAAGGACAAAATTACAATTTTGATAATGTGATAAATGGAATTTGTTCACAAACTTTTTTTTTTTTTTGAGCACCCACTATCTGCCAAATATACATAGGGCTTAATCAGACATTGCTTGGCACAGACAGTGAAGACCTCGGAGATGGGAGTGGGAGGTGGGAAGAGCAGAGAAGATTTATTCAGAAGAGCCTTGAATGGAGACTTCTGGCAGAATGGGTGAAGTGCAAGCTGTCCAGGCAAGGGCTTAGAAGCTGGAGATAGCAATGCTCATTCAGGGACCTGCGAGGGACCCTATAACTCAAGTAATGACCTCTCAGCCTACTTGTGAGAGGCTTTGAATGCCCAGATGAAGACACTTAAGTGTTTGCACAGCAGGGAGCCACTGGAGGGGGTCATATGAAGAAAGAGACAAATGTCTGGAGTTTGAGAGAAATAATGGAAACAGTGCAGGTAGAAGTGGAGACTAGGGAGAAGATGAGGGTTTGAATTAAGAATGTGGCAGCAGTCAGGAAAAAGAAAAGATTCAAAAGCTGCGTAGGAAGCAGAATAGCAGAATTTTCTCTCTCTCTGTGTCCCTCTCTCACACACACACAGAGTTGTCACCTCCAAAGCTAAAAACTGGAGAAAGAGGCAATTTTGCCATACTTGGCAATAATCTTGAGAGGACTGTAGAGTTAATTACTGCTTTATATGATGAACTAAAATCTACTCTGCAGGAATACTTTGAAAATTGGCACAATGGCTTCAACTACTCTAGTCTCCAGCAGTGGTTCTCAGCCTTGATTGCACATTAGAATGACCTGGAGAACAATGCCTGGGGCCCAGACCAGAGCTGCTGATTGATTTGGTCTGGGGTGGGCATGGTGCTGCTAAAAGTTCCGCAAGTGATGCTAATGTGCATCAGGGTTGCAGCCCCATGGTCTATAGATAAGCCCAAGCAATATGGACCAACCAGTTATCTGCTCCTGAACTGTGATCCCCACTTGGAATGGGTTAGGTTTCCAGTGTGTCCAGGTGTGTTGCATTTTGTGAGAGCGACATTGATTTCTTTTTGCCAACATACCTGTCAAGGAGTGAACCTGTGTTAAGTGAAGTACTGAACCCGTTTCAGAAAGTCTGAATGCACCCCCATTCTAGAGCCCTGGGTGTTATATATGTATGTCTGTCTGTCTAAGTATGAGGGTGGAGTTATATGAATACCAGGAAAGTATTGGAAAATCTCCTCCATGTCAGTGTTTTATTTGCCTCACTATTTCTGACACTTTGTACAAGTCGATCCCCACACAGAGGTGTAATGAAAATAGTAAGCTAAATTCCACTCAACGCTTTGATTCTTACATCATATATTTTGACTTAATGGAGCAGCCTGTGCTCTGAAACATCCTGCTTAGATGCTATGAGCCAATGTAGGTGATGGAGTTATGTATGCTCAAGAGATTAATCAAAAGTCTATAAACATGGCACAGCTATAATGAACCAACTCATTTAGGATGGGTGTTTACCCATCTGGTATCAACTGTAGTCAGTTAAGGTCTCTTCAATTTATTACTGTCATTATGGCAAGAGGTGGATTTCATAGGAGGAGGTAGTTCCTAGCTTAGGAATGAATTACATTCCAAGTTTGCTCCTAAATTTGTTGTTTGATATTTAGAATAAATATCCCCAACTTCCATAATTAGCCCACAAATGCCTGTTTATCCTAGAAATATTATGAGATGATTTATTTTCTGTGCATAAGGAACCATCTATCAAAGGAGAGGCCCAATGTATAAATAAGGCAGTTGGAGTGACCCCACAACCAGTAGACCAAAAGTTCAGTCCTTAGGTTCTTCTCAGAGTACATTCGTGCCCAACTATGCATAGAAGCAAGCTTCAGGCAAACCATGCCAAAATGGAGCAACTCTAAGCAAGTTTCTCCCTTGGTTTGCATGAGGCATGATTCTAGTGTTTTCTCATGCATACCCCAGGCTCCATTCTCAAGCTGCTCAACCCTTACCTGCCATCATGAAAGAGTCAGCTGGATTGAAGCCAACTCTTAAGATCAGGTCACAGGCTCTCTTCTGATCTACAGGCATGGGACGAAGTGGGTCATTGTAGGAGCTTCTTTGCAAAGCAGAAGCCCCTGGTCTTCTTAGACTCTATCCCTTATTTGCTACAGGGTATTAATAAGGTGCTATAAGAGAGAAGTCAGGGAGTCTATACTGGGACCTTTAAATGCAACATCAGTATAAATGTGGAAGACCATAAAATCCACTGGAGAAATTAAAAGAAGGCCTAAATAAATTAATATATCATGTTCCTAAAAGGAAAGACTCAATAATCTGTGTTGATTTTTCCCATCAATTCCAATCAAATCCCAAATGAAACTTTTTAACCGTAGTGGAATAATTGGAACCAGTTTTACCCTCTTACCTTAAACAGATAAAAACCCACCAAAGGCATGTTAATGTTTTTTAAACATTCAACAATAGATAATGCAGTAGAATAAAGCCCCCAAAGGAGAAACAGACAAACCTGATCACTGCCCCAGCTTATTGCCTGGAAAGCATTTCCGAGCCACAATGAGGGAGGAGGGGTCTCCCTGAGAAGGCAGAGTGGAGAATTTGGGAATGCTAAGGTAACTAGAATTACTCTGGACAGAGTATGAAAGGAGAGAGCAGTACAAAGCAGGAAAGGGGAGGAGAAAGAGTGTGCTCTAGAGATTTGCAGAGGGGTCCCCTCAAGCTTTCAGCTGAGCACTGATCAGCATGTACGTGTGAGGGAAGCACTGTGGGAAAGGGACTAAACCATCTCCTTATATAGGACCAGAAATAGTGTGTGTTCCCACCAGCTAGAGTGAAAACCCTTGCAATACGTGGGGCACCTTATAAAGTTCTCAGAAGGGTATTTTCTAAGACTAAAGGTTGTTCTGGCCCTCCTAACAAAGCATAAAAAGCAAGCCCTTTTCAATTTTGAAAGAAAAGTACTGTTAACTTAGAAGTCTATACTCAGCAAAAGTCTCTTTCAAAGATGAAACTAAAACTTTTTCAGGCTTACAGATGATGAAAGAATTCAATACGAGCAAATCTGCACAAAAAATGTTAATAGAAGTCTTTGGGGCAAAAAGAATATATCAGATGAAAAATTTTATCTGCACAAAGAATGAAGAGCCCCAGAAATGGTAAATATGTGGTTAAATATAAAACACAAATTTTCACATTTAGATCTAAAAAGATAATTGAAAATAATTGATAATTGAAAAATGTTAAAATCATTGATGATTTAAAGCAAAAGTAAAAATGATGTAGTGTGGGGTTTAAAACACATATTAAAAGTAAACTGTATGGCCATAATAGTGAAAAAGACCAGGCAGGGGAAAAAAATGAAAGCATACTGTTATAAGTTTCTTATACTATACTGTACTTGAAGTGATATAATATTATTTAAAGGTGGATTATAATAGCCTAAAGGCATATCACATAAACTCTAAAACAACCACTAAAAAAAAAAAAAAGCTTAAGAGATAAAATAGAATAATAAAAATTACTAAACTCAAAAGAAGACAAGAAAAAAAGGGACCAAGAACTACTAGGACAAGTAAAAAAAGCAAATAGAAAATTGGTAGACTTAAACCCAACCATATCAATAATCAATTAAATGGAAAATTCACCCAAACACATTTTTAAGGAATAGCCAAGAATTTTTTAAAATACAGACCCAGTGAGAAGATCCAGCTGCAAAATACACAATAGAGGTCCTGTTATTGATAATACTGATGCAAGGATTGGCTTTTTTTTTTTTTTTTTTTTGTAAAAGACCAAATAAATATTTTAGGCTTTGTGGGCCATATGGTCTGTGTTGCAGTTACTCAACTCTTCCATTGTAATGTGAAAGCAGCCATAGAAAATATGTAAAAAAATGAGCATGGCTGTGTTCCAATAAAACTTTATTTACAAAACAGACAGCAGGCTGGATTTAGCCCACAGACTGTGGTTTGCCAATCCCTGATTTAGAGCGGAGGCCAGCAGTGGGCCAATATGTAAAAAAAGAACTTAGTGTATAAAATAGGTGGCAATTCAAATCATAGGATACTAAAGGATATTTAGTAGTTAGTGTCAGAAAAATTTGCTATTTCTTTTTAATCATTCTCAAAAACAATTAAGAGATAAGCATTAAAAGTGAAAGTGAAAGTGTTAGTCACTCGGTCGTGTCTGACTCTTTGCAATCCCATGGACTGTAGGCCACCAGGCTGCTCTGTCCATGGAATTCTCCAGGCAAGAATACTGGAGTGGGTTGCCATTCCCTTCTCTAGCATTAAAAAAAAAACTATAAAAGTAGAGAGTGGAGAAAAATCTATTTATTCACTTGGGGTGGGAGATGCATTCCTAAAGTAAACACAATAGTCACAAGTCACAAAAAAGAGTTGATAAATTTGAATACAAGAAATATTTAAAAAAATATTTTTAGACTTTCCTGTATACCGCCTAAAGGTAGGAGAGACAAAAGGAGAAAATACCTGCAACTTTTTTTAAAACAAACAAATAATTGGCATTTATAGTATAAAAAGGCTTCTATAAATCAATAAGAAATTGCAACAGTAGAAATATGGGGGAATTATTATTGGGAAATTCCTAGAAGGAGAAATTAAAAAAAACAGCTAATATAAATACATGAAAAATTGTTCAACCTTACCAATAACAAAGTAACCCAACCTTAATTAATATACCTTTAGTCTTTTTTTTGGCAGGTGGCAAATTGGCTGACCAAATTGGCAAAAATTAAAACAATTGATAGTATCCAATATTTGTAAGACTGTGAAGAAATAGATCCTTTCATAATTTTTTACAGGCGTATAAACTAGCATTATAGGACAATGTTGAATAAAGTTAACCTACAACCCAACCACTTATTTCTAGATATTTATCCTATAGAAATAAAACATATTTTAAAATAAGACTTAACAATTTTGATCTGAAAAGAGAAACACATAAGGTGATCTGAATGTCAATTAAATATTGGCACAATCTTATTTTAACATAGTTTATAATAATAAATAGTTTAGATATACAGACATTAAAAGATCTTCAGCATATGTTAAGTATGAAAACAAAGGCACAATGCAGCACATTAGTGTAGCATGAAAAAGGCAAGGTATGTAATTATATGTACATGCTTAAATTAACTAAGTGCATGAAAAATGACCTTGAAGAACATCTAACAAACTAAACTATGGGTAATTCTGAAGAGGAGAGTGATTAAAGACAAGGTAGGAATGGGGACTTAGCCTTTTTTGTTTAAGTCCATACTCTTAGAAAACAAACAGAGACACTGCAGGGATTTTTTTTTCCGGAAAAAAACAATGTATTGTTAGTATTCTCAGAGAGGGAGAAAATATTGCACTCAGAAAATTGGAAAAAACTATGAAAATAGACATAGAATTGTAAGAGCTCTTTGAAATATGATAGCCAAAATAAGTGTTCCCATGAGAGGGAGCTGGAACATAAAGTAAATCTCTCAGAAAGCAAAATAAAAACATCCTATCATAGATGTTAACATACCTGCATACATATGAATAGTTAGCTTATGTACATACGTGAAGAAAAAAGAAAAATTGTCAGAACCAAACATGCATTTCCAAACTGGAAAAAAAAATGCAAGGAATGCCCATAAAATAAGTAATAAAGACCAATCCAGGACATACCATAAAATCTTAAATACTAGGGATAAAGGAAAGATCCTAAAAGTATCCATGCATTCCCTCCCTCACCCCAGTTTGACTTTATTGGGGTGGGGGGTAGTCTTAGGTTAACAGCAAAACTGAGGGGAAAGTACAGAGATTTCCCATATACCCTCTCCCCCAACACATTATAATTCTCTCTCTCTCTTTTTTTTTTTTTTTTTAGGAAAAAAGGAAGGCAAGAAGGAGGAAGAAAGGGAGGGAATAAGGGAGGGAGAGAAAGAGGGGGACAGGGGAAGGAGAGACAAGAGAAGGGAGAAAAAGACTGAGAGAAAAAGAAGATAGTCATATGTAAAGAATCCAGATACATAGTGAAATTAGTGTTTTCAACAGGAACACAGGAAACTGGAAGCCAATGAACAACGCTTTAAAAATTGAGGGACGACTTCCCTGCTTGTCCAGTGGCTAAAACTCTGCGCTCCCAATTCAGGGGGCCTGGGTTCGATCCCTGGTCAGGGAATTAGATCCCACATGCCTCAATTAAAGGTCCTGTGTCTTGCAACTAAGACCCAGTGCAGACAAAGAAATAAAAATAAATTTTAAAAACTGAGGGAAATGTTTTCAACCTAGAATTGTAAAATAAATTAAGTGTAGAAGTACAATAAAGACATTGAAGTCTTTTAAAATTTATATTCCATATCTTCATACCTAGAAAGCTACTGAAGGATATACTCCCACAGGATGGGGAAGTGAGTCAATTAGGAGGAAGATAGATGAGAGATCTGGGAAACGTGAAACCAGTACAGGAAAGAAGCAGAGGGAAGACATAGACTGTCAGCCATGCAGCAGACTCAGGGAGCTGCTCATTCACATAGAAACAGGAAAATGGAGTATTCTAGGAGAAGCGTCTCCAAGGAGGAAAAGAAACTGCCAGCTTACTCAGTGACCAAGTAGAACCAAGTACAAGCCTATTTTCTTAAAGAAGTAAAACTGTCTTTATTCACAAAAGCCATGAGTCTTACATATAGAAAATCTGAAGGAATTCACTGAAAAAACTTAGAATAAACAAGTTCGGCAAGATCATAGGATACAAGAGCAACATACAAAGTCAATTATATACATTAGCAACAAACGATCCAACAATGAAATTAAGAAAACAATTCCAGGAGAACAAGATGGCAGAGGAGTAGGTGGATGTGCAGTACATCTCTCTCCATGGATACATCAGGAATACACCTTCAGACACAGAAGTGCCTGCAGAACACCAGCTGTGAGCAGACAGGAGAAACTGACAGTAGAAAAGAATAGATAGAACCACACAAAACTTGGTAGGACAAAGGAACTAGGGGAAAATCAGGAGTGTTAGTAGGATTGGACCTGCCCTCAGTGGGTGGGGGAACTGAAGCAGGGGTCCGATCTCCACATCGGGACAATTGTCTGAGTGAGAGGAGAAACATTTAAGGCTGAAAGTAAAACAGCTGATCTGTGGCAGCCTAAATGGAATGAACATCAGACAGTCCTTGCTGTAGCCATACATACCCCGGATGGGGACACAAGTCCCCTGGAAAGTGCAGCAGCTGGGAGATGGAGTTTAGGGATTGTGGAGCAATCCCAGGACAAGGGCTGCTGTTGTCTGTGGAGAGATGGATTGAGGGGATGTGAAGGAGGAGATTGTGGTAGGAAATGCCTGTGGAGGAAAGCTAGGAAGCCATGGAAGCAAGGCCATAGCACTGAGTCATGTGTAGAGGGTGGAGCCATCACCATAGCCTCTCTCTCTCCACACTGCCAGCATCAATGGCTGAACAATAGAGAGGCTGGCCCATCAATGCCTGACCTGCTGATCTACAGAGTAGGACTCCAGCCAGGGGAGCCCCTCTATGTGCCTGACGTGCTGAGCAACAGAGAACGACCCCAGGCAAGGGAGCCCTCTAAGTTCCTGAATGAGCAGAGCTATGGAGAAAGACTGACCAAAGAGGCCTTCTGATTGCCAGCTACAAGAGGCTCGAAAAAAGACTCTGATAAGGTCATAACTTCTGCAGTGGAGGCAGTCAGTGTCCCTGTACACTTGGCACCTCCAGGGTCCCCACAAGCCAAGCAGCTGCGCCACCTTCACACTCAACTCTCACTGGGGCAGAGCTGCCACAGGCAAAAATTGTTTTGCATCTATGCATGGAGGGTTGCTTCGGTAGTGTCTGTTTGTGACCCTGTAGACCGTGGCCTGCCAGGCATCTGTGTCAGGGAGGGGGGATCTCCGACCAAGTATACTGGAGCGTATTGGCCAATATTGGTTCCCATACCCTTCTAGAGCATTATATATCCTGCTGCTCTAGCTGCCAATTCCCCTTAGTACCTGGTGCTGCAAGAACCCCTGCAACCCAAGCAGCCACACCGCCTCCACACTGTCTCTCACAGGGGCAAACCCAAGTTCTCCAGGGCAGCCTCAGGAGCAAACCCCAGTGGACGACCCATGTACAGAGGTGGAAATAAAACCACAATTGAAACCCAGGGGCAATGTGGAAGAAGGAAGAAGACCCAAAACCTTTTCACCAGCTGTATAAGCTGCAGATTAAATCCACACGATCAACTAGGCAGACTCTGTGTCTATGGAATATATAAAAGGTCATTGAAAGGTCCCACAAAAGAAAACGCACCAGTTCTGATAGCTGTAGACATTGGAGGCAAGAACACACAGGAGTAGGACCAGGTTAGAATCTGAGCTGCCCCCACAGCAGGTCCAGAGATCAGCACAGTGTTGGAGGGCATCCTAGGGAGGTGAGGTGGACTGTGAGTCCCAGCGAGGGAAAGGACTCTGACAGCAGTGACTGAAGGAAAACATTTTTTATTCTTATGTTTTGACTTGTTCTGTAGATTCTTTTGGATTTTTTTCTTTTTCTTTTCCTCCCCCACCTCTGTTGTAGTTGTTGATTTTATTGGCACTATGAAATATAATTGAGCTTTTGATCTTTTTTTTTTTCCTCAGTCACATTTTTTTATTGTTGTTATAAACCTCTGCCTTACATTGGGCTTTTGCAGTTCTGATGAGTTTTCCTTTTTTTTCTCGCTCTTTTTTAAATTTAAATTTTTAATTTTTAAACCTATTATTATTTTTATACATTTATTCCTTTGTTTGCCTTTCCTTCTGTTCATTTCCCCTTGCAGTTAATGTATATAACTGTAATGTATATAACTGCAATTTAATGTATATAAATCTTCTTCATCTATCTCTGTTTAACTTTGCATTTCCTTTCTTTCTTTTCTTTCTTTCCTTTTCTCTCAACATATTTGTTAGTTTTGTTTTCATTGCTTTATTTCCCACTTGGCACCTTGCTTTAGCTTTGTTTTCCAGTATGTGCTTTAGTTAGTTTTGTTCTTAACTGGTAAATATAATTTTTTATTTCCTTTGTTCGCCAGGTCAATCTACTGTACTTTATTTTTTGTTGGACTATTTTGTCTTTGCTCATGGGTGTATATGTGTATATACCATTATTTTAATTATTATTTGCCTGATTTTGTAACTGCCATTTGTCTTGGGTTTATCTTTGGTTTCTTGTTTTTGGATATTTGTTTTAATCTCACTTAATACCATAACAAACCACTTGTGGAATCTTTGTTCCTGACCAGAGATCAAACCCTGAGCTTTTGGAGTGGGAGCACTGATTCCCAAGACTCTAGACTAACAGAGAACTAACCCTAGGGAGTATCAAATAGTGAGAACTCACACAAAGGAAACCACTTGAATACAAGCCCTGGCATCACCCAACCACCAGTAGCACCCTGTGCAGGACGCCTCAGCTAAACAACAACAACAAAAAATACAAACCCAGTCATCAGCAGATAGGGTTACCACCCCACTCAGCCTTGACCATCAGAGGAATAACAAACAAACAAAAACTCAGCACAAATCTCACCCTATAGGAAGCTTACACAAACCACTGGACCAAACTCCGGAGGGCAGAAACCAAAAGGAAGAAAGAATTCAACCTTGAAGCCTTGGAAAAGGAGACCTCAATCACAATAAGTTAAAAAAAAATAATGAAAAGACAGAGAAATACTACACAAATGAAGGAACAAACTAGAAACACAGACGTCCAAATAAATGAAGAGAAAATAGGCAAACTACCTGAAAAAGAATTCAGAATAATGATAGTAAAGATGATAAAAAAAAAAAACCTTGATAACAAAATGGAGACAATGCAAGAATCAATTAACAAAGACATAAAAGAATTAAAGAATAAACATACAGAGACAAACAACACAATTACTGAAATTAAAAATACTCTAGAAGGAATCAACAGCAGAATATCTGAAGCAGAAGAATGAGTCAGTGAGCTGGAAGACAAAATGGTCGAAATAACTTCTGAAGAGCAGAATAAAGTAAAAAGAATGAAAAGAACTGAGGATAGTCTCAGAGACCTCTGGGACAATATCAAACACACCAACATTCGAACTATAGGGGTCCCAGAAAAAGAAGAGAAAAAGAAAGGGTATGAGAAAATTTTTGAAGAGATTATAGTTGAAAATTTCCCCAACATGAAAAAGGAAATAGTCAATCAAGTCCAAGAGGCACAAAGAGTTCCATACAGTATAAACCCAAGGAGAAACATGCCAAGACACATACTAATCAAACTGATGAAGACTAAACACAAAGAAACAATATTAAAAGCAGCAAGGGAAAAGCAACAAGTAACATACAAGGGAAACCCCATATGCTTAACAGCTGATTTTTCAGCAGTACTGAAAGGGAAAAATCTACAACCAAGGTTACTGTACCCAGCAAGGATCTCATCCAAAATTGATGGAAAAATAAAAAGCTTTTCAGACAAGCAAAAGTTAATAGAATTCTGTACTACCAAACCAGCTTTATAACAAATGATAAGGGACTTACATAGTCAAGAAATACAAGAGAAGGAGAAAGATCTACAAAATCAACCCCAAGCAATTAAGAAAGAGGCCATAGGAACATACATATCAATAATTACTTTAAATGTAAATGGATTAAATACTCCAACCAAAAGACACAGACTGGCTGAATGGATACAAAAACAAGACCCATATACATATGCTGTCTACAAGAAACCCACTTCAGGACCAAAGATACATATAGACTGAAAGTGAGAGGATGGAAAAATATATTCCATGCAAATGGGAAGCAAAAGAAAGCTGGAGTAGCAATCCTCATATCAGACAAATAGACCTTAAAATAAAGATGATTACAAGAGATAAGGAAGGACATTACATAATGATCAAAGGATCAATCCAAGAGGAAGACATAATAATTGTAAATATCTATGCACCCAACATAGGAGCACCTCAATACACAAGACAAACACAGACATAAAAGGAGAAATTAATAGTAACACAATAATAGTAGGAGACTTTAACACCCCATTCACACCCATGGACAGGTCATCAAAACAGAAAATTAATAAGGAAACACAAGTCTTAAATGATACATTAGATGAGATGGATCTCATTGCTATCTTCAGGACATTCCATACAAATGCAGAAGACTACACTTTCTTCTCAAGTGCACATGGAACATTCTCCAGAATAGACCACATCTTGGGTCACAAATCAAACCTCAGTAAATTTAAGAAAATTGAAACCATGTCAAGCATCTTCTCTGACCACAATGCTATGAGACCGGATGTCAATTACAAGAAAAAAACTGTAAGAAACACAAACACCTGGAGATTAAACAACATGTTTCTAAATAACCAACAGGTTACTGAAGAAATCAAAAGGGAAATAAAAAAATTTCTAGAAACAAACGACAATGAAAACACGACAACTCAAAACCTATGGGAACAGCAAAAGCAGTTCTAAGAGGGAAGTTTATAGCAATATTATCCTACCTCAAGAAACAAGAAAAACATTGAATAGACAACCTAACTTTACACCTAAAACAACTGGAGAAAGAAAAACAAAAAATCCCAAAATTATTAGAAGGAAAGAAATCCTAAATATCCAAGCAGATAAATGAAAAAGAAATGAAACAATAGTTAAGATTAATAAAACTAAAAACTGGTTCTTTGAGAAGATAAACAAAATTGACAAACCTTTTAGCCAGACTCATTAAGAAAAAAAGAAGAATCAAATCAACAAAATGAAAAATGAAAAAAGCTTACAACAGATAATGCAGAAATACAAAGGATTATAAGAGACTATTATGAACAACTATATGGCAACAAAATGGATAACCTGGAAGAAATGGACAGATTCTTAGAAAAGTTTAATCTTCCAAGACTGAACCAGAAAGAAATAGAAATTATGAACAACCCAATTACAAGCACTGAAATTGAAGCTCTGATCAAAAATCTCCCCAAAAAACAAAAGCCCAGGACCAGATGGCTTCACAGGAGAATTCTATCAAACATTTTGAGAAGAGCTAACACCTATCTTTCTAAAACTCTTTCAAAAAATTGCAGAGGAAGGAACACTTCCAAACTCATTCTATGAGGTTACCATCACCCTGATACCAAAACCAGACAAAGACAACACAAAAAAAGAAAACTACAGGCCAATATCTCTGATGGACATAGATGCAAAAATCCTTAAGAAAATTTTAGCAAACAGAATTCAGCAATACATCAAAAAGCTCATACACCATAATCAAGTTGGGTATATCCCAGGAATGCAAGGATTCTTCAATATAGGCAAATCAATCAATGTGATACAACATATTAACAAATTGAAAGAAAAAAACCATATGATCATCTCAATAGATGAAGAAAAAGCTTTTGACAAAATTCATGATTTTCTTCAAAAAATGGGCATAGAAGGAACCTACCTCAACATAGTAAAGGCTATATATGATAAGCCCATAGCAAACATTATTCTCAATGGTGAAAAACTGAAAGCATTCTCTCTAAGATCAGGAATAACACAAGGGTGTCCACTTTCACAACTATTATTCAACATAGTTTTGGAAGTCCTAGCTACAGCAGAGAAGAAAAGAAATAAAAGGAATCCAGATCCAAAAGAAGTAAAGCTCTCACTGTTTGCAGATGACATGATACTGTACAAGAAAACCCTAAAGATAGTATCAGAAAATTAATAGAGCTAATCAGTGAATTTAGCAAAGTTTCAGAATACAAAATCAATACACAGAAATCACTTGCATTTCTATATACCAACAATGAAAAATCAGAAAGAGAAATTAAGAAATCAATCCCATTCACCACTGCAACAAAAAGAATTAAATATCTAGGAATAAACTTACCTAAGTACATCATGAGAAATGCTGGGCTGGAAGAAGCATAAGCTAGGATCAAGATTGCCGGGAGAAATATCAATAACTTCAGATATGCAGATGACACCGCCCTTATGGCAGAAAGTGAAGAGGAACTAAAAAGCCTCTTGATGAAAGTGAAAGAGGAGAGTGAAAAAGTTGGCTTAAAGCTCAACATTCAGAAAACGAAGATCATGGCATCTGGTCCCATCACTTCATGGGAAATAGATGGGGAAACAGTGGACACAGTGGCTGACTTTATTTTTGGGGGCTCCAAAATCACTGCAGATGGTGACTGCAGCCATGAAATTAAAAGACACTTACTCCTTGGAAGGAAAGTTATGACCAACCTAGATAGCATATTCAAAAGCAGAGACGTTACTTTGCCAACAAAGGTCCGTCTAGTCAAGGCTATGGTTTTTCCAGTGGTCATGTATGGATGTGAGAGTTGGACTGTGAAGAAAGCTGAGCGCTGAAGAATTGATGCTTTTGAACTGTGGTATTGGAGAAGACTCTTGAGAGTCCCTTGGACTGCAAGGAGATCCAACCAGTCCATTCTAAAGGAGATCAGTCCTGGGTGTTCATTGGAAGGACTGATGCTAAAGCTGAAACTCCAATACTTTGGCCACCTCATGTGAAGAGTTGACTCATTGGAAAAGACCCTGATGCTGGGAGCGATTGGGGGCAGGAGAAGGGGACAACAGAGGATGAGATGGTTGGATGGCATCACCGACTCGATGGACATGAGTTTGAGTAAACTCCGGGAGTTGGTGATGGACAGGGAAGCCTGGCGTGCTGCAGTTCATGGGGTCGCAAAGAGTCGGACACGACTGAGTGACTTCACTTCACTTCACTTCAAACCCTTTTATAATTATATAGTAGTAATTCACTGGGCAGCTATACCATAATTTATTCAACCAATCCCTCTCTAATGAGCATTTGGATTGTTCTTAGTCTTGACATTACAAATACTGTTGAAATAAATAGCCCCGTTTCTGCTTTATTTTGTACTTTTGCTAGTGAATTTTGAGGATTGAATCACAAAAGTAGGATTGCTGGTCAAAGGGTAAATCACACATCATTTTGCTAGATATTGCTAACTTCCCCATAAGGTTATAACATTTCTGACAACCTTTTACCTACTTTCCCTTTTCACTCTTGTCCACCTACAACTCTCTCTCCATTGTGTCTTATAAAATCTTGTAAGATACAAATTGGGTCATGTGACTCTTGTGCTTAAAACTTCAGTGGCTCCCCATTGCATTTAGAATAAAATCCAATCTCTTCACAGTACCGATAAAAACTTAGATGATATGGATGCTTCCTCTCTGTATCAGTTAGAGTTAAGTCTGGACTATTAGCAAAAGAAACAAAGAAACAACAGCTTAAATAAAACAAATTTACATCTCTGATACATAAGTCTGAAGGAAGACCAAACAAGACTGGTACTGGAGTTCAGCTTCAAGAACCCCTCAGAGGGACTTCCCTGGTGGTTCAGTGGTGAAGAATCTGCCTTCCAATACTGGGGATGCAGGTTCCGTGGTTAAGGACCTAAGATCCCACATGCAGCAGAGCAACTATACCCACACACCACAACTAGAGAAGCCTGTTCTCTGCAACGAAGTACCCGCATGCCACAAGGAATGACCAGCAAAGAAAAAAAAAAAAAAAAAACCATGAGGTCCTCAAGGCACAAACTCCTTCCAGGCCACACTCTGCCATCCCCAGGACCTGACCCCAGTGACCTAAAAAAGCAGCCAGAGAACCAGTCTTTATGTACATTCAAACAGCAGAGTTGGAAGAAGAATTACAAAGGACAAGGGGTCCATGCCTACTGTTTATTAAGAAGATTCTTTGAAGATCTATACAACACTTGCATTTTTATGCCATGGGCCAGAACTTAGTCATATGACTATATCTACCTATAAGAAAAACTAGAAAATGTCATCTTTATCCTGGGCAGCCACATGCCCAGTCAAAAACTGGAAGATAAAACACCGTGGCAGAAGGCTCTGCTGCACCGTCTCTGTAGTTGCATCTCATATATACCACTCCACCCTTACTCACCATGCTCCAGCCACTCACACTCCGTTTGTTTTGTTCAAAGAAGCCAGGCTCTCGCCCATCTCAAGGCCTTGGCTCTTGCAGTTTCACCTGCCTAGCACACACTTCCTCAGATCTTCCCACAGCTGGGTCCCCCTCATTATTCAGGACTCAGTTCAAATGTCACCTCCTCAAAGAGAACAGGACATTGAGAGGGGCTTTATAGTTCTGTGAGGAATATGGGAAAGTTTGTTGCTCTACATACAGAACAACTGAGCAGACAAAAAAGAAAATTAACTCCAAGAAAAACAATGAAAGAAAAACGTATCATAATATTTTGCAGTTGGCCCAACAACACTTGCATAAGCATAAAAATAAACATTGTATAATATTGATTTAACAAAAACTATGATGTCACTATAGGGAGGAGACAGTGGTGGGACAGAGTCAATGTAAAAGCACTTTCTCCTCATCTTCCATGATAGGAAGTTGACAGAGAATATTCCTGATTGGAAAAGCAGTATACACATAAGGATGTTATGTGGAAATATGAAGGTAAACACTTTTCTTCTTAAACCACCTTAAGAATTGAAAGTGTTAATTTAGCATTTATGGAGGGAAAGAAAAGTGTTGTTTTTTTTTTTTAGAAGCTTTAAATAGCACATTCTACTGTCAAATTATGTAAATGTATATTACTTAAATTTTTTTAAAATTCTTTTAAAGAAGATAAAACTAATTTCAGTCACCAGTGTAGAACCCTGGGTTCCTAGAGACCCTAAAGAGTACAGGACTCTTCATTTTGAGCACTGGGTTGTAAATTTGAAGAGAGTAATGGGTGCCGAGCCCAGAAGGCAGAATAGGAGAGGGAGAGCGAGGTGGTTGTTCTGTGGACGTGGGCTTTTCTTGACAACGCTCGCAGGCTATTCTGGAGCTGGAGGGAGTCACATGGGAATTGTTTGCAGTGAAGGCACCAGAAGGCGGGGTGGATCTCCCTTCCTCCCACACTCACGCTGGCAAGTGTGGGGCCGATGCCCAGTGAAAGTGATCTGGCCCCCGTTTCCTTGGTGAGGACAGCCAGCAGATGGGTGTCTGATAACTAAACGCCTTCATTGAACAGGCCCGAGTCAATTGCTCCACCTGGCCTGGTGCTGACTCAGGTTTCAGCCCCTGGGGGCTAAAGACCGAGAGTGGGGCGGAGGGAGACTGAACCTGAGGGAGCCGGGAGACACGGAGGCTGTCAGGATGGAAGGAGAGCTAACTAGGGGACTATTGGTCAGTTTGTACCCTAATTCAAGGGTTCACAAGCCTGAGTGACTTTCAGAAAGACTCATGGAAGCCTTGTGGAAGGATTCATGTATTCCCAGGCCTCACACCACACCTGATCAGAACCTCCAGCGGTAGAGCCCAGGATGCGGATGCCCACGTTCATCCCCCTCACCAGCCGTGGGAGCCCTAGTGCAAGCTCCTTCCAGACCAGCCCTGCCCATGAGGCCAAGGCAGTCCTCACTATATTTGAGCCGTTCCTCTCCTTTCTTTCTTATGAGCAGTTCAGATGCGAAAGGAAATCTCTGAAACCCAGGAGGGGATGTCAGCTTTTTGCAGGGGTTTTCACAGCATGTCAGGTATGAATTTGTGCTGTAGGAGAAGCAGCTGCTTCCTGGGATGCGCAGGAGCAAAACTCTCCTTTAGACTGTTTCCAACTTTATTCCCATCATTCATCTTCAGTGAGAACCTCTGAAAGGCGACTGAGAGATTCAGAAACAAATATTTCTTTCCCTGTGACAGCCCCCAAGGTCTGAGAAGTGCGGGCAGGGGGCCGTCGGGGGCTGTGTTTCTGCTCGGCACCAGGAGGGGGCACCAAAGATGATGATGCGTGTATGGACCAGATTCAGTTCCAGAAGATGTGAGCTCTGTCTCTGGAACCGTCTCTTCTCACCCAGATCTCACAGTTCGGGATGATACGAGGAGAACGCTGAGAGCCAAGAGCCACAGTTGGGTAGGGAATGGTGGGGATTTTTTTTTTTTTTTCAGAGCCCCCACGTGCAGTATTCAGGCTCTTGAAGGTTTTACCACTGGGTCCTAGTGTTTGTGGTCGTTAAGCTCTCCCCATCAAAGCCACCCTAGTCCACAATCTAAAATATGTATCTTGTGATGAAGAAGATAAATGGCAAATGTAGAAATAGAGGGCCAGCTGAACTTTATCTTTAAAAACTGCACCTTGTTGTAAATTTATTGAGGGTGGAAACCATGTCTTTCTTGCTCACAACTGCATCATGAGCATCCCCTGGCATAGAAAAAGGTGATCAATAAATGCTGAGCTCAGCAAAGGATGAAAAGTCTGCAGCCATGGGCCAAGGTGCCAGACAGGCTTTGTAGAAACCACATGAAAGCCGTCTCCACCCAGAAAGCTCTTCTTCTTGTTTTCTCTTCGTATCAGTCTCAGTTCCATGTTGTTGTTGCTCAGTCGCTCAGTTGTGTCTGGCTCTTTGCACGTCTGTGGACTGCAGCACGCCAGGCTTCTCTGTCCTTCACCATCTCCCAGAGCTTGCTCAAACTCATGTCTGTTGAGTTGATGATGCCATCCAACCACCTCATCCTCTGTCACCCCCTTCTCCTTCTGCCTTCAATCTTTCCCAGCATCAGGGTCTTTTCCAATGAGTAGGCTTTTGGGATCAGGTGGTCAAAGTATTGGAGCTTCAGCTTCAGAATCAGTCCATCAGTGAATATTCAGGTTGATTTTGTTTAGGATTGACCCTTCCTCAGAAATGGCCTCTGAACACCCTATCTGAAACCAGCCTCTCCGTTACATCTCTACCACACAACCCTAATTGGTTCTCTAATAACAAATGTCACTATCTCTAACTCAGATTCCATAATTCATTTTTTATTCTTATTTGACTACCTGCCTTCTACACCATCACAACAGCACCACTCAACCCTCCGCCCACAGCACCTGGAACAGGTTCTTGGCCCAGCAGGCAGGCACTCTGTGAGTTCGAGTTGAATGAACAAAGCAGCATTAGATTATGAGAACAAGAGAGATACTTTTCTCCATTTTATTGATTCTGGATCTGTGCTGCCTCTTACAGCCTACGTGTGTATGTGATGTTGCCTTTCACTCCCATCCTCCCTGAAAAGCTGTGAGTGCATCAGGGTGCTCATGTTGTAGACTGTGTCTTAGCACCGGTGAAAGTCAACAAGCATTGTCCTGAGCTCTCTAGCTTGGCTGCCTCTAAATCCAGGATGCTTTTGCTGAGCAGTGAGGAGGAGGGAGGCATGTCAAAGAGGATAAAATAAGGAAGCCAGAGCCCAGAAATAGAAGGAATGAGGGACACACAGGGCATCTGGAGAGGGTGTGGTGGGCTGGCAGCAGTCTTCCTCTGGCTCTGGGTAGTACCAGTTGTCCTTCTTCTCCTGCCTTCTTTCTCCCTCTCTGGGTGTTTGTTAATGTGCCAGGAGTAGCTGCATCACTGGTGATGTGCCAGAGCCCAACACGTGTGATGGCTACAGCCCCGGTGTGGCAGGGGACGTGGGCCTGGTCCTCTGCCTCTCGGAGTCCTGGACATGATATGGGGGCAAAGGCTCCACGTAAGAACAGCTTGGGTCAGAACAACAGCCTCAAGCATTCTGCCAAAGTGTGGTCCAGCAGTGCCTGCGTCAGAACTAGAGTTGGCCCACTGCAGATTCTCAGGGCCACCCCCCCTCCCCAGAATCAGTTCCAAGAATCTGCTTTTTCATAAGCTCCCCCCACCGAGACCCTCCCACCACCCCTGCTGCACGATTCTTCAGGTGAGTGATTTTCAGACTTAAATGAACATGAGGGAATGATATAATCCGCCTGGGACCTGTCCCAACTCCAGGCAGCTCCTCTTACAAACGGAAAGGGAATCCCACAGGCCACTGCTGATGCACGGGGTTGGGGCTGGGTGAGCTCCAGGGCAGGCAGGGCAGGGCCTGGGGGACCAAACGGAGCTTGGCTCTGGGGTGTCCGCTGCCTGTTCCTGGCTCTAGGCTGACCCCTGGTGGTCAGAGCGAGTGGTTTGGTAGGAGGGACCCAGAGTATTTGCCGCAGGGGTAAGTTATAATAAACTCCACCTGTGTGTGCAAAGGCTCTATTGCCAAAACTGGGATGATTTGAGGAGGGGGTGATACGCAGGTTATAGATTTTCCAGATTCCTTGTTTTGCCCCTTTTGTCGACTCATCTTGTCAGTGTTCCTCCCCAGTCACCTCTGGGTATTATTTTAGCTGCATTTCTGCATCTCATTGGAGGGGGCAGAGGGAGAGAGAAAAGGACAAAAAGTTGAGTGTTTTCACAACACAGTCTCTTTTTTAAGGTTGGGGGCGTGGCCAAGGTAAAAAAAAAAAAAAAACTGGCAACCAGACACAGGTGTGCCTCATTAGCCCAGGTCCCTCCCACTTTGCCTCTCTGACGGGAGCCTCTGAAGCTACTGAGGATGGAGCAAGATGGGCAAGATGGCTGCACCGCTCCAGTAGACCTTCCTCTGTCCCTTGGGGTCTGGAGTGACTCACTCAGCTTCTGGGCACTGAACCGTCAACTTGCTGAAACTCAGTCTCCCCCAGGATGCAAGAAGCCATAAAAACAGGTCATCTAAATAAGTCCCTCCAGTGCTGTGTTGCCGTCTCCTTTTCCTTTTTAATTCTTGGACATTTATAACCAACAGAAAGAGATCATTTTACTTAAATGGTAAATAATAGTTTGCTTTTGCATTTCCAGAACTGAAATACAGACCCAAATCAGGGAGTTATGAGCCTTTCATCCAGTGACCGCAAAGCAAGATGAGTTAGTTTTAAAAGGGTAGCAAACGCATAGAGGAAAAAGCTCGATCCAGAGAGTCAGGAAGGGAAGTGACTTGAGAAGCAGGACCCCAAACTGTTGCAGGATTGACCATATGCAGTCCAGTTACTCGGACATTTAATACACATGACCAAGAGCCTTCTATGAGGAAGAGACTGAGCTGGAGGCTAGGAAGACAGAGAAAAGTAAAATGTCTGGCTCTACCCTCAAGTTATTGTCAGTCTTTCAGGAGACAGTGAAAAGACACATAAGCCAAAACATCAAACTATCTGGACTGTGACTTTATCTGGAGTGTTTAGGTCTCTGATTTGCTGTGTGATCATCATTGTTACTCACATTCACCAAGTGCATAAAATTTCATATACTTCTCACCATAATCTTTCCATTATTTATTATTCTCCCCATTTTATAAATGAGGAAACTGAGTCCTTAGATAGCATGCCCAAGGTCAAATAGCTGGGAAGTGGGGGAACTGGCATCAACTTGACCCCCAGAGCCCATTGTCACCCACCAGGTGACAACGTCCTCCGGGGCCTCCACCTCTAACCTCGTTTCCTGACACTCTCTTGCTTGAGTCCACTTCTCACCTCTCACTTACACTTATCTCTTCCCACTCACCCACCCTAACATCGTGTCCTCCTGTCTCCAAGGATAAGGCACACAGCCGTCACAGTTCATTCATCACTCCACCCCTTCTTCTCCAGCCCTTAGGACTGTCCACTCATCTACTTTCTCCTTCACCCTCAGTTCATCACCTCCGCTCGCTGCTTCCCCTCAGCCCCCAAACGTGTCAAAGACTCTCCTTTGCTAAACCCACAAACAAAACAGCACAACAAAAGCTTCCTTTATCACATACTTTACCTGGGTCTCCTACATTGCAGGCAGACTCTTTACCATCTGAACCATCAGGGAAGCCCTATACAGCTATTAGAACACCTGTTAAAACAGCTCAAATGAAGAAGTAACAATACCAAATGCTGGTGATTATATGGAAAAGCTAGATCCCATAAATTTCCTGGGAATGTAAAGTGGCATGGCCTTCTGGGAAATAGCTTGGTGGGTGACACTAGTGGCAAAGAACCTCCTGCCAATGCAGGAGACGTAAAAAACTCCTTTTACGGGTTCGATCCCTGGGTCAGAAAGATCCCCTGGAGAAGGAAATGGCAACCCACTCCAGTATTCTTGCCTGGAGAATCCCGTGGACAGAGGATACTGGCAGGCTACAATCCATAGGATTGCAAAGAGCCAGACACAACTTAGCATACGTACACATAGAAAACTAAACATATACCTGCCCGATAGTACAGCAGTTGCATTCCCAGGCCTATATGCCAGAGAAATGTGAACTTACGTCACAAAAGTGTCTACATGATGTTCATTGCAGCTTTATTTCTAATAGCTCCAAACTGGAAACAACCCAAATGTTTTCAGCCAGTAAATGTCTAAACTAAGTGTGGTGATAATCATATAATGGAATACTACTCAGTAATAAAGAGAAACAAGCTCTTGATACTTGCAATGGTGTTGATGGATCTCAAGGGTATCATGCTGACTGAAAAGAGGAAGCTGGTTTTGGAATGTTACATTCTATATGGTACCATTTATATAATATCTTCAGAATGACAAAATCATAGGTATGGTGAACAGATGCTTGTCACCAGGGATTGTGGCAATATGAAGGAGTTCTTTGTGGTGATGAAATAGTTCTGTATTTAACTGTAGTGGTGGTTACACAAATCTATGCGGATGACAAAGTTGTGTAGAACTGTTCATACACACACATGAATCCATATAAAACTGTTAAAATTTGAATAAGATCTGTTCAGTTCAGTTCAGTTGCTCAGTCATGTCTGACTCTTTGCAACCCCATGGACTGTAGCATACCAGGCTTCCCTGTCCATCACCAACTCCCAGAGTTTACTCAAACTCATGTCCACCGAGTCGGTGATGCCATCCAACCATCTCATCCTCTGTTGTCCCCTTCTCTTCCAGCCTTCAATCTTCCCCAGAATCAGAGTCTTTTCGAATGAGTCAGTTCTTCACATCAAGTGGCCAAAGTATTGGAGTTTCAGCTTCAGCATCAGTTCTTCCAGTGAATATTCAGAATTTATTTCCTTTAGGATGGACTGGTTGGATCTCCTTGCAGTGCAAGGGACTCTCAAGAGTCTTCTCCAACACCACAGTTCAAAAGCATCAATTCTTCGGCGCTCAGCTTTCTTTATAGTCCAGCTCTCACATCCATACATTATTGTAGCAATGTCAGTGTCCCGGTTTTGAAAATACATGCTACAGTAATGTAAGATGTCACTGTGGGGGAAACTGGGGACTGATACGTGGAACCTCTCTGTACTGTTTTTGCAACTTCCTGTAAATATATAAAATTAAGTTGTTTTTTTTTTTAAAGTATATGTACTTAAAAAAACAAAATGAAAGTCACTCAGTCGAGTCCGACTCTTTGTGACCCCATGGACTACACAGTCCGTGGAATTCTCCAGGCCAGAATACTGGAGTGCATAGCCTTTCCCTTTTGCAGGGGATCTTCCCAACCCAGGGATCGAACCCAGGTCTCCCGCATTAACAAAACCCCAAAGCTTCCATTACGCTGTATCCAGTTCAGCCCTGCTGGGTCTCCACCCCATCTCTCTCTTTCTTCTCACCCAGGGCCATCCACGAGGTAACCTTCCCTCACCATCTCCACATCCTTACCTTCTACTCACTCTCCAGTCCCTGCAGTCTGACTTTTGCAGCCCTCCCCCCGCCCCCCATTGCCATCTCTCTGTGGAGAGTTTGCAATCTTTACCTTGTGGGCCTCTCTGATGGTTTTGAAACGATTGAATCCTTCCTCTTTAGGGGGTCTTTAATCATTTGGTGTTTATGGCAATGCACTTTTCTGTTTCTGCTTCTGCCTCTCTGACCATTATTCCTTCTCTGTCCCCTATATCTAGCAGCAGCCTATTGCAGAGGCTGTTTTTCAATTAATTTCACTCTCCAACCCAACAGAACTGCCTGTGAGGGTTGCTTGCATTTGGCTGTTCCTCCCTCCCACCCATCATTCAATGCTGTCTGAGGAGAATGCCTTTCCTCATCCCAGCCCCACTCCTGCACCCACCTAGACTTAACTACTCCTGCTCAGTCTTTGGAAATCATCTCTCGCCCATCCTCTCCAACCCCTCCTGTTTACATTGCAATTAATTGTCTATGTGTCTAAAGTACATTTCCTAAAAATTTAATAGGAAAGATGATGATAGATTTAAATGCAGATTGTTTAATTACTTTAAGCAATTAAAGTTCCCTGGTAGCCTAAAAGGTAAAGAAATCTCCTGCAATGCAGGAGACCTGGGTTTGATCCTTGGATTGGGAAGATCTCCTGGAGGAGGGCATAGCAACCCACTCCAGTATTCTTGTCTGGAGAATCCCAATGGACAGAGGAGCCTGGCGGGCTACAGTCTCCACAGTCGCAATGAGTCGGACACGACTGAGCGACTGAGCACAGCGCAACGTGCCTTTCATAAGCCAGTAAGAGGGTGAAGGACCTGGGAAGATGACCACCCTACCAGCAGAGGGCGACATAGAGTCGAAGCTCAGAGGCTAGGCAAGACCATTGCCGCTCAGCTCAGGCTGGATGTATCCAAGGTGAGACGGGGATTAAAATTCACTCCCATCATCCTGCATCGGCCTAACAGCAACAATGGATAGTGTCTGAAGTGGAGGATATGCAGCAGCAGCGAACATAGGGGAAGAGTAAAAAGCATGCCTTTGTCATTATGGGAAAAGAGATAAACACTCCCATCTTCATGCGAGTAGAAGAGGAATTCGGAATTTTTAGTCTAGTCAAGGCTCAAATAGGCCCTCGATCTCAGAGACCCCAAGTATAGCCCAGTTTTGGAGTCATGAGCTTGACAAGAATATGGACAAAATGGGAGGTGACAAGACCAAGCGCAAACACCAAGTCCTTCAGCTTCTAAGCAACCCTCCCGGGTCTCCCCACTGCAGTCTCCCCTTCTCCCCTCGTCTCTTGTGCCTTAGCAGAGCTCCTTTCATGCTCTTTGCTTTGTTCTTACCATTTTAAGAGTGAGGGAACCACTCTTTAAAATGAATGCATTTTCATCCTATCTGAAACGTGCCTGCTTCCAGGCTTTCAAAGGCTTCTGCTCCCTTTCTCTTCTGAAAGAAGAGAGTTGTTGCCATCTTGTGGTGGAGGGCCGCCATAACAGCAGCGATGCACCCGCAGCACCCTGCCGGGTCCAGCCCCAGGGTTACCGGCTCTGGAAAGGGTTCTGAGTCAGGGGTGAAGTAGTCAAAGAGATGGTGGGGGCTGAACTGGTCATGAATAGCATTGGAGTAGGGTCCAGAGGAATTTGTCCTGATCTCCCAACCAATATGATTTTAGGCACCATTTTTTCCCTTAGTTGATAAATGAATTCTGATCTGTGATGGTTTGTTAAAAAATGACCTTGCTCAGTGGCAAGAGCACCAGACTAAGCTAAGACCTCTGGTATCTAATTGCCGCCCACTCCCTCTTCCCCATCATACACTAGCCAGGCAAGCTAGCAACAAAGAACAGTGAAAAAGGAATCGAACCGGGGTCAGGAGCTTTCTGCTCAAGCATTTCTGCAGTCTAGTGTACCGTGGGGAAACCATGGCGCTGAGCGTCTTCCCCCTGTCAAGTGCTGCCAAGGAACTTTACCTGTTTCTTCCTCATGGTCACCCTATGGGATAATGGGTCTACACATGAGGAAACAGGCTCAGCGAGAGGAAGTGAGCTGTCCAAAGCCACAGACCCAGGGAGTGATGAGTCAGGTGTGACTCCAAAGCATATGTCTTTTTTTTTTTTTTCGTATATTTTCTTTTCATGATTTTTGTCATGTGAGTGTAGGGGGTGGGAAGGTCACACAAAGGCTAGATAGCTTGAATTCATTGTGTCCCTTGATGACAAAGGGAGGGCAGTTTCCACCTGAGTGCTCTCCAGAGCTACAGATGCTGGGCTGTTGCTTTTTAACCCCTTGTGTGTTATTTCTCCCCAACTGACTTTGTTTATAAAGATGTTTTAAGAGGTTGAACCACCTTACCTTCAAAAATCACATCCTATGACTGCTGAAGATAAAAGATAGGACCTCAAGAGAGAACCCTGTCTGCAGGATCAATAGGAAATGAAACTTTTTATAGAGAGGACAAGATGCTCTCCCTGCCTGATATACTTGCTGCTTCTCTAAGGGCTGTTGCTACAGGGCCTTGCCTGTTACAACTCCCTGTGGGTGTGAGAGGCTTGTTGTTAGGGTCTCCATTTGATCCCCAAGGGAACTTGGGTTCAGAGAGATTAAGAAATGTGTTTGATGCTATGTATAAAATAGATAAATAACAAAGACTTATTGTATAAGCTCAGGGAACAAATCAATATCTTGTCATCTATTATGGAAAAAAATCTGAAAAAAGAACGAATGTATGTATAATTGAATCACTTTGCTATACATCTGAAATTAATGTAACATGTAAATCAGCCACAGTTCAATTTAAAATGTTTTTACTTAAAAAAATGTTTAAAAGCAACGTGTTTGAGATCATTCAACTATGATTAGAAGTCAGACCTTTTAAAAAAACTTTATTGAAGTTTAATAGGCCTACAATAGACTGTACATATTTAAAGTAAAACAGTATATTTTCACATGTATAAAATGGTGAAAGCATCACCACAGTCAGGATAATAAACATGTCCATTATCCCCATGAATTTCCTCGGGCCCCTTTGGAACCCCTCACCCTTCCTTACCCCCTGCATTCCTCTCCACCCCCACACTGCCTTTTCCAGCAAAGTGCCTTCTGTCACTATAATTTTCACTTTATACAATATTGTATAAATGGAAACATACAATATACACTGTCTTTTGTTTAGCTTTGTTCATGAAGCATAGTGTATCAGTAGTTCATTATTTTTTTTCATAGTTAACTTTGGTTTAATACTAGTATGTTAAAAGTGAACTGTTTTTAATTTATTTATAACTGAAGGATAATTGCTTTACAGTATTGTGTTGGTTTCTACCAAACACCAACATGAATCAGTCATAGGTTTACCCGTGTCCCCTCCCACTCATTATTTTTTATCGTTGAGGAATAATCCCTTATGTAGATATACCACAATCTATTTACCTATTTCCTTGGTCATGGGAATTTGGATTATTTCTATTTGGGAGCTATTATAATAGCTGTGAAGATTGATGTGCCAGTCCTTGTAGTGAACACAGGCTTTCATTTCTTTTAGGTAAATACTCAAAAATGGAATATCTGGGTTCTGTAATAGGTACGTGTTTACCTTTTAAGAAGCAGGGAAACTCATTCCCAGAGTGGTTGTACATTTTACAGACCAGAGTGTGTGCAAGTTCCAGTTTCTCCACATCCTTGCCAACACTTGATATGGTCAGTCTTTCAATTTTATACATTCTGTCAAGTATGTAGTCATATCTCACTGTGGCTTTGATTTGCATTTCCTTGATAACTAATGATAAGTATCTTTTCATTCATATATCTTCTTTAGTGAAGTGTCTGTTCAAATCTTTTGCCCATTTAAAAAATTGGGTTGTTTGTCTCTCAAGAGTCACAGCCCTTTTTTTCCTAATGATTGTATTTTGAAAACCATTGTTTTATTTATTTTTTATATCTTTAGGCAGGAATTGTAACTCTAGTCTCTGTTATTTCATCTTGACTGGAAGTGGCAGACTAACAAACCAAGGTCTTGAGCCTTGATTTTTTTTTAAGAAGCCTGATATAAGAGAAAGTGGATACAACCTCACCTTTACAAAAAAAGATTTCATGAAAAATTGTTTCTCTCCTTATTACTACCTCCAATAAATGCTTAAACCCCATCCCTCACTCCTTGATGAGAGGTTACTAAATGTAAAATTTTAAATTCCCAAGTTTTGATTCTCATACGTTAAATCTATTACTTTGGTTCAGTTTTTCATTAAGGAAAGTCACAAAAAAATCTCATGTTGAGTTTATTCATTTGAAGGTGATACAAAAGGAGCTGTTTCCTCTATAGTTCTGATATTTCATTGATTTCCTAGTATAGAGGATACAAGCCATTTAATTTCTGATAAATTTTATCTTGTCCCCAAGCAGAAAGCAGGATCCAGAACTGTGAGACATTGGTGGTTCAAAACAGAAATACTAATGATTTACTGTATATATTGGGCTTTCCCTACCATCATAGGGAAAAACCCAAATGAATTTTTTGGCCAACCAAATATTTAGCTCGATTTCATTAACCTTTTGGAAACAAACCTGTTGGGAAAGCTAATCTAATGTCATCCATTAAATAAGAAAAATAGAAATTAGATCATTAAAGTGAATGTGGCTGGTGCCAAGGTGAACATAATGAAAAATGCATTATTACTCTTCCTTATTTCAAACCAGTCCTTTAATTAAGGTTTTTCCCACCAACAAAACTAATTTCACAAGTTTGTACAGCCAGCATATTTCAATTTACACTTCTAGAAAGTGGTCCCTTTGCATTATAGGGAATTTATTTTTATTTATCTAGGAAGGAAATGAGGCCTAAGGGCAAAGGAGACACCTTAGTATGGTGGGGTGGCAGCTGTCCTCAGCCTGGGCAGGCACGGAACGTAACATTTTCAGTTCCTTCGACCCAATTTATTATTATCTATTTTTTACATCAACAGCTGCTCTAAGAAATATTATCGACAGTATCAGGCTGGTGCTGGTTTTTATCGCTCCTTGAATGTGTTGATGAAAGCAGAATCCGGAGTACCTGTCACATTTCTAGTTGCTGGCTTCTGTAAAGATGGAGTGGCTGAAATTCAATAACTGTTCAGAATATTAATTTAAGCTTCAACCTGACAGCCAGTGATCACTAGAACATATAGTACTGACCCAGCTGCTCAGCTCTCCTAGAAATGACTTAATTACACAGTTGGAATGGTTGCTGGAGCCAGCCAAAGATGCTGGGAAAAGAAAAAAAAAGGAAAAATAAGGCAGGATTAATTTGTGGTCTGACTCATTAAGACCTCCTGCTGTCCTCCTCTGCCAAGCCACTGAGCTTTCACTTTTTAGAAAACAATCACATACTTTCAGGTACTCTTTCTAGTTTCCATGATTTTGCTGAAATCGTAACACCCACCCCCAGAAATTGTTAAAAGCACTGAAGCATGTAATTTGTTCCGAGTAGGAAAAACCTTCCCCAGGAGCCCAGTGATGGTGCACAGGTGGTGTTAAACAAGTGGCTGCACACGCCCAGGGTACGGGTCACACTCCCCCATCCCCCCCTCCCCCTTCTTCTCTCGCCTTGTTTCTTCCCCCTTCATTTCATTTTCCTTTTCACCCTCTGGCTGCTGGAGTGAGGCTGAAGATAGGGTGTCAGAGACGTAGCCAGATTGGAAGCTTCTGTCAACGAACTTACTGAGTGATCCACATGCATCACTCATTTAATCTTGACAAGAACCTTAGGAGGAAGCACTTCTCCTCCATTATGCAGGTAGAAGAACTGGGGCTTTAAGGCCATTTCTGTAAGGCCATTATACGGGGGATTACACCATTTCTTTCAGTTTTAAAACCTCTCTGCTCTGCTCTGTGATGTTGAGGCTGGGACTCTGAAAACCACGTCTCTGCCTTGTCCGTGGCTCTTTGTCATCATATGAGAAGGACAGGCTTAGGCTGGATGAGAAAGAAGGGGCTTTCTTCTTCTTGTTCGCTCCCCAGTACTGTCAGCATCACCCCAGTGATGTTTTTTTTCGCTTTAGCAGCAGTAATTTCCCACATTCCTAGAGCCAGCCCCTAGGAAGTACCAGCATCAGTTAACCAAGCACCCTCTTCCCAAAGGTCTGGGTCCCAGTTATAAAGAGCCCTACTTGGAGCTTCCAAGTTCTGATAACCTTATTCTTTTCTGTTTGTGCCACTAGCCTGGGTGCAGGAGCTGCTTCCTAAAGTTTCTCTCTGGTGCTCCAGTGTCTCCTTTAACCTTTTCAGGTCTCTGATGATACCCTTTTAACCAATCCCCTCTATTAAACTCTTTTCTGTTAAAATTACTGGTTTGGTGTCTGACTAATACACATAGGAACAGTGAGATTCAAAACCAACTATGTCTGCCTCCAAATGCAGCCCCTTGGTTTTTGTTCTGTGCTCTTTCCCCTACTTCCACCCCCATTTGCAACCTGGTGACAAGGATTCTTCTTTTGACCAAACTTTACTCAGGCTCCTGAACCTTCTCCTAGGCCACCTGTGCACTGCCTTGGTAGTTTTACCAAGAACCTGCTAAGTCAGTGTAACCAGATTCCTGCCCCGCTTGATATCTGGTCAGTTCCCTCATCTTCCACCATCTCCCAAATGATGTCTGATCACCCTGGCCTGCTGTCAGCAAGAATCCTGTTAGATAAGTTTAGCCACAACCCCCTTTATCCCCAAGGTTCCCTCTTAATAATTTTCCATCCACTTACAACCCCTCACACACCCTGTCCTTGGCTACATATCTCCCTTGCTTTGAGCCCAGACCTTCTCCCCCATTGTAAAATCCCTTCGCCATGGTCCCTCTACCTTCTTGATGGTTCTGCATATAAAGTCTGCCTTACCGTCTTTAACAAGTGCCATTAAATATTTGATCATTAACACTGACAGCCAAAAATCCCTTTGAGTCAAGTATAACTAAGAGCTCAAGTTACAATCTTTCAGTACATTTTGGGAGGAAAGTCCTAAATGTTGCATTGATGATTGAACATTCCACCCAGGGTTAAATGGTTTGGAAAGCACCTGGTTTACCATAAGTGAATATAATAGCCTCAGTTAAATAAGATGGAGTGCTGATTAATATGTTCCTAAAAAGATCACAGAATTGACACATTTGCAAGTCATAGCAATAATAGGAACTTACCAGCCCTCTGAGTTTCAAACTGGAAATCTCATTTATAACAGCAGAACGCATGACCTTGTCTTGCTGATAATTTCATTTTACTGAGGAAGAGGAAGAAACAAAAGGAACTTTTCTTGTAGATTTAATTCTGACCTCCCAGGAAGAACTGCTTATTGAAGCAGGAATACAGGAGCCTAGGAGACTAGGAATCAGAGAGTATCTTTCACATGGGGGATTAATATGCCCAAGGAAAGCAGTTTGGAGAGGCTCTGACATAAGTCCTAAATGTCAGTATACAGCTCTCAAAAGCTGAGAGGAAAGTGTAGTCTAAGCCCATAACTAGACAATCGAAAAGGGAAAATGAGAAATGGCAAGATCTCAAAAATAATATTCTGAGAATGTAAGAGTGTGGCTCTTGATAAAGAGTGAAGGGGATTGACCTGCACAGATTGACCTCTGTGCAGTGTGACTGCACAGAGAGCCGTTTGAGGGTTTAACATATTAAAGGGCAAAAGATGGAAGAAGTATACAGCTGATGATCTGTGAATGCCTCTTTGTTTCAGGTACTGTCTAGAGATGAGCAACCCAGGTCCAGGAAGGACAACAACAGCAACAACAACAACCTCCCTGTAAATATATAAGGATGACAAGTAAGTACAATAATGTTACACCTGAAACTGACAATATTCTACCATTTTGACCTACAGGAACGGCAGTTTTGTATAGCAGCACCTGCAGTGCTGTGAGGACGATGAGATTCTACATAAAGCTGTGAGAAAAGGCCTCTCAGAGAGGCTGGTGTAAGAGCAGAAACCTGGACACAGTGAGAAAATGAGCTGTGTAAAAACTGTGGGAAGAGCATTCCAGACTTAGGGGCAGGCAGTTACAAGACTTTGAGGTGGGGATGTTGGGCCTTTGGCAGGAACATCCAGAGGCCCAGTGTAGAGAAAATAGGAGTGTGGGAGCAAAGAACAGTAAGAGATACGATGTCAGTGGCAGGCAGACATGGAGAGAGTTCACATAGGGTCTACATGACCTATAGGCCATGACAAAGACTTCAGGTCTGGTTCTGGGAATAAAATGAGAAGCTCTTAGAAGTATGAGAACAGAGAATCCCTTCGGAGATTTTCCTATAGAGGGACAAACATGGAAGCAGAGTGCCCACTGAGAAGGTCATTGCAGGAAGCCAGGAAGGAGCTGATGGCCACAGAGGAAGGCTGTTAGGTGTGAAGGAGGCGAGATGTGGTTAGCCGTAAGATGTATTTTGAAAGTAGAGGTGGCAGGATTTGCAGATGGAATTAGACCTAACAGTTGAGGGTGAGGAGTCAAAGACTACAGTAAGAACTTTGACCTGAGCTACTGGATAAATGCTAGTCATTTACTGAACTAGGAAAGAAAGAAGGTGAACGTTTACTTGGGTAGAAAAAGATAAGGCATTTGATTTTAGGAGTGTTCAATGCAGCATTCTTCTCAGACAAGCAATCTGAAGCACTCTATTGGCAGTTGGATAAACTAATTTACAGTTTTAAGAAAAGGACAAGATGAGATATACATTTGGGAGTTATTAGCCTACAGGTTAATTTACTGCACAGGCCTGGTAGAAATCACCTAGGGAATGAAGATAAATAGACCAGAGAAGAGGTCTAAGAATGCCAGGGACCCCAACATGTAGAGGCTGTGAGGAAGCAGTCCAGCACAAAATCCCTGTTTGGAGAAAGGTCTCTCCAGAAGACACAGGGAAGCTAGAGGAAAGGGGAATCCTCAGGCTCCAACAGTTCAAATAAATATGAGCGCTCAACTCCACAGAGATGCTCCCTCCTGTGAGATAAACCCCTATGCTACTGCCACTTCTCCCCAAACCCAAGTGACAAAAGTCATATCTACACATCAAATAAGCCAGTTTGTCAGCCCGGATATGTCGGGCATTAAAAAACCCTCTGGACCTTCCCACGGTCACAACAATTATAACTAACGAATATGCATCCAAATGCAGGTCACCTTCTGAAAGTTTTTCAGAAAGCAGCTCCCTGCCGAGGGTGTGAAAGGCCTGAGTACAAGGAAACCCAACAGACATATCCTCAGACACGTATTGGCAAAAATAAGAGACAAATGATTAAATTAATTAGAAAACCAGACGAGGGAGGAAATAAGAGAATTCAACTAGACTGTCAAAGATGAAGTAAATTGCAAATAAAGAGCCAGCCTGGGCAGTGCTGTTTGGAGACCACCTCTAGAATAAACCCACAGAAAAGCCCTCCGGAAGAGATCAGATCTCTGTCACTTAGGGCAATTAAGCGTGTCACCAGGACTTGCCCCTCTGGCGACAGAGCTGAGCAGGGGGAGCTACCTGCAGTCCCAACCTGCCTCAGACACCCAGAAGAATAAGAGGCCTGCAGCAAGAAAGGAGCCAGATAGGTACAGATAGCAAGAGAAGGGCCAGTCAAGGTGCCATTCAAAACTGCCTCTTGACTCAGGGTGCTTCCATCAGTTGCAAATTAATGTTTCCATTCTAAATACCTATGTAGGTAGATAGACAGACAGACAAATGCTGGTCTTGGGGTCATGTTGTTGTTTAGTTGCTAATTCATGTCCGACTCTTTGCGACCCCATGAACTGCAACACACCAGGCTTCCCTGTCCTTCTCGATCTCCTGGAATTTGCTTAAGCTCACGTCCATTGAGTCGGTGATGCCAACCAACCACATGGGATGTGTACAAAAGATATTCAGAGTTGATAGATTTAAAATACAAATAAAATACAGTATTTACCTTGTGTATTGCTGATGGGAATGTAAAACAGTATAGCCCTGTAAAAACACCATGGGAGTTTCTCAAAAAAAATCAGATACAGTATTACCATAGGACTCGGGAATTCCACTTCTGGGATTCTTTTCACTTCTGTATTTCCACTTCACTGTTCTCAATAGCCAAAAGGTAGAAGCAAAATAAATGTCCATCAACAAATGAATGGATTTTAAAATGTGGTATACACATTCGACTCTGTGTAACCCCATGAACTGTACAGTCCATGGAATTCTCTAGGCCAGAATACTGGAGTGGGTAGCCTTTCCCTTCTCCAGGGGATCTTCCCAACCCAGAGATCAAACCCACGTCTCTCACATTGCAGACAGATTCTTTACCAACTGAGCTATCAGGGAAGTGTATACACATACAGTGGAATATTATTCAGGAAAGTAAAAGGAATAATAAAAAATTTAAAAAGGAAAGAAATTCTCACACATGCTACAACAGGGGTGAAACTTGAAGAGCCCATGCTAAGTGAACTCAGCCAGCTACAGAACACTGTATGATTCCATTGATATGAGGCACCTAGAGTACTCAGATTCAGAGACAGAAAGTAGAACAGTGATTGCCAGAAAGTAGGATGATGGGATAAGGAGGTATTAGGGAGCTACTGTTTCACAGGAATAGAGGTTTAGTTCAGGAAGATGAAAGAATTCTGGAGCTGGATGGTGGTGATGGTCACACAGCAGGATGAGTGTACTTAATGCCACTGAGTCATACACTTAAAAATGATTAAAATGGTAAAAACAAAATTATAGTATTCTAAGAGTATAACCTTAAAAAATGATTATTCATTAGGCAAAGGTATATCAAACAATTATTAAAATTGCTTGGTTGGAAACAAAAATCCCATTGTTAATATTTGAAGAAGACATCTTTTAAAAATATGCAGTAGTATGTGTGCGCAAAAAATGGCATGTATGTGTTGACACGTAATTTTTGTGTGCATTGCCTTTAAGACTATTTCTTCTCTTTGTGTGAGCGCTATAAATGCATCAATGAAAAATTACAGATTTCGGTATGATTCTGATAGCTAGGGGACAGGTATGCTAGGGGGAAAAAACTGGACTTTAAATAATTAAGCCAAAATGATCATGTTAATTAACTTATATCCTTAATCACTAATTTCTCCCCTGACTTGTGGGGAAGGAATAGTTTTTGTCTCAAAAGCAGGCTTTAGTGACCTAACCGTTTGAAAAGCAACTAGAGATAATGAGGCAAGGATATTTAAATGGAAACATGCCAGCAATTACTAGTTAATTGAAAGCTTTTATGATTTTGGCCTGAACTCAGTCCCTTTTCCTGCAGGGCTATAATGTGGGCAGGGGAAGAGTAACAGCATTGTTTCTCTTTTTAAGTGAAAGTATCCACGAAGTAATTGTGAAGCTTTCATTGACTTAAAAAGGTAAAGTCAGTAAAAGCAAACACTCTAACGATTTAAAAATCTGTCCTATTTCAGTTGAAGGATTTTCTTTTCCTTCTTTTCAAACTGAGATATAATTGGCATGTAACATTGTATTAGTTTAAGATGTACAGTGCAGGGAGTCAATATAGGTATAAATATACTGGGAAATGGTCACCACAATAAGTCTAATTAACATCCATTGCCACACACAGTTACATGTTTTTTCTTGCCATGGGGACTTTTACGATCTACTCCCTTAGCAACATCAAATACACAATTCAGTATTTTTAGCTGTAGTCACCCTGTTATACCTTCTACCCCTACAAGTTTTTTATAACTGGAGATTTGTATCTTTTGACCTCCTTCATCTATTTCTCCTCCCCAGGCCCATCTCTGGCAACCACTAATCTGTTCTCTGTGTCTATGAGTTTATCATTCTGTGTAAGCTTTCTGAGTAGGAAAATAACCTTGTATTCTGTAATCTTGTATGCATTCACTAAAAAATCTTTATATGCATTTTATTACATTTCAAATTAATCTAATCTGCCAAAAGAAAGCCTTTTGAGCAGGATTTGCTTTGCCTAGTAGGTTATACTTCTATATTTTAAGTTTCTGAAGGAAAAAAATCCTTTATTTTATATCTTTAGTGCCCTAACAACTGATCGTTAAAATATAATACTCCTGATTTTAAAAAAGGAACCAAGGTTGAATTAACACAGGCTCAAAAATAAAATAAAAGAATGTTACCCTAAAAATTCAGATGTTATAAAGACTCCCTAGGGGTCAGGATAGGAAGAAAGAGGAAGTCTTTATACAGCAAGGAAAACAAAGAAGAATGGAAAATAGAACACCACACGATGGATAGGGCATTGACATTTTACAAAAAGTGATATCTAAATAGCCAAGTGCTACATGAAAAGATGTTCAATTACATTCATCATAAGGAAAATACAAACTGAAACCACATGGCAATACCGCAATATACCCACCATTATGGCTAAAAAGAAAAATATGGAAAATATCAAGTGATGGTGATAATGTGGAGCAAATGGAACTCTTTGACATTAATGGAGGGTGTGTAAGTTGGCACAACCAATTTGGAAACCTGTTTGGCATTATATACTAAAATGAAACATTTGCTTACTTATGACCCAGATATTCCACTCCTTGGAGCCAACAGCAATGCATGCATGTGTTGCACATGTTCCCCAAAAGATATTTTAAAAAAGGTTTATAACAGCACTATTTGAGGTAGCTCCCATGGAAACTGTTCAAATGTTCATCAGCAGTGGGATGAATAGTGTGGTATATTTATATACTGTGATGAGAGTATATAATGAGATCCCTCATTCTCAATGCTGTTTCCACTGTTTCCCCATCTATTTCCCATGAAGTGATGGGACTGGATGCCATCATTTAGGGGGCTCCAAAATCACTGCAGATGGTGACTGTAGCCATCTACAGCAATGAGAGTGAGGGATCTACCAGTTAATAAACAACAATATGAGTGAATCCATAAATATAACATTGAGTGGCAGAAGCCAGACACAAATGAGCACACCCTATATGATTCAGTTCAGTCGCTCAGTCATGTTCGACTCTTTGCAACCCCATGGAAAGCAGCACGCCAGGCCTCCCTGTCCACCACCAACTCCCAGAGTTTACTCAAACTCATGTCCATCAAGTCGGTGATGCCATCCAACCATCCCATCCTCTGTTGTCCCCTTCTCCTCCTGCCTTCAATCTTTCCCAGCATCAGTGAGCCAGTTCTTCACATCAGGTGGCCAAAGTATTGGCATTTCAGCTTCAGCATCAGTCCTTCCAGTGAACACCCAGGACTGATTTCCTTTAGGATAGACTGCTTGGATCTCCTTGCAGTCCAAGGGACTCTCAAGAGTCTTCTCCAACACCACAGCTCAAAAGCATCAATTCTTCAGTGCTCAACTTTCTTTATAGTCCAACTTTCACATCCATACCTGACTACTGGAAAAACCGTAGCTTTGACTAGATGGACCTCTGTTGGCAAAGTAATGTCTCTGTTTTTAATATGCTGTCTAGGTTGGTCATAACTTTTCTTCCAAGGAGCAAGCATCTTTTTTATTTCATGGCTACAGTCACCATCTGCAGTGATTTTGGAGCCCCCTAAATGATTGCATTTATTTAAATGATATTGTTAAAGCTAATCTACACTGTTGGCTTCCCTGGTGAACAGTGGTAAAGTATCTGCCTGCCAATGAAGGAGATGCAGGTTTGATCCCTGGGTCAGGAAGATCCCTGGAGAAGGAAATGGTAACCCACTCTAGTATTCTTGCCTGAGAAATCCCATGGACAGAGGAGCCTACCAGGCTATAGTCCAAGGAGTCGCAAAAGAATAGACACAACTTAGTGACTAAAAAACAACAGCAAAATACACTCTATGCTGTTAAAAGTTACTAGAATGACTCTTGGTTGGGGTCAAGAGACTGAAAGGGAGTGCCAGCGGATTTCTGGTTCCAGACATGGCCATGTCTCATTCTAGGTGCTAGCTGCATAGACATAATCAGGTTTTTAAAGTTCATCAAGTTACACTTATGTGCACTCTCCTGTATATATGTTATAGTTTCAAAAAATGTTTGAAAAATAAGGACAGAATGAAAAAATGACACTACTAACAGGAAAACATAAATGTGTTCCATAACAGGGGCTCTTCTTGCCAAGGCTGCCTGCCCTTAAGATTCCCATGGTGCCCTGGGGGAGGTTGGGTTTTGTTTTCCTTTTCTGAAAGCTGGTGCTGCTCTTGGATAGCACCAACCAGTAGATCACAGACTCTGCACTGTTTGGATTTAATTTCTAGACATCTGAACTAGAAGTCAAGAAGGAAAGGAGAAAGAAGGGCAAAGAAAAGCATGACCACCACACTTTCCAAAGAAGTTTCCATTATGGATTCTGTTCATAAATCGTATTAGTCAGCCTACAACCTAAAATGCAGCTATAAATGCTCGTTTATGCAATGTGGAGATTCTCCCTCCCATTCTGGGTAGCACTGTAATTCAAATACAGGATTTGGTGTGATACTGTGTAGTACAGTGTCAAATTTCATAGGAGTATATACAATCATGTGTATAAATGGGTAAATATATACAAACGGGTTGGAAAGTTACCTATGTGTGTAACAAGATATTATAAAACCAAAGGGAGGGAACTAGAGCAGGTATTGATACACTGAAAGTATCCACATGAGCTAATACTCTAGGCAGCTTCTTATCCTGAAGACTCCTGACATTTGGAGCCAGATAATTCTCTGTAGCAGTGACTCTCCTCTGTATTGGAGAATATTTGGCAGCATCCCTGGCCTCTATGCATTAGATGCCAGTAGTAAACCACCCCTCATCCCCCAACCTCCCCACCAGAAGCCTCAGTCAAGTCATGTAGAGTAAAAATGTTCCTGGGTAAATGCCTCCTGGGGGACAAATTCACTCACATTGAGAACCATGCTCTATGGTACATTGCTGCTGCGCTGCTATCGTTCCTGCAGTCAAAAGTCAAGGTCACGCCTGAGTGCAGCATTGACTCCACATTCTGACTCATCTCATTATTTTCCACCGAAAGGAGCCAGAGTCCCTTGGAGGATGTTGGAACCTGTATTAGAGGGAAAGCAAGATAGGCTGAAAACATTTTGAAACTGTCAGAAAGAAAGAATACTTTTGGAAAGTTCTAGACCAGCATTTGAAAAAAAAAAAAAAAGGATTGTCACTGTTAAGGCAGGAAAATATAAACAAATTTACAATAATAGTTACTAGTGATAATAGTGGTAAAGTCAGCTGGAATAAGTTATGTCTGTCAAAAGCATTATGATTCAAAAATGAGCAGGTAATATAAAATGTATATTAGGGAGTTTGTGGTATACACAAGTTTCCAAAATCGTTACCACTTCCCCCAAACTATTAATCCACTTAAACTACTAAAACTTCTGCTCTAATTTTAGACAGTATCCATTATAACAGCCATAAATTGTAAATAGAAATAGGATGGAAAACATTTTTAGGGTTGCTTCAGATGGTGAAGAATCCACCTGCAAAGCCAGGATTAATCCCTGGGTTAGGAAGATCCCCTGGAGGAGGGCATGGCAACCCACTCCAGTATTCTTGCCTGGAGAATCCCCATGGACAGAGGAGCCTGGTGGGCTACAGTCCATGGGGTTGCAAAGGGTCAGACACGACTGAGTGACTAAGCACAAGCACAAATCAAATCTTACAATTTTGAGTTGCTGATGAGTCATAAGTGGGGGATTACTAGGACATATGTTGACTATTCAGAATAGAAGTGAAGTTTGGAGGGCAGAAACTGCCATAGCCATTTTGTGGCCATGAAGGTAATAGGCATGATGATAAAAAAAAAACAAAAGATATGAAAAACCAAGACTGAGAGTTTAAATCTCTAGATCTTACTGTACCTGAAAGCCAGAGGTAAATTTGGACTATTGAGTTATATGTGTTAATTTTCTTCAAGTTTTCTTTTTAAAATTTAAGCCACTATGCAAAGAGTTTTTGATCACTTGCAACATAAAGATCCTAACAAATACAATACCTTCAGGAAAATTTTAGAAGGATATACATAAAACGTGAAGCTCAACAATAGAGTTGCCTCTATGAAGAGTCACTGGGAGTCTAGCTTAGGAGGAAGACTTACTTTCCATGTATAAGTAAGTTAACTATTTTTATTTTTTGTTTGCTTTTTACTATGTATGTAAATTTTTTCATATTAGAAAAAAAGTAGGTTAAATTTATAATAAACAAGTCTTGAATCTGTGGTTGCCTAACTTAAGGCTAGTTGCATCCAGATCACCTCCATGTGAACACAGTCACTCAGTCGTGTCCATACAGTTCCCATGGACTATAACCCTTCAGGCTCCTCTGTCCATGGGTTTTCTCGGCGAGAATACTGAGTGGGTTGTCATTTCCTTCTGCATCCAAGTCACTTCCAGGAACTAGATTAAACCACAGGTTCTCCTTTGGACAATCCGATTCAGTAGGTCTGGGGTAGGAACCAAGACCTACAACTTTTAAATTTCTCCATCTGATTCTGAAAGCCAGTCACCTTAGAACATTATTCTAGTGTGTGGTTCTCAGCCCTGGCTGCACATTAGAACAGCCTGGGAGAACTTCCAAAAGTACCAATGCATGAATCCTGCCTTAGGAGAATCACACAAGACTCTCTGGGATGGTACCTTATAATGCTCCTCATAGTCACTCAGTCATGTCTGACTCTTTGTGACCCCATGGACTGTAGCCCTCCAGGCTCCTCTGTCTATGGGATTCTCCAGGCAAGAATACTGGAGTGGGTTGCCACACCCTCCTTCAGAGGATCTTCCCAACCCAGAGATCGAACCCGGGTCTCCCACATTGCAGGTGGATTCTTTTCCATCTGAGCCACTAGGGAAGCGCATACTGCTCCCTAAGCATAATTTTTAAAATTGGAGAAGACATAGAGCAACTTGAACCCTCATACACTGCTAGTAGGAATATAAATTAATATAGCCATTTTGGGGAATGTTGGACAGTATTTACTAAATATAAATATATGCTTTCCTTATGACCCAGCAATTCCACTCCTATGTATATGCCCAAGAGAATTTGACAGCAAAAGACACGTACATATTTATTCACAGAAGTTCTTTTCATAAAAGCCCCAAACTGGAAACAATGCAAATGTTCGTCAATAGTAGAATGAAATTCCAGAATCAAGACACAAAGACTTAATTTTTTTAATGGTATTTTTTTGAAGTATAGTTGATTGACAATGTTGTGTTAGTTTCTGGTATACAGCAAAGTGATCAGATAGAGATGTAGATATAAATATTCTTTGTCATATTACTTTGTCATGTTATTTTCCATTATGGTTTATTATAAGCTATTTAATATAATTCCATATGCTATACGGGCTTCCCTTGTGGCTCAGCTGGTAACAGAATCCACCTGCAATGTGGGAGACCAGGGTTTGATCCCTGGGTTGGGAAGATCCCCTGGAGAAGGAAAAGGCTACCCACTCCAGTATTCTGGCCAGGAGAATCCCATTTCACTTTCACTTCCTATGCTATACAATAGGACTTTGTTGTTTATCCATTCTATGTATAATAATTTGCATCTGATAATCCCACACTCCCATTACAACCTTCCCCCTCGATTGTCCCCCCACCCGCCGCTATGAGAAATAACAAGTCTGTTCTCTCTGTCTGCATGTTTCTGTTTCATAAATAACTGCATTTATGTCATAGTTTAGATTCCACATGTAAGTGCTCTCACGTGGTATTTGTTGCTCTCTTTCTGACCTACTTCGCTTAGTATTATAATCTTTGGGCCCATCCATGTTGCTGCAAATGGCATCATTTCATTCTTTCTATGGCTCAGCAAACTAGTCCATTGTATACATGGACCACATCTTCTTTATCCATTCATCTGTCTGTGGACATTTAGGTTGTTTCTGTATCTTGGCTATTGGAAATAGTGCTGCTATGAACATAGGGGTACATTATCTTTCTAAATTATAGTTTTGTCTGTATTTATGCCCAGGAGTGGAATTGTTGGATCATATGGCAACTCTATTTTTAATTTCTTGAGGACCCTCCATTCTGTTTACCACAGTGGCTACACCAATTTACATTCGCAGCAACAGTGCAGGAGGGTTTTCTTTTCTCCACACCCTCTCCAGCATATGTATGTTATTTGTAGACTTTTTAATGATGGCCACTCTGACCTGTATGAAGCAGAACCTCATTGTAATTTTGATTTGCATTTCTCTAATAATTAGTGATGTTGAGCATCTTTTCATATATCTATTGGCCATCTGTATGTCTTCTTTGGAAACCTGTCTATTTAGGTCTTCTGTCCTATTTTTTATTGGATTATTTGTTTTTTATGACCTATTTATATATATTTTGGAAATTAAGTTCTTGTCAGTTGCATCATTTCCAATTATTTTCTCCCAGACTGTAGGTTGTCTGTTTTGTTTATGGTTTCCTTTGCTGTGCAAAAGCTTTATAAGTTTGATTAGGTCTCATGTGTTTATTTTTGCTTTTATTTCTATTGCCTTGGTAGCCTGACCTAGGAAAACATAGATATGATTTATATCAGAGAATGGTTTGCCTATGTTCTCTTCTAGGAGTTTTATGGCATCATTTTATATTGAAGTAAGAAAGACTTAATTTTAAATAAATGTTTAACTATTTGTATGTATTATATATAGCAAATACATTGTACAAAATCAAGAGCTACAAAGAGTTGTATATAGATAGTTTGAATTTCTGTCTCATTCCTGCCTAATAGTCACTCAGCTTCCCTTCCCAGAGCAATTGTTAAATTTCTTCCAGCAATATTCCATGCATATATAAACAGAGCCATTTGTTTTACCCTGAAAATAAGTCAAGTGGTAGAATAAACAAATTGTGATATGGTCATATGTTAGAATATTAGAATGTTATACAGCATATATAGTATATATTATATACACTATAAAAGTACACGGAGAAGGCAATGGCACCCCACTCCAGTACTCTTGCCTGGAAAATCCCATGGATGGAGGAGCCTGGTGGGCTGCAGTCCACGGGGTCGCTAAGAGTTGGACACGACTGAGCGACTTCACTTTCACTTTTCACTTTCATGCCTTGGAGGAGGAAATGGCAACCCACTCCAGTGTTCTTGCCTGGAGAATCCCAGGGACAGGGGAGTCTGGTGGGCTGCCGTCTATGGGGTCGCACAGAGTTGGACACGACTGAAGCGACATAGCAGCAGCATAAAAGTACAAACTATATATACAACATTGATGAATCACATAATTATCTTTAGTTTAAAAAAGGTGCATAAGAGTGTATATTGTATGATCTTATTTATATAAAGTTTATGAGTGGGCAAAATTATCCATGGTGATAGAAGTCATGAGAGCAGTTATCCCTGGGGAGGCTTCCAGGATGCTAGAAATATTCTATATCTTATCTGACAGTGTACACAGGTAGGTGCCATTATAGAAATTCACTAAACTTTCCACTTAAGATTAGTGTACTTCATGGAGAATATGTCATATTTCAATAAAAAGTAAAAATAAAAACAGGAGAAAAACCTCTAATAGCAACCCACTCCAGTATTCTTGCCTGGAAATCCCTATGGATTGAGGAGCCTGGTGGGCTGCAGTCCACCGGGTCAGAAAGAAGAAGACACGACTGCGCAACTGAACAACAACCTGCAGCCAGAATTGAAAACCACTGTTTTGTAGCCTCCAGCCTCAAAACAGCATTTAACAAACAGGTCATGCTCTGCTTTGCTAATGGAATTTACTTTGTACTTCTTATTTCTCTGAGATCCTTCCTTCATTCAACCCCACTGAAACTTGCCTTCTTGTGTATTAATCCCCACTGGCCTAAGGCTTAGTAAGGAGGAGTGAATTAAATGCTGAAATGTCAAACTACTTCTCTAAACTTTTATTTTGAATTATAAGAATTTCTTGTACACTGATACCACTGAAAGAGAAAACTGAAACCCAAAATTTATCTGGATGTTTTTCTCTTCTACGGTTATTTTCTAAACTGCAATGTGGATGATGTTTCCTTTTAAGTGTTGTACAGTGAAGAGATTTGTTAGCAACATTGGCTGATCAAATGCAATTGATCTTAAACTATCTATACCTGATTTCAAATTATGCTCACAGCTATCTGACTAGGATGCCAATTTCATTAACAGCATTACAACCCCAGCTCCAGCACATTCTTGATAAAGTGCTGTATTTCAGGAGGAAGCCAGTGTGGGGCTGCCATTGCTTGCTGTTCTTAATTCTGCCCAGTGTCAATATCTGACAAGAAAACAAGTAGTCACATTTTACCTTCCAATTAAAGATGCCTGTCCAGTTCCTGGAATGAACTGAAACCCTGTTCAAGATGGGGATTATGAAATTCTTAAGACCTCCACTATTTAAAGTTGGAATCTTTTTTTCCAAGTAGTGGGTTCATCATTCACCTTACTCTTCCCTTATTTCAACAATAGCTATAGCAGCTACTCTGTATAAAGCACTGTGGTCAGAGTACAAAGCGAGAAAGGCCCAGCCTTAACCCTCATGTGGTTCATCAGGGTCATGTGACATGTGCAAAAGCAATCTTACTATGACAAAGACTAGGCAAGTGTTAAAACAAACAATAACAAAAAAGTACTTCAAATCAAGTACCCTGAGGGTTCAGATGTGGCTGAGATCACTTCAGTTTAGGAGGAAATGGCCAGAAGCCCCTCTTGCCAGGCTCTGCCTCATGCTCCATCTAAACAAAGAGTAGAGGGCAAAAATAGCTGAAGAGCCATCCAAACCCCATGGAACCTCTTGAAAAATGTCGAAGAGAATACAAAAGATTGACTAGGGTAATTCCAGTGCGCCTCTCCGTTTATATTTCTGACACTTTCTGACTCCAAGAGCCAAGCAAGCAAAAGGATGGAGAGTGAGACAGGCTGAGCCAACACTGTGCTAATTACTCTTCTCCTGTAACAGATGGCTTATGTCATCTTCTACCATAAATCTTTGATATTATTGCTCCTCCTTCCTCTCTACCCATCAAAACAATAAAAACACTAACAACTACCACTTGGATGATACTAATGATATGGTTAGTCCCAGTATTTTATTTTATTTTCATTTAATTTTTATAACCACCCTGTGAGGTAAATATAACTCATGTCCACTTTATAGATGAAGAAACCAAAGCATAGAGGAATCAAGTGGCTTGGCCAGAGTCACACAGCTGATACATGGGATAGCCAGACCCTGAATCTGGAGTCTGAGCCTGCGCTCTTCAACCTCTAAATTATATTCATAATGCAGGGTGCTGCTTCTTGAGAAAGGCTCCTATGACCACAAGAGCTCACACTTATGATTCATATTTAGTTAATATCTAAGTATTTCTTTACATTAATCTCTTGCCTTAAACCAAAGCAATCTTAAGCAAGAAGAACAAAGCAGGAGGCACATATGCCTTGGTTTCAAAATATGCTACAAAACTATAGTAATCAAAACAGTATTGCACAGGCCTAAAAGCAAATATTTAGAACCCCAAAACAGAATAGGGAACACAGAAATAAATCCATGCATATACAGTCAACTGATTTTTGACAAAGGTGCCAAGAATACACAATTAAGAAAGGATGATCTCAACAAACTGTTGAGAAAACCAGATATCCACAAGCAGAAGAATGAAATTGTACTCATATCTCACATGATATATAAAAGTCAACTCAAAATGGATTAAAGACCTAAACTTAAGACTTAAAACTAATAGGAGAAAACATAAAGGAAAAGCTTCTTGACCCTGGTCTGACCAATGAATTATTTTGGATATTATCCCAAAAGCAAAAATAAACAAATGGGAATGCCTCAAACCAAATAGCTTCTACACAGCAAAAGAAGTAATCAGCACAGTTAAAAAAACAACTTACACAATGAGAAAAAATATTTGTAGACTGTATCTGATGAGAAGTTAATATCCAAAGTATATAATATAAGGAACTCAACTCAAAGCAAGAAAACAAGGTTATTAACCTGATTTTAAAATGGTTAACAGAGGACTTGAATAGATATTTCTCAAAAGAAGACATGCAAATGGACAACAGGTACATGAAATGTACTCAATATATAGCTAATCAACAGGGATATGCAAATTAAACTTACAAAATATAACCTCACACCTGTTAGGATGGCTGTTATCCACAAGACAAAAGGTAAGTATTGAGGGTGTTGAGAAAAGAGAACCTTTGTGCACTGTTGTTAAAAATGTAAATCAGTACAGCCGTTATGGAAAGCAGTTTGGAGGTTCCTGAAAAAAGTTAAAAATAGAGCTACCATAGATCTGGAAATTCTGCTTCTGGGTGTATGTCCAGTGGAAATGAAAATCAGTGTTTTGAAGAGATATGTGCACTTCCATTTTCATTGCAGCATTATTTACTGTGCCAAGATATGGGAACAACCTAAGGAACCGTCAACAGATGAATGAATAAAGAAAATGTGTGTATGTGTGTGTGTGTGCATGCTGCTGCTACTGCTAAGTCGCTCAGTCGTGTCCGACTCTTTGCGACCCCATGGACCGCAGCCTACCAGGCTCCTCCGTCCATGGGATTTTTCCAGGCAAGAGTACTGGAGTGGGGTGCCATTGCCTTCTCCGGAACACATATATAAAGCATGTGTATATGTCGGACACGACTGAGTGACTTCACTTTCACTTTTCACTTTCATGCCTTGGAGAAGGAAATGGCAACCCACTCCAGTGTTCTTGCCTGGAGAATCCCAGGGACGGGGAGCCTGGTGGGCTGCCGTCTATGGGGTCGCACAGAGTCAGACACGACTGAAGCAACTTAGCAGCAGCAGCAGCAGCATATATGTGTTCTCTCTCTATCTATGTGTGTGTGTGTGTGTGTATATATATATATATATATATGCTCTGATATTATTCAGACTTTAAAAAGAAGGAACTCTTGTAATTTGTGATAACACAGATGAACCTGGTAGACATTATGCTAAGTAAAATGGATGAGACACAGAAAGACAAATACTGTATGATGTCACTTATATACAGAATCTAAAGAAGTCAAACTCTTAGAAGCAGAGTAGAATGGTGATTTCCAGGGACAGAGGGGTGGAGAAAATGGGAAAATGTTGTTCAAAGGATAGGAAGTTCGTATATGCAGGATGAACAAGTTATAGAAAGCTAATATACACTACGGTGACTATAGTCAACAATACTGAATTGTAAACTGAAAATTTGCCGAGAGTAGATTTTAATCATTCTTATCAAAAAAAGAAAAAGTAACCGTGAAAAAAAAAGAAAAAGTAACTGTGAAGTGATGGGTATGTCAATTAGCTTGTGGTAAACATTTCAAAATGTATACATATATCAAGACATCATGTTTTATACTTTAAATATGTTTCTATAAAGCTGGAAAGAAATACCAGTAACATGAATAGACTACTATTACTATTCATGTGTGTACATGGCATCTCCACTCTACATTAAAGCTATTGAGGACAGCCTATTACTTCCAGGGCCCATTAGAAAGTCAATATTGTCAGGGTGCCGGACCAGAGTATGGACTCAACGTCTGATCTCTTTTCCTGTATCCCACCCCACCCAGTGCCTAGCACAGTGCTATATCCATATTTGATGCTTCAAAAATATAACTTGAAGACAATAAAGTGAAAGCCGCTCAGTCGTGTCTGACTCTTTGCGACGCCATGGACTATACAGTTCGTGGAATTCTCTAGGCCAGAATACTGGAGTGGGTAGCCTTTCCCTTCTCTCCTTCTTCAGGGTAGAAGGGAAAGGCTACCCACTCCAGGATACAATAAGGACACACAAAATTTTATTTCAGAGTTTTAGGTCTAAGCTCTACATACTGCTTTCGTCTCTCAGACTACACTTTGCCTATTTTGTGCTGTAAGACAAACAATAATTGCAGGAAGGCTTATTACAGAACTTTCCGATAAGTTAAGGCAGACTAATAGCATGGCAATCCACTCCAGCACTCTTGCTTGGAAAATCCCGTGGATGGAGGAGCCTGATAGGCTACAGTCCATGGGGTCGCAAAGAGTCAGACACGACTGAGCGACTTCACTTTCACTTTCAATAGCAATCTTATCCTGAAATAACACCTGAACTAAAGCACTAATATGATTACCCTCAGCCTCTGAGTGAATTTAAATAATTTTTCCCTCCTCTCTCTCTCTTAGAGCAAAGATTAACCTGTTTGCAAAAGAATGGGACTGGAAAGATAAGACTCACAGGCACAGAAAATGACCAGTGGTCAGAGAGATGGGCTAGCAATGTCCACAGAGGCCTGCCCTTGGCCCCCAAGTCATTCTCCCCAGCTCTGCCCACTCCCCTCACCACACAGTCTGTGTGTTTGGGGTTCTGTGACCTGTCATGGATTTCCTGTCCAGACTCTGCTGCTATAAATCATGGCTGCTCGGGGCTATATGCTGTGTGCCAAGATCAGAATTGTCAGTATCTAGAATCCTGCAGACAACTTCTGCTGTAGTCTTCTCCTTTGGATTTTGAAAAGTGCCCTTGTTAAAAAAAAGAAAGAAAGAAAAGGTGTTCAAGTACTGAGGGGTCCAAAACTTGCTAAGGATGAAGTTGAAGCATTATTAAACCAGGAAAACTGAAATTTAGATGATTTTGAGGTTACCTTTTAGGGCATAGGTTGTGGGATTCAGCATTACAGACATAGTGGTTCTATCTCAGGGGAACATTTTCAGAAGCTGAGAAAGAAACACAGAAATGCTCTCCCCTGCCTGAAATAATCCTCACATAATCAACTAAGTCAAGTCATATTGGTGCAAAGATGGCACCTTAGGGATTGTATGTATCTCTTCCTCTAATACCCTCTGCCATGGAGCCTAAACACCAGGTCCAGCCTGACTCCTCTGTGTTCTGCGCCAACTAAGAAAAATTAGATCAACCGTCAACAATAAGTGAAAGTAGCTCAGTTGTATCCGATTCTTTGTGACCCCATTGACTATACAGTCCATGGAATTCTCCAGGCCAGAATACTGGAGTGGGTGGCCTTTCCCTTCTCCAGGGGATCTTTCCAACCCAGGGATCAAACCCAGGTCTCCCACATTGCAGGAGGATTCTTTACCAATTGGAGCCACAGGGAACAGATAACACTTATAAAGCACTTACTAAAGCCAAACAATGTTCCGGCACTTTGTATTCACTCAGTTAATTCTCACAACAATCCTATGACATAGGATTTATATCCACCCTGCCCTCCATCCCCCAACTTATGGTTGAACAAATTGAGGTATAGAGAGGTATAGTAACTTGCTGAAGCTCATAGGTAGCTGGTAGATTTGGGATTCAAATATAGGCAAGTCCAGCCCTGGGACCCACCTGAAACACTATAATGTGTGCTGAGAAGGAATCTTGAGTAGAGGTGGGGAGAACAAGGGGAGGACATATGTAGAAGGGATGAGACCGCATGGATAGTTAAAGATGGTCGCAGATTCTTTGCCACTCCTCCCTTCAAGAGAGAAAGTCCACCTGGACTGGCCCTGTGGTTTGCTTTGGCCAAGAGAATGTAGCAGAAGTGACATTGTGTTGGCTACAGGCCTAAGTGTGAAAAGGTCCAATAGCTTCTGCTTTTCTCCTGTTGGAAGCCAGCTGTAAGGAATTCTAGTTTATCCTGTTGTAGAGAGAGGGGCCACATGGAAGAGCCTGGAGGATGAGAGAGACATCTCATGGATGAAGCCCATATGGAGGAGCCTGGAGGCACCCTAGCCGACAGCATACAGCCGCCAGTCATATGAGAAGGGCCTTAATGAACTTCCAGTCCAGCCCAGCCGCCAGCCAATAGGATCATATGAGTGGTCCCAAGAAAGACCAACAGAAGAACAACACAATCAACTCATAGAATGATAAATACGTTTTCAAACTCTAAGTTTTAGGATGGTTTGTTACATAGCAATAGTTAGATGTTACAACCATCTGATACAGATGGTTGTTGAATTACTTGACCTTAAAGTTCCTTCTTACTGTGAAAATTTGTGAATCAGTTAAAGTTAAGTCGCTCAGTCATGTCCAACTCTTTGCAACCCCGTGGACTGTAGCCTACCAGGCTTCTCCATCCATGGGATTCTCCAGGCAAGAATACTGGAGTGGGTTGCCATTTCCTTCTCCAGGGCGTCTTCCCGACCCAGGGATCGAACCCAGGTCTCCTGCATTGCAGGCAGACGCTTTAACCTCTGAGCCACCAGGGAATCAGTTTTTAAAGGAGATAAGCAAATTTGGCTGGAGCAAAGTGCCTGTGTAGGAAAAGAAAGGTTAGGAGTAGGTGAGAAATTTGAACTTTGGCTGGTAGGTTTTAAAGATGGAAGTGAAGGAGAAGGTCTCTATTTTGGGCAGACTAACAGAGTGGCAGCATATAGAGCAGACATGTGAACATATAAGACACGTGTGAAAAAGAAGCAGTCAGGGGAGCCTGGTTGCTGAGGCAAAAACATGCAGTTAAAAATTACTGAGCAACAAGGCATCAAATGCAGAACTGATCATTAAGTCTTTAAAGCACAGATGTTTTCTGTTTTAACTACAGAATCTATCAACTCTTCCTTTTTTCCAATTGTAAGTGTTCCTCCATGGGAAAATACATGGTATGTGATTAAGAACCTGGGTTTTGTTTAAGAAAAACTTGGTTTGAAGCCTGTTCTCTGCCACCTTCTACCTAAGTGACAGGGTCTTAGCTTCCTCATAGTTAATTGGGCCTAGTGATACTTGCCTCACTTGGGTATTACAAAGATAAGAAAAGGTGATATCTGATTTTGGTAAATAGCTGAAAGTGCCCACATAATGCAAATACTCTGATGACTGTGTCTGTTCACAGAACACTTCCTGTTGGGAGTGTCAGGTGGGCAGGTGGTTCGTCCTATCTCCATGTAGGAACTCTTGGTAAGAGCCTTCTTCTACACATGCCTTCCAGGGTCATTCAGGTCATGACCTTTCCAACTGGAAGGGAGGAGGATGAGTATGGAGGAGCCTAAAAAGTGGTATGGGGCCAGCTCAGAAGTGGTACATACTTCTACTCACATTCCATTGGCAAGAACATAAGCACATAGCTACCCAGGCTGCAGAGAGGGCTGGCAAGTCCCAGCTACAGTCCCACTCAGAGGTGGACAGAGGCAAGAGACAAGTGGATAGTAGTTAACATGACCAAGCTACCCAACCAGCCTGACAGTATCTGCCACCAGAAAACACCCAGGACAATTAAGTCAGTGTTTTTTCAGAGCATCAGAATATTTTCAGTCTCCTTGAGTGACTCTAACATGTGGCAAAGTCTGGGAGCCGGCTAAGCCACCCCTGCTTGGGTTTTATTACTTGCAGCTGAAAGCATTTCTCACTTACCGTTTCTCTGGGGCTGTGCTTCTCTACCTTGTATGCACAGTATACTTACCTAAGTATGTGTGCTCAGTCATGTCCAAGTCTTTGTGACCTCATGGACTGTAACCCACCAGGCTCTTCTGTCCATGGGATTTTTCAGGCTAGAATACTGGGGTGGGTTGCCATTTTCTTTTCCAGGAGCTCTTCCCTACCGAGGGGTGGAACCCATGTTTCTTGCATCTCCTTCATTGGCAGGTGGATTCTTTACTACTAGCGCCACCTGGGAAGCCCTATACTCACCTGGGGATCTTTAAAAAATTTCAGTGTCCAGATAGCACTCCAACACCATTACATCAGAATTTCTGGGAGTGGGACTCAGGCACCAGAGGTGTTTAAAGCTCTCCAGGTGATTTCTGTGTCCAGGCAGGTTTGAAAAGCGCCACACTCTGAAAAGAAAAATTATTAGAAACTTACCTTTGCACACTTATCTATCTCATGGTTTAAGACTGCACTTCTCAAGATTTAATGAGCATAGGAGTCACTTGGAGTCCTTGGCTACGGTAAGATCTGCTAAATGTCTCCCTTGCTAAAGGAACATCCTCTTTCTTGGCAAATAAATACTCTGTCTGTACAATGATATTATCTAGTCTCTCAACTACCTTTCACCTGATAGCTTTAGCATCCATTGATCTTTCTTGCCGTAATCAAATATTACTTAGAAGTTACAAAACAATTAGTTTTCTAACTATCATTATGTCAATATTTCTTATCCAGCATATCTTCTTTCCTTTTTTTATTAACTTATTAATTATAGTCATTATTATTTTTGATGCTCTCATTGTTCTAAATTTAGTCAGTGGGAGCCCTTTGAGCCAGTTCCTGGAACCTTTTGACACAATCCCATTTGTCTTGGAGTGTTCCCATACTTTCTGAAACAGCAGTATGTCAAAGCTCACCTTGTTCTTTTCCTGCCTTAAACATGGACTCAGCCATTTCCCCCAAAGAGCCTTAGTACTTTTTATTGGAGAGTGAATTTTTGTTGTTTTCTGATATTAAAAGCAATACATGCTCATTTCAGAAAAATTAGAAAATGAAGTATAGAAAAGAAAATGAAAACCACATATTACTCTACCATTTAGAGCTAACCACTCTTAACATTTATTGTGTCCTTATTTCCATGGCTTAAAAAATACGTATCTATAAGTGCATAATTTAAATTTTCACTTTATTGTGTATTCTGTGTTGTTCTATGCTTTTTTATCAACTATATCCATGCCATTAGATATTCTTTAAAATCAGAATTCCAGTGGTTTTTATTATAGAAACTATGCCTTAAAGTTTTTGAATCTTTCCCAGAGCATCACAGCTATCTATTGTGGTAAAATTAAAACCATTCTGCAGCTATTAACCTGCATTGTAAAGCCTCATTGAGGAATTAGGGCATTAGCCGAGTATTGAAAGAAATAATAATGCCATGCAAAGAAGACATCCTTTTAGAAAAAAAAAATTCTAAAAGGCAATGTATTCATGTGAGATTTACTCTATTAGTTACTGTGAGTGGATACATTTCCTTGACTCTAGGTACTTCAGTGTCTTAAAGACAACCACCTAATAAATAAAACACAAGGGAATCAATTCAACACCAAACTGAAATCAATTTTTTTTAAATATGGTTGACTGACAAAAAGAGATGACTCTTGTACTTATTCCTTGCAGTATGATGTTGGGAATGTTATTTAATTGCTCTGAGGCTTAGTTTTCTAAGTCTGTAGATTAATAGTAGTTTCTCCTACATAGCATTATTATGGCAACTAAATAATAATTAAAAGTGTCTGGCATAGTATCTGGCTCAGTAAATGCTAAGTGTTAGAATTATCACTGCAAACTAGAATGGAGGATACGATTTGAGCTAGCATTAAAGGAAGAGCAGGATTTAGGCTGATGGTGGCTGGATTGAGGGGCATTCTGGAAGCAAGAGGCAACCCTTGTACAGAGTTCAGAACACCAAGTTCTATTGAGTGAAGCTGTTGAGCTGGATGGGGATTTCTGTGTGAAGATTAAACAAACTTGCTCTTGCTGATACCAACCAGGGTTCTTGGCCTTCCCTAACCAATAGAGGTTGACTAGAGGCCAGACAGGAGATTCATGCAAGGCTTTATCGGGGCCCCAAGTAACAGATTCCTTTGCTTGCTTGCTCCCTAAGTGTAGGGGGAGGAGGTGACAAGCTTGCTCCTTATATTGGGTGAGGGTAGGGGTGCTTGCAGGAGTCAGTTCGGAGACGTGTCTTAGGTGTTTTTCCCTCCTCTTAGGTGATGTTGAGCTCAGGAGCATGTGCAGTACCTTGCTTTTTTTGCTCCAAACTCTTCAAAAGTGGCAGCTGGGTTTTTTGGTCTCTCTCAATCTTTTGTTCAGAATCTGCCCTAACTGAACATGCGTGCAGTTATTTTTAGTCCCATTTAGTTCAGTCCCATTTTGTTGCTCAAGGAGAAGTGTGTCCAGGTGCGAGCACTGCAGCAGAGCGCCAGGTCCCAGCTTGTCTCATTGCGACAACACTGCAGGACAGAGTAATCATTTACCTCGCATCCTTCTTCGTCATACATTAATCTATCATTTCTGTTGGCTTAGATCAAAGCATTGGAGGCATTTTTAATAGGGAAAGAGTTGAAAACATCTCATTGGAAAGCAGACAAAATATTAGCCAAGCCCATGCCTGCCTGGATTTTAATAGTACCCAAAGCTTCTCCAGTGGCTCAGTGGTAAAGAATCTGCCTGCAATGCAGGAGACACAGGTTCAATCCCTGGGTCGGGACAATCCCCTGCAGGAGGGTGTGGCAACCCACTTTAGTATTCTTGTTAGGAAAATCCCATGGACAGAGGAGCCTGTCAGGCTACAGTCCATGGGGTCACAGAGTCAGACATGACTGAAATGACTGAGCATGTCAAAGAGACTTTAGCAGCTTTGAAATATTTTCAGTGTTTATCTCATTCCATGTTCCCTCTACTCCTCTTTCCTCTTTCAGATCTGATGAGGTTCTTAGAATTACCCTAAGAGGTGACCCTGGTCACCCTGACCAGGTTATAAAGTGGTCAAGCATATGGTAGACTACTTATAGCTGTGTAACTACAGGAAGATTAGTCTGGGTCCTGAGTATCTCATCTTTAGAGTCACAACAATAGTGTCTACTATACAAGGTCATTATAAGAATGAAATGTCATGTATGTAGCATCTAATACCATGCCAGCAGCTCCTATGTGTATAGGATAAACAGCAAATAGTAACATTTATATTTATGATGATATATTTAAGACTGAACACCCTTCTACTTCCTGCTTTCAGATCCTCCCTTCCTTTGCACTGTTTCTTATCAAATTTGTAAGTTATAATCTCTGTCAGATGCGTTGCCTTACATATGAGGTAAACTCCTGTGTCCTCCTACTCTAGTTATCCATGCAGTTTGTTCATTAATTTCGCAAACATGTATTAGGGTATTGTGCTTCACTGTGACAGATCCTGGGCATCCACAGAAGGGCACATGTCTGAAAAAAGAAAATAATCAAGCCCCCGTGACTATGTTCAGAGTTGAAAGTGGGAAATATATGTCTGGAAATACTGCTGATTAAGCAAGTGTGAAATTAGAATAATTGAAAGATTTTAGCCATTTAAGGAGATACGTCTTGCGGAGAGCCTCAAAGCAAGGTGGGCATTTGATATCTTTATCTGGGAACACACCCTCCAGATTATCTCAGCACAAGTGGGAGAGACGTGGCTATGTACCTGAAACATTTCCAGTTCCTTCCGGGGCAAAAGTGAGAGTCTTACACAGAGGTCTTCCCAGAAGAGCATGACGGAATTAGAAACCAGAGCCAGCAATGCATCTTTAAATTCTGGGTTGCAATATTTTGTGAAGGGTCTTCCTCTAGCCCATAGCTTCTAAAAATATCCTCAGCTTTTGGTTCAGAAGACTAAGACATTATACTGCGAATCTTTCTGAAATAATTCAGTGAGCCCAGACAGGCTACTCCAAGTCACCCTAAACCACCTGCATAGTTCAGCTATATGTAGCAATGTACATATTTAAACAAAGAGAAAACAATTTATTGGATTAATGGTGGAGGAGAGGAGGATATAGAAATGGTACCACTTACCTGGCATCCCTCGTTCACCCATTAAACACCGGGTTTTGAGTGCCTTTTGTGTGTCAGGCACTGCGCCAGGTGTATGAACCCAGCAAGTTTCAAAGCATTCCTCCCCTAGGGATGAAATGACTCTGAGACCCAGTATTAACTATCAGCACTAATTGATTAGTATTAATTGTACCAACCACAGATAATTTGCAGGGTCCCCATCTTTACCGTCCCAGAGGGAACTGGAGAGGGTTGGGGATCAGGGAATACCAGCTGCAGCAGCCCCAACTCCTATGAGGAAGAGATCATTGATCTCTCTTCCTCAAGTCTCTGCAGAAGTGAGCATGTTATTTCTCACTTGCTCACTGACCCCCTAAAGCCCCATCAGTGAGAAGATAATCTATTATTATTGGCTCAATTTCTCTACCTTCCGTAGAGACACAAGTTTAATAAATCTGAGCATTCTTCTGGCTGGGTCAAGTTGACCACGATAAAATTAACATTCACTTCAGGATACATTTTGATCTAAACCATTCTCTGTAGCTAAACTTTCAAGAGGGAGGAAATAGCATCGTACTCAACACTGGAAAATGCTATTAATAAACACACAGGCTGAGGCTTTATCTACCTTTTCTTATAAAAAGCTCAAGTTAGAAAGTCACAAGCAAAACTTTTAAAATACCCTCATTATCTGTAAAGATATTTCCAGGAATAAGTGACAAAACCCCCAATTCAAACTCCCTTGAAGAATAAAGAATGACGTTGCTGCAGCTCAGGAAGTGCAAGGGGCAGGCAGCCTTCGAGGCTGGTTGATTCAGTGAGGCAAAAACATGTATAAGGATCCAGGCCGTTTTTGTCTTTTCACCCACCACCTTATGTGTTGGCATCATCCTCAGGGGAGTGGCAAGACAATTACAACGGTTTGGTTATGAAACCTAGACAGCAGTCTTCACAAGAAGGAGGAAGAGGGACAGGTCTTCTTGCTACTGTACCATCAGAATGTTTCCCCAGAAGCCTTAACAGATTTCAGCCTTCATGTCTCATTGGTTCCTTAACGCAACACTAGCACAGGAGATGGGATTGCACTTGGCCCATGGACACCACCCCTGGAACTGGAGATGGAATCGGCATCACCTGGGGCACCTAGCTGTATGGGGGGGGGATGGAGAGCTCAACAAAGCTGGGAGTCTCTGAGTAAGAAGGTGGGGGAATGGGTGCTGGGTAAATTACATTTGTTTGCTGGAAACAGAAAACCTAACTTACAAGGGACTTAGGCGAAAAAAATAATTTTCTCTCATAAAGCAAAGGATCATGTTAGCTGGCTGCTGTCATTGATTCAGCAGCTTGGTGAGGTCATAGATGGAGACTGGGTGATGCTGTTGACCTTCCCCTCCCCCATGTTTGTCACTTCTTGACTTCAAGATGGCCTCTCAAGTTCCATACATCATCTTGGGATTCAGAGCAGGGAGAAGGGGAAAGGGGACCGACTGCACAAAGTACCGTGTGCTGAGATTGACAGAGAAGTAGATTTAACCCCACTGTCCTACAAGGGACTACAATTCACACAGGGGAACAAGACACACAGTGTCAGTGTCAAGAGAAGGATGCAAACAGCTATCAAGGAGCACCAGAATGCTCATCAGGGCTGCTGCCCCACCCCCGCCTCTGGTCCCCAACACCGCCCACCATCCCCCACCCCCCATCCACACACACCCCCACGCCCTGCCCCCCAGTGTGGCAGTCCTGCTGTTACTGGCCTTGCCCAGAAATCATGGTCTGCACACTCTAAGTGAGCAGATCTTTGTCTACTTATCCTTTAAAGGGACGCTGCTTTTTTTGTTGGGAAGATAGATAAATAAATGAGTTGGAGGCTCTAGGATGACAGTATTGAACTGGCAGGGGTCCAGGGTGGCTGGGAAGAGATGACATTTCATGGGTCTGGCAGCAGAACAGTTGAGGTGTGACTGAATGTAACAGGGGACTAGGACCTGTTTGGTGATGACACTATCTGAGCTTAGGTGAGCTCGTGGCTCAAGTTTCAGAGGGTCAGGCATCTCTTGTTGGCAGCCATCCAGGTGACATATTACATTCTGTAACCATGAGGTAAGTTTGGAAGAAGGTTAAGGGAAGGGTAGTTATTCTTCAGGCAGTCGCTTGAGTATTGCCTGTCTCCCGCAACATCTTAAATCCGGGCAACCTGGGGAGGTATGTCTTGCTTGCCTCGAGGCTGCTACCCTAACCTCTGGTGCAGGCGCTTCCTCTTGCCTTTAGGAACACACTCCAGAATCCCCCAGTGCCTTCACATCACACTGCCCCTTTGCTCTCCCCAGATTTCATCTTCTTCCCCGTCTCTCCAGCTTCTCTTCCTGCCTTGCTTCCCCTTCATACACAGTTTGGATAAGGAGTTCTGGTTCCTGAAGTGGCCCTTCAGCTCTCATTCTCTGGCCCTTTTCACTCAGCATGACTGCAGCTCCCTCCCCATGGCTTGTAGACCTCATCGTCTCCTGGGTTGCATTCCTTGAGCAGTTCTTAACAAGTGCCTCATTAGATGTTCGTTTTCCTCTGAGCACTGTCCCGGACTCTGCTTTATTTCTCACTCTCCATATCCTGCCTGGGTCCTTCATCCAAACTTACAATTAAAACCTCTGCTTCTATCTCCAGCACAGCTCTCTCTCCCAAACTCCACATAGATCTCCACTAGCCCAGCCCTGAACTCAACAGGGCCAAGACTGGGGACAAGCTCCAAGTGAGATCCCTCTCTTTCTAAAGGACACCAGCACTGGTAAGCTAGAAGCCTGCCAGTCATCCTAGAAGCCTCTGGGTATACATCTCATGCAACAGTCACCCTTATGAAGATGCTGCCTTCTGACTCTGTGGGATACTTAACCCCTCCTTCAAGCCTTCCATCACCATGTGTCATTATTTGGTGGCCCTCATGTGACAGGAGCTTCCCAGGTGGCTCACTGGGTAAAGAATCCTCCTGCAATACAGGAGATGCAGGCAGACATGAGTTTGATCCCCAGGTAGGAAGATCCCCTGGAGGAGGGCATGGCAACCCACTCCAGTATTCTTGCCTGGAGAATTCCATGGACAGGGTAGCATGGTGGGGCTACAGTCCATAGGGTCACAAAGAGTCAGACATGATTGAAGAGACCTAACATGCATGCATGTGACAGACCCCTTGCTGCCTCCTCCCCTCAGAGCCTGCCTGAGTGAGTTACCCTGCCTCTGGGACCTAATAGCACCAATAGCCCCCAGCCTCTTCTTGTGAGTAACTTGTGATTAGATTTTTTAAATTTTTATTTTAATAATTTTATGTATTTATTTTGGGCTGTGCTGGGTCTTCATTGCTGAACAGGCTTTCTCTAGTTGTGGAGAGCAAGGGCTACTCTCTAGTTTCAGTGTGCAGGCTTCTCATTGCAATGACCTTTGTTGCTGAGCACGGGCTCTCGGGCACAGGGGTTTCAGTAGTTGCATCACATGGGCTCAGTAGTTGTGGCTCCCGGGACTCTAGAGCACAGGCCCAAGAGTTGTGGGGCATGGTCCCAGTTGCTCTGAAGCATGTGGGATCTTCCTGGACCAGGACATGAAACCCATGTCTTCTGCATTGGCAGGTGGATTCTTCATCACTGAGCTACCAGGGAAGTCCTGTGATTATATATGTGTGTGTGTGGGGGGGGGGGCGGTGATTAAATATTTTAATCATGGGTTTCCTTCTTCCTCGCCTGTACTATCCTATCCTGTACTAGGATTTCCTCCAGGATGAGTCTCATGACAATTTTGAAATCTCCACCAACCAGCCTCTTAGGGCCTGGCACACAGTAGTTTGTTGTGTGAATTATTCAACAAAAGGCTGACAACAATTTTATACTATAAAAGATCATTATTACATTTCGGTCCACATAGAAAGGCCTTCCTAGGTAGCTCAGTGGTAAAGAATCTGCTGCCAGTGCAGGAGATTTAAGAGATGTGGGTTCAATCCCTGGGTCAGGAAGATCCCCTGGAGTAGGAAATGGCAACCCACTCCCATATTCTGGTCTGGAAAATTCCACGGACAGAGAGGCCTGGCAGAACTACAGTCCATGGAGTCACAAAGAGTCAGACGCAACTGAGCACACACACATCACATAGGAAAGGAGAGAAAAAAGCCACCGACAGTCCCATCACCCAAACATGAACTATAGTCACATTTGGGTATGTTTTTTTATCTTTAGTTCTATGGATAAGATTTATTTTTACCAATGGCAACCCACTACAGTACTCTTGCCTGGAAAATACCATGGATGGAGGAGCCTGGTAGGTTGCAGTCCATGGGCTCGCTAAGAGTCGGACACGACTGAGCGACTTCACTTTCACTTTTCACTTGCATGCATTGGAGGAGGAAATGGCAACCCACTCCAGTGTTCTCGCCTGGAGAATCCCAGGGACGGCGGGGCGTGGTGGGCTGCTGTCTGTGGGGTCACACAGAGTCGGTCACGACTGAAGCGACTTAGCAGCAGCAGCAGCAAGCATAATAATACTGCACTTGTAATTTTGAATCCTGCTTTTCTATTACAAATATTTATTTTTCATATGGTTAAATATATTTTCCAGCTTTATTGAGATATAACTGACATGTAACATTGTATAAATTTAAGGTATACAGCTTGATGATTTGATTTCGTATGTATTGTGAAATGACTACCATGATAATAGTTAATACCTCTGTTACCTTACAATTATCTTTTCATGTGTGTGGTGAGAATATTTAAAATGCTCTTAGCAACTCCAAGTGTAAAGTACAGTATTGTTAACTAAAGTCACCCTGCTGTATATTAGATCTCTAGAATTTATTCATCTTCAAATCATAAGTTTGTACCCTTCAAACAAGATCTCACCACTTCCCCTTCTCCTCAGCCCCTTGCTACCACAATTCCAGTCTGTTTCTATGAGTATAACTTGTTCAGATTCTACATATAGATGAGATTATACAATATTTGTCTTTTTCTGTCTGACTTATTTCACTGAGTATAATGCCCTCAAGATCCATCTGTGCTGCTGCAAATGGTAGGATTTTTCTTTTTTATGGCTGAATAATATGCCATTATATATAAGAAGATATATATTATTGTTTACTCTTTAACTTAATAATTCTACTTATATATGGATTTTGCTGTTTACGTAGTCAGTTCACTATTTTCCTCTATGATTTCTTCTATTGATTACAACTTTAGAAAGGACTTTTCTATCCTTAATTCAGACACATATTTAGTCATCTTTCCTTCTACTCTTTTTATGTTTTGATGGACTGGTATGTCTAATGCTTTTATCCACTTGAATTTGTTTTGGCATGTCACATAAAATAAAGGTCTAACTTAGTCTTTTTTTCCTCAGAGTTAAACAGTCAGGTAAGCATCATTTTTAATAAGATTACAATATTTTACATTTTATTGCATTTCAAAACAAGATTGCTAAAAGGAACTCCTGATGATGGTTCTAATGAAATAAATCTCATAATGTAATTTGGAACATGAGTTAAGTGTATGACATTCCAGGAGGTGGGGGCAGGGTGGGGCCAAATATGAGCTAGGCCTTGGAAATACAGACAACTCCTTTTAGGGGAGTATCTTTTAGGCTGGTTCATGAGCAAAGAGAAAAAGCAGGAATATGGTTATGGAGCCCTTAACCCCAGGAACATTCACATGGACGAATGATTGGCTTAGTAATGCCTAGATATCATGCTGCCGCTTCCATTTTTGTGGGTTAGTCGCTCAGTTGTGTCCGTCTCTTTGCGACCCCTTGGGCTGTAGCCTACCAGACTTCTCTGTCCATGGAATTCTCCAGGCAAAAATACTGGAGTGGATTGCCATTTCCTTCTCCAGGGGATCTTCCCAACCCAGGGATAGAACCCGGATCTCCTGCTTTGCAGGCAGATTCTTTACCATCTGAGTCATTAGGTCTATAAATACAATATGATACAAAGAAGAGAGAACAGATGGTGAAGATATTATTTTAAATTTGTATCACTTCATATTCAAACCTCATATCACTTCATATTCAATCCCGACCTTGTGTTAAACAATGACTCATATCTCCACAAGTTGCTAATTATTTTAAAGACCATAGGAACCCATATAAGCTGAATACAAATTGGTCTGCAAAAACCTACACTACCATCATTAATGTGTTCAATTCATATATTTATTCAAAAGTCATGGTGACTGTCCAATAGGAAAGGAATCACTCATGAGGCCATGCCCTCCACCACAGTGTGGATCAAGAGGGTCAGTATGCACGATGGTGGCCTGCCTTCACTTTGTAGATCTGGGTTTTATTTAGAAACTCAAGCACAGCACGGAGCACCAAGGGCCTCTGCTTGATTTAGTAGCATTAGCTAAGCTAATGTGCCCATGAGCAGTACTGGAAAATTTGCCTTGTGCCCTTTTTAGCCATCATAACAGAAAGACATTACTTCTCATAATATCAGCATTGTCATTTTGCAGAACTAAGTGTATCAGCAAAAAAAAGAAAGAGAAAATTTTGCAGCTGCACACACACACACACACACACACACACACATTTGGCTCAGCTTTACTGATGAGATCTTGACTTGGAAATGCAGTAATTTTGTCATTCATGCAACTTATAAAACAGACCCCAAACCATCACTAAATAAGTAGTTGTCACAGAACCATAGCAAATCCTTAAGCTACTCAACCACAGCCTATATACCAACTACCCAGACTTTTCTCTAAAAAAGTGATCAGAAAAAAAAAAAAAAAAAAAAAAAGGTGGTCAAATGTTCAAGTTGGAACAAGGAAGGGATGCAACTCCCTTGTCTTACATTTTGAGGTTTTCAACCTGATTTTACAATGCCTGTTATCATTTACTATTCACTCTTTCTGAGCCCTCTTTCCCAGCCAGGTTCCAAATTCTCTGAGTGTGGAGGCTGCCTGCTCTTGGTGGTTGGCTCTCCAGCCTTGGTGGTTGGCTCTCCAGCCTAAGTGCCTCGTGCATGAAGGATGCCCAGGGGATGTAGAAGCCTGGGCTTCACTTACACCTTTCAGCACAGCCCCAGACAAGAAAATGCTGGGTTGGCTGAGAAGATCGGTAAGAGTTTTTCCATAACATCTTATGGAAGAACTTGAACTTCTCAGCCAACCCAATACCCAGTGGTACATCTATTAATAGTGCATGTTGTTTGATGGCCTTTAAGGATGAACAAGACAGGCTTCAACAATAATTAATATATGATGGTAAAAATAACTGGTGTCTGGCAAAAAAATGAGTTAGCTACCTTATTATTCAAGAATGATGATCCAGTTTGTGGATTGTCTGGGCCACTGGGTCTCCTGTCCTTTGTAAGTGGAACAGAGGAATGCACACTTTCCAATCTGGGTGTAGACACCAGTTCCTCATATCAGGTTGGCCAAACACAGCTCCTGGAAGCCTTTTCTCTGTGCGTAGTCCATGACAATCAGGGTTTGGGGGAAGGGGTGATTATTTCTTATGCCATCTTTGAAAGTCTCTATTCATGTTTTATTTCTAGGAATTAAAAATAAAAATTTGGTTTACTGGTAATTTAAAGAATTAGGAATTGTTAAGTGTTTTGAAAGACAGCTTTATCAGGGTATAATTAAAATAATCTAGTTTTAGAGCACTGCTATCACCTCAAAAATTTTCCTCATGCCCATTTACTGGTATCACAACTCCCAACTCTAGCCCTAGGCAACCACTGATCTGTTTCTCCTTCTACAAATTTGCCTTTTCTAAACACGTCATACAAATGAAATCAGACGTACAATATAGTCTTCTGTGTCTGCCCTCTGACACTTAGGACCATGTTTTTGAGGTTCATCCATGTTGTAGCATGAATCAGTAGTTCTTTTTATTGTTGAATATTATTCCATTGTGTGGATTTACCATAGCTTGTTCATAAATATTTACCATAGTTACCAGTTGATGGACATTTTAATTTTCCAGTTTGGGCGATTATGAATGATGCTCCTCTGAACATTGATATCTGTATCTTTTTGTGGACATATGCTTTCATTTCTCTTGTGAAGATTCCTAGGAGTAGATTGCTAGATCATATGGCAAGTTTATGTTTAACTTTTTAAGGAACTGCCAAATTGCTTTCCAAAATGGCCATATCATTTTACATTCCAACCACCAACGCGTGAAAGTTTCCATTTTTCCAAATCCATACCAACACATGGTATCGTCTTTTTTATTCTAGTCATTCTAATGGGTGTGTAATTGTATCTCATTGTGGTTTAAATTTGTGTTACCCTTGTGAACAATGATATTGAGCATATTTTCATATTCTGATTTCCATTCATACATCTTCTTTGATAAAATGTCTATTCAAATCTTTTGCCCATTGAAGAAACTGGATTTATTTATTTATTGTCATTGAATTTTAAGAGTTCTTTACTTTTTCTGGATACAAGTTCTTTACAGATATATGATTTGTAAATATTTTCTCCCAGTCTTTGGCTTATTTTTTCATTTTCTAAATGGTGTCTTTGCAGCACAAAAGTTTTTTTAATCTTTTTTTGATGTGGACCATTTCTAAAGCTTTTGTTGAGTTTGCCAAAATATTGCTTCTGTTGTTCTGGTGTTTTGGCCATGAGGCACATGAGTTCTTAGCTCTCTGTCCAGGGATCAAATCTACATTGACAGGCAAAGTCTTAAATACTGGACCACCAGGGAGGTCCCAGAAGTTTATAATTTTAAGTGTTAGTCACTCAGTCGTGTCTGACCCTTTGTGATCCCATAGATTTTAGTCCACTAGGCTCCTGTGTTTATGGGATTATCCAGGCAAGAATACTGGAGTGGGTTGCCATTCCCTTCTCCAGGGGATCCTTGATAAGGTCTAATTTAGCAATTTTTTTCTGTTAAGTATCATGCTTTTGATGTCAACTGTTTTTATATTACAATAAATTTTATATAAATATAATTAACATTATATGTAAAATATGTGATTTTATGTAAATATAATGTTTAATCTTATTTTAAATGTATGTTAAGAGGAAAATTAGTACCAAAGATTTCTCTGTTTTTTCCTCCTGACCTACTTTTTATTTTGAATAGAAGCAACAATAGTACTCTTTATAAATTAGTGTTAAGGCTTTTCAAATCCACAGTGAAAGATAACCACTGTTTATCACTCAGCTCTGGAGCCCCAATCTGCCACCTGGGCCACAGTACCAATGCAAGGACACTTCCTAAACCCAGCTTGATTTAATAGTCAAGCAAACAAAACACACAGACCCTCTTCTATTGCTTTGTCGATTTCCTTCCTGTACTGTGCTTCCGGTGTGTGTATTTTTTCATTTTCCTTCATTTTCCCCCCTGCCTCGGCTGGGGTTGTCACCATGTGTGTAGGAGATCCTCAATCCCTAGACAATTGGTTTCCCTAATGGTTGATGGATTTGTTGTTTTTTCCTTGTGCTGACAGAAGCTATTTGCCTGCCTTTTGTCGAATATTAAATACATGCTGGAAGCAAGAGTATCATTAATATAATGCTATATGCTTCTGAGACAGCTTTCTCATTAGTGTCTAGCATACTGAGCAAAGAAGTCAATTTCTAGAAATAAAGAAAAGTGTGGTGTTGACAGTGCAATCAGAGTCTCCTTTTCACGTGGAAAAACAAGAAAAAAAAAAATAAAGAATTCTAAATACCAAATCCAAAAACCTTTACTGAAGACTTTTGGAAGAATTTACTCCTTGCCCTGAATCAGCCATCAGTGAACAGCAAGAGCTGATAATTGGAACCTGGGGTTAAGTATGAGAGAGAAAAAAGAAAAGAGGGACAGTCAGAGCCTGGAGAGGGTAAGAGTTGAAGCAGGGGGTCCAGAGCTAGCAGAGAAGGGATGGTTGAAGATATATGGAAAGAGCACCTTGCTATCAAGGTAAATGCTAGCGAAGTGTGGCCATTTGTGTGGGAGTGTAGAGACATTGACCTTGAATTGGAGTGGGAATACGTCATCTAAGCTGAAAGGATAAAAAGCAAGTGGCCACAGATAACTGTGTTATTTGGGTGGAATGGAGTATACAATGGAAAGAGAGCATGCCTGATGGAAGCAATTTTACTTGATGAAGTTGGAGGTGAGGTCATCTGGAGTTTACGTAGGGAAATTGGAATGTGAAGTTTGGGGATTACTAGTGATTATCTCTAGTCTCCATGTCTAGAGAGAACCAAGGTTAAGTTAAAAGATCAGTTAATGAGGACAGCTAGGATGAGCCAGAAAATGAGGGGGCTATGTAGTTTTCTCCAGCCACATTTGATATCTGGTATTTAGGAGCAGTGGGGAAATGAACTGACCCAGGTTTGAGGGTCCCTGGGGAAGAACGCTGACGCAAGGATACAGAAGATGGGAGGTATAGTTTGGATGATTAACTGTATCTTCCAGATTGAGTAGGAGGGGTAGGGAGGCTAGAAGATGTTGATACCAGTGATTTCCAGATGCTATTATCTGTACATAGCATTACCTGTGCGTGCTTGCGTGCAAAGTCACTTCAGTTGTGTCTAACTCTTTGTGATCCCATGGACTGTAGCCTGCTAGGCACCTCTGTCCATGGGATTCTCCAAGCAAGATACTGGAGTGGGTTGCCATGCGCCCCTCCAGAGGATCTTCCCAACCCAGGGATTGAATTCATGTCCTCTTACGTCTCCTACATTGGTAGACAGATTCTCTACCCCTAGTGCCACCTGGGAAGCCCCACCTGAGGATCTCTAAAACTCCAATGCCCAAGCCACATTTCAGGTGAATTAAACTACAGTCCTGGGGCATGGGATGCAAGCACAGACATCCATACTTTCTGAGGCTCCCCCAAGGTAATTCTAACATGAAGATAATTTGGGAATCACTGGTTCCCAATGTGTCCCAATACATTAAGACACTGGTTCTTAAAGTGTGGACCACACATCAGCAGTGTCAACATCTCCCTGGTACTTATTAGAGATGCAAATTCCTGAGCCCTACCCCCTACCCATTGAATCAGAAATTCTGGGATTGGAGTTCAGCAATCTGTGGCTGCACAAGTCTTCCAGGTGATTCTGATGCTTGTTAAAGCTTAACTAGCACTGAATTAGGATGAAAGAAAGGAATCTTAGGCTTGGCCATCTCTTGAAGAGCAGATGTAGTGAGAGAACTTGAAGGTCTGGTATCCTTTGTTGCTAAAGATTTTCAGACCATAACTAGCTCAGCTTTGAGACTTGAAAATGTCAAGGAACTAACCACTAGTGTATTGGATGGTCATCCACGGATAGGTTTAAACGTCTCAGGATTAGGTCAGGATTTGGCATGGTGAGAAGATGACTACAACACACATCTAGGTCTTCAGTGATTGTAGGAGATAGAAAATGGTAACCTCAAGTGGCATAAGCTTTGATGCAGTTTGTGCAGCACCAGGGAGTCGGGTGAATCCTGGCCCCAACCCCTGCCTCCTGTCTCGGGGCGTGTGGGAGAAATGGCAGCCTCCACCAGAGATGGAAGTCAGAAAACACACACCTTTGGGAGAAGGTAGGCTTCAGTTGATAAGAAAACTATAGAGAAGAAAATATTGAAACACTCATTGTCTGAAATGGTGGCTCCAGAGGGCATGCTGGAAATGGGTGAAGGGTTTGGAGAGAGGGACTGACTGTGGAGGAACAGAAGGAAGCATAAAGCTGCGGAAGATAGAGAATGACACAGGCTTGATGTTTGGGTATGGAAGAATGGGGAGGAGGCAGGTACTACTTGCCTTTGGGCCAGTGGCTATGGGTCAGTGGTATAAAAGGCCTTGGGAGAAATGACTGGTCTCCTCCAACATGAGTTATTTGGTGCCTGTGTGGTTGACCGTCCCAGACAGTCTTTTCCCATCCTTCAGAGAGCTGAGTCACCGTGTGGTGAAAGCCACAGTCTCCAGCAAGGCTGCTTTGTGTGAGGTGGAGAGGCCGCATGTCTTGGGAATCTGCCTCAAGATGGATGGGGAGTCGGGGGGCCTGGTCTTCCATGAGCTCTTTCACCTGCACAGCTACCCCTCTCCCCCCTCTTTACCCCTGCAAGCTCTAGATCTTGGTTCCAGGGCCCAGTTGTTATCATAAAGGAAAGCAGGACCAGGAGAACCTTGAAATCTCTCAGATAGTACTTATCCTGGCTCTGACTGATAAGTGAGGCTGGAGGAGAAAAGGAGGAAGGAATCAATCAAGGAAACATTAACAAAAGCAGAGGAAAACAGATCCTTTTTGCTGGACTAAGTAGTTTGGCTGATGATTTCTGTCTGACTCACAGCCACACTGGGGCTTCTGGAATGAATTATAGCCAGGTATGAATCAGGCATCCTAAGAGCCACAAGATGCAGCTTCGTTTACAGACCGGGTTCAATTGGTTGGGCTGGTCCAAGGCAAAATTGTGAAGCTGGCTTAATTTGTTCTGGATTGTACTCGGTTTGAGGGCCTTTTGTCTTCCTCGAGAAATCTTTTGCCTTGGTTTTTTCTCACCCTGTAGTGCTGCACCCACCCTTTAGGAGTATCCTCGGGGGCTCAGGCAAGGGACAGTTTGGAGGTTCAGCCTTCTCCTTCTACCCTCAGCAGGCAGTCATTACAGATCCTCCCTTCCTGATGACTTGTAGCCCACCATTGTGCTCTCCAAATATCCCAGTCCAATGCTTGCAAATATCACATTCACAGTGGTGAGGTTTTCAATTCTTGGACTCAGGACTCATCCTCAAAATATTTAACAACTCATAGGGCAAAGGCACTAACTGATGAGTCAGAATAGACACCAGCTCTGAATACTTCAGTAAAGCAGCAAGGTACATACTGGCTGTAGAGCTGTGTCCTGCCCACCCAGCCTGTCAGCCCTGCAGTGGCCTTGGTCTCTCCTGCTTCCGCTGTCCACCCCCACGGGTATTTCCTGGGATGGTCATTACTATCAACAATGACCCTTTCTCCTTTCTGACTTGATCATCCTCTACTGACCTTTCAGCATATCTCCCCCCATCCAAGAATGATTTAATTCCAGCAGCTCTCCAATATACCTACAAGCTGTTGATCCTACCAATTTTTCTCTAACCCTCCAACCCTCCCTGTTCTTATCTAGCTCAGATTCCATAGCTCATCATTATTATCACTCCTTCACATTCTCATCCTCCTTACCTCTCTTACTTCAGTGTATTCAAATGGGTAACCGCCATCCTAGTTAAACCCAGTTCATCACATACTGCAGACTCATGTTTGCGTGACTCCTGTTTCCTACCATCTTAAAAACAACCCCCACCTTGATCCCACTTCACCTTCTAGCCACTGACTCATTCCTCTCCTCCCTTTTATAGTAAGATCCCTGGAAAGAGTTGTCTATCTTCACATCTCCAATCTCTCCTTGCATTCTGCCTTAAATCCACTCCTATCGGGATATTCCCCTCCACTATTTCAACAACTCTGCTCTCATCAGAACCACTAGCCATCCACTACAAAATTCAGTGGTCACTTCCCAATGTTCATCTTGTTGGATGGATAGGTAGTTCCAAAGTGATCACTCCCTTCTTCTTGAAGCATTTTCTTCTGATTTCCAGGATTTTACACTTTCCTGATTTCCCTCCTCTGTCATGAGTCAGTCCTCCTCAGTCTTTGCTCCCTCTTTTTCATCTTCAGTTCAGTTCAGTTGCTCAGTCGTGTCCAACTCTTTGCGACCCCGTGAATCGCAGCACGCCAGGCCTCCCTGTCCATCACCAACTCCCAGAGTTCACTCAAACTCACGTCCATCGAGTCAGTGATGCCATCCAGCCATCTCATCCTCTGTTGTCCCCTCTTCCTCCTGCCCCCAATCCCTCCCAGCATCAGAGTCTTTTCCAATGAGTCAAATCTTAGCACGAGGTGGCCAAAGTACTGGAGTTTAAGCTTTAGCATCATTCCTTCCAAAGAACACCCAGGACTGATCTCCTTTAGAATGGACTGGTTGGATCTCCTTGCAGTCCAAGGGACTCTCAAGAGTTTTCTCCAACACCACAGTTCAAAAGCATCAATTCTTCGGCGCTCAGCTTTCTTCACAGTCCAACTCTCACATCCATACATGACCACTGGAAAAACCATAGCCTTGACTAGACGGACCTTTGTTGGCAAAGTAATGTCTCTGCTTTTCAATATGCTATCTAGGTTGGTCATAACTTTCCTTCCAAGGAGTAAGTGTCTTTTAATTTCATGGCTGCAGTCACCATCTGTAGTGATTTTGGAGCCCCCCAAAATAAAGTCTGACACTGTTTCCACTGTTTCTCCATCTATTTCCCATGAAGTGATGGGACCAGATGCCATCATCTTCGTTTTCTGAATGTTGAGTTTTAAGCCAACTTTTTCACTCTCCTCTTTCACTTTCATCAAGAGGCTTTTTAGTTCCTCTTCACTTTCTGCCATAAGGGTGGTATCATCTGCATATCTGAGGTTATTGATATTTCTCCCAGCAATCTTGATTCCAGCTTGTGCTTCTTCCAGCCCAGTGTTTCTCATGATGTACTCTGCATATAAGTTAAATAACCAGGGTGACAATATACAGTCTTGACATATTCCTTTTCCTATTTGGAACCAGTCTGTTGTTCCATGTCTAGTTCTAACTGTTGCTTCCTGACCTGCATATGGGTTTCTCAAGAGGCAGGTCAGGTGGTCTGGTATTCCCATCTCTTTCAGAATTTTCCAGATTATTGTGATCCACACAGTCAAAGGCTTTGGCATAGTCAATAAAGCAGAAATAGATGTTTTTCTGGAACTCTCTTGCTTTTCGATGATCCAGCAGATGTTGGCAATTTGATCTCTGGTTCCTCTACCTTTTCTAAAACCAGCTTGAACATCTGGAATTTCACGGCTCACGTATTGCTGAAGAGTGTGCTAAATAGTGAGATGCTCAGAGTTGGACCTCTTCTCTATCTATACTTACTCCCTGAATGAGCTCATCTTTTCTTATGGCTTCAAATACAAATACGTTGCCTTGATGATTCCTAACTTTATATTCCCAGCAAGGACTGCTCACCTGTATTTCACTCTCATATGCTAACTGCCTGTTGGGGAATCTCCACTTGATAGATAATAGGTGTCTCATATTTAACATGTTCATAATGCAACTTTTTTGACCTTCTAGTGGTTCCTGCTGTAGTTCTCACAGCTCAGAAGGGTAGTAACTCTATCCTTCCAGTTACTCAAGAAAGAAATCACAGGGTCATCTATATGTCTTCTCACTCTCAGACCCTGCATCTAATTGATCAGCAAACTTCAGTATATATCTAGAAGCTAACCACTTCTCATCACTCCAGCTATTTCTGCTATTGTCCAAGGTGACAATGTTTTTGAACCTAAATTATTGCAATAGCTTCTTAATTGGTCTCCCTGCTTTCATTTTTTGCCCCTCATCCAGTCTAATTTCAATACAGTGGTGATTCTTCTCAAACATTAGATGGCAAAACTCCCTCTTAAAAACTCCCCAAAGTATCTATTTCATAGAAACCAAAAACTAAAAATTATAATGGACAAGGCTCCATAACACCACCTGTTTATCATCCCCCATTCTCCTCTGACCCATGTCTTACTGTTCTCCCCTTTGTTCATGTCACACAATGGCCTCCTTGCTAGTCCTCAAATGTACCAAGCATGTTCTAGCCTCAAAGCCTTTACACTTCCTGTTTCCTCTGCCTAGAATGCTCTTCCTCTGCTTTGCTAGTTCCTCAATTCCAAAAATTGTTTTACTCCAACAGCTTAATGTAACATTCCCACAGACCACTGTACTTAATATCTCAACTTACTTCCTCATCCTCTTTGCTGGCACTTCTCATCCCTCTTGGCTTTAAAAAATTTCCCTCTAGCACCTAATCATCATCCAACATACTGTATTTACTTGTTTGTTTATTTCAGGTGTTTCCCAATATAATGTAATCTCCATGAGGACAGGGTAAGGATACCTGTTTAGAAGAATCTCTAATATATATTTAAGCCAATGAGTATTTTCTGAGTGGATGAATATTGATGAAAAGGACAGCAAGGACAGCCTTGATCCATAAAACCTAGATTTTTTTTTTTGTGGTATCAGAAACCACAATCCACAGGGAGAAGTATTATAGTAAAAAGGGTGACAAAAGAGTAATAGGTTGCATAAACAAATAATCCTAAGAAAAGGAAGGGAGAAACTAATTTCCTTCTAGCAATCAGATATTACCTGGTGCTTTTTCCTTCTCATCTCATGGCCTGTAGGGAGAAGGACTTCAAATATTAACCTGAACCCAGATTTAACAAAATCTGGAGAAGACTTTATATATAATCAAATTACCTCGTGGTCAGTGCCAACATAGTGTTACATACATAAGAAATCACAGTGTAACATCCAAAAAGTTTTTTCTTCAAAGTTTTGTTGAGATATAATTGACATACAGCATTATCTAAGTTGTACAGCACAGTGATTTGACATGCGTATATATTGTAAAATGATCACCACCATAAGATTAGATAATACCCATCATCTCATACAGTTAAAAAAATTTTTTTTCCTTGTGATGAGAACTTTTAGGATCAACTCTCTTAGTAGCTTTCAAATATACCATACAGTGATGTTAACTAGGGCTTCCCTTGTGGCTCAGATGGTAAAGAATCTGCCTGCTATGCAGGAGATCCTGATTTGATGTGAACTAATCAGCATGTTGCACATTACACCCCCAGTATTTATTTATTACGGGAGTTTGTCCCTTTTGACCACCTTCATCCAATTTATGCCCCTCTCTCCACTTCTGGTAACCACAAATATGTTGTGTCCGAGGCTTTTTTCTTAATTGTTCACATATAAATGAGATCATACAGTATTTGTCTTTCTTTTCCTGACATTTTGTGTCTTGGCTGGTAAAGAATCTGCCTTCAGTGAGGGAGACCTGGGTTCCATCCCTGGGTTGGTAAGAGCCCTGGAGAAGGGAACGGCTACCCACTCCAGTATTCTAGCCTGGAGAATTCCATGTATAGTCCATGGGGTCTCAAAGAGTCTGACATGACTGAGAGACTTTCACTTTCTTTCACGTTTCTCAAATTTTACTTAGCATAATGCCCTCAAGATTTATTCATGCTATAACAAATAGCAAGGTTTCCTTTCTCTTTCACTGTGTGTGTGTGTTTGTATACATACCACATTTTCCTTATCCATTCATCCACTGATGGACACTTTGGTTGTGACCATGTCTTGGCTATTGTAAATAATGCAGCAATAAACATGGCAGGGTGCAGATATCTCTGTGACATAGTGATTTAGTTTCCTTCAGATATATACCCAGAAGTAGATTTGCTGCATCATATAATAGTCCTATTTTTAATATTTTGAGGAACCTTCATACTATTTACCATAATGGCTGCAACCAACTTACGTTCCCACCAATGTATAAAGGTTCCGTTTCTCCTCATCAGCACTTACTTTTGTCTTGCTAACAATAGCCATCCAAACAGTTGTGATGTAATAGCTCATTGTGGTTTTGATTTGCATTCCCCAGTGACAGTGATAGTTAGCACTGTTTTATGTACCTTTTAGCCATCTGAATATCTTCTTTGGAAAAAATATAGTCAGATTCTTTGTCCATTTCAAAAATTGAATTGTATTTTTACTATAGAGTTGTATGAGTTTTTTAATATTTTAGATGTTAACCCCTTATCACATATATGATTTGCAAATATTTTCTCCTTTTTCATTTTGTTGATCATTTCTTTGGTTGTGCAAAAGTTTTGTAATTTGACATAGTGTGATTAGATGGCAAATTTTAAAAATTGTTGCCAAGACCAATGTCAAGGAGCTTCCTCTCCTGTTTTCTTCTAGGAGTCTTATTTTCTTCTAGGAGTCTTCAGGCTTTATATTTAAATCTTTAATATATTTTGAGTTAATCTTTAGTTTTGTGAAGGGTGTAAGATAGGGGTCTAGTTTCATCCTTTTAAATGTGAATATCCAATGTTTAAACACTATTTATTGAAGAGACTATCTTCTCTGAGTATTTCTTGGCTCTCATCAAATATTAGTTGACCATTTAAGCATGAGTTTATTTCTGGGCTTCCCCCCACCCACACCCCCGCCCCATTGCTCTATGTATCTGGCTTTATGCTGGTAACATACTGTTTTGGTTACTATAGCTTTGTAATATAGTTTGAAATCAAAAAGCGTGATGTTCTCAGCTTTGTTCTTATTTCTTTGTTCTTATTGCTTTGGCTGTTTGGGGCTCCAAAATCACTGCAAATGGTGACTGCAGACATGAAATTAAAAGACGCTTACTCCTTGGAAGGAAAGTTATGACCAACCTAGATAGTATATTCAAAAGCAGAGACATTACTTTGCCAACAAAGGTTCGTCTAGTCAAGGCTATGGTTTTTCCTGTGGTCATGTATGGATGTGAGAGTAGGACTGTGAAGAAGGCTGAGCACCGAAGAATTGATGCTTTTGAACTGTGGTGTTGGAGAAGACTCTTGAGAGTCCCTTGGACTGCAAGGAGATCCAACCAGTCCATTCTGAAGGACATCAGCCCTGGGTGTTCTTTGGAAGGAATGATGCTAAAGCTGAAACCCCAGTACTTTGGCCACCTCATGCAAAGAGTTGACTCATTGGAAAAGACTCTGATGCTGGGAGGGATTGGAGGCAGGAGGAGAAGGGGATGACAGAGGATGAGATGGCTGGATGACATCACTGACTCGATGGACAGGGAGTCTGAGTGAACTCCAGGAGTTGGTGATGGACAGGGAGGCCTGGCGTGCTGCGATTCATGGGGTCGCAAAGAGTCGGACACGACTGAGTGACTGATCTTATCTGATCTGATCTGATTTGGGGGTCTTCTGTGGTTCTATATGAATTTTAGAATTATTTCTCCAAAAAGTAAATTTTTACTGAAGTCTCACAAAGAATACCAAAGTGAAATACATTATACAACAGGTGGCATAATTCCTAAAGATTCTCTTCACTGTCAAAAGTATCATTTTCAATTTAAAATTTAAAATAACAATTCTTATAAAAATACATAGTGATTGTGGGTCAAAGTTTTTTTTTTTTTAAATCATCAAAATGATGATGAAGCCAGTTAAGGATGGTAAGAGAATATACTGAATATTTAGTTAGTGAAACCAAAAAATGAATGTTTAAGAATAAGACTACTAATACAAAACTAATTTATTTACCACAGGACAATAAACCATTATCTTTGGGGTTCTCTTTTTTACTTTCAGAAATAATTTGTGTTTCTACAACTCAAAAATTATTCTCCATAAGTGTCTTAGCTCAGGCTCCCATAATAAAATACCATAGACTAGGTAGTTTAAGCAACAGAAATTTATTCTCTCAAAGTTCTGGAGTCTAGAAGTCTAAGATCATCATGTCAGCTTGTCTAGTTTCTGGTGAGATTTCTCTTCTTGGCTTAAGGATGCCCATCTTCTCCCTATATCTTCAAAAGTGAACTCTAGGGTGTCTCTTCTTATAAAGCCACTAATCCCATCATGAGGGACCCATCCTCATAACCTCACCTAAATAAAGTACCTCTCAAATGTTCCATCTCCAAATATGATCATGTTGGGGGTAAATCAACATACGAATTAGTGGTAGAATGGAGACAGTTCTTTCCATGGCAGTAGGCAAAAACATTCGCATTAGCAGTTTTCTTTAAAGTTTAAATTTTACACTTATAAAATGGTAAAACATTCTAATAAATAATTAGTAAGTTGGGCTCCCCTGGTGGCTCAGTGGTAAAGAATCCACCTGCCAGTGCAGGAGACCTGGGTTTGATCCCTGGTCTGGGAAGATCCCTGGAGAAGGAAATGGCAACTCATTCCAGTATTCTTGCCTGGAGAACCGTAGGGACAGAGGAGCCTGGTGGGCTATAGTCCATAGGGTTGCACGGAGTTGAACATGACTTAGTGACTGAACAACACAACAACAATTAGTAGGTCAAACAAATTTACACCCTTCTGAATTCAGATGACCCTTATGAAGACTTAAAAAAAGGACCCTGGCATGACAGGGAAGGCATTTGCCTTTTGGGACTTGAACAGTTTTTCTTCTTAACATCACTCATTTACTTCTGAAGACTTACTCAAAGTTCAGATTTATGAATTCTGAAACACAGTTTTGGAGGGAGGGATATTCTGTATATAGAAGAATATAAAGTGAGCATATAAATACAGTACATGGGTCCCAGGGACTTAGGAGGAATCTTTGCTAATTAGAACTTCATGGAAAATCCATGTCCAGTCCCCCTCTTCATAGCAATTTCCACAGTTTCCCCCTAAATCTCTATCCTTCTACATGTTCCATGAAAATCTTCATCTTTCACTGATTTCTTCTTTCCCCACTCAAGACTCTTTTCCAGCTCCTTTTGGCCCAATGAATTTCTTCTAACATCTTTCTAATATAAATCATTTTAACGCCTCCAGCTGTCTTTTAATTCTTGGTACCCAATATCTCTACAGCAAGAGGCAAAAAGAGTCCTTAGAACCAGGAATAGGGGAAGACCATGAACACAAACTCAGTCATATTTATTCCTTCAACACCTAGCTTTAGGTAAAGACCGTTACTCCTTTTCACTAAGGTGGAGATGGCTGAAGAAGCCTAATGGCTACCTCCCTAAGGAATTTTTTAACAATAGTCAGGGAGCCTTAAATCAAAAAAAGTGAAAACCATTATTTGTGCAATTTCAGGCAGAGGGGATGAGGTCTGTGAGATTTGAGGGGCATAAAGAATGGCAGTATTGATTTTTAGAAAAACTCCCAGGAGCATGCATTCTGCAGAGCATCACTCACCTGTCACTGAAGCCAGTTCATCATAGCATGCTTCCTGTGTGCCCCTGCTGGGATGATGAATGAAATGATCATCACATGAGTACTGCCCCATCATTGTTTCCCTCTTGTTATAATGATATTGGTGGCTGTGTGGTTAGCATGGGATATAATGTTTTCAAGGCTTAAAGTAGCTGGCTTGAGACCCTCTCAACGTGTGTCAGAATGCCTTTAAGACCCCCTCATCGTGCAGAACCAATTGAGTTAGAAACATAGTCTTGCTCTCGGGAAAATTATTGGAAGAGACAAAAAACTTGTCAGTTACAAAAATTTGTAGAATGCTGACTTCGTTTGGAAAGTGCATTAAATAAATAACACACTGCACTGAGGCTTCTGGAGAAGGCAGAAGGAAGGTGTTTTAAGGGCTGACAGGAGAAAGGAAAGCAGGAATTACCTCAGAGGATTCTTGTCTTTCTGTTAGCTAGATGGATGCAAATACCTATTTTTCTATGTATAGAAAATCCTCCAGAGTGTGCCTGGCCTCAGCATGTAGACTTTGCACAATGGTGTGGGGCTGCCAGCCATGCTCTGGTCTCCATCCCAGGGCTTGCCTGGCTTCTGTCTGCCCTGGGCTCCCTGCTGAGGTCACAGCCATGTGGAAGCCAGGCCTTCCCTGTGACTAACGACAGAGCTTGTCAACCAGCTGGAAGACAGGAGTCAAGTGCTGGGGAATGATGGCAGATGAAAGGCTGGCTTGGTGCTAATGTGACTCCCTCCAGAGGGTAGCAAGTCAGAAGAAAGCCTTCCCTGCTTCGTGCAAAAGGCCTTGTGCTTGTGTGCTGTGTGGATGCCCGTGTCCCTGAGTGGTGCTTAAGGAGAAACACATGCTGCTCAACACTGAGGTCATTAAAGCCACTTTAATTTTCTAGGCGCATCCTTTTCATGGGAGAGAAGGAAGGCATATGGAATGTTGCCCAAGTGGGTTCTGAGAACACAACTAGGGCTGTAACAAATGCAAAATTATTGAGTACATGGCCTGAAGTGCTCATTAATAGAATGCAAATGTTCTGGAAATAGATTTTCTTTCCCATTCCCTTTAGGGCATTCCATTTATTTCTGCTATGTCCAAAGAGACCCATTTTCCTCTGTAACCCATGGGTTACAGAGCAGGTAACCCATGCTCTGAGTTACAACTCCTTATTATATGCCTAGTTTAAAGATAGCCTAAATGTCCACCCCACTACTGTATATAAACAGATAATGATAAATTCCATGCTAAAAAGAGCTGGGAACTCTGATGGTCTGCAGGGTCTTCACCTAAGTAGAGGAACGCAAATGAACAGAAGGGCAATTCTGTAGGGTTAGGCTTTCTGTCCTGGAATTACTAGCAAGACTCAGCTTCTTTAATGCTCTCTCTGAGGGAGGAGCCAAAGAGACAAGAAAAAGCTTCAGGCTAACCTGATGTTTATTAATGGCTGAGGGAAAGAGCTGAGGGTGAGATTCAGTAATTACCATGGGAAGCAGAAAGGAACACTGAACTAATACAGCAGATAAGAGATATAAAGCACCAGAAAATACAAAATGAAGACAAAACATTCAGATATTTTATTCTCTCCAAACCTAACTTCTTACATCCTTCTTTTATCTTCAGAAGGAGGAACATTACTTTTATATTCAGGCCTCCATATCTCCTGGCTCTCTTTATGTATAATAATTTAGAGGTCCATGGCTATCTAGGTAAATAAGAGGAGTTTTCACGCGATCCATCCTGGTTCCCTCTCCTTCCCCACAGCTCTGGAGCATCACCCACCATTGGTTTGAGATAGGCTGACTCAGGCATATCAACCCGATTGTCTTGCCCAGGCTCTGCACTCCTCTACAAACACTTAAACTGAAGTACCTAAAGAAAAGTGTCTTGGAGGATGGGATAGGGTGGCGGGGTATATTTTAAGGCAGATGACTAGGATCATCCACTCCTGCTCCTTACCTGCAACTTTCCAATTAAGGAAAGACCCAAATTTATTAGGCTCCCAAAGTGTCTTCCTTTCAGAATGGGAAGTAAATGTAAACACAAACATAAAATGAGGAACAAAACATGAAGGCCCATGGAAGAAAAAGAGTAGGCAGAAATGAGAGGCAAAAGAGAAAGTCATTCTGTAGGAATTAGGAGATCACTGTGAAAAACAGACATGCCTTCCAGCATGCAGGTCTGGGGACAGATTTGGTGGAATGCCCTTCCTTAGGGCTGTACAGGAACAGTGGTGATCTCAATGACAGCCCCCAGATAATGTAAATTCTGTCACGAAAAAAGAGTAGATCGTGTCTAGTACATGAAATAGAGACAAATACATTTAAGAATGATGTTGAATACGAATTAACTTCACACGCAGTGCCCAGAAAGTCCCATCGAGGGAAACATACTGATTTCTGAACATTCTGCCTCAGGAAGTTTTTATTACACTGCATGTTATTTTCCCATTGTCTGCAAGACCTCCTTTTTTGTCTAACCTATGATGTCATGCTTATTTGCCCTCTCCTGACCTAAACGGTAATGAAGTCTTTAAAAAAAGAACTCTCCTTTTCAGAGCCAGGATGCTAAAAGCTTGTTCAGATATGAGACAATTGTCTCAATAATATCTAGTCTAGACACAGGGACTCATGAAAAGAAAGTACAATTACAATCTTTTAGTCTGAAGTTGATGTCTTCAAATAAGTTTTCTAAAAATTTGATGTTAATATGTGTTATTTTTATCAAGATGATGAGAGAGCAAACATCTTCCCGGGTCTTCACCAGAGCAGTTAATTATCTCTTCTCTCTGCATCCTCTAGAATTGTCAAAGTCAGTAACTGACCCTGTGATGGGCAGGCAGGATGTCTCAGGCAGCAGCTCTGGGGCTCTGAGCACCTAAACAAAATGCTGAGAAGCTGGCCCCTCACCATCCCAGTACAGGAGAGGTTCTTCCTGAGTTCTACCACCAGAAGAGTCGTGGACCTGTTCAAGGTCCCAATTAATTTAACAAGATGTCAGTTTGGCCTGTGTTGCCAGAGGGATGGCCCATGTGTGACCATTTTTCACAGAGCACAGGTATTTGCCAGAATTGAAGTCAGGAAAAATAAATTCCTCTTCCTCCTGAGATCTCTGCTGCTAATCTTGGTGCCACTGAAGTAGCAAACTGAGATGTTCCTGTAAAAGGCCCACCCATGTTCTTATAAAGCAGAAGAGATCAACAACCCAGTTAAGTTAGAATTAGCTGAACTATATCAAGTGTGGCTAATCAACACCATTCTTACTATAAATCATAGGAAAGGCCTTTAGGACAAAGAGAGAGACATTGCTTTTATAGTAATGCAAACAAATAATTGTTGAGTGGATAGATGAAGGCGCACCCATCTACTCTGGGTGTTTCCTCCTGAGAGTACTCCTTGCCTCTTCTTTCTTCCCCTCTCTCCCTTTCACCTCCTCCCAGACATCACCAGACACTTGACCACTGAGTGCTGTGGAAACCTCTCGAACATTTTCTGTGTCTACTCTGCTCTTGCCTTCCACCCTACTCCCTTTCAAAGCCAACCCCACATTGTCACAGAATGGTTTTTCCAAAATGCTAACCTGATCATATCAGCCCCCAACCACCCCCAGCCCACTTCTTCAACCCATGGTGGGCTCCACCAACACAGCCTGGCCGTTTGTTCACACTATTCCAACCCCTCATGGCTCTGTCCCACATCACACTTCTGAACAGGCAGATACCTCAGCCTGAAGAGTCCCCTTTCTCCTACTCAGCCCTCAGCCACTGTCTCAATTGCTATTTCTGTTCTAAAGACTTGCCTGGAAGCCCAGGCAAAATAAATTCATCTCCTCCCTATGCTTTCTCCTCTCAATTTCCCCTATCAGTGTCTAGTAGGGTTTACATGGCTGTTCAGCTACTCAGCCAGTCTAAAGACACTCAAGCTGGTGAAGTACAAACATGGATCTGTTTTCTCTTTCAAGTGGCTTCTACCAGCTTTGTTGCAGTTGACTGTCCTTTCCTCTGGGCAGCAAGCTCCCTTAATGGTACTTCATTCTGTCCCATAATCCTTCAGTCACTTCACATCTCCCTAGAGCAAGCAGGACCCGGTCAGGGGGCTCATCTGCTCTCTGACGTAGCCCCTTTATGCATAAACTATTAGAGTAAGGGGCAGTAGAAAAGGTTTCCTTTTCTCATTGACTTCAGCAGTGGTGAGGTTGCTGACAACTCTGTTGTTTCTCACAGCTGGTAGGTGGGGGGTCATTGTATAAACAATCAGTGTGGTCTGATGGAAGCCCTGAAGTGTCCACAGCATTGGTGGTTCCTTCCCAGGTGAATCAACAGCAACTTCCAGCTGACACCACTCCCCTCTACTCCCCATCCCCAGAGGTTTCACTCACATCCCTCTGATGTCTGTTCCTCTTTGCCTCTTGACACAAATTTGGCTGAAACAATTGGGAGCTCTTGTGGAGTTTGTTGTTAGAGAATGTTGCCTGTTAGACCTATGGAAACTATAATAAAATCTTGAAAAGAAAAAGATGTGCTCTTGTCCTTAGGTTTAAAGTAAATATTCTGAAAGTCACCTGATTTACTGTAGATCCTTTTTTTAAAATTTCTTTTTTTCTTTCTCTTGCTATCTTAGGAATCTGGCTACAGGCTAAATTAGATAATCATATGGAGCCAGTCACTTTTTTAAATCTTGTCATTTTAAATCCTAAAAAGCCATATGTCTTTAAATTACCGTTAGAGAAATTAGGCCCAGCATTTCTCAAAGAACTGCTGAAGAACTCAAGAGATGTTCTGTGAAGACATGGCTCAGTGGCCAAATACATTTGAGAAATATCATATTCTCTAGGACCTCTTCCTGTTCTATCCTGTATTCTATTTATTTTCTCCAGTCACCACCCATATTGGCATATCAAAAGCTCTGAGAAGTTCTGCATCAAATGAACCTGGGTAACATTATTGAACCTAAGATTTTGTAAAACTATGTGTGCTCTGAATTCCTGTCCCAACTTTTTGTCCTGTGTGACCCCTATTGGCCCAGTTTGGCTTTTGTGATGAGGCAGAGTGGAATGCCAGAAAGCGTATTAGGAAGTGGCAGTTACCGGACCGGGGTCTATCCACCTTGTACCCTGGAGCACCCCTCAGCGTCACTTCTCTGGCATTTGTAAAACTTGGCATGCTTCAGCTCATTGCAGCTCCAACCTTCCGTAAGACAGGCATTCAGAAATGATTTCATGCTTTTTCATAGCTAAAAATAGAAAAAAAAAAAAGATTTCATGATTCAGCTAATAGTAACTAATAGTAAAGCATGTCAGTAAAAGCATATTAGTCTAAACTAATAGTAAAACTAAAAGTAATATAAGTACTTCTGTGTGTGTGTGTCTCAGCGAATCTATGAAAATTCTGCCTGATTAGGTTTTTAAAAGCTTTATCTGTTTTAAAATTTGTCAAAAGCAGAACAAAATTCCTAAAGAACAATAGATTAATTTTACACCATTTGAATCTAAGATATGAAAAGTCAAGAAAGTAAATGATGAACAAATTTGGTTTTGTATACATAGAGTAGTAGGAAATATATTTCACAAGCTTTTTATGTACTTGTACGCTTTGTGGTTGGGTTCAGTTGCTAAGTCGTATCCGACCCTTGTGACTTCATAGACTGTAGCCCGCCAGGCTCCTCTGTCCATGAGATTTTCCAGCCAAGAATAGTGGAGTGGGTTGCCATTTCCTTCTCCAGGGGATCTTCCCAACCCAGGGATTGAACCCTGGTCTCCTGCATTGCAGGCAGATTCTTTATCGACTGAGCTATGAGGGAAGCTCTTTGTAGATATTACTAAAGATAGGTAACACCCAAGCTATGAAAACCATCAAAATATGCATTAATCAATTTTTGAATGTGGTTTTATCAGGGTATTACAAATTTTTAAAAAAAGAAAAAATAACTGCATTTTGTTATTCCTCCAAAGTTACTGGATAGAAATAAAAATCCAACAAGTGTTACAAGTTAGAGCATTTGGGATCTTAATTCTAAAATTCTGAAACTATACAAATAAGAGTAACTCTAAAAAGTGTCCATGAAACCTCTTTTTTCTGTTTTGTTTTCAGTCTAACTTAATTCTTCCACCCCAGTTAAATATTTCAGATTTCCTTACAGTGGGCCTCTGGCTCATTATTGAAGGGTTCTAGCCACCTGAGAATGGCATCTGTCTTCCTGTCACCATGCCAACTCCTTAGGCAACAAATGAGGGATTTCCCCTTTTTTTTCCCTAGTTTTGCCTCCAATGAGGGAGAATTATGCTCCTATCACAGGAAGAGTACCATTTCTTATTACAATTGATTCCTTTCCTCTGCTTTGTGTGAGAGAAAGGCTTGAGATGAAATCCTTTGTCTTTTTAGATATGATTTTTGTTTTCTCACTATTCTTACGTCTTTGTGTGGTGCAGTGGCTGGGATCCCACGGCATTTACATGGCAACGAGGAAATCAGTCACTCACAGTTGCCATGGTAACCAGAGGGGGCAGGGAGGAGAAGTCCATTTTATCACAGTTGCTGTGTCCCTTCCTGGAAGCCTACAGAATTTTTAGACAGAGGTCATTATGAACACAACAACAACAACAACAAATGCCTGCTGGCATCAAGACAGCTGTGTCCTGGCATCACAAAACATCCTGTAGAGGAGGGTGTGGGTGAGGCAAACATCACAAGGAGGCCAAGGGCGTTGCCTTCTGTGCTCAGAGCTCAGGGTGCTGACTTGGTCTCTGAGCAAGTCTGTAGAGGGAGGGCTTTGAACACCAGCTCCACACTGAATTGCCCAAGCTTCTCTCTAAAGCTTCAGTCTGCAAAAAAAAAAAAAAAAAAAAAAAAAAAGCAGGTAACCACTGCTGTATAGGAGACTTAGGGTCTCAGTGTGGGTGGGGAAGCACAGCTCTGCTTTTATGGTAAAAGGAGCCCCAAACTGCGGAAGTGGGGCAGAGGGTGCTGTCCCAAGAAAAACGGAAGTGTCTGTTAAGTTGTTTCCTCCCGCATCTGCTTCTGGAATTGAAGGTCGTCATATTTCAAATTTTTTTTTAAAAGTCATCTGAGATGAACCAATAAGATGATCTTTTACAAGCATGATTAGAATCCTTAATGGATAGTCAGATGATGTTTTATAATAGACAACAGAGGCCCTGGTCTCCAGGAACAGACTTGGTTCTTGGATTTATCTAGTCTCCTCTTTGGGGAACCAGAAGTGACCTATGAAACAATCACATTTATAACTGAAGTTGAGAATGCACTACTTGATTTTAAAAGTCTTCTAAGGGCACTCTCCTAATAGGCTAGGAGATAGAAATGCTACACTATGTATGTAGATCCTTTCCTTTGCAAAGTGAGGGAAGGACCTCTCATCTTCCTTTTTTTAAACAGCAGAGTGCTCTTCTTTTCCTCTTTTGACAATGAAATGAACAAACTCTTGATTTCCACCCCTCCTTCCTCCAAATTGCTTCTCTTCCCACCCCACCCCCCAACACACATTCCCTTGTTTTCGTCTCAATAAATAGCTCCAGGCTTCATCATTCACTTCAGAGTCTTCCTTACTTTTACTTCTCCCACATTCAATATAGCAGCAAATTTTTACAGGTCTAGTTTCAAAATATGTCCTGAATTCAGTCATCTCACCATCTTTATTCATCATACCCAAGCCTCCTCATCTTTGTAAATTCTAAAAGACCCTCCTTACTATTGCCTGAGTTTCTGTTATGTCTACCTACATCTTGGTCTCATAATGCAAGTCAAATCATGCCATGCCCCTATTCAAACCACTCCCCACTCACCCATAGCTGTACCTAACACTCAGAACACAACCATAACCCACAGAATGCTGCCTGACCTGGCCCCTGACTGCCTCTCCCCTTCACTTTCCTGTTTGTGAATTCTCTTCCACTGAGGCTGACCTCCTTGCTGTTCTTTGAATACATGGAACATTCCCTCATCCTAGGGGCTCTGCATTTGCTGGAACGTTCTTCCCCCCACTTTAGGAGGCCTCCAGCCCTCACTCACTCCCTGCTGCTGCTGCTAAGTCACTTCAGTCGTGTCCGACTCTGTGCGACTCCATAGACGGCAGTCCACCAGGCTCTGCCGTCCCTGGGCGAGAACACTGGAGTGGGTTGCCATTCCTTCTCCAATGCATGAAAGTGAAAAGTGAAAGGGAAGTCGCTCAGTCGTGTCCAACTTTTTGCGACCGCATGGACTGCAGCCTACCAGGCTCCTCCATCCATGGGATTTTCCAGGCAAGACTACTGGAGTGGGTTGCCATTGCCTTCTGCAAGTCTCCAAATGTTGGCTCCTACAAGGAGACCTTTGTATCAGCCCAAGTCTTGGTAGGAAATAGAAAGCACACAATTCTTATGGGGATGAAGGGACTCAGTACAGAGGTGTGTACATGGTTAAGGAACCCAACAGCAAGATTTGATTTCACGACTGGGCTTGAAGGGGCAAAGGGAAGGAAGAGTGTTGCAGAAGCGCTAAGAGAGCTGCAGTTCTGGAGGCCCTTGGGGCTGCCCAGAGGGAGCTGTGGTGACTGTGGGAGGAAACTAGGAGCCGAGCAGAATGTGGAGGAGTAGAGCACTCACCTCACCTTCTGTGCATTGGCCGAACACAGCTGGAAGCCAGAGTCCAAGGCTGTTGGGTACTGTACAACTTTTCTATGGTTGCATCACAAATTACCCCAAAGCACAGAGGCTTGAAACAATAAACATTTACTAATCCCTTCCAGTTTCTGTGGGTCAGGAATTTGGAAGCAGCTTATCCTGATGCTTCCAGCCCCAGGTCTCATATGAGGTTGCAGTCAAGATGTCAATTTTTTGAAGGCTTGTCCGGAATGGAAGGGGGCTTCCTGTGGACAGAGGAGCCTGGTGGGCTAGGTCCACAGGGTCACCAAGAGTAGGACACAACTCAAGTGACTTAGCATACACATACACACAGCACACTGGAGTGGAAGATTTGTTTCCAAGGTGGCTCATTTAACGTGACTGGCAAACTGGTGCTCATTTTTGGCAGGAGGCCTAAAATCTTGCCCCAACATGGGCCTCCTCGTGGCTCCTTGAGTGTCTTCATAACATGGTACCTGACATGGTACCTGGCTTCCCCCAGAGTGAGTGATCCAAGAGCCCACGGTGGAAGCTAAGAGCCTTTTATGACCAGCCTGGGAAATCACACATTGTCATCTTGGTCCCATAGATCCACCTATGGGATGAGACCACACCAGTTGTGAATAGCAGGAGCCAAGAATAATTGGGGCCATCTCGGAGATACCACTGGGCACAGAACACAACAAAGAGGGCAGAGAATGAATTGAAAGGAATGGGTAAAATGTGGAAATCAGGGACTAATCAGCAGCCTTCCTGACCATCCTACTCAAGATATTGTATGCATTCCTGCCACTCTCTTCCCCTTTGTTATTTTTCTCCACAAGACGAAGCTACTTGACATACCCAATACTTATTTGTTTGCTTTTATATTTTGATTCCCCTACTATCATATGAACTGGCTGGCACCTAGTAAGCTTCCAATAAATACTTGTGTATTTGAATGTATAAATTATACCCAATTTGAGATAAAAAGTAAATGCTTTTAAATAACCAATTCCAGTGACATACCCACGTTGTTTAAACTAAAAGTTTATTTTGTGCCCCCTCCCCCCCACCCCACCCCTCACCCACCCTCCCCTGATCCTGTTCAGTGTATTAGAATTTGCCTCTGGGAGTCTTACAAGCAACACAGTTGCTTCTTGGTCTTTTCTTCCTCTTCATCTGGTGGTGGTGATATTTTTCCCTTTTTTTTTACAGTCAAGTTTTCATATTTTTTTCCTCTTAAAAATAATTACATTGCCTTTTATTTATTTGGCTCTCAGTTGAGTTCTGTTTTCAGAAGTCTTATTTTAAAAAATGGCTCTTATGAGAAAAATAAACCCTTCTCTCTTAATCTTTCCCCTTTGTTTTTCCCTCTTCTATTTATTCCTGAAACCTGCCAAGGGCACCTGTGGGGACTTCTGCGGCACCTATGAGGCTAAAGAGATTGCTGGCCTCTGGTTACCGAGAGTTCAAAGAGAATAGGCTGCAAGCAGAGAACATTTCTCCTGGGCCCCACTAGAGCCCATGTTCATTATATTTTCTCCATTGACTGACCATGAGGAGAAGAAGTAGGCAGCCCCAGGAACTCTGTGCCCAAATCTAGGAAGGGTGGAGGATGGCTTTTCTCCTCCAGCAGCCGTACAGTGTGTATTGTTAACAGCTATCCAGAAATGAAGTGGGAGAAACTAATCCCATATGTCATGAAGCAGCTTCCCTTGGAGTGGAGGAGTTGTAGTCAAAGTGGTAAAAAGACATGATTTGATGCCACGTGTGCACACGTATCATTCCACACATCTACACAGGAGCATTCACTCATAATTCAGTAAACTTTGTTTCACCATCCGTACCAGAATTGGCTGACTTCCCTGGTGGCTCAGATGGTAAAGCATCTGCCTACAACGCAGGAGACCTGGGTTCGATCCCTGGGTTGGGAAGATCTCCTGGAGAAGGAAATGGTAACCCACTCCAATATTCTTGCCTGGAAAATCCCATGGATGGAGGAACCTGGTAGGCTACAGTCCATGGGGTCACAAAGAGTCGGACACGGACTGAGCGACATTTACTTTACTTTACCAGAATTGGCAGCTTTCATCTCTTGTTAATACTAAACCTAATCCTGGCTGCCAACTCAGTTAGTTAAGAGTGAGCTGCTATTTCATAAACCTCATCATTTACATATATTATAATATAAATAATGAGTAATTCTTGTAAAATCCATTCATTCATTTAACAAAGATTTTTTTAGTGAGCTCTCACTGTGTATCAGGTGCCCTCAAGATAAGCAAACAGTTAGAAATTTAGTGGTAGAAAGGTATTTTTATTTTCGCATCAATGAGTGTTGTAAATGGTGGGACTTTGAAGAATTTCCTTAGATTATTATTCCAGAATAAAATGGGAGTTTGTCTTGAAAATCCACTCATTCTGGACACTAATTTCTTCCTTGAAATCTCATTTTTCTCTAATAGTGTCTCCTCAGCTGAGAGCTTCCCTGGTAGCTCAGTTGGTAAAGAATCTGCCTTCAATGCAGGAGATCCTGGTTCAATTCCTGGGTTGGGAAGATCTGCTGGAGAAGGAAACAGCTACTTACTACAGTATTCTGGCCTGGAGAATTCCATGGACTGTATAGTCCATCTATGGGCAAGTATAACTTTTTTCCTTCTTGACTATATTAGTTGAGGTTATTGTTGCCATTTTGATCAGATGTAAAACCATTGATGTATGTAATCCTTAAGTAAAAGTTCAGGTTATGTAGTTTTCCGTGCTTATATCAGAGTACCGAGTGTGTTTATAAGGTATTGGTGGGATTTTTTTTTTTTTAGTCATATTTATGCTGTCAGTTTTCAGATAATATAACTCTACTTTCTAGATGCAAAAATTTAATGGTGGAAGGTTAGGGGGGATGTCTGTAAATGTTTAATAGCAAACAGATGGCTTGGCTGTGGTCTGAATCAATTTCAGTATTTTGTGCTGGGAAGGAATCAATGACAACCACTGGTCTTGAGCAAGTAACCCAGTCTTTCCACTTGAAAACAAAACTATTAATAGCAATGTATAAATAATGATAAACTTGCTTCCTAACATGATGCTATAGGATTTTTTTGGCAGGGGTCGGGGGGTGGGGGGCGGGCTGTGCCGAGACATGTGGGATCTTAGTTCCCTGGCCAGGGATCAAACCTGGGCCCCTTGAGGTAGAAGTGCAGATTCTTAACCACTGGACTGCCAGGGAAGTCCCAGGATGTAATTTTTTAAAAAACTTTTAAATAAAACTACAGATGTTCAGCTTATATTCCCCCTCCTAAAATTAATCTCTGTACCTCACTTGAAATGCTTTTGATTTTACCCATAAATGCAACAAATACTTACTGTGCACCTGTATGGCTATGTTCTGAGGACTTATTAGAGACACAGAATGAGTAGGACATGACCTGTGTGTTCTAGAACTCCATACATGGTGGAGGATAGAAGAAGGGGAACACACAAGGACAGTACAGTGTGATAAGAGCTATAACCAGGATAAGCAATAGGGGATTTGTGGAGGAGCAGGGTAACAACTAACAGCCATTTCCTTTTAGAAAACTGTACGAGTAAACGTAGTAATTTGCTAAGAAATCTTATTTATGGACTACGTTTGCCAAGTCAGTCATTTGAGATTTTCAAATTTACTATACACCATGCAATTCTTTTCTGCTAAAATTACCTGTGTAATCATACAAGTAATATTTAAAGAATGTTGAATAACTTCTTACAGAAGTAACAAATCATTTTTGTAACATTTCATTGGAAGTTATAGCAAATTCTTTACATTACTGAAAATGCACCTTCCAAGTTTACAAATTGTAAAAAGAGCCATCAACTGACGAACCTTCATAAGAGCTTTTTGCATATACTGAGACTTCATTATCATCTTAGTAAATAACAGATACTGCTTCCTGATTTAAGATTCTTGTTTGGTTGGTAACTTCAGGGTCTTTGCTGTTTCAATATCAATGGCACATTTTCCTCCTTGCCACATCCTGTTCTCAATTTCTGATTCCCAAGGACATTTTGGGTCATATTTTACGCAGCCTTGGTGGTTTGTTTGTTCATTTTCTTAGAATTTTGTAAAATGTATGCTCTTACATCTTAAAAGTAGTCAGTAGTACTCATAACTTTCTTCCACAGGCCCTAATGGTTTCGATTCACTTAAAGTTAGCCAACCTGTCCTGAGCACACACAGTTTACAGAGAGCAGAGACACAGCCCTGCCCTCAGGAAGCACTCAGTCTAGTTAGCCTCCAGTGGACTTAAGAGTAGAGACAGATTCACCACCCAGCACTCAACATCTCAATGCTCTCCTCGCCTCCTATGGTTCTGTTTCTGAAATTCTATCACAGGAAAATCCAAGGTGAGCAACTTAAGACTTAGAAGAAAACTAGAGCTGGGAGACCAAGGTCATAAGCAAACCTGTGAATGTTCTTTGCAGTAGGGAAATCACCTAAAACACAATGAGAGAAGGTCCTTAAACATCTTTTATTGTCCAGCCTTTTGCCAACATATTTACCATCCAAATAGATCATCCTGTCTGACAACGCATTTGGCAGAGAAGAATCAAATCTTGCCCTTCTGCCTTGTCTGTAAATTACTGGAGTTATTATCATATAGCTTTTCTTTCAAGATACTTCAAAATGATTTACTTGTGTGATATTAATCTCACTGGTTCGTATCCTTTAATTCTGACCTTTTCAAAGGCTTGTTTTTCCCAGGCTTTGTTTGTGTACCGTGTTCTCTAACCTCTGCCATACTTGATTGCTGACTCCTTCCTCTTGATCTTGTTGCTTGTTTCCTGCTGTTTCTGCTTTTCTGTATGTTTCTTCAGAGACTTTTTAGAGGGGATGAGTTGTATTTTGCAGAATCATGCTTTTGTTTTTATGGTAAGAATGCATTTGGTTTAAACTCTTTCATCACCCTGATGGACAGCCCAGCTCTACTTTCCGCTGGTGGAGGGTTTGAAACATTTTCTGCTTCTGGGAAGACACGAAGCAGGCAACATCCACTCAGGGAGTATCTGGCCTTTCTCCCTACTTACGCTGGCCAAGCACTCCCTATGCACAGCTGTTTGGATCCACAGCCAGGCCTCTATGGCTCTATGGCTCTTTCTTGCCTGCTTCCAGCTCTGACTCCTTCCCCATCTCTTGCCTGCTTCCTGCCATTGTCCCTTCACAGCCAGTGTCTTCTTCAACAAGACCTCCTGCTTCACAATTAGCCCTCCTCCAGTCCCCCTCAGCTCCCACCTATCTTTGGCCTCTGAGGCATACCCTCTGGCCTTCCCTCCCCATCAACACTTGTATTTGTTGTTGCTATTGTTCTGTCCTTCAGTCGTGTCCGATTCTTTGTGACCCCTTGAACTACAGCACGCCAGGCTTCCCTGTCCTTCACTATCTCCTGGAGTTTGCTCAAACTCATGTCTACCAAGTCAGTGATGCCATCCAGCCATCTCATTCTCTGTCGCCCCGTTCTCCTCTTGCTCTCAATCTTTTCATTTCTTGAACTCATGGATCCCTGTCAACCTCCCCAGGGCTGTATGTAGTACAAACATATAGACACTTGAGTTAACAGCCCAAATGGGTTCAGTCATGGTGACATGTCAGGCAACTTAAGGGGAAAATCGGGGAGCATTTAGCCCTGCCCAGTGCAAAGGGAAAGGAGAGCTCATGCTTCTCTGGAGGAAGAAGAGGTGGCCATCCCTCAGCAAACCCCTTGTCCTGTTAACTTCTGGGCTGGGATTCACTGGAGAGACCGACATGTCCCATTTGTGAGGATCAGCCACTCTCTCAAGAAACATTAGTTCTACCCATCCTGACCCCTGACTCTCTACGAACCAAATATGATTCGTCTCCTTGGCTTCTAACAGCTGGGGGTAGGCTCAGATGTCTCGGGGGAAGGAATGACCATGTGACACACAGATCAGATCCTGATTATGCCTTTTTTAAAAAAAAAGTCCTTAGACGTCTGTTCTTTCAGTTAATCCAAGTAATGCCTGGAATTCTGGATTTTCTATGATAAGATAACAGCTGAATGATTCATTTATTTATTCTTGATTATTATTCAGCACCACAATTAAGCCATTAAGTGTACCGTTGGTGCATATAAGTGGACAGGATTTGTTAACATACAAATTGACCTTCTTATTCCCGTTTTGCTTTTCCCTCCCCAGCTCAGCCCACACATGCCCTCCAGGAGCTGCAGTATTGGGAGTTTCTGGTTCCTACCTAAAACAATAGAATAAGGAAGGGGAGAGAGAGAGGCCCAGACTGAGACATGGACGGAAAAGCAGAGAGGGCTTAGCCAGAGGAGGCAAGTCAAGCAGAATAGTAAAGAAATATTTGGGCAAGGCGAAAGGAGAGGACAGAGGGAGGAACAGTATTTAATGAGATTAGAGGGAGAGTTTGGAGAGCGAGGGGCTCTGGGACAGCTGTGAGTTGGCAAAAGCCAGAAAATGCAGGACGGAATGTGACAAGGGTTTCTGGCTTATAAATTAGTCTCTTTTAAGTTTATCCAGAAATGCAAGTAAAGAATAGCTTTCTTTCCTTTTTTTTTTTTTTTTTTGCTTCTTTTTAAAATTTATTTTCTAAATTACATTTTCATTGCCAGACTGTGCTTCTTTATAAACAATTCAGTGCAGAAATGAAACCAGGAGTTACCCCAGATTCTTCAGGGTTACATAGAGAACAAATATTCAGAATATATGTATGTACCCTGGCTTTCTGCAGACAATTTGGGGAAAACAAACAAACAAACAAACAATAGAGGGTTCTTGCTTCTTACCCCATGACCAACTTCTCAAATCAGAAACTTCCTTTTCCCCTCTCCCCCATGCACCCAAAAGAAAACAAGAGCACTTTTGGAATCTCTGCCAATGATGTTCTTTCACTACACAAGCATCTGTTAAGTACCTGCTGTGTGACAAGTAAATGGCAATGGCACCCCACTCCAGTACTCTTGCCGGAAAATCCCATGGATGGAGGAGCCTGGTAGGCTGCCATCCATGGGGTTGCTAAGAGTTGGATATGACTGAGCGTCTTCCCTTTCACTTTTCACTTTCCACTTTCATGCATTGAGAAGGAAATGGCAACCCACTCCAGTGTTCTTGCCTGGAGAATCCTAGGGACGGCAGAGCCTGGTGGACTGCCGTCTATGGGGTCGCACAGAGTCGGACATGACTAAAGCGACTCAGCAGCAGCAGCAGCAGCAGCATGTGACAAGTAAAAATGAATGGACCATGGCCCTAGCCTTTAGGGCTAATACTGATGAGTGAGGTGGACATTTTAACAACTCATTAAAACACCGCAGTTAGTGCTGCTATGGAAACAGAGGCTAGGCCCTGTGCTCTCGAGAGGCAAGGAAGACAGCCCTGCTTGCATGGTAAAGGGAGGTTTCTGTGAGAAGCTGAGTTTACAGGGGTAAGTGGGAGTCACCAGCAGACAAAATGGAGGAGAGAATAAGGGCTTCTGGTGAAAGGAAGAGCATGTGCTAAGATGTGGAGGAGAGATGAGCATGACCCCAGGAGAAGCCATGAATGTGGATCAGATTGTAACTGGTTAGCTAAGGTTGGGGTGGAGGTGGGTGCCATTATAAAAGGCCTACTGTGCCATGCAAAAGAATTAAGACTTGTATCCTGCAAGCAATGAGAAAGAGAGATTCTGAAAAATTATAGCAGGGCTGTGACTTGCTCACCTCTTCATTTTAGAGATGTATTTCTAGTGAGCATGGCTTAGAAGAGAGACTGGAGGTATGGGGACAAAACAGAAAGCTTTGCAGTCATCTAGGGACAACCAAAGCATTATTGGCCAGGGTAATAGACAGGAGGAGTTTGGCTGAAGAGCTAGTTTCATGGTGGGTATGAAGGATGAGGAGAGGCAATGGCACCACACTCCAGTACTCTTGCCTGGAAGATCCCATGGACAGAGGAGCCTGGTAGGCTACAGTCCATGGGGTCGCAAAGAGTCGGACACGACTGAGTGACTTCACTTTCACTTTTCACTTTCATGTACTGGAGAAGGAAATGGCAACCCACTCCAGTGTTCTTGCCTGGAGAATCCCAGGGACGGAGAAGCCTGGTGGGCTGCTGTCCATTGGGTCGCACAGAGTCGGACACGACTGAAGCGACTTAGCAGCATGAAGGATGAGGAACTTTAAACCAGACTTAGGGTCGAAAAGACAGATGGTTCTGGTATTGTTCTTATATTCCTGCTGAGGGCAACTGGTTTGTAGTCCTCATGGCATGAAATAGAGAATATAGAAAGAGGAACAAGCTTTGGATGAGGCAATGTATATAATTTGGGAAATGCTGATATTAAAGAACTCCAAGGAGCATCCAGCTAGAATGCTCGATAACACAGTAGAGATATCAGGCCAAAATCATGGCCTCCTTACCACCTTCTCTGCCAAGTAAATGTAAAAAGTACAAGGTATCCATGCCTACAAACAGAGCCACTGATGACTGTTGAAGCATTTTTAGAGGCTTCTGTCTTATGTATAGACTCATGTTCATTTACTGATGGTGTGAACATGTCATCAGTTCAGTTCAGTCCAGTCGCTCAGTCGTGTCCGACTGTTTGCAACCCCATGAATTGCAGCACACCAGGCCTCCCTGTCCATCACCATCTCCCGGAGCTCACTCAAACTCACGTCCATCGAGTCGGTGATGCCATCCAGCCATCTCATCCTCTGTCATCCCCTCTTCCTCCTGCCCCCAATCCCTCCCAGCATCAGAGTCTTTTCCAATGAGTCAACTCTTCGCGTGAGGGTGGCCAAAGTACTGGAGTTTCAGCTTTAACATCATTCCTTGCAAAGAACACCCAGGGCTGATCTCCTTTAGAATGGATTGGTTGGATCTCCGTGCAGTCCAAGGGACTCTCTTCTCCAATACCACAGTTCAAAAGCATTAATTCTTCAGCGCTCAGCTCTCTTCACAGTCCAACTCTCACATCCATACACGACCACTGGAAAAACCATAGCCTTGACTAGACGGACCTTTGTTGGTGAGATGTAATTGTATCTCCTAAGAAATGGACACCTTGCAGACTCAGTGTGCATATTTCCCTTGATTGTGTTAAGAGCTCTGAACTAGGTTAATCTTCTCTCTTGACCCATCTATACTCCATTTTTCTTTCTTTCCAAAAAAAGAAGCTATTCGAATCAGTTGAAAGCAATGAGATTAATGACAGAAAGAAAAGGATCTTAAAATCTAGTTTTTAGCTTTGAAGAGAGATTGGTTACTACTTTTAGCAATGGGCAGGTTAACCCACTCTCTTGGGGCCAGAGATGGAAGAACTGATCAGAAGGCAGCAGACCAAATTCCTAGAGGCTTTAGTGTTTGAAAGAGATTTCCCTCTGAAGACATAAAGATGAGGACCAGCCACTCTCATGGTTAAGAGAGAGGAAGTGAGAAGGGTGGCAGAGATGATTTAAACAACACTAAGAAAAAGAGACCTGTTTGAACCCAGAGTTCATGCCAGCATCCGCTGCTAGTTTAAAATTGACCAAAGATTTGTTTCAATAATCTCTCCAACCATTCTTACTTGTGCTTCTCATTTTTCTTAGACTTGATATCATATATATTTACATTTTCATTTAAAAGCTTCCAGTAACCTTTGGCACCAGGATTCCTGACTTGGAGGTAGCCCATGTCTGATCATTGGGCTATAGGAGGCTGTGGGAATTTAATGCAATCCTCTCCTGCTACAGTTCTGGTTATTGGTGGTTCAAAAGTAGTTTCCCATTTAAAATCTTGAAACCATCGATTCATAATTTTCTGATGTTAATGAGTTGATTTCTGGGCCCTTTTTGAAAAAGGATTTCTAGGTAGAAGAAATAAGCAAACTCTTATTCATGGAATATCAAACCCAAACAAAGTGTATCTCAGGGACTGTCTCGGAACACTTGATAGAAATTGAATTCTATATCTTCCAGGCTAATGTGCTGTGGTCCTTTAGGTGGGATAGGAAGGCTCACCTGGTGACTTCCCTGATGATAGAGTTATCCTGCATCAGCCCTAGTTTTCCAGTGTTCCTTGTTAGTTTACTTGCTAGAGGGGTGAGGCAAGGCTGGGTTAAAATGTAGAGTTGAGAATTTACTGTTGCCCAGGAAGATTAGCTTTCCAAGCACTGATTCTCGAGAAGAGGTTTCTTAACAATGTTGCCTGGACACTAGAAGGATTCCCCCCACCCCTACCCTCAACATGTATATAATTTGTAGTTTCTCCAAAGCACCTTGTGTTCATAATGAGGAATAATGACTCACAAGATGAGTAAATTCAGAGCCCCAAGAGCAATGAGGTTTAGTGGTGAATATACTAACCATGGGGAATCAGGAAACCAAGTGGGGTCCTGGTTTGGCTGCTGACTGCTAAAGTTACTCACCATCTCTGAGCTTGTGTCCTCTAAAAAATAAAAAGAGCTCCTATATGTCAAACATATCTTATGTTTTAGGAAAATACTATTATTATGTTGTGCATCATTTCATTTAATCCTCAAATTTCTGCTATGGGGTATGACTCTGCGCTCTGTTGTTTCGGTCATGCCCAACTTTTTGTAACCCTATGGACTGTAGCCTGATAGGCTCCTCTCTTCATGGGATTCTCCAGGCAAGAACACTGGAGTGGGTTGCCATGCCCTCCTCCAGGGGATCTTCCTGACCCAGGGATTGAACTTGCATCTCTTGAGTCTCCTGCATCTGCAGGTGGATTCTTTACCACTAGTGCCGTGGGGTGTGACTTTAATCACCTCTATTTTTGCAGATGAGGAAATTGAGGCACATAGAGGTTAAATAATTTGCCCAAGTTCATAGCCAGTAATGACAGCTTGGACTCAAATACTGGTGCGCAGACTGCCTGCAGTCTCTCCCATTATTGCTAACACTCCACCACCTCCTAAAGTGAAGAGAAAGGCCGAGAGAATGGTGAGGGTCCTTTTAGTCCTGCTAGTGTAGGGCAGAGGGCTCTGTTTCTGGAGTGAGAAGATCCAGCATTCAGCCCCACCTCGTTCCTTCTGACTACTGAGAATCTTTCGGGGAATACATCTCCACTACCAGGTCACAGGTAGCATTTCAGGACTTGGCTTATCTCCTATGCCCCACAAAAATACATATCAGGGCCATTCTTTTCTGAGCACATGGGTTAAGCCAAAGCTCAACGTAGTGGGGCCTTGGAGAAATGAAGCATGGGGAATGTTGGCCACAGAGAGAAGTATTTCAGCAAGAAGCTGCAAGCTCCCAGCTCTCTGGCTTGGTAGGGACCCCAGTAAATCAGGATAAGCCATGGAGGCTGGCACTGGATCTCAGCGGCAGAATGTGGTCAGGGGCTGCGGACCCCTCAAAACAACAGCAGCAGCAGCAGCAACAAACCAAGTTCAAGCTAAGAAAGCAGACTGTGTGTGCAGAAGGGGGCTGAAAGCATGAGGGAATGAGGGGGAGGAAGGAACAGACAGGACCAAAGGGACCTGGAACAAAAGGGGAGAGAGGATTCTAGTCACATCTCCCAGAGACTGGGAAAGGGCTCCAGTGTGCCCTGAAATGGAAGGAGAGGGAAAGAAGTAAGCAGCTCACAGTAAGCTAGAGGAGGAAGTGGGAGATGCGCTGCTTCCTGTATAAAGACCGATGATTGAAGACAAAGCTGGGTGGGGACTAGTCCCTGGGCTGCAGGCGCTGCTGCTACACATACACACAACGGCTGCCGCTCAGTGGGCAGCTCCTACTACTGCGGGGCTGGGCTGGGCGGGCTGCGCCGGAGCTCGCCTGCACTCAGCGGCGCGGAGGGCGGAGGAAAGCCACTCTCCTCGGACCAGCCTCGGGAGCCAAGGTAAAGGAAACGCTTTTCGTGTTGCTCCTTGTTAAGTGGGAAAAATGACCACCGCCAGCGGTTTTAAGGGCAGATTTCGAAGGGAAGAAAGGCACATTGTTCGGGGATTGGAGGAAATGATCAGGATGGGTTCTGTTAGGAGGACTTTTGAGAAGGACCAAATTTGTGACACCTTGGTTTGAAAAAATAATCCTCATTAGTGCTTAGCTTCCGTGACTCATCAGGAAAACATGCTAAATATTAAGAAGCTGTTTGCAGAGTTCTTTTGTAAGAAAAGCAGAGCCCAGGCGAAATCAATGGGGGCTGTGAAGCTGTGGGCTGACCATCTGAGCGTCGCAGTCCTGTTTCAGGGGTGTAAGTGGTATAAAATGTCAATTGCATTATCTTTCTTACACAGACCACTGGAGTGGCCTGTCTTGCAGCATAAGGATTGTGATTTGGCTTTCTGTGTTGTTTGTTTGTTTGGGGAGGGTAAATCCTTTTGTACTCAGAATTTGCCAACAAAGGCTGGAATTGCGTATGTGAGGGGCAGTATTTACCATTTAAAAAACGGTGTCTCTGCAGCTGCTCTCAGGATAACCTTAGAAACAGCTATCAGTTGCCAGTGGGTCTTATCCTAAAGTTGCATCCTTTCTCAAAGGAGTGGGGCGAGTTTAACTTGTCTAGAATCAGATAGGAGTGTATATATGGATTTTATGTTTATATAGATTTTACTCAGCTCTAGGTCAAGGTACATATTAGCCTCAGTGAGGGACAACATGTTAAAGTGTTGCTGGAGTTGTTTCCTTACCTGCATATGCTGTGCATGGACAAAATAGTGAAATCAGAATGTGATTTTTATTCTTTGATATTCTTGAGCAATGGGTCTTCTTACTGAGAGTCTGTGGCCCTGGCTTATTCATATTTGTGAATGATACATACAAGTGCAGTAAATAGGTCTAACGGATTAGAAATGAAATTGTGAGATTCTTTTCACAGAGTATGTAGGAGGAAGAGTTTAATATCCCAACATAGCCTGATTTTTAAAATTAACCTTTGTCTCCAATAAGTAGTACGGTTAAGCAATAAATGATCATTGATAAAAACGTTTTGTCTTGCATTTTTAGAATGAAAGGAGATACATTTTCAAAGGAAAGAAAGAACTGCTTATAGTGGAGTAAAAATAATAAAAAGGTCATATTTAGACACTCATAAATGTTTTAAATGTGGGTTTTAAATACTAAATATGCCATGGAGAGTATATATGTTTCCTTTTTTATCATTATTCTCAATTGTGAAGTTTCTTTTAATGTCATCTTTATGAAATTGATTTGGCTTCTCAAAATATGTGGGGTAACAGCACATTTCAGAAATAAGAATTTTTGGGTCCTTAAGGAATAAAATGTCTAATTTTCTGAGCTTATTTATGATGACTAACAGGCAAAGTATTACTGGTGTTGAACCATGGAGCTCCTCTGACAGATCTGTTGAATTTAATCAAACCTGTGGGCAAAACAAGTCATGCCACGTATTCCATGGCTCCAGTTCCTGTATGTCTCCTAGAGTAAAATATGTAAAGATCATCTACCCAAAGAAGAGTCTTGGGTGGATCTTGGATCCAGAATGCCCCTAACTGGAGCTATATGCTCAAGCTGCCTGTCATGAAATGGAAAGTTGGGAGTCTGGGCTATATGAATGAAAATGGGACTCATCCTCTGGTACTTACTCATCTACAGTCTGGATTCACTAGGTAATGCCAACACCCTGCTTTGTGTGGGGATGTGGAGACAATCTGCCTTACTTCTCTCTGTGTTCCATAAAAGAGTGAGAAAATGAAACCTTGGGTCATAGGCACAGGGGAGTCCAGAAACCCCCTGCTCTCTTTTAAAAAGACATTGAACAAGAGATACCTATTTTTGCATAGCCCAAAACATTTCCTTAGTTGTTAAATTCCAGCTTGAAGCACAACATGAATGAGTAACAGCAGATCAGTAACTATGATGGTAGAAGGTTTAGGAAAAAGATGAAGCAACTCCTAGCCTGTAAAATGGGACTATTTCCACTACTTCTGGCCATACAGAATATAAAAAGACATACTGCTTTTGTTCAGAGTGTTTAGAGTCAGCCGACACTGAAATTTTAATTGTGTGTGTGGTTTTTTTCCCCTGCCATATGGCTAATGGCAGAGTGGAAACACGACTCCATTATTTCCTGGCCAGTCCTGGGCCTCGTGGTGGGCTCCTAGTGAATGCATTTGGTTGACTGACTTTTTTAGCGTACTTCAGAAGGCAGGCTCAACTTTTAAGTATAAAAGCTCTATAGTCAAAGCACAAAGCCTCTTCAAAGACAACTGTGGGAGCAGAAAACAGCATGGTGGAGTGAAAAGAACACAGGCTTCGAGAGGCAGGCAAATCTGCTTTTGAATACTACCACTAGTTCTTGCTCCTTGACCTTGTACGTTAATTTATGAACCTTGCTTTCTTCACAGTAAAGAAGGGTTAATAATCAAGGTATTTTTTTCATCGTTGTTTGTCGTGTTATGGTTTTATTTGTTTTTTGCTTTTGTGTATGATTTGAGAGTGCCGGTTAGGTACATAGTAGGTACTCAGGTCCTTTTTTCTCCTGCCTCAGGAAAAGTTAGTCTATTCTTAATCTTTGCCACCATCTCAAAGATTCCAGGAGACATTTTTTTAATTGCAGTTAAATATATATATAGAACATAAAATTTCCCATTTTAACCATTTTTAAGTATGCCATTCTGTGGCATTAAGTATGTTGACATTGTTGTAACCATCACCACCATTCATCTCCAGAGCTTTTTCATCTTCTCAAACTGAAAATCTGTTGCATTAAATAGTAATTTCCCATTCCCTCCTCGCCCTAGCAACCACTATTCTGCCTTCTGTTCATGAATCTGACTACTCTAAGTACCTCATATAAGTGGAACCGTATGGTATTTGTCCTTTTGTGATGGCTTAATTCATTTACCAAAACGTCTTACAGGTTCATCCATGTTGTGACCTATGTTGTAATTTTTTGCCTTGTTTAGGCTGAATAATATTCCATTTTATGTATATATTATATTTTCTAATCCATTAATCTGCTGATGGACATTGTGGTTACTTCCTTGTTTTTGCTTTTGTGACTAATCCTGCTATGATCATGGGTGTACAAACATCTGTGTGAGTCCCTGCTTTCACTTCTTTCTGGGTTAACCCAGAAGGGTTAAATGCTGTATTATATGGTAACTGTGTTTAATTTTTGAAGAATGACTATACTGTTTTCCATAGCAACTATGGTGACACCAGCGGTAAAGAAATCGCCTGCCAATGCAGGAGACACAGAAGAGGAGGGTTCAATTCCTGGGTCAGGAAGATCCCCTGGAGGAGAAAATTGCAACTCACTCCGGTATTCTTGCCTGGAGAATTCCATGGACAGAGGAGCCTGGCATGGCATCACAAAGAGACGGACATGACTAAGCAGGCACCACAATATAACAGATACAACATATTTCCATTGCAGTACATCAGGGTCCCAATTTGCATTTCCCTGAGGATTAGTGATGTTGAATGTCTTTTCATGTGTATATTGGCGATTTGTTGTCTTCTTTAGAGAAATGTCTGTTCAAGTCCTTTACCCATTTTTTTTTTAATTGGGTTGTTTTCAAGTTGTATTTAAATGGTGGCATCCCTTAACATGGTGTGTTAGGAAGATCATGACTTAAATATTTTATGTTTAATCTCTTGCATGCACCAATATTACCCCTGCCCAAGTGAAATACTTCTCTCAAAAGTAACTTTTAAACTGGAAGGGAGAAAGAAGATCTGCATAGATCCTGATAATTGGTAACATCAAGAACCAGATAGTGAAATTCAAACCCTTATTGTAGACCAGTGATCTGCTGGCCAGGCTGCCACAAAAGAGGCAGGAGGGACCTGTCACTTCAGTGTCCTTCTAGTTTCTACACATTAGCTTCAGGAGAAAAAAATGCCCAACAGGTAGCAAGTTCAACTACAGTACTAAATTTTTCTCGAACTTTTTCTAATAGGGTTAATCTTGGAAAGAGGCTATAGTAGTTAAACGACAACAGATTCTGAGAGAAGTTTCTACTAACAAAATGTGATTCTAATCCAAATTTCACATCTTAAAATAAAGAACCCTGTGTTTCATTCTCCACCACAGATTTCACTCTGTATTCCAAAACCAGAGAGGCAGGGTATGGATGGGTCTGAGGACATCTGAGCGGAATGATTAGGGAGGACTCTGGTGAACAGCAATGATACCTGAGATGGTGTGGTTGAAGATGTTGACCTTGAATGGTTTGAAGAGCTCCTGAAAGATTGTATGTTAATGTGTATGTTAATTTTTTGTAATACACTCTGTGGATGTACTAAGAGGTTGGCTAATGGCCCCCAACTTTTTAAAGTTTGCAAATCTGTTGATTCTACAGTTACTGGGAAGACCTATGACTGGCTTTACTAGACCCAGATAGGAGAGAGGAATTACAGCACTGGGTTAAGTGTTTGTCCTAGTCTAGGCTAGGACATCATGGAATGAATGGTAGAGCTAAAAACTACCTGGGAACAAACCTATCCTGTATCACCCCCTCGATGATGGATTATGAAATAGATCCAGAATTTACCTTTCTGGAACTGCACAGTTGATTAATACCTCATTTCTCAATTCAGTTTCCATTTTACTTTCCTCCTTCGTAGAGAAAAGATTTAGAGAAAGTCATTCTACTTTGTCACTTTAAAAATTGTTTGGAAGACCATATTATTTTGTTTAAAAAGAAGAAGGTAATGTTTACATTTTATATGCTATGTTTCTGTGTTCAAATTTGTTCACATGTAAAGATGTCACTGTGGAACTGGGATTCAGATTTTCAAGTAAGAGCATTAGAAATATACGTGGTTCCCTAAAACTCTTATGTTAAAGAAAACGAGTTATGTTTAATGGGAGTCGATGTTCATACAGTGTTCAGAATCTCCAGAGGACTTCATTAAACTTTAAAAAAGAGAGAGCTCAGTTCTCAAACTCTAGTGGCAACATGTTTCTTAGAAGTGAAGATACAAAACAAAATCAGCCCTTTTATCTCTTGGTAAATATGTTTAAACGGTCAGCTCTTAATGTTCGAAAGATTTAGAAACACTGGGTAGTTGACCCTTCCTCCCCGTTTCTTTGGCCTTACATTTGTCCCCTTGTCAGCCTGGTTGTCAGGGTCATACTTTCCCATGATCCTCTGCCCCAGTCACCTGGCAATAGAACTGAAGGAGAGGGTTTGGGAACCAAGGTGATGGCTTCACTTCAGAGTCCTTGCAACACCAGCAAGGACTTTGCTGTTTTTGGGAAATCCTTTTCTTTTTTATTTCACTTTTTTACTCCACTCTGCATTTTCAATGAAAACAATGAAATCCAACCCCCTATTTCCTTTTTTCATTGCAGGTCACTTTTTGTTTTTCACAGAATGTATGTATTACGGAGAAGGCAATGGCACCCCACTCCAGTACTCTTGCCTGGAAAATCCCATGGACAGAGGAGCCATGGATGGGATTGCTGAGGGTCGGACATGACTGAGCGACTTTGCTTTCACTTTTCACTTTTGTGCATTGGAGAAGGAAATGGCAACCCACTCCAGTGTTCTTCCTGGAGAATCCCAGGGATGGCGGAGCCTGGTGGGCTGCTGTCTATGGGGTCGCACAGAGTCGGACACGACTGAAGCGACTTTGCAGCAGCAGCAGCATGTATTATGGAATTCTTCAACCTCATTCTTTACCACCTCAAAATGTCTCATGTCTCCCTTCTTTTTCTTCTCCTCCCTTCCTAGGTTGTATTAGCACAGCCTTTCTTTCAATCCCAAAGTCAACTCTTTACTTGGAACGTGTCAGTTCATTTCTTTTTACTTTCTAGGGGGCTATGTTCTGATGATAATTCTATCTCCTTCCTGCATATTTGGTTTCTTCCTTTTATTGACCCTTTCCACAGCCTGCAAACTTGTTTCAGTTCAGTTCAGTCACTCAGTAATGTCGGACTGTTTGCGACCCTATGGACTCAGCACACCAGGCTTCCCTGTCCATCACCGACTCTCAGAGCTTACCCAAACTCATGTCCATTGAGTCAGTGATGCCATCCAAGCATCTCATCCTCTGTCATTCCCTTCTCCTCCTGCCTTCAATCTTTCCCAGCATCAGGGTCTTTTCTAGTGAGTCAGTTCTTCGCTTCAGGTGGCCAAAGTATTGGAGTTTCAACTTCAATATCAGTCCTTCCAATGTATACTCAGGATTGATCTCCTTTAAGATGGACTGGTTGGGTTTCCTTGCAGTCCAAGGGAATCTTAAGAATCTTCTCCAACACCACAGTTTAAAAGCATCAATTCTTTGGTGCTAAGCTTTCTTTATAGTCCAACTCTCACATCCACACATGACTACTGAAAAAAACATAGCCTTGACTAGATGGACTTTTGTTGGCAAAGTAATGTCTCTGCCTTTTAATACGCTGTCTAGGTTGGTCATAACTTTTCTTCCAAGGAGCAAGCGTCTTTTAATTCAAGGCTGCAGTCACCATCTGCAGTGATTTTGGAGCCCCCAAAAATAAAGTCTGACACTGTTTCCACTGTTTCTCCATCTATTTCCCATGAAGTGATGGGACCGGATGCCATGATCTTAATTTTCTGAATGTTGAGTTTTAAGCCAACTTTTTCACTCTCCTCTTTCACTTTCATCAAGAGGCTCTTTAGTTCTTCTTCACTTTCTGCCATAAGGGTGGTATCATCTGCATATCTGAGGTTATTGATGTTTCTCCCAGCAATCTTGATTCCAGCTTGTGCTTCATCCAGCCCAGCGTTTCTCATGATGTACTCTGCATATAAGTTAAATAAGCAGGGTGACAATATGCAGCCTTGATGTACTCCTTTTCCTATTTGGAACCAGTCTGTTGTTCCATGTCCACTTCTAACTGTTGCTTCCTGACCTGCATACAGGTTTCTCAAGAGGCAGGTCAGGTGGTCTGGTATTCCCATGTCTTTCAGAATTTTCCACAGTTTCTTGTGATCCACACAGTCAAAGGCTTTGGCATAGTCAATAAAGCAGAAGTAGATGTTTTTCTGGAACTCTCTTGCTTTTTTGATGATCCAGCGAATTTTGGCAATTTGATCTCTGGTTCCTCTGCCTTTTGTAAATCCAGCTTGAACATCTGGAAGTTCACGGTTGAAGCCTGGCTTGGAGAATTTTGAGCATTACTTTGCTAGTGTGTGAAGTGAGTGCAATTGTGTGGTGAAAGTGAAAGTGAAGTCGCTCAGTCGTGTCCGACTCTTTGCGACCCCATAGACTAGGGGTCTGTGTCAGACTAAGAGTTAAAAGTTGATATGTGTATTTAAGTTGGTGTTGGTCCTTTGACTAGAGTCTCTATCAAGTTAATTATCTTTCTTTCCTAGAAAGAAATCCTCCATCCATGGGATTTTCCAGGCAAGAATACTGGAGTGGATTGCTATTTCCTTCTCCCGGAGATCTTCCCCACCCAGGGATCGAACCCTGGTCTCCCTCATTGTAGACAGATGCTTTACAGTTTGAGCCAACAGCATGTGAAGTGAGTGCAATTGTGTGGTAGTTTGAGCATTCTTTGGCATTGCCTTTCTTCAGGATTGGAATGAAAACTGACCTTTTTCAGTCCTGTGGCCACTACTAAATTTTCCAGATTTGCTGGCATATTGAGTGCAGCACTTTCACAGCATCATTTTCAGGATTTGAGATAACTCAACTGGAATTCCATCACGTCCCCTAGCTTTGTTTGTAGTGATGCTTCCTAAGGCCCACTTGACTTCATATTCCAGGGTGTCTGGCTCTAGGTGAGCGATCACACCATTCTGATTATCTGGGTCGTGAAGATCTTTTTTGTATAGTTCTTCTGTATATTCTTGCCACCTCTTCTTAATATCTTCTGCTTCTATTATGTCCATACCATTTCTGTCCTTTATTGAACCCATATTTGCAGGAAATGTTCCCTTGGTAATTTTCTTGACGAGATAGTCTTTCTCATTCTATTGTTTTCCTCTATTTCTTTGCATTGATCATTGAAACTTGCTTAGTTTACACTATAAAGTGAGAGTGAAGTCGCTCAGTCGTGTCCGACTCTTTGCAACCCCATGAACTGTCGGGGGTCCCCAGGGCTCCTCCGTCCATGGGATTTCCCAGGCAAGAATACTGGAGTGGGTTGCTATTTCCTTCTCCAGGAGATCTTCCCCACCCAGGGATCGAACCTGGGTCTCCCTCATTGTAGACAGACGCTTTACGGTCTGAGCCACCAGGGAAGTCAGTTTACACTATAAAATTTAAATAAACCTGTTGCCAACAAAGCTTCCCTTTGACTTTGGTAACCTTTGCTAACTTTGTTTTCTTCCTACCTGTAGGGGAAGAAAGATAGTTTTCCCTTCACCCTTCTCAGTTCTAGGAAGCCTGTAACCAAAGGTTGATAAGGGAAAAGCAAACAGACATTTATTAACTTGAATACCTCATCTATACATGGGAGGTACCAGGGAAGAATGAGTAGCTCTCAGAAGCGATTTAGAACTCAGGCCTAAATACCACCTTGAGCTAAAGACAAAATTGAGAGGGAGCAGTGGAGGAGGTCAGTTGTGGGAGGTGGCCAGGAAAACTGAGGTAAATAAGAGTTAAAAGTTGATACGCATATTTAAGTTGGTGCTAGTCCTTTGACTAGAGTCTCTATCAAGTTAATTATCTTTCTTTCCTAGGACCAGAGAGGGAGGCCGTCTTACAAATGAAGATTTCCTTTATAAATGTAAATTTCCCTTACAAAAACGTAACATCTAGTCTGTTTTCATAATTTCTCCTATTTCCCAAAATAATCTGCTCAAAATAATTCTTATGCCAAAGAGACATATTTTGGGGTGGTATATTCTACCACACTTCATGCCTCTCTGAAGGTTCCCAACTTTGCCATTAACTCCAAGTTCTGCACCTCAAATATGAGTGTTCTCAAGATTTGATTCTTCTGCCACTTAATTTCTCCCTCTTCCTTTATCAAATCCTTTTCTAAGATCTCTGTCATTGTCACAGGGGTGGAGAGCACTTCCAAATCTAATTCTGCATCCTGACCTCTAACCTACTGTAAATTTGCACATCAAGCACCTCATGAACTTGCCAGAACACACAACCCACTGAAACTGAGACCAGAATCAGTGTTTGCCATTGCCTTTCCCCACTCAGAACCAGTTCTTCACCTGATTCCATGATTATTAATGACACCCCATTCTCTTAGTCCCTCAATTAGGAAAACTCAATTCCATTATTTTCCTCGCCAATCAAGTTGGAGTCAGTCAGTCGCTCAGACCTTTGCATTGTCATTGGAAACATATCTTGATACTATTTGCTCTTTCTCATGTTGACAGTTGGTGTCTTAGTTCTGGTTCTCCTGACCTCCAGATGGGCTGATTGGTTGTTTTCTTGCCTCTCCCTAGAAGAACTTTCCTGCTTCTCCTTCTACACTTCACCTCTATAGTTTTGCTTCTCTGCCTCACCAAATTCCTTTCATCCTGTAAGACTCATTTCAAATGCTACTTCTTCCATGAAGTTTCCTTGGTTTCTTCCTTCCCCGATAAAAAGCAGCCTTTACTTCCCCTGAAGTCTTTTGTTCTTTTCTCTCAGCAATTAGTGCATTCTAGTGTATATAATGGCAATGGCAGTCTATTTTTCTTTTTTCTTTAGCAAGCTCTTTGAGGATAGCAGCCACGCCCAGTTTCATCTTTGTCTTCCTTACAGCACATGAATATAGCTTGGGTTTTTGTTTGGTTTTAATTTCAGTTTTAATGAAGTGTCAAAGAAAATTATAAGATATTTAAAGTGTTCATCATGGTGATTGGATATACATATATACTGTAAGAGTATTCCTCCCAGTTAATTAACACATTCATCAGCTCATATGTATTTGTGGATTTGGTGAGGTTTTTGCCTCTTTTTTTTAGTGAAAGCCTTTGGGTTCACAAATGCAGTTTATCATTTGTTTAATGAACTTTCATGGGTCACTTACTTTTTGATGCAGAGAGGGCTAGATATTCTAGGAGCTCATAAACTACTGGGGAAACAGACAAATACTGATGAAATTACAATATAGTTAGTCAGTCTGTCCACAAGTCTTAACTGAATGTTTGCAGTGTGCCTTGTGTCCTTTGAGGGCCAAGGATACTTGGATGAACAAAACAAGCCAGTTCTTTGTTTTCTTGGAATTTACACTGTAGTGTCGGGAGAAACCCAGGAAACATGTAAATCAGCGATTTTCAGATCTGGCTGCACATTAGAAATCACTGAGAGGTACTTTGAAAAAAAATACCTGTGGCCCAACCTCAACCCAGACTAATTAAATCAGAATCAGCCAGGATTGGACTCCACTGACAAAAACAAATTACAATACAAGAAAATACCAGGCAGTGATAAGTGCTGAGGTGGATTAAAACAGAAGTAGACTAAATGATAGAGATTGTGCGCATGATGGTGTAGTCATGGCGGTTTTACTTTTGTTGGGTAATCCCTGAAGGCCTCTCTGAGATGACATTTGAATGAGACCTGTATTATGGTGAAGAGTAAGCCACGTAAGCAGCTTTGGGGAGAGAGTTCCCAAGCAGGGAGTACAGGTATCTTTCTGAAATAAGGGTGAGGTGGACTTCCAGCTGAAGCGTGGCCCTTTTCACACACACCTGTGCAAGAATCTATAGAATCTCTTTCCTCTGCCGAAAGCAGCTTTCCAGTTGAACTAGGTGGACTACAAATGCAGAACACTTGGCTTCTCTGTTGAGCATATGTGGGTGAGATTGTATTTAGACCAAAGTGATTTAGTAGTCAGGAAGACTACTACTCATGTCCGGATGAGTGAAGATCAGTGTGTTTCAAGAATCAAGTCGAGAACTAGCATTTGCTGAGCATTCTGTTTGAGCTTCTGTGTGCTGGAGACTTTATATATGTTACTGTTTTCTATTAGCTTTTTCTTTAAGTTGAAGTATAGTTGATTTACAATCTTGTGTTAGTTTCTGGTGTATAGCAAAGTGGTTAAGATATACATATATATATTTTCATATTCTTTTTCATTATGGTTTATTATAGTTCCCTGTGCTATACAGTAGGACCTTGTTTATTTTTATACAGTAGCATAGATCTGTTAATCCCAAACTCCTAATTTATCCCTCCCCTGCCTCCTTTCCCCTTTGGTAACCATAAATTTGTTTTCTATGTCTCCATTAGCTTTTAAAGTAATCCTGTGAGATGAGAACAATATTTTTCAATCAGGATACTTTTGGATGCTGGTGAAAGAATACCCTACCAAAACAGTGTGAACAATAGGACATTTATTGAGGACCTCCTGAAAGGAGGGTGACTCTGGTGTTAATTCTAGCTGGACAGTGTTCCTAGCAACCTTAAATCTTTCTCTCCTCCTATTCTGACATCCTGAGCAGGTTGGTTTGTCTTCTGAGGCCAGCTCCCTTCACTGTGCTGAGATGGCTCTCACTACAATTTCAGAGTTATAGGCTGATTTCAGTTTCACTAGAGGCACAGTGAACTGCCCATATACCTCTTCTTAATGTTACAGAAAAGCTGCCCACAGCAGAATTCACCTTCACAATTCACTGTGCCTTCCCTATTAGTAGCAAGGCCAACAGAACTGCTGAAATTGGCTCATTTGTTTTCTTGTGAGGCCATGGCACAGCCCTGCCTTTCTGAAGAGCATGGTCACCAGACCCCAGACAAAAGATCTGACTCAGTTAACAAGGATGAAGGGTGAATGATTATCGAGTGGGCAGTCAACAGAGTCTGCCGCTATATTAATTCCATCCTGTACATGAAGATATCAAGGCTCAAAAAGGTTAAAATTATCAAGATCACACAACTTTGAGTTGAACCGTGTTTCCATGCATTCTCTTTTCAGAAAAACAAACACATACACACGTATACACAAATGAAAAACTTGTTTTTGTTGATAGTGATGATCTAGGTAGATTAGAGAAAGAGTCCTGAAAGAAAATACAAAATGGCTGCTGTGAGACTAAGCAAAAAATCACCTTCGAAACAAATGATTCCAGAAGAAATTACAACAGGTCCTGGTAAGCATTAAGAATGGCATTTAGTTTAGACAACCAGTCCTGCATTTCTGCATTGTAATTTTATATATATATATATATATATATATATATATATAATTAAATTGAGTGCTGCTGACTGGTCATTATAATGAATTTGATCTAAAGAAAATCCACCCTGGACCAAGAAATGACCAAGAGAGGCCAAGGGTTCTGTGTATGTTGTCTTTCAGACTTAAATGAAAACCGTATTTTCTCTAGAGAGCCATGCATTTTGTTGATGATGGCGTGTGTAAGGGGAGAAAGAATAATCTCTGACATTTCTAATTATGAGTTATTTTGAAAGTGGGTTTTCACTTTCCAACTCCAGAGTCAACATGCAGTTCGATTATTACTGCGTTTTCTTCATGGTTTCTTCACTTCCCACATGAGATTTCATTTCAGAGGCTGGGTTTGTAAGACGACAACAGTGAAAAGAGAAATTGCAGTGGAGCTGCTATCACAGTGTTTTGACGGCTTGCCTGTAGGTGTTTTTCTGTTCGTTATCATTGTAACAGGTTAGTGTCAATGGTGGGAATATCTTCTCTGTAATAAATGATTGAGTGCTTCCTGCTCTTCTATTTGCATTTTTAAACAGGAAAGTAAATGTTGATTTCTAGGCTTTGCCAACAGAGCTGTGTTTAAGAAGGGTATTTATCTGATCTGCCCAGAGCCATATGAGAAAAATTGTGAAAAAATTTAAACACGAAAAATAAATTAACTGTCATTTTAGAGTCTTTGATGGAGAATTGAACTGATCTTTTGAGATTTTTTAAACTTCATGAATTGTGGTTGTGTTCAGAGACCATTACTGTATATAAGCATTAATTTCACTAATAGTTTTATTATGATTTTTTCCTTTGGGGGCAGAAACTTGATTATCGAGCAGTCCCAAGATTTTCTTTTAATTAAGCTAACAAAAATTTGAAAAATTGTGTAAAAAATTTGAGTAAAAAAATAAAAGTGAAAATTTCTAAGCAAAAAAAAAAGAAAAAAAGATTTTTTATTATGTTTTAAAATAATCCCAAAATACCATAGTGTAGAAAATAATATTCTAAGGCTTAATTCACAGGAGATCATAATAGTTAAAGAATATTGGTTTGGAATCAGAATATCTTGGACAAGTTCCTTATACTATTTGTGCCTCTGTTTCCTCATCTATAAACTGGGATAAAATGACAATAACTACTTTACAAAATTGTCAGGAGAAGATTACATAGTGGGTAAAACATTTATTTAACATAGTGCCTGACAAATAGTAATTAACTATTCAGAATTGTAGCTATTATTATTGTTATTTTTATTACTGTTACCACAGTAATAAAACTATTATTTTATTATTATTGTTACCATGAAGATGGAGGCGAGTATCTTTTATTCTAGCTTTGGGGTTCTTGACAGGTTTTAGCAGAAACAATTATGATCCAGTAAGAGCCACAGGTGCAAGGAAGCCTTCTTCCCTGGCATAGTCAGATGTTAGTGTTTTGACTTTAAGTGATAGTCTCAAGCTTGCGTTATTTGTTCACCAATGCATGTGCTTACTCATAAATATTTCCAGTTTTCCTTCCCAATTTATGACAGACACACATCTCTGTCTACTTTAGTTCGACGTAGCCATGTGTCTTGCACTGGCCAGTGAAACGTGAGCAGAAGTGATGTTTGTCACCTCTAGGAAAAAGCTTAGAAGAGCCAGGATGTGAGTACATTCCTTGGCAATTGACAGTGGTAGAAGCACAAAAACAGTGGCTGAGCCCTTCAGCCTGGTTCTTAGAATAAAGACAACAGAAATGGTCTCTCCACTGACCTACCATGGACGTGTAGAGAGAGGAGAAATGAGTTTTTCTTTCTTAAAGGATTTGGGGGTTGTTAGTTATGACAGTATAACCTAACCTATCCTAACCAGTACAGTCTGGTTATCCCTTCAAAATCTGGAGAAAAAAATATTATTGGTAACAGTACATAAAATATGTAGCACTTTGGAGAAATTAATTTTTAATAACTATTGTGTGTGTGTGTGTGTGTGGTAAATTATACCATAAGTAAGCCTTAGGATACTTCACATTTTAATTTAAATAGATGTATATAAAATTTATTTAAATCTCTCTTAAAATAGGGTTTATTTCCATTTCAAACAGAGGAAAATCAGTATACCAACATCTTGCCAACATCTGTTTTTCTTTGAAGAGAGGTCACCTGTGATGCCCAAGTCAGGACTGTGAGTTCTAGACCCAATGTGATCACTGGGTCATGGTTCCTCTGACTTAAAGTTCATCCAAAATGGTGCTTTGTGACACAGAGGATCTTCTGAGAGAAGATAAGGGACTAAACCATGCCTGTGGCCTTTGTCTCCAGTAGGAAAATAGTCTTCCCTAAGCTCTATTGCAATGTTCAGTTATAAACAATGGTGCTGAGTACATAGAGGGTCTTAAATAACATGTATTGATAAATGGAAGTAGTCTACAGTTCTTCCAAATGTTGGACTCTCTCATATTCGCTTTTTAAAAATGAACCTTTATTTTAGACCTTGGTTTAAAAACGTCTCAGTACTAAGATTTACTTACATTTACCCTAGAATCAAGTTACATTGTTATGATTATACAGTGTTAAGGAAAAGAAAATTCATTATAATAAAAAAAGACATTTATTCTTTTAAAGCATTTTACATGTACACACAGATGTAAGCTATTTTATTTGATATTTTTTACTACTGATTTTTTCATCTGATTATTACATTTGGATCTCTAAAACTGCATTATGAAATACCTTAATTATTTAAATTAGGAACAGATTCATTATCTCCAGTGTACAAACTCAAATTAATTTCATTATTAACCCGAATTTTAAATTGATTAATCTTGGAGTGTTTAAGGAACCAAGAGGGATTTCTTTTCATCCTTAAAGAAAAGGACATATTGATTTGATGACTCTCTCTCTATCACACCAGTTGTGCTACAAAGAGCAAGAAATTTGTAAGAAACTTTGGATAGATTTTATAAACCAGCCAGAAACCTGTTTGTCTGGGGCTTCTAGAGGAACAATCTGTGAGTCATTTTAAAAAACAAACACACTCATAATCACAGCGCATGTTGTTACCATGGTTATCAGGCCTGTGGAGTTGGGTTGCTTATGTTCCTGTAAAGGGAAGAGGGGGAGAGAAACTGAGAATTCAGAGCTTTGTTATCAGCTTCAATTTGACTATTGCAAGAGAGAGTTTAAGGGTTTCTTGAGAACATGCTGGCTCAGTCATCCTGAGAGGGAAGTGAAGAAACTCTGGAATCCTCCCTTTGTTATTGAATATAAGTTAATCATACTAGTGTTAGGTGTTATGATTCACAGGGGAGAAAAGGACCATTTGGCATACTCTTGGGAAGATGGGGGAAATAGGTCCCTTATCTGCTATATAATTACATGTAAGTCTCTAAGGTCTACCAGGGAAGTGTCTGGTGTGCAGATGTACAGGGCTTTAATGAGCCTCTAAAAGGTGCCAAATGCCACTGGCATAATATTATTACAGATTTAAAGGATCCTTAGTGCATTATTCTGATACAGTTAGGGTGACACAAATGCAGGGAGTTTGTATATGATTTTTCCCTGGCATATGGTGTAATAACTATTTCTCAAAACTGTAGATTTCATTTCTCTTTTCATATATAGGAAGAAGGCACGTGTTATCCAAACTTCATTCTAGGCTGTCTTAATTTTTTTTTAAGATTAGTAAACAATGCTTAAACTTTTTTTCGGATGATGAAAGGAATTCACTGAAAATTCCGAAAATACTTAAAGTGTAAAAAATAACCTAAGACTGACCCTTTCCATTAATCAAGTTGTTGGTTGAACTACATGTGACAGAGACCTGATTTCACAGTGACTGACAAAAGTTAGAAGCTATTTGTCTTTCACATAACAGTCCACAAGTGTGTGGCCCAGGGCTGGTAAGGTAACTCTCCTTGACAAGATCTCCCAGGGACCCAGGCTCCTTCTGTCATACTGTTACATCATTCATACCATGTTTTCCTTGCTTTGTGGTCCAACGTGGCTTCTTGCCATAAAAACCTCACTGTAACCAGTAGGAAGGAAGGAAGTTGGAAAGGGGAGGGCAAGACCCAGAAGTTGCATGGATCACTTTTGCAGCCTTCCCCTTGAACTTTGTCACGTGACCACATACCTAGCCACAAGGGAAGGTGGGAAAAGCACTTACTGTTGTCTTAAATGTGTCTAGCTTAGATTGGAGGAAAGCAGATATTGAATCATATCTAGCAACTTCTAGTATTTACATTTTCTGGGCATAAAGGAGGACAATACACTGTTAACATTTTGATGTGATCCTTCCAATCTTTTTCTAGAAAAATATGTATCAGAAAGATATTATGTATAATATTTACTAGGAAATATTATATATGTTATACTAGGAGACTATTATATATGAAAAATATTAAAGAAAATATTAGAAAATGTATATATAATATAAATATTAGAAAATTAACTGAGTTCATACTATATATATAATTTTGTATTCTTTTCACATAAGTTTATTTCGTGTGTATTTTCCTCAGCATTTAAATCTTTTGTATTTATCCTTTCCAAGTTCCATTGTGTGTAGTTTTTTTGTTTTACTTAATAGCTTGTATTATTAATATTTAGGCTACTTCTAACACCTTGGTAATAATTGTGTATATTTAGCATTTGGGGGATCACATTAAGGAGTGACCTCACTAAGACAATGGCTGAGAACATATTTGAGATCTTGATATAGTGCCCAACTACTTTCCAGAGAGATTGTGCCAGTTTATGCTCCCCCAGTAGTGTGTAGGTTTCCCTTGTGGCTAGCTGGTAAAGAATCTGGCACAATGGGCCCTTGTGGCTCAACTGGTAAAGAATCTGCCTGCAATGCGGGAAGATCCCCTGGAGGGGGAAAGGCTACCCACGCCAGTATTCTGGCCTAGAGAATTCCATGGACTGTATAGTCCATGGGGTCACAAAGAGTCGGACTCGACTGAGTGACTTTCACTTCACAATAGCTTATGAGAGTGCTACACGAAGAACTCCCTTCAAGGCTAATTTTGCAAGTCCCACTAATCATTGTTGTCCCTAGGGTTTATTCTCTGGAAATAGGTTGTTTTTTGCCCTTGGCTTGTTTTTGTTTCCTTTGGTGTCATTAATCATGAAATAATAGTTTTCTAATAACATTGGCTCATTTAAAAACATATGGTCCCTTATAGTCATCTGGGAACATGAGCACTTGAGCTGAGATTTTAGCACACATGTCAGTCTCAAACAGTGGGCAATCTGTAGAGACACTGATGTTCATTTGGTCTTAGGACCCAATGTGAAAGTGATTTCCACCCTCAGTCATAATACTCTAGATGCCAAATACCTCTTAATTCTGAGACATAACAAAATAGGAATGATAGAGCATTCCTTAAGGCTTAGGTAGTTCCCTTTGAGCTGACTGCTCGATATCTTTTCAGAAGTAAAGAAGCTCCTCTACATGGGAACTTTCTCTGATATGAACCACACTCGCACTTGGCAAAATTAGGCCAACGCTGCTGAACATCTTCAAAGGTCATTAGTGGCTAGGGGTATAGGTATTTCTACCTCTTTATTTATTATTATTTTGGCTGTGCTGGGTCTTCATTGCTGTGCATGGGCTTTCTCTAGTTGCCCTGAGTGGGCTTCTCACCACGGTGGCTTCTCTTGATGCGGAGCACAGGCTCTAGGCATGCGGGCTCAGTAGTGTGGTTCCGGGTCCCCAGAGCACAGGCTCAATAGTTGTGGCTCACAGGCTTAATTGCTATGCAGCATGTGGGATCTTCCTGGACCAGGGATCATACTGGCGTTCCCTGTGTTAGAAGGCAAATTCTTAATCACTGGACCACTAGGGAAGTCCGTGTTTCTACTTCCAGATAGCCTTTTGCTTCGGATGCTAAAGACGTTTTTTAACCATAAACTTATTCAGTCTACCCTCTTAAAGGGCTAGATGCACACAAATGGAGCCCCACCTCTGTCCCTAATACCTGACAAAAGAGCATATCTGCACTTTGGTCCTGCTGGGAGCTAATCCAGTTAGGTCAGGAGCAAAGTTTGTTTCATCTCACCTGTACACAGCCTCTCACCAAGAACTCTGCTTTCCCTAGGTTCTCCAGGCTGACTTTCGTGTTTTCTTGTAGGCTGGGGATGTTCACAAAGAAAGGGACTCATATTTTCACAAATCTGTTTCTTCAAAGAAAAGGAGTTAACAAAATGTTTCTTGGCTCAGAAATGTAAACCTGTGAACCCCCCTGCCCTTCATTACTATTTAGCCATCACCACCAAACCCTATTTACAGAAACATTTATTTGCTTGTTCAGCTTTAATGTATCATGTTGTCTCTCCTGTTTTTAATAAAATACTTTCCTCTATGTTTTCTCAACAGCCAGATCTGCCAGTGAGCCTCAGGCTTTGGGAATTGAAGAGGTAAGAATTCTGAAATATTTTCTTCTAGGATCTTAAATCTAACAAGAACTTTAAAAGGAAAAAAACATCTTAAGTAAGCCTATAGGTGAAAGCATTTAACATGAAATGTTGATCAAGAAGAAACATTTATAGTCTTTAGCAATGTTGATTGTTGAAGGGGATTTAAAAGGGAAAGAAAAGACTCTCCTTAATGGTTATTAAAGATCAGATTTCTCACCAGAACTCCCCCTGCCCTCCTCCCCCCTTTGCCCAAACCTGAATTCGGAGACCCTTTGAGATGACTGCCTTAACAAAATGTATCCCTATGGCACCAACATGATTAACTGGTGTCACCCATTGAGGATAATGAAAGACAGATGTCAGAGTAAATTAGACTGGAGAACGGTAGGGAAAACCCTGTTCTTAACTGGTTTTGATGTTATAAGGGCTTTTCCAGCAGCAACAACAGTAACAATAAAAGGTCTGTTTAATACTGGTGGGGTTTCTTCTTGAAGAAACTGACTTGGCTTTTGAAGCTGACGAAAGTCATGTGAATCTAGCTATAGACTTGAAAAGAGTGAAAGTTACTCGGTTGTGTCCGTCTCTTTGCAACACCATGGATACATCCATGGAATTCTCGAGGCCAGAGTACTGGAGTGGGTAGCCTTTCCTTTCTCCAGGGGATCTTCCCAACCCAGAGACTGAACCCAGGTCTTCCGCTTGGCAGGCAGATTCTTTACCAGCTGAGCCACAAGGGAAGCCCTAAGGTCACCATATTGCTGAGGCAGGTGATAATGTATTTGCCCTCTCCAACCAAGACATAGTTCCACCTTTCGTCCTGATGTGGACTTTCCCCCCTATTTTAAAATTTAACTTCCTTATGATAAATTCAAGCATATACCCAAATAGAGAGGATAGCATATGAACCTCCATATCCCTGTCACTCAGTTTTCATAGTTATTGACTCATGACCAGTATTGCTTCTTTGTACCCTACCTACTTCTCTTCTTTCCCCATTGGGTCATATGGCAATGGCTTAAATATGGCTGTTGGATTTTTGATTGTTTATTTACATAACTATTACTGGCTACAGCAAAATACAAATAAAAAATAAAACCTACTTTTAACCTTAGTTTACTGAAGGTGGCCATTCATCCATTTACTCATTCAGCCAATATTTAGTATTTACTAGTGTCAGAATCTTCTTAGGAGAAGAAGTAGAGAGAAGCCTCATGCAAGGGAGACCAGTATATATCTTGGGTTGGGAATGATGGGCTGGATATGTAAGAATTGCTGAATAGAGATGAAGGAACAGAGGACATCTAGAAAAACTGCCAGGTTTCTCTTTTGGAAGATTCAGTGGTGGTGATAACTGGGCTACAGATACAGGAAGAGAGGAACAGATTCAAATCTGTGGAGTGGCCACATCCAGATGGGTGTGTCCAGTAGACTGCTCGTGGATGGTACAGAACAGTGGTTCTCAGTCCTGGGTGCACATCGGAATCTTCAGGGATGTGTTTGAAAGTACTGACCAGTTGAATCAGAATCCCTCGGGGTAAGGGTCTGAATATCTGCAGTTTTTAAGAGCTCCCGGGTGATTATAATGTATAGTCAGGATTGAGAATTTCTGGTCTAGAGATTATTAGAAGGAAGCTCTACATGTGTTTTGTGCTTTTAAGACCATGCATAGCTTTTGCTACCCCATAATGAGATTTTGTTTGAAGTGTTTAATGTCTTTCAGGTGAGGGCTGAGCCATCCCTACTTTCTACCAAATACTATTAATAATGAAGACTTTTAAAACAAGTACTTCATGTTCTCTTATCTGATTTGCTGTTGATTTCTTTCATACTAATGAATGTACTTTAATGTTTCAAATTAATTCAAGCGTATTTCTCAATGGGAGTTGCTGTGTGTTGAATGGGGCAATTCTTCATTGTATTCCTTGGTATCCTGCCCTTGGCTCACAAAAGGCCAGCGGCACCTTCCAGCAGTCTGGTGTCCAGAGTGCCCTAAGGACACATTGAGGCCTGTTGTGTCTTTACACACCTTTAAAGAAGTTATTTGTCTTTTTCACTCTTCTGTACAAGCACTTTTGCTTCATACATAATTACTGGTTTCAGTTATGCAAAGAAACTCCTTATATAACTGATCTCTGCTAACAAACTAAAGAAAGAAACTAAACAGACATTTAAAAAAAATATTGTTTTGCATTGTTGGAGGGATTTTGAGCATATTTGTTCTAGTACCAAATCTAATTTTTATGTCTGTATAGAGATGCAAATTAAGCAGTAGGTAAGAAATGGTCAAATATTGAGACTTAAAACAAAATACTGCTAAAGTGTTATGCAAATTGAACAGCAGTGATGAAGATGTATTCATTTCTTGTTTGCTTCTATAACAAGTTATCACAAACTTTGTGGATTAAAATAGTACAAGTATATTATCTTACAGTTCTGCAGACTAGGTTCTATAGAGATCTCACTGGTCTAAAGAACTGTGTTCCTTTCTCGTGGAAAGGAGAGAAAGAATCCTGGAGAGAATTCTAGAGTCCCCTTCCTCCATTTTCAAAGCCAACAGCCTTGCATCTCCATGTGTCTTTCACCCAAATTCCTTTTTCTGAACTGAGCCAGGAAGTGTTCTTTGACTTTAAGGACCCATGTAATAAGATTTGGCATATCTAGGTAATTCAAGATACTCTCCCCATCCCATGGTCCTTAATTTAATCGTATCTTCAAAGTCCCTCTGTCCATGTAAGGTTGTATATTCACAGGTTCCAGGAATTAGGGCATGGACCTATTTGAGGGCTATTATTCTGCCTGCATGCATGCTCAGTTGTGTCTGACTCTTTGTTAGCCCATGGACTGTAGCCCACTGGGCTCCTCTGTTCATGGGATTCTCCAGGCAAGAATACTGGAATAGGTTGCCATGGTTTCCTCCAGGGAATCTTCCAGATCCAGGGATTGAACCCGCATCTCCTGTGTCTCCTGCATTGCAGGCAGATTTTTTACTGCTGAGCCACTGGGGGAAGCCCATTATTCTGCCTACTACAGAGTAAAAAGGATGAACTGTTCAGAAAGGTAGAAATGCTTCAGGTAACAGAGATCAAATTATCTTACATTTCATTGTATAGGGTTGAGAAGGTTTAGGGTTCCCGAGTTGATTAAATGAGTTCTTGTCTTGACTCTGCAAATCCTGTTTTGTGGATACAGGCACTAAAGGCTTTTAGTTTTCTTGGAGTATTTGGCGTTGGATCAAGTGGACAGGTTGAAGTCCAGTGGCTCCTCCCTTGGCCAGACTTTCTGGTGTTGTGGGTGTGGCCTCTGAGGACTGTGCTGCTTTTGGCGTTTCTCCAGCTCTGGAGAGTTTGCCTAAAGTGTGCGAGTTCCAAGGTCTTTGAATAGCACCAAAGAAATGTGAGATTTTTATTTTATGCTGTTATGTCTGCCTGTCACATTATGCTATATTTATTAGGCTCTAATCTGTGGAAATTGGAGGAAAAATAACAATATTCTAGAATTTTCAGTTCAGTTCAGTCACTCAGTGGTGTCCGACTCTTTGCGACCCCATGAATCGCAGCATGCCAGGCTTCCCTGTCCATCACCAACTCCTGGAGTTCACTCAAACTCACGTCCATCGAGTCGGTGATGCCATCCAGCCATCTCATCCTCTGTCGTCCCCTCTTCCTCCTGCCCCCAATCCCTCCCAGCATCAGAGTCTTTTCCAATGAGTCAACTCTTTGCATGAGGTGGCCAAAGTATTGGAGTTTCAGCTTTAGCATCATTCCTTCCAAAGAAATCCCAGGACTGATCTCCTTTAGGATGGACTGGTTGGACCTCCTTGCAGCCCAAGGGGCTCTCAAGAGTCTTCTCCAAAACCATAGTTCAAAAGCATCAATTCTTCAGCGCTGAGCTTTCTTCACAGTCCAACTCTCACATCCATACGTGACCACTGGAAAAACCATAGCCTTGACTAGCTGGACCTTTGTTGGCAAAGTAATATTTCTGCTTTTGAATATGCTATCTAGGTTTGTCATAACCTTCCTTCCAAGGAGTAAGCATCCTTTAATTTCATGGCTGCAGTCACCATCTGCAGTGATTTTAGAGCCCCCAAAAATAAAGTCTGACACTGTTTCCACTGTTTCCCCATTTATTTCCCATGAAGTGATGGGACCAGATGCCATGATCTTAGTTTTCTGAATGTTGAGTTTTAAGCCAACTTTTTCACTCTCCTCTAGAACTTTACTGTAGTGGTATTTATTCTAGCTAATTTCTAAGTGTGGTTTAATTTCCATACATTAGGTAGGTCATCCCCACAAAGCATAAAACCATTGCTTGCCTAGTGAATGAAATGGATCACTGGATTATTTTTTAAAACCATCTCTGCAGTAGGATATAGCCAGAAATTTTTGATGGAAATTTTTGTAGTAGCTAATTTTGTAACGAGTCCCCTGTCTATCCTCTTCTAGACAGGTCAGCAATACAGATCTGAAGGTCAAACATAGGGCTAGCTGTAGAATAACAAACCATCCTGATTTTGTCCAAGACTGAGGGATTATTGGGGAGTTGGGATCTTTAGTGCTAAAACTACTAGAGTTCTGGGCAATTTGGGACAGTTGAGCCCAAAGATGTTTAAAAACAGCTCTGGTAGAAAGTGATTGTCATGCTGATGAATTGTGAAAGTAGAAATTTTGATTGAACAAAATAATGACAGTAACCTCCAGGGTTTGTGTTGAGCATAAGGATGAAACCTAACTCTTGAAAACTCTGTATCCACATACATATGTGTGTCCCAAGCCATCTTAGAAGAACCAAAATTTATGAAGTGTTGGATTTCGTAGCCCGCTCTTTCATTTTTCCAGTGTTACCTGTGTACCCCTGCATGTCTATGATGTAAGTAAGTGGGTGCATCTTATTGAAGACTCTTATTCAGCCTTTCCTCCCTTCTCCATAATGCCCTGCTCTGTCCTCAGCCACAGCACAGTCAGACTGAGAAATCAGGAATACTAAAGACCCTAAAGCCTCATTGATTATATTTCTCTGACATTTATTTGGAGATTTTTATTCTCTAAGCCACTGGTTCAAAGAGGTTGTAAGTGTACTTAAAAGAGCAATTCATTACCTTCCCCGGAACAGAATTTGACTTTTAGGAGCTGGTAATCTTTTTTTTTTTAATGTGTTTGTTTCCTATCTTCTAAATGTCTCTAACTGGTAAGTACAAGGAATTCTTTCTTTATTTTTCTTTTTCTTCCCCCCCCCAAAAAAAAAAATGATTGAGCACTGTCTGTTTTAGAAGTAAGATCTGGGTTTCTGATGAGAATAGGTCTTGAATAGATTGTGAGCTAATTCTGATATTCTTATCAATCCCTTTTTGGGATTCCTTCCTTCTAGGACTCTCAATCCTGGTTTCATTTTGTTAAGACTAACCTCTTTTCAGTTTTGAATCTCAGCTGGGTTGTTTCGTGAATCAAACAAACTCTAGAAGAAATGAAAGGAGATGAAATCCTTATGCTGATGATTAAATTCAGCTTCTTTTATTCCTTTCCAAAGAGAAATTACAGAGTCAATGTAAATAGGAGATCCAAATGACCCAAACTACTCTGCATGCAGGGTTTCTTTGGGGGTAATAGGAATGTTTTGGAACTAAATAGAAATGATGGATATGCAACATCTTAAATGTACTAAATGCCATTGAATTGTACACTTTAAAGTGGTCCATGATTAATTTCATGTTTTGTGAATTTTTACCTCAAAATAAAAATGTTGAACTTCAAGAGGAAGGAAAAAAAAAGACTATTTCTCCCTATTCAAATTCTGCAGGAAATCTCCTCCATTTTAATACACTCATGTTTTTAGATTTATAAACCAAAATTGTTGTCCTGTCCTGTGCCATTACTAGGAGAAGATATTTGGACTTAAAAGTGTCTGCCAGCAGAGCCAGTCAGGAAATTCAAAGAGTTAAGACACTAGTTGTTTATTATTAAGATACATATTTTTGTTTCTTAATTATAAATGGCCTATAATTTACAAAGCTGATTGCAATAAAATTTTTTTTTGAAGTTTAACAATTTAAAACACTGGACTTTTTCCACCTCTCATGGGATAGAAGTTAGATCAACTAAGTTGGAAAGTTTTTTGATACCCTGTAGTAGCGGTCTGCAATTGGGTATGACAAAACAGAAAGAGTCCAGATGTTGCAACTTTAATGAAATGTGAGCATGGTAACAAATTTCATATATAGAAATGTCTTTTATTAAAACATCTCCTTAGATATTCCCAAGTGCTGCCAGCTGATCAAAGTGAAACAGGCATTTATTTTAAGGGATGTCTACATAGGGGTAAAATGGTAAAACTTTAAGGTTTTTAATTCCTTCTAGATTTAGAGACAACTTTTTTGACCTTTTGCAGAGATGTAACTAGGCAACCAGTATAGCACTTAGCTGGTGCACAGCATCCAAGCTTTGTAGCTGTTGCATCATTTTTTAAAAATGCTATTTAAATCTGTCTTTTAGTTTTGGCATATGCTGCCATGTAACCTTTAATTCCTTAGAAATATCATACCAACCCTCTGCTGTAAGATAGAATGGTTCCTAGAAGCCTAGCATCCTCTGATGTTAATAAACAGCAGTAACAGAGTAGAGAGGTAGCTGAATGTACTGTTTTATAATTGGACATTAAGAAGGTAGTTTTTAGTTTTGGTGTGTAAAGGTGTAAGAATTTAAACCCATATCCTCAGCAGCTGGTTATGAGCATTCCTCACAATATGATGAATGGAAAATGTACTTTCATAGAAATTAGAGCTGGCTTTTAGTCTAGTGAAGTGGACTTGACTTTGCTGGATAGGTGGTAACCAGAAATACGTAGTTTGATCAATAAGCAGGAAATATTGAAAGCTTCTTAAGTGTCAGATTCTATATTAGAATCTGTTCTAATTGAACTATGTTCAATTTCTGTAGTAACCTTGTAATTTTTCAATGTTTTTTTATTATGAAAGGAATATGTGTGTAAGATTTTTAAAAATTTGAGTAGTAAACACAGGAATAAGTAAAAAAGAGAAGTTCTTCCAAACACCAACTTATACCCCACTCCTTGGAGATAACCACTCTTAATAGTGGTCTTGTGTGTCTTCCAAAAATTTTCCATCTCTTGGTTAATCTGTACTGAGAAGGTACGATGAGTGCCATTAAACCATTTGTTTGTAAACTTCTTCGGGACTAAATCTTTTCAAGACACCATTTGATGATGCTTAAAGAGTGAAAATGTCAGAACCAATGTGATGCTAACAGAGGGCTGGTGGTAGGGAGAATGATGACTGAAGACTGTTACTGTGTAGTTTTAGCTTCTGTAAGATTTACATACAGAATGCAAGTAATAAACCTTAAGGTAGTTCCTTATCATTTTCAAGGTCATCTGGAGTATGTTGCCACCCTTTATCCTTTGGATGACCCCGTGATGCAGAAATTGTTTACTTTGCTTTACAAAGAAGGAAGCTGTGGTTCCCAGAGGTTAAGTAACTTGCCCATGAACACAGATGATAAGTGACAGGAACAGGACGAGAATCTGAGGTCTTTTCCAAGTCTTGAACCAGACTGCACTGCAACTGTGAGGAAGAGAGGAACTCTGTAGGGTCCCCGTAGTGAGAGGCCAGAAGTGAAGAGGGGGCGGTGTTAGGCTTACAGTCTGAAGATCCAGTTGTGAAGTCGTTCTGATTCTGCTCCTTGGGCAAGATGCAGTCCATATACCCTGCTCACAGTTCCCTAACTGGCTGTGTCTATTCCTGTTTTGTACTGGCCAGAGGAGTTGGCTCAAAGGGTGGGCATGCAACCCAGCAAGGGTCAGTAGAGTCTTTCTCTGAAATTTTTCAACTCCGGTTGAGAGAGGAGAGGTCCCATCCTTTCCTGCCTCAAGGTAGTAAGAATCACTAAGGCCATGTTTCAGTCTCCTGAGAGAGTAAAGTTTGATGCACAGAGGGCAAGCAAAAGAAAGAAAGACAGAGAGGTAGAGGGAAGGAAAGAGAGCCCAGTGAGAATTGGAGTCCATCCATCCAGTTGAAGTGAGCCAATATAGTCCCATTTTTTTACTTAACCTAATTCAAGTTGCTACTGAAAGAATCCTATTATTTTGGGGCCTTAGTTTCCTCTTCTGTAAAATGGGGGTTTTAATATTCTCTGTGAAACACTGTAAAGGTGAACTGAGATAATGAATAGAAAAGTTCTTTGTAAATTTTAAAATTCTGTACAAATGCAAGATAGTATTATTCATTGATATGTTGTATTAAGCTAGGGAAAAGCTGAAAGAATGAAGCTACCACTCATTTAAAAAATAAGAGTTGAGAGCTTTGTAAGAACCATCTGGTGTTATGTAGAAGTAAATGAAAGCTGCCAGAATTCCCAGATTTTCTTTTGGTATCCCTTTTCAAATACTCTTTAAGTTCTAATAAATACCCATCATAAATACAGGGGTAGGTCTTTCCTCACTGGCTCAGGTTAATCCAGTGAGTTCCTCTTTTCTGTCTCCTCTCCTAATCTATGGTAAACACACACACACTAACACAAAGCAAACAAAAATCAACAAAGCATCATATTAATATTTCAACATTTTATCCTTTTCACTTAAAAGAGCTTTACAGATTTTAAATGATATTTTGGCATCATCGAAGAAAATCAACCTTAAAGTAGTTATTCTGTTTAGTTATGACATAGTTGAGGCAGTTCTTGGGGATGGGAGGTTAGTTTGGGGCTTAGATAGGATCAAAATCCATCTTTTACCTTAATAGACATATCTTTGATATATAAACTCTAATCAAAGTCTACTTGAGATTGTATCTGTATATGATACTATCTCTCAATGAGAGAAAACAGGTGGCACCTCTGAAATCTGTTCTCTTTCCTTGATTTGCTGTTTAGGCAGTTTTTATTGTAACAAATGTATCTTTCTTTATATTTGACCATTGAAACAGAAAGAGTGGTTTAAAGTCTCAATCTCAGTGGAATGTCATATGCAGAAAGGTTAAGGCACCACAGAAGTATGATCAGTAAGTGTAAAGAAGCATGACATAGCAAACTGGATGTCAAACATCTCTCATATTTTAAAAATCTGAGAAATACATCCACCACCTTCACTGTTCTTACAAATCTATACTTTTGCCTTACAGAATTGCCAAGGCAGGAAGGGCGAATTGGTGCTGTTTGACCACCCTACTCCACATCTCACCTTGCTGTTACTTATTTTTGTCTGGGCTTGATTTCAACCCCATGAATGTCAGTGTTTTCATATAAACTGAGAACTTGGAATAAGTTCTTTTTCTGAATAAGCATAGTCTTAACCCTCAGAAACTGTCAGTTGCACTGAAAGCAATTGACATACTTAAGTCAATTAATTTTCAGTTCAGTTCAGTTGCTCAGTCGTGTCCGACTGTTTGCGACCCCATGAATTGCAGCACACCAGGCCTCCCTGTCCATCACCAACTCCCAGAGTTCACTCAGACTCACGTCCATCGAGTTGGTGATGCCATCCAGCCATCTCATCCTCTGTCGTCCCCTTCTCCTGCCCCCAATCCCTCCCAGCATCAGAGTCTTTTCCAATGAGTCAACTCTGCATGAGGTGGCCAAAGTACTGGAGTTTCAGCTTCAGCATCAGTCCTTCCAATGAACACCCAGGGCTGATCTCCTTTAGGATGGACTGGTTGGATCTCCTTGCAGCCCAAGGGACTCTCAAGAGTCTTCTCTAACACCATAGTTCAAAAGCATCAATTCTTCTTAGGAGAGCTTAATAAAGAGAATATTTATAAGGACATGAACAGAGTTTAGGGAAACCACAAGGGAGGATGTACCTTCTCAGGGCTCCTTTACCCCATTAGACCTGGAGGGATGAGGGCTAGGAGGAGAGGACCCTCTTGCGTGGAACTGTGGCCTCCAGGAAAGGGCTGTGGCCTGATTATAATGATCCTGCCAGCAGGGGTGCTGGGAAACAAATACCCTGAAATAATTCTCCTCTCTCCTTTTATCTGCTTGTGCTCACTGTTGACCAAACTCAACTGGAAGACAATGAACAAGGAAGCTGGCTGCCGAGTCCACAGTTTAGTTTCTTAGGGTGTAGAGCCAGGTAGAATGAATGGAGAATGGGTTTGGAGAGGCAAGCAGAAGATATCTGCCACAGTTAATCATCATTGTGAAGGTCTTGCATGAAAGAAATAACACCCTCTTCTCCCCCAAACCTAAGCTGTCTTATCAAAAAATTGTTTTAACCAACTCACTTTTTCATTAATTGTATTTAATCAGTTTCCTAGTCCATGTTCAAAGGGACCCAGATGCGATTGGTAGCATTTGGAGAGACTTCTGTTGTTTGTGTGGTAAAAACATGATCAGGAGGAGGTAAGGAGGTGATGAAGCCACCCTCGTGCTTGTCCTGCTCAGACATGGGATGGCAGCCTCAACTCAAAGTTCAAGTTTAGAGGAAGAGGTGGTGAAAAGTAAGTAGACACCTCAGAGAAACTCTGAATAGTCCACATTCTTGGGCCTTTCATAATCAAAGGAGGGACTTCTGTCCCCAAGAAATACAGCATCCACCTCTGGTGGTTTGAGTAGGCAGTTTTCGTTTTTGTCCAGCTTGCTTTTAATCTCAGATGAATTATTTTCACTCCTTTGACCTAGGGACCAGGATTATTTGCCTTGATCTAATCCAGATTAACCATTCTGATCCACTGAGAATGAGTAAATCAATTGAATCGGATAAATCTCCATAATTGGAAAGGTATTTGTGGCAGCATAAAATGATGGGCAAAAGAAAACAAATTTGGAGTACTACCCTAAAGCATACAGTTCTGTGGACCAGAAACTCCCTGGCTTGGGAAATGCCTGAACCAAGGATCCCAAAACAGAGTTGGGTCTGTAACAGAAACAGTGAAAGGCAGTGTGGTGTAATGAAAGGGCATGGATTCTGAGATCTCAGCCTGGTACTGACTGTGACCATCTTGGAAAACTTCTGTGCTTTCACATTCTCACATTTCCTTGTGTGTAAAATGAGAGTAATTTAACTTGTTACAGAATTAACTGAAACCATATCTGCAAACTAAAGGTAGTGTTTTCCATATGCTCACTTTTTTTGGTGCATGCTTAGTTGCTTCAATTGCATCCAATATTTTCCGAACTTTTGGACTGTAACCTGCCAGTCTCCTCAGTGCATGGGATTCTCCAGGCAAGAATACTGGAGTGGGTTGCCATGCCCTCCTCCAGGGGATCTTCCCAACCTAGGGATCAAACTCATGTCTCTTGTGTCTTCTGCACTGCAGGCAGGTTCTTTACCACTGAGCCACTGGGAAGCCTACTTTTTTGGGGTGGTGGGAATGGTATACTCTGTTATTAAAAAATAGTGTCTTTTAACAGCTCTGTTGAAATATAATTGACATGCAATATAATGGACATATGATGAATGATACATATTTAAAGTTGAATAATATTGGCTGCATACATCCATGGAAGTATAGCCGCCATCAAAACAGTGAACAAACCATGTAAAAGTTTCTTCATGCTCAGTAACAATCTCTCCTTTCCCTTCCCTATCTTCAGGCAACTAATGATCTGCTTTCTGTCACTCTAGAAGAGTTTGTATTTTTCAGAGTTTTATGTAAATGTAGATATATATTATATTTACTTTTGCCTGGCCTCTTTTGCTAACATAATTACATGGAGATGCATCCATGCTGTATGTATCAATATTTTATTCCTTTTATTACTGAGTAATATTCTAGAATATTGGTATGCCACAATTTATCTGCTCACCTATCAAAGGAGTTTACTTAATTATATTTTAATTCTATTTCCCTTCTTCTTCGCTCAATGATAGTATAAGAAAAAATTTTATATCCCATGTTAAGACTGCTGACATTTCTACTAACATAATCTAGGAGTAACATGATTTATAGGAATGGAGTGTAAAAGCAGGTATCACCGTAGTTGTCTATTAAACCCAGGCTTAAGTTTAGATCTGAGCTGAAGGCTAGTTCCTTCTGCTTTCTAGACTTTCTTTTGTTCTTTATCATAAATTAGCAACCCAAATGCCCATCAACTGATGAATGGATAAACTTATGGTATATCTATACAATGGAATATTATTTGCCATAAAAAGGAAGTACTGATTTATACTACAATATGGATGAACCTTGAAATCATTATGCTAAGTGAAAGAAACCAGGCACAACAGGCTATGTAATCTATGGTTCCATTTATCGAAATGTCCAGAACAGGAAAATCCTATAGATACAGAAAGTAGATTCATGGTTGCAGGACCTGGGGTGGGGGAGGGAAAAATGGGGATTGATGGTTTAAAAACTATGGACTTTGTTTTTTGGGTGAAGAAAATGTTCTGGAATTTGATGGTAGTGATGGATGCACAATTTTTTAATTTTCTAAAATCACTGAATTTTGTATACTTTAAAAGGGTAAATTTTTATGTGCATTGTATTTCAACAAAGCTGATTTTTTACAAAAGCAATCTGTGCAACTTTGCTGAAGGAAATGTATTCAGGCACAGCAATTAATTTAATTTCCCATTTTTCACTTGCTAAAGAGAAAACTTGGAGCTGCTTACCTCATTGATCATGCTGCACCTGCATTTCCAGGTCGTGAGCATGAAGTGGAACTTTCTAGCATGAGGAAGTAAAAATGTCGCATCTGTAAATAAATCATGTTTGGGGAGGTAGTTCAGTATCATACTGTTTTGGTTTACTTGAGATGGTGAAGGGCCTGGAGCCACTTTGACTTTTTTGTCTTTTCCTTTCCTTTTAAAAATAACATGCTTTCAGATTGTCTAACCACTCTTTCCTCTAGCCTTAGTTAACCAGATACAGGATATCCTGTGGGTAAAACATCTTAGCTAAATCATATTATTTACCAAACTCCTAACAGCAATAGACAGAACAGAGTGACAAAGTAGACGTCCAAATATTCAAAATAATCCTTGGGAAAGGAAAGAAGCCAGTAGCATAGAATCGCAGTGATTCAATTAGAGGAACAGCTTTGGTTTCCAGCAGCTGTGGAGGATGGGAGTAAGGACAGACTTCCTCCCTTTCTAATTGTCTTCCTTCACCTGGTAAAACACCACCTTATATAGAAGGCTTTTAGCTGCTCCCCTGCTGTGAATCAGGACCAACATTGTAATATCTGGAAATAGAGCTTCATCTGGTCTGTTCCCAATAAATCAGTGTTTCCTGGGTCCTCAAGATTCGTAGCCGAGAAATGGCATGTTTTCCCCCTGCTTTTGAAAATCTTACTGTCCGAAACTTGAGTTTTGGTGTCATGTAATTTAAATTAGAAAGTAAATCAAAGGATTACCCCAGGGTGAAAGTAAAACCCATGTAACTCTTACCCAGAAATGTTCCCTTTGCTTTTTGCTGTGATTTAACAAAGTTTTCCCAAGGTGATTTGAAAAACTGTATGTCAGTGTGTGTGTTTATCTTGGATTTTCTGATACAGTCTTGCCAGTTTCTGGTGCACTGCAAAAATTGTGTAAGAGAAATTTCCACTTTACCCTGACTCTGGAAGAACATGACTCCCAGCGCTGTTTCTTTTGAGTATTACTCTAAAATTATCTGTTCATTTATATATTAAACATCTGCAATGCAAAGCATTCCTGTAAGATGATTAAGTGACTTCTCTAGTAATAGGATGGGCTTTGTAGGCATGGGCAAGCATAGCTCTAGATTCTGTGTGCACATGTGTGTGTGAATGAAACATACCATACATCCAGAAAATATATGGATGTATACACATATACACATTAAAGACTATTAGTGAAACATACATACGTTTCCTGACTTTTCTCCCTATCTTTAAAGACTCCCGTTTGCTTCTTCCAGCCCCTCCTTTCTCCTTCCTGGAAAGCCATAACCTGGATTATTTTTCTTTTACCTGTCATTCCCCTGCTTTTTCTTAAATTGTTTAGTGTCACCTCTTTTTGAAATGGAATCATACTTTTTCTTTGGCTTAGATTTTTACCCAACATTGCTGCTGCTAAGTCACTTCAGTCGTGTCCAACTCTGTGTGACCCCATAGACGGTAGATATATCAGAGAAGGCAATGGCAACCCACTCCAGTTGCCTGGCAAATCCCATGGACGGAGGAGCCTGGTAGGCTGCAGTCCATGGGGTCTCTAGGAGTTGGACACGACTGAGCGACTTCACTTTCACTTCTCACTTTCATGCATTGGAGAAGGAAATGGCAACCCACTCCAGTGTTCCTGCCTGGAGAATCCCAGGGACGAGGGAGCCTGGTGGGCTGCCATCTCTGGGGTCGCACAGAGTCGGACACGACTAAAGCGACTTAGCAGCAGCAGCAGCAGGTAGATATATGCCCCTGAAGTTCACTCATTTTCCCTGCTATCTAGTATTAATTAGTACATCAGTATTTCTTCCTGTGTATGAAATATCCCACACTTTTTCTGTTAAACCCATTTGGGACATTTGGGTTGCTTCCAGTTTTTTGCTCTCATGAAAATGCTGCACAGTACACTCTGTACATGTGTCTTAGTCCTCACCCAGGAGTTTTTCTAGGATGTATACTTTGGAGTTCAGCTGCTAGGTCATACGATATGCAATGCTCAACTTTATTAGGTAATGCCAAGTCATTGGAAAGTGATTATACCGATTCACTCTTCATTAGCAGTATAAAAGTGTGACTTTTGCTCCACTTGTTAACACTTAGTGTTCTCTGAATTTTTGTTTTTATTAGTCTTATTGCAAATTCTGAAATTTGTTTTGGTTAACAAATATTTGGTTGGGTTTTTATTTTGCATCATCTTATTGAAAGAGACAAGAAAATAAATGTGTTTGTTCACTACGTTTGATAAAATTAAATGGACCATCGCTAGATTCTGCCAATAGGTATATTTCCAAGTAATAGCCAGCCTGAGAGTCTTGTTCCTTTCCGTTTTTTCTTTATTAGATATTTTTGATATGCAAAAATTTCAACAAGTAAAACAGTGAAGAGATGTATGAGGAAGCTAATTTCTCCTTTCCTCTTTTACCCTCCCCCCAGCAGGTTACCAGTGTTAATGCTAGGGTGTATCATTCCACATTGTTTTCATATTCATAAATATGTAATAGACTTATGTTAGATTGTGACGTAGATTGCCATTTTATTAGATCAAAAAGAGTTGAATATCAGCAATTTCATACAGTTCAATCACTCATGCACACATATCCAATCTTTGAGGATTTTTCAAATGTAAGCATTACCATGCAGCTGTGTTTTCATGATAAATGTCACAGACATTCATCCAGCTTATAGGCATGGCTCTCATTCACTCATGTTAATGATTGCACCATGTTCACTCCTCTGTGCCTGTGGAGAAAAATTAACATCTCCCTTGGTTGGCTTGTGGTTCTTCACCCTGGTTGAATCCCAAGACAGGGGAGCAACAGGGGGCTGAGTCAAAGGACACATGTATCTCCAATTTAAAAGTATATTGCCAGATTCCTTTCCCAAAAAGTTGTAACAGTTCAGGTTTCCATTAGCAAATATGAGAATGCTTGTTTTCTGTATTTAGTCATCACTGAGTATTATTACTCATCTGGGTGAAAATTGGTATTCTATTTTCATTTATATTCCCATGAATTTTGGTGAGTTGAGCCTGTTTTCACTTTTCATTGTTCTTTTGCATTCTTCTGTGAATTGTTATTTCATATCCTTTGCTCATGCCTCTTTAAGATGATTTGACTCCTCAGTTTGTTGGGAGCTCTTAGTTTATTAATGATAGTAATGTTTTGTTTGTTCTATATAATACAGTTGTTTATTTCCCAGTATATTATTTGTCTTTGATTTTGTTTACATTATATTTTGCTTTCCAAAAATTTTTTAATATTTAGTCACGTATATCTTTTTCTTTATGGTTTCTATCTTTGGAAGGCTTCTTCTGTCTAAGCCAGTACCCTTCTAATTCTTCTTCTAATGCTTGTATTTATTTATTTATTTAATATATGTATATATATATTAAATCCATCTGAAATACATTTTGTACATGGTATGATAGTAGAACTTTATGTTCTTTCAAATGTATAGCCAGTCTGATGGCACCATTTATTTTATTTATGGGTTCAAATGCAACTTTAGTCCTATATTGTTTCACATATACATCTATCAATTTCTGTACCTTGTATTATATTTCCTGGGTCTGTTTTCTATTCCTGTATCAATATGATACTATCTTGATTATGATAGTTATGTTTTAGGCTTTAATATATAGAAAAGCAACTGAGTCCTATTTTACTCTTCTTTTAAAATATTTCTTGGTATTATTTGGCATTTTTTCCCATATAAGGGTTAAACTGATTTTGCTTCAATATAAAATGTCATTGGAGATTCTGCTTAAGACAGAATTAAAATTATATATTAATTTGGAAAGGATTAACTTTTTTATATGCAGTTTTTTCCATCCAGGAATCATGTCTCTCTGTTCAAGTCTTATTTTATATCTTCTAAAAATACTGTCGAATGGTTTTCAAATAAATACTGAACTTTCTTCTAAAATGTGTTCCTCAGTATGTAAGAGTTTTTATTTCTTTTGGAATTGGAAATTTGGTTAAATGGTTAGATAAAATATAAATATAAATAACTTTTCTATTCTTAAGGCTAAAACTTATTCTCAGGCTAAAATACAGAGGAGTCCCTAGGTCCCATCTCCAGGGATGGATGTGGTAAGCTGCCTTAAAGACTGTTAAAGAAGAGCTTTGTGCCTCTTGACCTCATTCCCGCTTTGCTGCCATGGGGCAGACAGAGGCTGCGCTCTGAACTTTGTGTGGTTAGGCACGTTTCTTCTCTCAGTGCTAGATTGGCCGCGACTTATTTAAAGGTGGGTCTTAGAGGAAACTAATGACTGTATTTACATTTCTGTTTTCTTTGAATCATACTTTTATCTGTTTGCACAGAGGTTCGTTTGAAAATAAAACCTCAAGATATGAAATAGATGAGGAATATTACTTATTGGATAATAACTTATCATCAGTTTAAAAAACATCTACAGTACTCCTGTATTTACTTTTAAAGGCTAGAGTTTACAAGTAGAAATATTTTTACTTCTTGGAAAACAGTAGCCTAAGTGGCAGTGCAGACAGCCTTCTTCATATTAAACCCATTAAAATGCCAATGAAAATGTCACAAAGAAAAATTTTCAATAGTACAACCTCAGTATTCAGAAAACAAATCAAAGAAGAGTTTTCAAAATAATTAATTTTTAACTGTTACAATCACAAGGAACAAAATTACAAACAAACAATAAACTTTAAAAGTGTCTGATTCAGAACAACAAAGTCTCAGAGTTCAAAAATGATTCAACTATGCTCTAAATGGTAAGAAAGAAGATATAAAGCAGTGGCTCAAAGGCCATGTAGTGAAATTGCAATACTATAAATAAGGACATGTCTAGAAGTAGTAAAGAATACATTGATAACTGCTAAATATCAATAGTTAATTAGAGAAGTATTCTTATTAACTACTAAATGAATTCCAAAACTAGGTTGCTTAAATAAATGTGCATAGACAGTGATGAATCAAAATAACTTATTTCTAGAAAATTGAGCATAGTATTTCAACTTAAAAATAATAAGTACTTGAGCCAAGAAAAGAAATACATTTTGAAGAATCAATAATTTAAGGTAAAAGTATTTTCAGAATTGATTTGGCCTATAAGTGAAAATGAATACCCCGAGAAAGATATCAAGACATTTACTATTCATATCTTCAATCTTCTGTGAAAAATAAAATTTAAAACATTCGAAAGAAAGTCCAGATAACTTTCAAATAATGATTTCAGATGCAGCCACAATTAAGACCATGAACTCCCCAAGGAAATAAAACAACATCTGCAGTTCTTTTTATGGAAAAGAATGATCCAGGCAAGATATCATTCATTTGGGAAAGCTAAAGAAAGATTTTCACATATCCCACCAACCCCAAATTATCACTGACCTTACACTTTGACCCAGAACAAGAACTTCATATTGTGGCGGCCTTATCAACTAAAGATGGGAGAAAACATCAACTGAGGAGAGATCAGTGCTTCTGACCACATCATCCCATTTCAGAATAAGATTGTGATCTAAAGCTTAAAAGGAAGAAGGGAACTAGTATTTAGGGAGCACCTACTATGTATCAAGTTCTTTACATTTTTTTATTTACTCTTCAAAAACCCTGATGGTATAATCTCCTTGTTTCAGATGAGAACACAGTCTCAGAGAGGTTAAGGAACTTGCTTTGATAAGTGAAAATGAAAGTTGCTCAGTTGTGTCCAACTCTTTGTGACCCCCATGGACTATAGCCCGCCAGGCTCCTCTGTCCATGGAATTCTCCAAGTCAGAGTACTGGAATGGGACGCCATTCCCTTCTCCAGGGAATCTTACCTACTCAGGGATTGAACCCAGGTCTCCCACATTGCAGGTGGATTCTTTACTGTCTGAGCCACCAGGGAAGCCCAAGAATACTGGAGTGGGTAGCTTATCCCTTCTCCAGGGGATCTTCCCAACCCAGAAATTGAACTGGTGTCTCCTGCATTGCAGGCAGATTCTTTACCAGCTGAGCTACCAGGGAAGCCCTGCTTTGATAAGTAGTAGCACTTGAATTCATGTCTGACCGCACCCCCCCCCCCAAGAAAAAGCAGAAGTTTTAGAGTAACAGTTAAAAACTAAGAATAAAATAAGACAGGTAAGGGCTGAAACCTGTAACTCAATTTTTTTTTTCTTGCTTATGCAATAAAAGTCTAAGGATATGATGTTTCTTGTATGGCTATACGTAGAAAACAACAGAAAAATGAATTTGATGATTGTCATGATTGTGTGTGAGTTGGTGTACAGATGTGGTTTAAGTGAAAATCATTTTACTCAATGCTTTCCAACAAATTTCAAAAGAAAGGAGAAAGAAGTATATATACAGTGTTTAATACCAATGGCATGTATTAAGCATAAATAAGAAATAGCAAAAACAAGATGAACTAAAGAAAGATAGTTGATTGTCCAAACATAACAATCATAACAGATATAAAATTAATCTGCACAAAACAGATGTACTTAAAAGTTCATTAAAATATAAGGCAGAACTATGATATATTAAATTATAAGGAAATGGAGAATAATAATATCTGAGAATATCACAACAAAATGGATAAAGGGGGAAACCTTTAGAAGCATAAGGAACAGCGTTGTGGTTTTTTTTTTTGCATTCGTGGTCAGTTGTGTCTGACTCTCTGCAACCCCATGGACTGTAGTCCACCAGACTCCTGTGCCCATGGAATTTTCCAGGCAAGAATACTGGAGTGGGTTGCCATTTCCTGCTCCAGGGGATCTTCCCGACCCAGAGATCAAACCTGCACCTCTGGCACCCCTTGTGTTAGCAGGTTCACCACCATGGCTCTTTACCTCTAGTGCCACCTGAGCAAATAATGTCAAAATGTACAAGTGGTGACCCTGGAGTGAGGTCTCTTCTTGGTGAGGCAGCATTCCAGGAATGAAGGTTAACATCATTGGGTATAAACCAAGAGCCCTTGGGCCAGGGAAAAGCTTTGGCCTTTTGAAATTTAAGAGTAAATGTTGTATACCTCTGGGTTTACTGAGTAGAGTTGGAGAGCCAGGCTTTATCTGGAGTGAATATAGTTGAGTCAAACCATTCATTTATAGTTAGGAAATGTATACATTTCCTTGGCTTAATCATCTTTGGGAAGAAAGAGACTTCCTAAGGTCATACAGCTGTAAAAGTGATGGCTCCTGTGGCTAATAAGAATGAAGACAGATGTGGGAGGCAGGGTTATGTCACTCACAACTCCAGGGGGGAGTTGTGGGAATGAAGTTGTGATGTGAAAAGGATAATGTTAGAATTAAGAGATGTCTGTTGAGCAAGGTTTATAGATGGAATCAAGTTTGCTGTTGAATCAGAACTCTCATGGTCACTTCAAGAAGGAGAGATGGATTGAGAAGTTTAACTGATGAAAAAGTTACTGGCTGGGTAAATGAGTGATTAAATTTGCTTTCCAGGGACATAAGCCTATTTGTAATATGGTCTGTATTTCCCTGAGGAGATTATCACCAGATTGCTTGAGTCCCTGTTTATCTGGTTTTGGAGGAGGCAGGGAACTCCTTTGGTGAAAGGTTAGATGGAACTCGTTGGGGTCAGGTAGACGGAGCATGGCTTTGGCCCTACCACTTTGAGGCCAGGATCTTATAGCTTATAACAACTGCATGTCCTGCAATGTGTTGAAGGAATAATGTTTTAAAGGAAGACCATGGGAAATATCTGCATAATAATGACGTTCTTTCCTAGTCCCGCCTTGAAATGAAGTTGTTGGGAGGCAGGTCAGTATGAAGGGAGAGAGACTCTCTGACTATGGATTTAACACTCTGAGTGTTCTCTATAAGGTTCTTGCTCTCAGGGTATTGTTTCCATTTATTTTATTTTCCATCTATGGCGCTGGTTTCTCAAGTGAATTGTCTGTGAACTGTGGTAACCTATGTTAGAGACCACAGATTCTAGTTTACAGATCTCATATTCTGAAAATTTTGGAGTGGTATTATTCCAACCTTTGAGGCTAATATTACTGCTTACAAATGATTGTGAAGTATTTAAATTATACAGGAAAGGACAGAGAATGTCTTTCTTTCTAAGTGGTTCTTTTGAAAGACTTGCATGAATAATTTTAAGGACAGAAATAGCCCCTGGATTTAGGTTTTGCTGGGTCTGACGTAGATGTGTGTTGGGGTAAGTATAGGCAAGAATACCACAGATCTGGCCAGGAAGAAAGATTGTCCCCAGAGTTCTTTCCTTGCTTCCTCATCCCTGTTTAATAAAAAGTGAAAAATACAAGAAAGTAACATGAAACAAAGCTGAAAAGATAACTCATTTAAAAAAGAAGGGACTTCCGTGGCAGTGCAGTAGTTAGGATTCCATGTTCCACTGGAGGCGACACAGGTTCTATTCCTGGTTGGGTAACTAAGATCCCACATATGGCAGCCAAAGAGAGTGAGGGAGGGGAGAAGTAAAGAAGAAAAAGAAAGAAAAAATTGTGAAAATAATAGCTCCAACAAAAGCCCAATGGGCAAAATGAAATAGCCACAAAAGACTAGGGAAGGTTCTTTGTCTGAATTAAAAATACCAATAACAACAACAACAAAAAATGTTAGGAAGTGCATTGAATACAAATGTTCATTTCATTGCAGAGTCCTTCAGTTCTGTAAGTCTGCAGCCTCTGCCACCACAGCGAAGCACTTACCAGACAAGTGCTGCTATGGCCAAGTCACTGTCCCTTGCTTTCTTCTTATTTTATTTAAATTGAGACATAAATAACATATAACACACTGGTTTAGAATGTACGACATACAATGTAATGATTCAATGTGTGAATATATTGCAAAAGAGTCACTAAGATAAGTCTAGTTTACATGCATCACCATACAGTTACAAATTTATTTTTCTTGGGATGAGAACTTTTTAAGATCTTTTTTAGAAACTTCAAAATATACATTACAGTATGGTTAATGCTAGTCACAATGCTGTACATTACATCCCAGAACTTATTTATCTTGTTACTGAAAGTTTGTACCTTTTGACCATCTTCACCCATTTCACAACCCCCCTCCGCACCTCAAGCAATCACCAGTCCGTTCTATCTATGTATTGGGGGAATTTTTTTGTTTTATAATTCTACTTGTAAGTGAGAGCATGCTGTGTTTTCCTTCTCTGTCTGACTTGTTTTACTTACCCTAATGCCCTCTGAGTCCATTCATGTTGGCGTGAATAGCAAGATCTCATTGTTTTTTATGGCTGACTAATATTCTATTGTATGTGTGTGTATCACATTTTCTTTACCTCTTCACTGATGGACATTTGGGCTGTTTCCTTGAACGTCTTTGCTTTTGTAAATAATACTGCTGTGAACATGGGGATGCAGATATCTTTTCAAGATAATGTTTTTATTTCCTTTGGATAGATACCCAGAGAAGGAACTGCTGGATCATATGGTAGTTTTACTTTTAATTTTTAAAAAAAGATTATTTATTTATGGCTGTGCTGGGTGTTCGTTGCTGCACACAGGCCTTCTCCATTTGTGGTGAGTGGGGGCTAGTCTCTAGCTGTGATGCATGGACTTCCTGTGTTGTGAAGCATGGGCCCTACATGCACGGGCTCCAGTGGCTGTAGCAGGTGGGCTCAATAGTTGGGGTGCACATCTTATGGTTGGAATATTCCCAGGCCAGGGATCAAACCCACATTCCTTGTGTTGGCAGGTGGATTTTTCACCACTGTATCACCAGGGAAGCACCTCTTTTTAATTTTTTGAGGAACTTCTTCCTACTTTCTTTGATAGTCCACTACAGCACATAGACATTGTCAACTCTGCCTTCTAGGTCCTAGCTGCGATACCATGAGGATTTGGTGAAAATGAAATAGAAAGGGTGATCCAGACTGCTATATAGGATAACCCTTAAAATTCTGTGTATTTACCCTTCAGCCACTGTGAGAAATGGTGGGGAAAAAGGGGAAGGAAGGGTAGTGTGTGTATAAAATCTCCATCTCTGACAGTGCCTTGTCAGCTTTCTGGCAACCTGTCTCTACTCTAGAATTCATCTTCAAGGACTAGACTGTTTCTGAGACTTTCCCCTGTCTCTGCTACATGCTTATGGTCTTGAAAATTAGCTGACAAATAAGCGTTTGCTTCAAGGCTCTTTGAGGGGTACTCAATGTCTTTGCCTCTCCCAGCACATTTCTGCCCATCAGCTTTTGCTTGGCCTTGCTTCACTAAGGTTTGGCCATTCTCTGGTTGAGCTCACAGCCTCTGAACAGCCTCTTTCCTGGGACTTGAGCCATCCCTAGCCCAGGCCTAAGCTGGAAGGAACTAAAGCAAGGATGGTACCAACAGTAAGGCGGAATTATTATGATTTATGACAAAATTAAAGGTAGAGAAAGGGAAATAAACATCTTGGGTTTTTTGAGGTTTTTTGTTTTGAAATTGTGGTAAAATACACATAACATAAAATTTACCATCTTAACCATTTTTAAATGTACAGTTCAGTGATCTTAAGCACATTCTCATTGTGCAACCATCATCCACTTCCAGAACTCTTTTCATCTTGCAAAACTGAAACTCTGTACCCCTTAAACAGTAATTTTCCATTCCTTTCTGCCCCTAGCCCCTGGCAACAGCAATTCTACTTTCTGTCTGTACAAACTTGACTATTCTAGGCACCTCATATAAGAATATGGAAAGTGGAAAATGTTAGTCGCTCGCTCAGTCGTGTCTGACTCTTTGCAATGCTATGGTCTGTCCATGGAATTCTCTAGGCAAGAATCCTGGAATGGATTGTCTTTCCCTTCTCCAGGGGATCTGCCTAACCCAGAGATCCAATGTGGGTATCCGGCATTGCAGGCAGATTCTTTACTATCTGAGCTACCAGGGAAGTCTATATTGGAGTATATATACAGTATATTTGTTCACAATAATTTTTTTGTGACTGGCTTATTTTACTTAGTATAATGTCTTCAAAGTTTATTCATGTTATAGCATATCAGAATTTCTTTCTAAGTCTGAATAATATTCCATTGTGTGTATGTGTGTATCAAAGTTTATTTATCCATTATCAAAGTTTATTTATCCATTCATCTACTGATAGACACTTGTTTGCTTCCAGCTTTGGGCCATTGTAAATAATGTTTGCGTATACAAATATCTCTTCAAGACCCTATTTTTGGGCATATACTTAGAAGTGGAATTGTTGGATCATATGATATATATATTGCTAATTTTTTGTGAAACAGCCATACTGTTTTCCGTAACTGTATCATTTTATATTCTCAGCAAAAGTACGCAAGCAAAAGCATATTAGTGTCACTGAGCATCTTTTCAAGTGCTTGCTGACCACTTCTGTATCTTTGGAGAAAAGTATATTAAGTCATTTGCCCATTTCTTAATTGGGTTGTTTATTATTATTGATTTGTAGGAGTTTTTTATATATTCTGGATATTAACTCCTTATGTGATTTGCAAATATTTTCTTCCACTTTATGAGTTTTCTTTTTACTCTGTTAATTGTGGGCTTGGCTGCACAGAAGTTTTAAATTTTGACATAATCCAATTTACTTATTTTTATTTTTGTTGGCAGTGGAAAATATTTTTCTCAGACATATAGGACGTTTCAAAAGTATATTCTTGAACACATAGACACTTTCAATAAGGTAAAAAAGTTAGAAAATATATGTCATAGTTTATGAACATAATACAACTCACCCAAAAGTACTTGTAGTAAAAATTCTGTATATAAAATAATTAGGTCATAGGCAAGAAGTGCAAAGAGAGAAATTTATCACTTTCAGGATTGTTTGATTCTTTATTTCTTCTGGGAAATAAAGGAAACTGTTAATCACATAGGAAAGAGGAGGGGCTAACATATTTGAGAATGGGAAGAAGGGAAAAGGCAGTGGTGTTTTGAACCATCTGCAAATTGACAGGTGATTTGCATATGTTGTTTTACTAATTTCTTATACCAGGCTTGTGAGGGAGACAGTGCTGTTGCGATTCCACAGGCCAAGGCTTGATATCTTGTACAAAGCGACAGAGTTACTGAGCAACAGAGCTGGGATGGGAACCCAAGACCTCTTTTTTCCCTAACCCCTCACCAGGTGAACTAATAGTTAAGTAATAGTTAATTACTTTATGACAGGACACTTTATGGAATATAGCAAAATTATTTTAAAACTAATTGGTGAGAATTTTCAAACTATCAAAAAATAGCAAGGATGATTTAAAATGTCTCACAGTTCAGAATGGTGTGATACAGAATTAAAAATGGAAACATAGATTATTGTGACAAAGAAGACCTCAAGAATAAGGCTTCATATATGTAGGATTTAATATTGAATACTCTTGAGTATAAACAATTATTGGGGGAAAAGCAACTCATCATTTATCAAGGCTGTGAGTTCTATAAATCCACGTGTAGAAAAAGTAATAGACTGGGGTCTGACACTTGCCGGTAGAAATTTCGTTTGGCCAGAGATGGGTGTGTATCTGTGTTTGTGTGTGTGTGTGTATTTGAAGGCTCCTATGTGGAACATTGAGACTACAGTTTGCGAGGGACTCTCCATTTCCTTAGTATTCTCATCTTATCAAAATTGCATCTTTGTCCCTGCCTGGCCCCTTTGCCATTTGGGCTTGTGGTTTCTGATGTGTACTCATTCTCGATGAGTGAGTCTCATAAAAATGAGCAAAAAATCACAGTCACCTCAGGTCTTGTTAAAACACAGATGGCTGGGCCCCACCCCAGAGTTTCTACTTCAGTAGATCTGGGATGAGGCCCAAGAATTTGAATTTCTAACAAATTCCCAGATGAAGTAAAGTCCCTTGACCTGAGAGAAGTACATAAATTGAGCAACTTTTCTACTTTTAAAAGAAACTTCTATATTGCAGAGCAGTTTGGATTCTGCTGAATCTAATGATTTTTTTTTAAACGGGTCTACATTTTTATGGCTTTTTTTAAATTGCATTTTCCTAGAAATGTATTTTTATTAAATTTTATAGAAGTATTGGTCCACGGGGATTAAAAATCAAAAACAAACAAGTGAACCAAAAACATGTCCAGAACCACAGAGAGTTTGAGAAGCACTGTCACCAGAATTATGACCAGCTGGCATTTCCCTTGGTGGGATCACATGTTCTGGGGTCAGCCACAGCTTGCAGGCCTAGAAATTTGATCTAGTTGAAGAACCAGAGTTGATTGAAGTCACAACACAGACACACGCTGTCAGGTTCTACAAAGAACTGGAATCTAAAACCACATGCCAATGACAATTTACTAATCTACAATGAAAAATGAAACTACAAACGGGCTGAGTTACTCATGTTGGCCTGACCAGTGAGTCAGTTCCCTGCCTGAGAAACCTTCTTACAATCCAGAGGTTACTCAGTGAGCATGAAAATGGGGGAAAGGGAGCTCAGTATATGGTTCGAATGTAGGTGGCATCAGGCTGATCACCTAGTGAAGACATAGGCATGTACCTCCCCTTGGTCATTGCTTTGATGGACGGACGTTTACTTATGAAGCTTCCACTGCTGGCTTGCCCATTTCCCCTTCCTAACTGACAGGTAATGATATTAATTCAGTCAAGTCACTGCCATCAGTCTAGTCAGATCTGTCTGAAAGTACGTAATTCTGTCTCTTTGTTGATGTCTTTGCAAATCTCTGCTGCACCCATTAAGCTATGACTGTCAAATCAATTCTGAAAAAATTAAAAACATGAATCTCATCCAAATGCATAGTGAGCACATGTCAAAGAGTTAATTAGCTCATTAAAGGAAAGAGTGAATGAAAAAATTGATGTAAGAAGTATGTATCGTCTATGAGAGAAAGAATGCTGAAATAATATTTTCAAGTTATATATAAAACTGGTTAATATCCTATAAGGCAATAAAGACATAAGCTTTGGGGTTGTTTTTTAAATCAACTAATGTGCATCTCTACCAGAAAAAAATGCCATTTGTAATTTACCGATTTTCTACAAATGACTGTCTAGCTTTACAGAGTCAGGCCCTAGTCAATAGTAAGTAGAAAAAAAAAAACAAAGCTGTCCTTACAGTGATCAGATGAGCTTTTTAGACAATGCTCTTGTGTGACATTGAAGGGTACACAGTAATCATTCTTCCTTATTTCTGAGTTTTGGAAGACTTTTCTTAACAGTCTTAATAGTTTTACTCTCAGAGAGCTATCCCGTTTCCTTGTCTCCAAGTTCTCTGAAAGAAGAGAGATCATCCGGGGAAGAGCAGAGAGAAACTGCTCGGTCACTGAACTTTCACTGTGCTCAGTTCTTCCCAGCCAGTGGGACTCGACCTTAAAGAATTTGGATCTATTGGTTGTCTAATTGCAGAAAGAGGAACTCAGTATTCACAGTGTGCCTCCTGGCATTTCAATGTTCTCATCAGCCGACTTTGGGCTTGGTTCATTTGGGTCAGATATTCAGCCAGTGCATGCAGAGTTCAAATATGGAGCAATTTAAGGATGATTCCAGTGTGTTCCTATATCCTGCCAAGTTGACCATCTAAAGTATTTGGGAATGTTTAGGATCTGTTATCTAAGCAGGTGTCAAATCTGCAGGAATTATGTTTCTGAATAATCATTTCATGTAAAATATGTCTTTCAGGGTAACTAAGGCTAATCATCAGCTGACACAGCAGAGCTGCATTGAGTGTTCAAATGCTGCAGTGTTTCGTATCAGTTGGTGAAGAGAAATTATCCTTGGTTGAGGTTATAAGAACCTAACAATGTTGCCCATCAGTGGCTGTGGAGGCAGTAATGGACCTGGGAGGAGTGCCAACTAGAGGCTGGTGGTCTGGGGGGCAGTAGGAGAGGCAGGTCCTCTCTTTGGCCCAGGGCTCCCTGGAGTTGCAGTAGTAGCAGAGCAGAGAGGCCATCCAGTAAGCATTGGCATCCAGCTCTCTGCCTGCAGGGAAGGGCCTGTAGCATGCCTAGCTGCAACAGAGACACCAGAGTTTTTATGACTGCCAGTACACGGTGACATCATTGATATGGATCTATAGTTTGAACAAGGGCATCACTTAGCTAAGTGACAGCTACATCAACTTAAGATCACCACAACAATTTGTGAAAAAAATCAACAATTGATTTGGAAATTTCTAGAATATTTTGGTAAATCATTTTCTGTATAATATATCATTTATGCATATTTTAAAATGTAGTTAATTCAGCAACTAAAAGGGATGTTAAATATATTTTGGTTAAATATTTTTGGCTTATTATATATTAATATTTTATCTTGCCAGTTGTTAAATATTTTGATTATGATTCATTTCTGGCTATTTAAAGTTAAAATTATTCAACTTAACCATCAAAATTAAGGAAAAAAATTAATTGGGAAGCTATTGGCATTATAATAGGTAAAGATTTATTGTTTGAATTTAGATAAGTGCTTATTCAGTTTAAGAGATGACACAGCCTCCGGTAATCAGACAGCTGAATTTTAATAGGCAGTTTGTAAAAAAGTAAAGGCCGGCAGAGGGGAGGTTCCCCAAGGGCAGAAACTGTATCTGAGTAAACCGGGTCTCTTGGTTGCCTAGTAGGCACTTGATAAATGTTAATTGACTAAGTGAATGACTGAATCACTATATGAAAAAGCTCTTTACCCTCACCAGTAATTACGTAAATACTAACTAAAACAATCATGAGATACAACTTCACAGCAATTAATTTAGCAAATTTAAAGAAATAGAAAACCAGTGCTGAAGAAACGTTGGGGAAACAGGAAAGCTTGTCATCACTTTCTGAAGGGACTTAGTTAATTTATAAAGAGAAGTCGCTCAGTTGTGTCCGGATCTTTTTGACCCCATGGGCTGAAGCCCACCGGGCTTCTCTGTCCATGGGATTCTCCAGACAAGAATACTGGAGTGGGTTGCCATTTCCTTCTCCAGGGGATCTTCCCGACCGAGGGACTGAACCCAGGTCTACCGCATTGTAGGCAGACGCTTTACCATCTGAGCCACCAAGGAAGTCCTCAGTTAATTTATAGTTACTAGTAATCAAGGATGCTTACTTTCTTCACCCATTTCCTGAGGAATTTATCCTCCGGAAAAAAATGTTTAAAAAACAATGAAAATTTTCTTTAAAGATGTTTATTGTAGAGCTATTTAAAATAGCAAAAAGTGAAAGTCATTCAGTTGTGTGTGACTCTTTGCAACCCATCCATGGAATTCTCTAGGCCAGAATACTGGAGTGAGTAGCCTTTCATCTCTCCAGGGGATCTTCCCAACCCAGGGATTGGAAGCCATCAAAACATTTGACAGCTCGGTGGAATATTGTACACTCATTTAAAACGATACATATGAGAATTTCATGGAGAAGTTTAGAAGAAATGTTAACTAATACACATATTCTATTTGCAGCCATGTTTAAAAACAAAACATCTATTGAATAAAAATGTGAGAGGCAGTGGAAAGCATCCACATGAAAAGCTGGTAGGATGTCTTTATTAATAAGCTCCTTTCTAATGGATGAACAAGAAATCTTACAGAAATATTTGCCTCCCTTACAGATTGCTAATATAGAAATTACCACAGATCATTCTCAGCACATTAAAATCTAACCCCAAATTAATTTTCTCAAAACTGGGGATTGTTTTCTCTTTGCAATTTACATTGCTCCTACAGATTCATGACACATAAATTCAAAAGGGTGATGTGGGATAGCAGTGTTCAAAAACAATTCATGGTTTGTAGGAATATTTCTGGGAACAGAGCACAGTTGTTCCTTTATTTGCAAGTTCCGTATGTGTGAATTTGCCTACTTACTTAAATTTATTTGTAGTCCCCCAATCAAAACTCAACAGCACTTTCACAATCATTCACAGGCATAAGCAAAGGAGGAAAAATCTGAGTTGCTCAACATGTATAGTCCCAGCTTAGGCCAAACCAAAAAGACACTCTGCCTTTTTGTTTCAGCTCTCATACTTTAAACAAAGTGTTCTTTTCATGGTCTATTTAGTGCCATGTTTTTCACATTATTGTGCCCTTTTTTAATGCTCCCCAAAACATAGTGCTGATGTGCTGTCTAGCACTCCTAAGTGGAAGAATTCTGTGATGTGCCTTATGGAGAAAATGCATGTGTTAGATAAGATTCCTTCAGGTATGAATTGTAGTATTGTTGCCCCTGATTTCAATATTAATGAATCAACAATATATATTAGGGACTTTCCTGGTGGTCCAGTGGTTAAGACTTCATCTTCCAAGGCAGAGTGTGCATGTTCAATCTCTGGTTGGGAAGCTAAGATCCCACATGCCTCAGGGCCAAGAAACTAAAACATAAAACAGAGCAATATTTTAACAAATTCAATAAAGACTTTAAAAATGGTCCTTATAAAAAGCCAATCTATATATTAGATAAGATGTGTTAATAAACAGAAACATACATAAAACAAGGTTATGTGTTGATCAACTGATCAAATATTGTGACCCGAGTTCCCAGGAACTTAATCCTGTATTTCCCCTGGATACAGTGCTTCAGTATTTGCTCGCTTTTTTTTATGGCAACTTAAAGAACATACTGCCATGAACAATAAGAATTGACTGTATATGGTTCTAGTGGGAGCAGAGACTTAATGTATTCATATTTGGTCAGGTATCATCAGTGATATTGAAAATCTTGGGCAAAGTGGGAAAAGACATTTGTTTTTAGGTTATTGTAATTTTTGCTCCTCCTTGGCAGTGGGCACACACCCTTCCAGACCTGCATCGTTTTTAGCCTTTTGTAGAGTTATTCAGATCTCTTTTTTTTCCCTCAAAGATCAGCGAGAATATTGTTAGTTAAGTAGTGTAGACATGCACAATAAATCCTAAGGAGATGGCAAGAACCTCAGAAGATGTATCCAGTAGTTTTCTTTATGTCCCCACAAGATCAGAAACTGACAAGTACTACCAATTCTGTAGCTGGGGAGAACTCAGTGACATGGTGGCTATGACCTGAGTCCTAATCAGATGACCCACGCTGGACATAGTGAAGACTCAAACCTCGGAGAACGGTGCTCTGTTCCCAGGTCTACCCACTGCGGGCATTCTTAGTTAAAGCAGTAGTAACTAACTTGGGCAGTTGAAGCAGTAGCAACTAACTTGGGCATGAAATGAATTTACCAAAAGAATAGGTAACATTCAAAGAATCTCTGGGAGAACTGGAGATCTTTACATATGGAGCATGCAGAGTCAGACGTGCACCCAAATTATACCGTAGAGCTGGTCCAGAGAAGACACTACTACTGCTTCTATGGGAGGCAAACACTGGGGTTCACACTGGCAGCCGACACTGGGAGCTTGAATTCTGCTGCTAAACTGCTGCCATAGCTGCCTCAGAAAGCCCAGAGTAGCTGCCATCACACCCGCATCCAGCAGATTCCATTCTCCACGTTGCTTGCTTCCTTTTCAGATTTCTAAGCAGCAGCTTCGGTGATGTACCTGTACAATGGATTTTTTTTTTCTAATTTTTATTAAAGTATAGTTGATTTAAAATATTAGTTTCTACTGTACAGCAAAGTGAATCAGTTACACATATATCCACCCTTTTAAAAATTCTTTTCCCATATAGGTCATTACAGAGTATTGAGAAGAGTTAACTTTTTTTCCCTGTGCTATACGATAGGTCCTTATTATAACAGTTATCCGTTTAATATGTAGTGGTGTGTATATGTCTCAAAACTTGGGAAGAAGCAAGGAGAAGGAGGAAAATGAATGATAAAAGTGCCTTACCATCTTGCACAGTCCTTTACAAAGAGGGCTTCACTTGTGGTGACTCAGGCCACCCTAGAAACAGACACATTTTCTCTCACCCTTCTAAACCAGTAAACACAGAGGGATTATTGCTGTCCCAGGTCCACTAAAGTTTCTAGAATCTTCCATATGAGGCAGGAGTTTCTACTCCCTGCCTTTCCTACACCTGGCCCTCAAAGGCCATACTCTGTTTCTTCTTTCCTCCTCCTTCCTTCTTTATTTTACAATTTCATATGAAATTTTCTTTACCCAGTAGGAAATATGGCATTATGATACATTTTGTATAGCATACTTTATAATGAAACTGCTCTTCTTCTAAAATGTGTATTCTGTAAATGTAAATTTATGCACAGAGCATGATTTGCTTTAATCAATGTACAAGATTTTCACATTCAAGCAGTGAGTGAAACAATCAGAATGCAGTTACATTTCAGTGGAGAACAAGAATTTTTTTAATCTCCCTGTAGCATTTCTAGAACAATGATTCTCAACATTCAATTGGAAAAGCCATATTTTAAATAAAATTTTACAAATCTTAGTAATAGTATGTAATAGAAGCCAAACTTTTAATATCCAGCTCTTAATTGAAGAGTGTTTCTAAATGAGTTTGATGTATCACACTGTCATCTGTGTATTCTTATGAAAACAGAACAACACATAGGTATAGAATATACTTTTTGCGCAGCCAGTTGTAGAACCCTTTGTGGGGACTCTGACTTTGTTATTAGGTCACACCAGAGGCACAGGCATGGCATTTCCTGGATTGTAGTCAGGCCGGCGTCCACTGCCAAGTCTCCTTGGGCCAAGCTGGCAGCAAATTGATGGCGTCTTGGGAGAGATTGGTTCCCCCTGCCCGAATATGCTGGCCTTGCTTTCCAGCCTCTCACTGGCTTTTGAGGCGGTGGTTCATACACGTTTGTTTGTTTTTTTTTTTTTCAGTTATGCAAAAATGCCTACTACATATGCAAGCCATTTAGAAACAGAAAATAAAAATCATTCCTAGAATAATTTAAACAGATGCTTATGACTGGATTAAAAAACCATTAAGAACAAGGGTCTTGAAGCACACTGACAAAGCAGAAAAGACTATAATGGTGAAAGCTCATTTCCCTCACTGCACTGGACATTGAGCGGAATTAAACCCACGTATGAAAGCAGTTCATTTCTTCTTTCATCAGAGAGCCTTACTTACAAGGAAATAATGGACAGTTCTTTCAGCTCTACTGTTCTTTTCTCTTTGTTATGGATGTCCTCTTGTGACTTTCATTTGAGTCACTATCTGAGTCAATAAAGTAATGGTTTAAAAGATGGAAAGCTTTTTAAAAGCACACAATTTTAACTTGAAGGTCTGAGACCAAATCAGTTCCAGGCTCTGGTGACCTCTGTTGCAGTCAGTCCCCCTTCCCTGATCATTATTGGACCCCTCGTAAGGACAGAATAAAATGCTTGATACTGACTTTCGTTGCTGTTGTTACCAGTTCAGGGTTGATGCAGGGTGAGAACCAATGTGAGATTAAGTTTAGAGCATAAAGATGGTCATTTAAAATGTGATACGTGTAGACTGGGAGACAGGCACTAAAAATCACATAGTTGATTGGGTCCTGTATTAGTTTTCTATGGTTACGTAACAAATTAACTCAAGCATGGTGTCTTCAAACCACAGGCGTTGATTATCTCACAGTGTCTGTGAGTCGGGCATCTGGGGGCTGCTTAGCTGCATGTCTGGTTCAGGTGCTCTTAGGAAGCTGCAGCTTAGGTGTCAGGCAGGGCTGCAGTCACCTGAGGCTTGACTGGACAGGAGGATCTGGTTTCAAGATCATTCATATGGCTGTTGGCAGGAGGCCTTATTTCTTCAACCCAGAGGCCTCTCCGTACAACTGCTCGTGACATGGTTTCTCCCAGAGCGATGGATCCAGGAGAGAGAAAGCCCAAGACATAAGCCATAGTCTTTTAGAAGTAACATATCACCATTTTGGCCACACTCTGTTGGTCTCTCAAGGGCATGAGTACCAGGAGGCAGGAATTATTGCAGGTCCTCCTGGAAGCTGGCTACCACAGGTCCAAATGACCACCTTTTTGAGGAAGTACAATTGGATAGCTACATTCTTCATAAGTCTAAGAACAGCTGCTTGATCAAGTTAATAATAATCATCTCTCATATTTTGAAAACAAATTTTATATCTTGGTTTAAAAATGTAGACTATTAATATTATAATTAAGTAAAATACAGTTATAAAGCTTGTAAATAAGAGATAAAGGTGTACCATATAGAAGTTTAAAGTTTCATATAAACTTATAATCACAATAGTTAATATATTTATGTCTCACCATAAAAATGTATTTATTTTAAAAACTATAGTTAATAATACTATATAACACTATAAACCACAGTTAATAGCATACATTTAAATGTCACTATAAAATAAAATTTATCTTAAAAACTTTTTTCACTTAGTAGTATTTTGTAAATCTCTTTCACCATTAAGATATAAGTTCATTATTTTTACTAGCTGCATAATATTTTATTGAATGATCGTAATAGGATAACTGTATCAGATTATCTAACCATTTCCTACTGTTGGACAGTTGTTTTTCTCTCATCTTTTGATGAAATAAGAATCATGTTTGTAGTATATCTTTGCATGTGTACATGTGTGCTCAGTCACTCAGTCGTGTCTGATTCTTTGTGACCCCATGGACTATAGCCTGCCAGGCTTCTCTGTCCATGGAATTTTCCAGGCAAGAATACTGGGGTGAGTTGCCATTTCCTTCTCCAGGGGATCTTCCCAACCCAGGGATCAACTCGTATCTCTCACATCTGCTGCACTGGCAGGTGGATTCTTTGCCACTTTAGCACCTGGGAATCCCATATCTTTGCATGCTGTGTAAGAATTCTGCAGGGTAAAATTTCAAAGTGAATTCATGAGTAAAAAGGTATGTGCAGTAAAAATTTAGTAGATACCACTGAGTTGTCTGCTGAAAACCATGTACGTACACTCTTTCTAATGGTGACAAAACCCCTGCCTTCTAATGTCTGCCCTATTTCCCTTTGCTGCACTTTGCAGTGATTTTGAGGAAGGTGTTTCATTTCGCAGAAGTCTGACAGAAAGGAGAAAGGCCTGCAGTGAGTCCAGGGCAACCATCAGGGAGAGTGAAGAGGAGCCATGAATGGCTTGTCCCCAGGTAGCAGAAACCCCTCTGCACATAGATCCAGAACCCGAGTTTGGCTTCTCCACCTTGAGTATGCACACTGGGAATGTGTATCCCTTGCTGAGATAACTCTGACACCTTCAGGGGTCTGTGCATCGGTGAGGACAGGAATAGAGTAGACGAGAAGAGTTACAGAAAGCAGCTTCCCCAGTTCTCGTCAACAGCCTGCCACCATTCCTGCTGAAAACCTCACTATCGCTTTGCTTGACACCTTGAAATCAAATTATCTGAGAAAAGTAATTCATTGATACCAGCCACTAATGTGTAAGTTGAGGTTAATGTTTCTCATTAGTTGAAGAGACCATTCATTCATTGATTCATGGGTTCATTCAACAAATAATACCTATTGAGTAACCCACATAGTCTCTGGGTATATAATTGTGATCCAAAACAGGCATCAACATGGAACTGTCAGTCTAATGGAGAAGATGGACAATGATCAAATAATTCCAAATTCAGTTACAAACTGTAATTCTGTCTAGGAATAAGTCAGGGAGGTGGAAATCTAAAAGATGAGTTGAGGTCAGTAGGGTTGACTGCTAGACAGAAAAAAAAGTAACAAAAAACAGAGCTGCAAAGGCCTTGAGGTGGGAAGGCCTTTGGCTGTTTGAGAAACTATAAAAGGCCAGTGGGGGCATAGCGAGAGATGAGATTAGAATGGGTCCCAGGGCCAGGTCATGCAGGGCCTATACATCTCGCTAGAAGAAGCAGTTTGAAAAAAGAAATTCAGAATTTGGAAATGTTCAAAGAGGCAGACACAGGGATTGGAGGGGAGCAATGGACATTGGACTGGACAGGAGAGATGTCAATGGGATAAGAAGGCCCCAACAGCATCCTTAGCCACGCCCGTCCTTCCCCTCATTAACCACCTTGGCTTTGTAGGCAGAGCACTGTTGGGCTAGGACACCCTACTGCTCATGGCATTCACTGCAGGGAAGAGCAGACTTACCAGGGCCCTCCTTTCTACCCTCATGGACTTAAAAGTCTGTGCCCCACTTTGCCTTTCAGCCGCCTGGGAGGATTCCAACAAAAGTCCATCTTTAATTCTGTTAATTGAATTACAGAGGAAAGGCCCTAGTACATTCAGCAAACCTTAATCCAACTCCACGTAACCTTAGGACGCTCCATGTTTTAAAAAGCCCACTGCAGCATGCCTCTAAAGCAGCACTTAATTACATAATATGGGTCACCTGTCTACATGGAATTAACTGGCAGAGCTTCCAGAACAACCTACTTTCCCTCCCTTTGACCTCTAGTTCTTGAGCTTCTGAAATGCATGACTGCCACTTGAGCCAGTTCTGAGTCATTATGTAACAAAGAGGCGTAAGGTTGAGAACACCTAGCTTCAGGGTCAGTCCAGCGATGCAGTTGAGGGGTGAGAAGGGAATATGGTCGGGGGCTTGGGAACTGCGCTAGGGGCCTGTCAGTGCTGTTCAGCAAACTGATCAGCTTCAGCTTCTGTAAACACACAAGACAAAAAGTGTCCCATGGCTTGATTTGCTGCTTTCATGGTGTCATGCCTGTAATGTCAGGCTTTATTAAAACTTGTGCACATGTGTGTGTTTAGGGTGGGGACAATAAGTGAGGAAATTCTGTTATGGGGCAGGAAATGGAATAGTCCCTGAGCATAACCTTGGTGTCCCTGTGCCCTGACCTGGGAAGTCACAGAACTGAACAACCAAGTGTGTGTGGCCTGGGAGATCCACCGTCTGAGCTCAAATCCTGGCTTGGACCACTGCTCAGATTCTTAACCACTTTGCCACATTGGCTCTGGGCCGTGTATAAACTTCAGCTTTCATTATTATTGGGAGAGGGGTAAGAAAGGTTGGGGGAAATAGGGCAGAAATGGCCAGAAGAGGAAGGTGAGAGTACTAAACTCCCTTGGGCAGCTCTGTGAGCCTCTCTGCCCTCCACCACCACACCTCTGGCCCTCTTCACCCCCTACCCCTAAATCTCTTAATTCTAGTGGGTCAGACTAAAAACCAAGTATGACTTGAAAGTGTTACACCCTCACTGAAACCTCCCGAGCTCACCTAGGTGAGGGAGAGACTGTCCCTTTCTGCTGTTGCTACAGCTGCCCAGATTAGTGAAGGCTGCCAAGGGTCTGTCCAGGGGCTCCTGCCCCCATGGCCAGGGCAGAGCCCCTTTTGTGGATTGAGTCATGTCCCCTTTCATTAGCCAGAAGTGAAATTCTCAGAACAGAATTACAAAATTGACCAAATCTGACATTCTAGAGAAGAGTTATTCCCTGCAGGGTTACCACATAGATTCTTTCTTCTAATATGTCAGAGTTGTAGTATAAGGCCAAAGTTGCCACACAGGGGAACATCATATGGGCAGTTCTTCCCAAGAGTCTTACATCAGATATCTTGCTGCAGTCTGTATCTCAGATACTTGGCTTGGTTTTGTTTTTTTTCCCTGAGGTGGGAGATGGCCTAGGAAAGGCTAAAATAAATATTTAGATAAAACTGCTAAAGTTCATTCACTCTGCTGGGAGTTTGCTTAACCTATAATCTTAAGAGTTTTGCTTTCAAAGGGATGCTGCTGCTGAAATGTTCAGACATAGAGCCATCTGATATCTGCTGTCTAGTTTCACGTGGTGGGTAGGGAGGCAGAGAAGGCAGAAGTGACAGTTGTTAAATCTAGGTGGATGGTATATGGTTTTATTCTTTCAACTTTTCTGTATGTTTCCAATTTTAAAAAATAAGTTGGGATATCGTATAGTATTGCTCATATGTGGAATGTAAAAAAAATTATACAATTGAACTTCTATACAATACAAAACAGAAGTAGACCCATGGACATAGAAAACAGGCTTACAGTTACCAAGGAGAAAAGGTGGGGAGTGATAAATTAAGAATTTGGAATTAACATATGACATATATACTATTATATATAAAATAGATAACACAACAAGGACTTACTGTGTAGCAAAGGGAACTATAATCAATATTTGTAATAACCTATAAGGGAAAAGAATCTAGAAAATATATATCTGTGTGTGTGTAGCTAAATCTCTCTGCTGTACACTGGAAAGAAATGCAACATTGTAAGTCAGCTGTGCTTCCATTAAACTTTTAAAGTTGGGGGAAAATAGACACATATGAAAGTAAAGTTTAAGGGAAGAGTGTAAAACCACAGTTACTACTGATGGGATCTGTACAATGGAAGTGTGATACAGGGCTTGGTGGTCTTTTCTCCTGTCATCCACAGGACCAGCAGAGACCTAGAAAGGCTGTAGGGAAGGGAAGCAACAGATGGAAAAGAGGTGCTCCAAACAGAGAGATGAGTTTCATGGCTGTTAGTACTGCTGCAGAGCTGTAAATTTCTGTGGAGTGAAGTTTACAACCTTTAAGTAACATTTTTAGGTCTAATATTAAGATCCAGGCCTTCCATATGCCCTTGAAACTGATCCAACAACAACAAAAATTTTGCACGTATATATGAAATATTTTTTCATTGATGTGTTTCATTTCAAATATATGAAAAATAATGGAAAGAATGTCATTAAAAATTTATCTCTATGTGGTAGGATTAAAGATGCCTTTTATATTTTTCATATTAAACCTTTCTGAATTTTTCAGATTTTTTTTCAAGTGACATGTACTATTTTATAATCAGGAAAAAGTTGGTATTATATGAAAAAGAAATGTCATATAGGTATTAATAGTATCTCTGTTGTTTTCTATGTAGTTACATGGAAGCTATCCACAAGTTTCTATAACTATCCACCTGTTTCTATGTAATTTGTTTTCTATAATTACCACTATTAATAATCACCACATCAAGTGGAAGGTATCTCTTTTATTCAGAAATTAAAATGAGAAATTTCCAGAGAGTCTGTCCAGTGTCTTAACAGGAGTTGATAAATAAACCTTCGATGACTTTATGCATACTTTTAAAATTAGGAGTTTTAACCACCTTAAAAATTTGCTGAATTTTGAGGCGTTTTTCACATTTAATGATCTTAATGGTGCTTTGGCCATTAGCTACACAATTTCACCCTTACTTTCTCTTTAAAACTCTTGAGTAGAACCATCTTGGCCTGGTAACTTCTCTAGATGCAATTAGTCAGTCCAGTCGAGAATGTTATGTGCATTGACCACTGTTTGACTGAATTGCTCAAGCATTTCTCTTTCCCAAGATTATTTTCAGATTGAATCTCCCCAGTGGTTTCCTCAATAAAGACCAGTGCCAATAATTCATTTAGTTTCTTGACAAACATATTTTCATCCCTAGGCCCATGTCATGTCTACAAATAGCCAAATGATTTATTTTTAATTTGTATGAATGAATTTTATAAGGGACTCACAAAATTCTGGCCCAATTTCAAATTTTTACCCAATTTGCCATATTTAGTAGATCTATTTGAGCTATGTTTGGGTAGGAATTTCCAATTGTGTGCTTAATACTGGGAGTCACTGTTTTGAGTATAAGGTTCAAAGCTTTTTGTTTTTGTTCAGGGTTTTGTTTGCTTGCTTTTTTATGTACTTTGGCAGAAGGTACTTAAGTTGCCATCGTTTCTTGAGGATGTGTAGTGGTTCCATGTTTGCTCTTCTCTGTGTCTGTCTCCACTCTTATTCCAGCTAGAGGGTGCCAGATATGGCAGCATCGTTGCAAAGGGGTCATTGGGCAACAAGAAATAGATATCAGATCAAGGTAAAATGGAAGAGGATTGCCATCCTAGACAGCTTCAGTAGGCCCAAAGAGATGTGGATAAAGAAACACTGACCTCAGTGACCATCAGTTCAGTTCAGTCGCTCAGTCGTGTCCGACTCTTTGCGACTCCATAAATTGCAGCATGCCAGGCATCCTTATCCATCACCAACTCCCGGAATTCACCCAAACTCATGTTCATCGAGTTGGTGATGCCATCCAGCCATCTCATCCTCTGTCGTCCCCTTCTCCTCCTGCCCCCAATCCTCCCAGCATCAGAGTCTTTTCCAATAAGTCAACTCTTCGCATGAAGTGGCCAAAGTACTGGAGTTTCAGCTTTAGCATCATTCCTTCCAAAGAACATCCAGGACTGATCTCCTTTAGAAGGGACTAGTTGGATCTCCTTGCAGTTCAAGGGACTCTCAAGAGTCTTCTCCAACACCACAGTTCAAAAGCATCAATTCTTCGGCGCTCAGCTTTCTTCACAGTCCAACTCTCACATCCATACATGACCACTGGAAAAACCATAGCCTTGACTAGATGGGCCTTTGTTGGCAAAGTAATGTCTCTGCTTTTCAATATGCTATCTAGGTTGGTCATAACTTTCCTTCCAAGGAGTAAGCGTCTTTTAATTTCAGGGCTGCAATCACTATCTGCAATGATTTTGGAGCCCAGAAAAATAAAGTCTGACACTGTTTCCACTGTTTCCCCATCTGTTTGCCATGAAGTGATAGGACCAGATGCCATGATCTTAGTTTTCTGAATGTTGAGTTTTAAGCCAACTTTTTCACTCTCCTCTTTCACTTTCATCAAGAGGCTTTTTAGTTCCTCTTCACTTTCTGCCATAAGGGTGGTGTCATCTGCATATCTGAGGTTATTGATATTTCTCCCGGCAATCTTGATTCCAGCTTGTGCTTCTTCCAGCCTAGCGTTTCTCATGATGTATTCTGCATATAAGTTAAATAAGCAGGGTGACAATATACAGTCTTGATGTACTCCTTTTCCTATTTGGAACAAGTCTGTTGTTCCATGTCCAGTTCGAACTGTTGCTTCCTGACCTGCATATAGGTTTCTCAAGAGGCAGGTCAGGTGGTCTGGTAGTCCCATCTCTTTCAGAATTTTCCACAGTTTACTGTAATCCACACAGTCAAAGGCTTTGGCATAGTCAATAAAGCAGAAATAGATGTTTTTCTGGAATTCTCTTGCTTTTTCCACGATCCAGCGGATGTTGGCAATTTGATCTCTGGTTCTTCTGCCTTTTCTAAAACTGGCTTGAACATCTGGAAGTTCACGGTTCACGTACTGCTGAAGCCTGGCTTGGAGAATTTTGAGCATTACTTTACTAGCATGTGAGATGAGTCTCCCTGAATCTTCTTGAAGAATCCTTCCTGCTTAGGATGCCCAGGATGGAGAAGAAATTCGAATAAATGGAAACTGTTTTGACAGGAAGTTTGGTGAATCATCTTGGGTGCTGAGCCCCATGTAACACTATCTGAAAATAATGAGATGTCCTCAGTTTTTATGTAGCTAAAGCTTTAAATAGACTATGTGATTAATGTACTTCAGGTGCTTATCACTCACTCATTCATTCATTTGTAAATAGAATACCTAAATAAAGGAGTTTAAGAGAGCTCCTTTGTAGCTGTGATCTGGTGCGTCCAGTAACAGAGAGAAACGTTACTCTTGGCAGATGAAATTTGTTGGACAGATTCCCACTGGTTAGTTAGCTTGATCATACTTTATCTGAATATTGGTTTGGGGATTTTTTTCTAAGTGTAATTCAGGTTTGATTTGGAATTTAATATTGACCAGAGTCACTCACATATTCATAGCTTTGGAAGAAAGCTGAAGATAGTATGATTGGAAGCTCTTTCAGTAAGACAGGGGAAATGGACAAAAGATACCCATGGCTTCCTGTCATGGCTCACTTCCTTACCCTCTGCCATCAAGAAGTGCCAAAGAGCCTATTACTTCATGATTTCCCCCTTGGGTTTAACTTCAGGGCATTTCTTCCTATTTACGAGTTTGCTTTGCCTTATCAGAAAACTATGCAACTCTGGAAAGTACTCACTGTTGTGCCTCAGCTATTCAGAAACGTTGACCATGTTTAGAACTTGAAGTATATTAATCAGTTCAGTGATCTGTTCCCTATGCTCCCTTTCATCTTTGTTCTTTTCTTAGAATAAGGACTTAGAATAAGGACCTCATCCTTAAAGGACAAGAGCCTTGTCAAAGCTGTTAACTAGCTTATGGGTAAGAAAGGCAAATTTATGTTTTATCTTAATGTGCCTCTGCTCCATTATGAGGGAAAAGGAAGCATTTGAGTCTAGCAATTATGACTGGCTTATAATGTGTTTTGTTCCTTGTAAACTGCTACTGCCTCAAATAAAATGAAAAGAACAAAGAGAGTAAATGAATTCACAGAAGACATCTAAGTTGCTCTCAGGATATGGGGGGATTTAGAGAAGCAGCAGGAAAACAAATTAATCCTGGGATAAGTGGAAAACTAGGGGGAAAGGGGTAAATATGATACATTAACAGCTGCTTGTTCTCTTCTGCAGTAGACTTGTCGCTATGGGGTGGGGCTCACACCACTCTTCAAGCAAGCTCCAATCCTTGCCAATGCCTTCCTTCCTAGCTAGATTAAAGTGATATTTGTATTGGGGAAAAAAAGCTTTCTATGAATGTTAGGCCCTTAATATGATTTCTCCTGAAAAAATATTAATATTTTTCTAAAATGTTTTGTGATGAAGTGCTATTTGGAAAAATTCACATTGTTCTGAATTAGTTCTTTGAAAGGAACATATACTTAGCATGGATTAATCATTTTTGCATGCATTTGTGAAATAAAGGTCATGTTCTTAGAACTTTGGAACCAAATGCTATACTCTTTTTCTCAGGTAGGAACACACTGCAGAACTCCACCTCTGGGCTTTTTCATTCCCCTGGGAGTGTGACAGTAGGTGACAAGGAACAACAGTATTTATTGTAAGAATAACCTATAATTACTGTCATTTTTAGAGGAGGCATTAGAAATACAGAGGATACAGTGGAGCTGTAAGAGAGAATATAAAACTCAACCTCAAAGATAAATTCCTTGAGAACAGGAACTCTTCCTGTTTATTTCTTTGTTCTCTACTGTACAACATACTACAGAGAGTAGGCATCAAATGAATAAAGAGTGATTCAGTTAATGAAATCAGGCATCCTTCTATCTACGTAATCACTTTATTTCTATATGTAAGTTCCTTGTGTTGAGTGGTAGCTGATAGTGTTTAATAAAAGACGAATTTTAGCTAGAAAGCCATGTTTTAGCTCTATTATTATTTTAGACAGAAAAAAACACGGAGATTGAGTGGGCGCTGGAATGTCTCCATTATTTGCCCCCAAAGATGTATGGAATAGCTGAGAATAGTGCCCCGTTGGCAGAACATGGTAGGAAAATTTGCATGTTGGCTTCCCACAAGGACCTATTCTGTGCTGTTATTTCAGTCTCCAGGATACCAATGTTGTAACATCTTAGAGTGCTAAAATTTTACCACCAAAATAATTCTGAAAAAGAAAGAAATGGAAATTAATCAAATTAAACACATTCCCCTGGGAGAACAGGATTTGTAGCTAGTGCAGCTTCATCAGAGGTCGGTGATAGAGGAGAAAGCCAAGAGCATAGGAGGGGGGCCCAGGGAGACCCAGCTTCCTGCTGTGTGGTGGGGGCAGGGCAGGGTGCCTTGGGCCACAGTCAAATTGGTGTAGGTATCCCGGGGTGCCATGCGATGAACCGGGGATGTCAGGTAGTGAATTGTGTCGAGCTTCCAGGCCCATCTGCCAGCTTGAAAGCTGCTTCCTATCTGCTGCTGCTAAGTCTCTTCAGTTGCGTCTGACTCTGTGTGACCCCAAGGACAGTAGCCCACCAGGCTCCTCTCTCCACGGGATTCTCCACGCAAGAATACTGGAGTGGGTTGCCATTTCTTTCTCCAGCTTCCTATCTATTAAGATTCAGGAAGGAAGGTGAGTTGGGGGTTGAGGCCAGGCAAAAGGCCCAGCCAAATGGGAAGGATGCAGGGAACATTACCTGGATGCCCCAGGTGTTCCCTGCTCATGAGGCTTAAGAAGCAAAATCTATTTCAGACCTTACGCATTGCTGGAGATCTGATTTTATATACACTGCTACATTTGTCCAGGGCTACTTGGGTAATAGGTAGGCAGAGTCTGCCGAGAGTAAGGCAGATTTTTACTTACACAAATGTATTTTCTAAAAACCAAAGAGCAGTTGGTAGCTAGAAAGGAGGAGGGGGTGGCTAGGGAAGGCATGGTCTAACGGATTTCCTTAAGCCTTTGGTACTCCTTTGGCATGTGAATGCAACTTCAGCTAATCCCTCTCCCTTTCAAAACGATACTGCCTTTCTGAAATTTCTTCCATCAAAAGTGAAAACAGTCCCCAAATGTTCTGGAGTCAAAATACCAGCAGTGGCAACACTTCCCAGCAAAACCCAGCCACTGCCAGGAAGAGTGATGGAGAAGGATTGATTTTTCCAGAGATGTACTTGCTAAGCCCCAGGAGGAAAGCACAAGAAAATTGCATCCCATTTGTTGGATGGCAATGATGTGGTTGGTTTCCTTCATACTGCAACATCCTCTGGCATCTTCCTGCAAGACACAACATATTCTATGGGGTTACAGCCAGAAACCTAACCTGGTGCTGAGTTTATTAGAATTGTGTCTTTTTTATTATTTAAAATTGGCCAGGCTCCTCTGTCTAAGAATACTGGAGTGGGTCGCCATGCCCTCTTCCAGGGGATCTTCCTGACCCAGAAATTGAACCCACGTCTCGTGTGGCTCCTGCATTGCAGGTAGATTCTTATACCGCTGAGCCACTGGGGAAGCCCACTTAACACCCAGAGAATGGTATAAATCTTGCATGTACTGAATGTTCTCTAATGAAAGGCATTTAGAATTAATCAAGGGTGTTTTCTTGTTCCCGGAAAGTCAAAATCAGGCTGTAAAACAAAAACCAGAACCATACCATTGAGCAATTTAGCCATATGTATTTCAATAAAATGCAAATCTGGATTTTTGATCATTTATTTATCATCAGAAACACTATATTAAAAACTCACAACCAGGCCCCACTTTTCTCTCCAGAAAAGGAAAGAAGACTGAAGCTACAGGGTAATGAGCCAGAAGTGATGGGGAAAACAGCTGGATACAGTGGGATAGAAGTGATCCCCAAAGCATTTTTATTTGACGGTGTCAAAGGCAGCTGCCAAGGTTGTGACCTAGTAAAATTTGGCTGTATCATCCAAATGTGGTCGTACACATTGGTAAAGAGCTGCACTATCTCTGCACTGCACAGAGCAGCTTTCAGCCAGTTCTGCTGCTTTGTAGTTCCCATGTAAACATAAGTCCCAGGAGAGAGAACTTTTAAAAATATAAAGTTGACTCCTGTCTTCATTTTAAAAAGAGAGCAGACTTTTCAGTTCCACCTGGATGAGATGAGGCTAAGGGATGAGTCTAAATTTTTAAAATATCTATCCATCCCAACTAATTCAATGGTATTTTCTTTTCTTGATATTTTTTATATTTTTTACTGCATTTTTATTGGACTATAGTTGATTTACAGTGTCATGTTACTTTCTGCTGTACAGCAAGTCAAAGGTAGTTTCTAAAAATAAAAGCAATTGTTCATCTTTGGCAGGGTCACCATGAGAGAGTGCTTACCTTATGTTTTGTAGACTCTCTTTCCTATAATTTGGGCTTGCCTGGTAGTTCAGCTGGAAAAGAATCTGCCTGCAATGCAGGAGACCTGGGTTCAATCCCTGGGTTGGGAAGATCCCCTGGAGAAGGGAATAGCTACCCACTCCTGTATTCTGGCCTGGAGAATTTCATGGACTGTACAGTCCGTGGGATTGCAAAGAGTTGGACACAACTGAGCGACTTTCAGTTTCACACTTTCACTTTCCAATAACTTACACTTTTCAAAATAAGTAACTAAAGAAATGTACTAACACATATTGCACAAAAATGAGACAGCTTTTACTCAGATCCAGCTATAGAATAGAAACTGAAGCAGATTGGTTACTTACGCACAAAATTAATGCTGCTTGTTTGACTACATTGTCTTCATTGTGAAAGAGTTAAAAAACAAGGCGTTATCTTTTGGAGAAATTCTTATATATCATCATTAAGGAAATAGAAGTTAGAAAACTTTTTATAATTCAGCTAGAGTAAAAGCTTTGTTAATTTAAATTCCATTAATTCATAGTTGGTTTCATTTCAGATAGTGACTGGATTGACATTTAATTTTACTCAGCAAAGTTTTTCTTTGTGGATAATAATGCAAGTGATTATAATGCAGTAATGTGTAAACAAGATTGTAGGAGTAAAATATTAAAAGAATAATCTATTTTTGAAGATCCTTAAGGTCTTTTGAAACAGCTCTTTCCATATAAAGAGTGAACATACCAAACACAAGTTATTTTATCTGGTCTTTGAAGCAGGTCTTCAGAGAAATATCTAGCAGAAAACTCTGCTCACATACTTTAAGTTACCCTGAAACTTAAAAGTAATACAGTTGACCCTTGAACAATGTGGGTTCAGACTACATGGATCCAATTATAAGCAGATTTTTTTTATAGTAAATACTACAATACTGCATGATCTGTGATTGTTTGAATCCTCAGATTTGAAGCTGTGAATGCAGAGGAACCATGTGTAGGAATGGGTGACTATAAGTTACACCCGATTTTTCAACTGTGAGGAGGGTTTCTCCCCAAGTCTCAAGCTATTCAATGGTCAGTTATACATTTTCCCCCCAGTATATCCCATGACTTAGATGTTTTAGACTGGTCTTTCCTTCTACTTAGTTTGATGATTGAGGCTTAACAGTATAGCCAGTCCCACTCAGTGGGTTCCTAGACCGTGAATGAAAGATAGATTTGTGAGCCAACTAGGCTTCTGCTACTTAAGACTTTGATTGTTAGAACATGTTCAACCTTAGGGAATGGATGTGGTCCATTGACTGGGTAAAGGTAACAGGCCCTGAAAAACAGATGTCTGTTAAGCAAAATATGGAGCAGCCTAATGTTATCTTTTAAAACTGTTGCTGAGTTTTCGTTGTATGTTCATTTAACAAATATTAATTGGACACCTATATACCAGGTTCTGGACATTTATAGGCAAATAAAAAACAGATAAAGCCCTGTCCTCATGGAGCTTAAAGTCTAGCTGGGGAGGCAGAAAATAAAAACACAACTGTATGTGTGTGTGTATATATATTTACAAATTGTGATACAGAAATCCTCAGAAGGATGGTAACAGGGTGCCCTGATATACAATAGGAAGACAGGTAAGCATTAGGATTTTGAGCTCTTAGAATAGTCTCCCTTGAATGGTTCTTAGTATCTTCTTCCTTTCATCCTATTTGACAATGAAAGATAACAAGAATGCCTCAATAGTGAATTTTTCCTGTGTTACTGCCAATGTTGATCTTTCTTAACCAAGATACAATGAATTTACAGAGGCCTGATGAAACACAATTGTTGGGGTCATGGAAACATGAAAGGCAATGCGGAATCTTGAGGAGGGCACCTGGCTCCTTGTTGTTGTTGTTTAGTCGCCCATTCATGTCCAGCTCTTTGTGACCCCACGGACTGCAGCACACCAGGCCTCTGTGTTGCTCACCATCTCCTGGAGTTTGCCCCATTTCGTGTCAATTGCAGCAGGGACGCCATCCAGCCATCTTATCCTCTGACACCCTCTTCTCCTTCTGCCCTCAGTCTTTCCCAGCATCAGGTGCTTTTCCAATGAGTTGGTCTTCCTAGCTCCTTAGGAAGACCTAAATTCTACTAAGGATCAGGGAGGAGGCAGGGAGAGAAGAGAACAGTATGTACAAATTTCATTAGGATTGGAGTGATGTTGGTTGTGCTGTGGACTTTGCTGAATTTTCTGTATGTCCCTAAGTTAAGATAAGTCTCCTAACTTCACTGAATCTCATTCTTTCTTCTATAAAATGAGAGAATTAAAATGAGATAATTTCTGAAGTCCTTTTAGATCCAAAGTCTTGAGAGACTGTATAAGTATAGTATATAATTTAGTACAGACTCTGAAACCAGATTGTAAGAATTTAAGTACCAGCTCTGTCACCTACTGGCTGTGAGCTCGAATAAGGTTCTTAACTTCTCTGTGCATTCATTTCCAAAAATGGAAGATAATATTCGTACCTACCGCACAGCAGGAGGACTCTGTGAATTAAGAACTTAGAGCAGTGCTGCCTCATAGTAAGTGCTTAATAAGAGTGTTGCTATTATCAATATCCTCTGAAAGAAAATTATCTCTAAAGGGTGAGAGTCCAATAGAGGCAGAATGCTCAAGACACTGGAGCAAACATATAAACAGAACAGTGTGTAGGTTCCAAGATTCACATTTCCACTATTCCTAATCACACCTCCCTTTGTTTCAGCATGGTTTAAAGGGGCAATTGCTTATTGCTGGAAGAAGGGCTATAACCATAGAATGCTCTGTTGGATGCCCATAGGGCCTCTTCTTTCTTAGGACACATGAAGATAATTAAGTCTCTGGGTATGGGCTATGTACAGGATATTAAAGTGCTTGCTTCATAATTCTGTCACACGCACAGTGCAGCCAGTACCATAAGGCAGCAGAGATAAATGCCAGGACCAAAGGTGCTGAGATGTGGATTCTTTTAAGGCAATGAGTTTCTTTTCTTTTAAGCAACTTAATGAGGCCTCATTAATTGAACTTGGGACGGAGTTTTCAAATCACAAAAAAGTTCATTTAAAAAGTATAAGCATTAACTTTAGCTGACTTCTGTCTGCTGCAGGTTCTGTGTTAATGAAGCTAATGCAGAGTTGTAATAAGCAGCATCATTTTCTCTTCATTTCTTCATGCTTTTAAATCTCTGAAATCATATCATTTTTTCTTTGTTCTATTTTCATAAATACTACCCGGATTCAGTTGGTACCTGAATTTTTATGAATTTTTTAATTAATAAAGAATAAATTGATAGCTTGTATATATCTTTTTTCCTGTGTGCATATGTGTATAATCATGTGACAGCCAAATAAGGCAAATTGTAAAACTCTACACAGCCTTTTCCTACATATTCCTTAGATTGAGGGATATCCAAAATAGTTTAGAACAGGGGTTCCCACCTCTGGAGTCTAATGCCTGATTACCTGAGGTGGAACTGATGTAATAATAATAGAAATAAAGTGCTCAATAAATGTAATCCACTTGAATCGTCCAAAAGCCATCCCCCTGACCCCAGTCCATGGAAAAACTGTCTTCCTCAAAACTGGTCCCTGGTGCCAAAAAGGTTGGGGACTGCTGGTTTAGAAGATCTTGCTTCTTTAGTAAAATAGAAAAACTAGGATAGCATGATGGGAAGAAAATTGTTTGTGAATCTTGTAAAATTTAATATGTAGTAGCTTTCCTGGTGGTCCAGTGGTTAAGACTCTGCCCTTCCACTGCATGGGGTAAGAGTTCGATCCCGGGTTGGGAACTAAGATACTGTGTGGCACAGCAGGGGGAAAAGATGCAGTTTTTTAGATAAAAAGCAAAGAAAAAAAAGATAATTAACTCTACTTAGAGAAAAACTAGTTGCCTGACATTTTTCTGGAGATCAGGGCACAAGGGTTCCTCTTTATTGTTCCTTGCAGAGACCAACCCTTTTCTGGGGAAAAGACCCTGAGTGATTGTGACCTGCCAACACCTCTTAGCCCTGACCACGCACCAGGACCCCACTCCCAACCAGCCACCAGACACGGGAACATTTACTCAGAAAAGCCTCCGGTACTTCCCACTGGCCCTCCATCATCCCCAGTCGCGTAGCATCTCTGATGAGCCTCCTCCCCATCTTCAGTTTCTCCTCCCTCTCCAAAGACTGTTCACAAGGAGCTCAGTTTTTGCTAAAGAGTAAGAAACAAAAAAGTCTTTATGTGAGAGTCTGCTTAAGAAATAACCGACTCCAATTTATAAAGGCCCCTTTCATTCTGTTTGCTGGTGTGTGCTTCCTGAGCAGCCGCGGGTGGGACAGCTCAATGGAGCCTAGTCACAGGCTGCAACTGCTAATTTCCATCCAAGACCGCGCCAGGGGAGGAGGAGGGAAGGGTGCATGCCGCCCTGCAGACGCCCTCCCCCAGCAGCCCTAGGAGCTCTGCCTTTAAACAGACCAATGCACGTTTCCTGAGCGAGGCAGTCCTTTCTACCAAATAACTTGCTTTAATGATTTCCCGAGTACAGAGTGACTTTATTTTTCATAAAATGCCTTACTTAAAAATAACAACCGATCAGAGAAAATAATAGGTATTAAGTAGAAATGGTTGGAACCTAAGGTTTCTTTCTGTTGCAGGTCTGCAAAGTGGTACCCTGCTAAACCAGTCTGTGACATTTCCTGTTGGAACCATCAGGGTGGTGCCCCAAGTGAGGCAGAGCTATTCTGAGAGAGTTCCCTCTTGGTCTTGGGTCTTAGGTTAGAATTACATAGAGGTCATCACACAGTCCAGACCTTGAATCTGAACTGTGGGGGTAAAGAGATGGTTGGTTTTACTGACTCACAACATTTTTTTGGAAGCTGTGAAATCAAATAGTTTTACTTTTTTTCATATATATACAATACATATGTATACACATTTTCACATTTTTCCATTCTATATTGATAAATATATATTTTGTATCTATATTTAAAACGTAAATATATAAATTTTATAATATATAAAATATGTAAACCTTTAAAAATATATTTATATATTATGTGTATGTTTTAGATTTAAATGAAATAACATTTGTATTTAGGACTCAACTGAATTTCATAGCACCTTTATAAACGGAGAGAATTCAACTATGTACCAGGATTAATATGGTAAAAGTTTCACTCTATCTTATTTTTTAAAATTTTATATTAAACATGGAATGGAATGCAAAATGGATGAGACTTTAAGATAAAAATGGAATGTAACCCTGGCTTGTAGAAGAAAAGGCCGAGATTTTTAGGGACACAGATTTCTTCTTTTCTCTCAACCCCAGCAGATACCCTGAGACACTGGGCAGCAAAAATGAGAAAGATTCTCTACTCAAAGCTAGTTAAACCCCCAGCCCCACCTTCATTCTGTAATTACACATTCTATAGCCTTTTCAGGTTTCTCTTTTTAAAAATCTGTTTATTCACAGTTTGTTCCTTCATATCTTTGTTTCACTATGTTGAATTACTTAATTTTTTTTAATATAAATTTATTTATTTTAATTGGAGGCTAATTACTTTACAGTATTGTATTGGTTTTGCCATACATCAACATGAATCTGCCACGGGTGTACACGTGTTCCCCATCCTGGACTGGCAATTTGTTTCATATATGATATTATACATGTTTCAATGCCATTCTCCCAAATCATCCCACCCTCTTCCTCTCCCACAGAGTCCAAAAGACTGTTCTATACATCTGTGTCTCTTTTGCTGTCTCACATACAGGGTTATCATTACCATCTTTCTAAATTCCATGTATATGCATTAGTATACTATATTGGTGTTTTTCTTTCTGGCTTACTTCACTCTGTATAATAGGCTCCAGTTTCATCCACCTCATTAGAACTGATTCAAATGTATTCTTTTTAATTGCTGAGTAATACTTCATTGTGTATATGTACCACAGCTTTCTTATCCATTCATCTGCTGATGGGCATCTAGGTTGCTTCCATGTCCTGGCTGTTATAAACAGTGCTGCGATGAACATTGGGGTACACGTGTCTCTTTCAATTCTGGTTTCCTTGGTGTGTATGCCCAGTAGTGGGACTCCTGGGTCATAAGGCAGTTCTATTTCCAGTTTTTTAATGAATCTCTGCACTGTTCTCCATAGTGGCTGTACTAGTTTGCATTCCCATCAGCAGTGTATGAGGGTTCCCTTTTCTCCACGCCCTCTCCAGCACTTATTGCTTGTAGACTTTTGGATAGCAGCCATTCTGACTGGCGTGAAATGGTACCTCATTGTGGTTTTGATTTGCATTTCTCTGATAATGAGTGATGTTGGGCATCTTTTCATGTGTTTGTTAGCCATCTGTATGTCTTCTTTGGAGAAATGTCTGTTTTGTTCTTTGGCCCATTTTTTGATTGAGTCAAAAGATTTATTTTTCTGGAATTGAGCTGTAGGAGTTGCTTGTATATTTTTTAGATTAGTTGTTTGTCAGTTGCTTCATTTGCTATTATTTTCTCCCATTCTGAAGGCTGTCTTTTCACCTTGCTTATAGTTTCCTTTGTTGTGCAGAAGCTTTTCATTTTAATTAGGTCCCATTTGTTTATTTTTGCTTTCATTTCCAATACTCTGGGAGGTGGGTCATAGAGGATCCTGCTGTGATTTATGTCGGAGAGTGTTTTGCCTATGTTCTCCTCTAGGAGTTTTATAGTTTCTGGTCTTACATTTAGATCTTTAATCCATTTTGAATTACTTTAAACACCAGCTTTCTGTCCTGATTCACTTCACAGACCAACCCAGAAGCCCCAAGTTCCTAACGTAGGGTCCACTTAGTTTCATGGACTAGAGGAAGTCAGTTCATTCATTTAAACCCTAGTTTCCTAGGGATGATGGCATCTGCTTTGCCATCCCAGAACAGCTACAAAGTCAAAATGACATAATGTACATGGAAGGCCTCTTGTCAGTGATGAAGTACTACTTAAATATCAGTCATCCCTATGAATAATTTTAGTCGAGATCAGTGGCCCATCATTATACTTAGTAATACATTTTACTAATGTATTAGTTACTAGATGAAGAAGAACTGTGTAGGGGGAGGAAATTTTGAAATATAAGCCATCTAAGAAGATCAGGTCTATAGTGTTACCTCAGTGAATGACTTCAGTATTTGAAATGATCACATATCAGGAGAGAGAAGGAAGAAGAAAGAGATGAGTAAATGTCAGAACAAGGTTTTGCTTTGTGGTTCAGCATCGGGAACTTGAGGTCAGAAGAGCCCCTGATGGCCCAAGTCGCTATAGAGGAAAAAGTCCTTAGATGATACTTACTTCAATTATTAGACAACCCCAAAACACAGACCATGGAGTTCTGAGTATAATATTTCTCACAGCAAGGATCTGCCCAAACTGTAAATGGTCAACGCTAGCCCCACTTAGCTTTCAAAATAAGGAATGCTCTTGTCTACTTCTGCTGGTGCAGCCTGTCTCTCCTCCCTGGTGTTCACAAGAACAACCAGAGGTTGTTAAACATGCACTGTGTTTGGGGCACTATACTAGCACCGTGCAAACATGACTCATCTTATTTTAACCTCACAGCAACCCTAAGAACTGAGACTTTCATATTTCCATTTTACAGATGACAAAACTGAGGCTGAATGTTTAAGAAACTCAACCAGTGAATATAGGGCAAAAGATCCAACTGAAAGATAGTAGTGTGACTTTAAACCTGGATGGGTTCCATGTCTCCCTGTACTTCCAACAGGTGGCATGGCCATTGCAGAGAAAGTGCAGAGGACACGCCCTTCTTGGGGCCTGCTGCTCAAATTCTCTTATGCAAATTCTCTTATCAAAAGCCTTAATTATACTTGGAGAGGTGAGGACAGAGTAGAGCCCAAAAGGGAAAGGATCCAAGGAAGTGACGGGTTGTGTTTTTATTTTGGAAGCTAAATGAGGGTTTGAGAAGAACAGAGATCTCGGAACATTGAGAATGAAAATGCCATTTTTAAAAAAGTGATCTGTTCATATTTAGTGAGCTCTTAGATCTGCCGTTGGCCATGATAAGTTATACTCGGTTGTTTTGCTGTCTTCCAAATCTGAAATCCTCAGTTTGACCTTATGTTTGCTTCTAACCCTCTGCTTCACTCACCGCATTTAAGTTTATTTAGAGAAAAATCATGAAGAGCAAAGCAAAATAGTGGATTTTAGATCTTAACTTTTAAAAATATCCCATCTCTTCCCTTCTAAACAAGTCATAGAAATTATAGGCAGAAGTAGATTGCTATGTCGGAGAAGGTAATGGCAACCCACTCCAGTATTCTTGCCTGGAAAATCCCATGGATGGAGGAGCCTGGTGGGCTGCAATCCATGGGGTCGCTAAGAGTCGGGCATGACTGAGCGACTTCACTTTCACTTTTCACTTTCATGCATTGGAGAAGGAAATGGCAACCCACTCCCGTGTTCTTGCCTGGAGAATCCCAGGGATAGAGGAGCCTAGTGGGCTGCCGTCTATGGGGTCTCACAGAGTCGGACATGACTGAAGCGACTTAGCAGCAGCAGCAGCAGCAGCAGATTCCTATGTTAGGATAACAACAGAAGGTTTATATCTGACTCTAGAATGAACTTTGGACTAATGTTGGGGGGGTGGGTGTAGTAGGCAGATATGTAGGCCAAAGTTTCATGTTCCGGTATATGACTGACCAAAAATGGTCTTTGACACAGGAACACGGTGACTCCAGTGCTGATCCTTGTTAGAGATTCTGATTTTTTGAATGGTTACTTTTGTTACCCTTCATCAACTATTGATATGGTTTTTAAGTCAATAAAAATTAGACTAACATTTATGATAGTTGCAATAATTATAACAGGTCTTCCCTGGTGGCTCAGACAATAAGGAATCCGCTTGCAATACAGGAGACCTGGATTCGATCCCTGGGTTGGGAGGATCCCCTGGAGAAGGAAATGCTGCCCACTACAGTATTCTTGCCTGGGAAATCCCATGGAGAGAGGAGCCTGGCGGTCTACAGTCCATGAGGTCACAAAAGAGTCGGATGTGACTTGGCAACATGCATATTCACTTTTCACTATAATAGTCTTGGTATTAAAATCACCAAAAGATAATAATCCATTTGAGAAAACACTTGGATATAAGTGCCAGATGTCTGTATTTCTCTGTTTCCAGGCTCATTCTTTTAACTCGTGGTCTGATCAGTAACTCAATGTGTGGGCACCTTTCACAAGGTCTTCTCCATGCAGAAAGAGGCAGCTGGTAGAGACAGATATGCTCTCTGAATTGGGTCAAATGGCCAAACATACTTCATCTGATTCCTTTCCTTGGGCTGTTAATGAAGAGAAGAGTCTTCTCTCCTTCCTCGGCTCTGCTGGGCTCATTTTTTGTCTCCTCTGACCATTAGTGGTTCCATTTGATCAGATAATTCTGAGTGACTAGTCAGTTCAGCAATATGGGAAATAATTATGTCTGAGATCAAATGTCTGTTGCTTATTCGGTGCTGAGGTCATGTTAAATTATAATCACCACTCTTCTCTGATCCCTTTTCCCAATTTTATAGTATTAAAAGTTTTCTTATTCAGATTTTCTTGTGTCAGTCAGGGTCTCTGGTTCAATTAAGACCCAGCTGCCATTGGATAAGTAACAGTAAACAATATTAAAACTCCAAAGTCAGGAGGGTCTGATTCTTCATGTCACTGGCTCAAATTGCAGTTCCACTGGTTCAGTTTGTCTTGATCATGTATGTGGCCAAGGATCAATTATCAATTCATTTCCAAAGCTGGAGAAGACTGTTGGCATCTTTCTTTTCTGCTTCTCTTATGAGCTTTTGTCACATACTTAAATTAAGTTCCGTGCCTTTCTCACTTTCACTTGGGCCATTTCATTTAAGTATATGACTTGGTCCAGTTATGTACTTGTGTACTGAGCATGCTTTCAGTGCTTTGTATTGATTAGCTAGAGAAAAATTATTCTTATTATTTTGTGTACTTTAGTGTTTTATTATTCATGATTGAATCACAGTGTCCCCAACACAGGTATTATGAAACAAATTTTTATTAGTACTTATTTTGTTTTCCAGAGGGGCTCTTTATGTACCAGATTCTTTTTTCTAGCTCTTTGGAGATGCAATTTGAATGTAACATTGTGTAAGTTCAAGATGTACAATGCAATGATTTGATACATGTATAATTGTGAAATAATTACCATAATAAAGTTAGTCATATCTATTGCCTCACATAATTACCTTTTTTGTGTGTATGTGTGTTCTAAGAACATTTAAGATCTGCTCTCTCAACAATTTTTAAGTATATAATTCAGTATTGTTAACTATAGTCACCATACTGTACATTAGATTCCCAGAACTTATTTGTCTTATAGCTGGATGTTTATGCCCTTTGACTGATGTCTTCCCATATCCCTCACCCCCAGTCCCTGGCAACCACTACCCACTTCTTAGAGAGAAATTATTTCTTAACAGATCACTGTATTTCATGTGAGTACTATAAACTCTATTTTTTTTTCTTTTTCTCTTTCTGGAAAAGAAATGTGTTAGATGTCCTTCCTAGGTGCCTCTGTTATACCCTGGGCTTTCTCCTTTCATAGCACACAAGATGCTATGTTGAAATTGCCTATTTATGGGTCTGTCTCAGCAGCTTTACCTTTAGAGTGTGACCTCCTTGGAAACTGAGTTATGTCTGGTTCTCTGTTCTACCCCTGGCTCCTAGTGTTGCTTGACACATTAAGTAGGCAAACCCGAAATCTCTTGATTTCACTGAGATTCGAAAGGAAAATAGTGCCAGAAGTCTGGCAAGGCTTCTGTGTAATAGACAGTTACATTAAATCAGGCCACCCAGTTGTTGAGAAAGAATGATCTGTTAGGTAAAGGAAGACCGCACATTTTGGAACTATGTCTTTTTGGTGTTCCTCATAAATGACAAACAGATCCCCTTGTGTAATTAAATTCATAAGGTTTTGTCATGACACCAGAACACTGTATGGAAATACCAAGTCTCCTCTGAAGTCCCTATTGGGGGTTCGAGTTTGCCTGCCTTCATACCATCACAGTAAATGCTATGAACCAAACCACCATTCGTATAAACCGTGTGCTCTCTTTGCTCTCACCAGACCACAACTTTAGTAACTTTTACAGACTTTTATGTAAGATTCTGTTCTGACATTTGTGTATATGTGGAACTCTTAGAATAAAAAGCACTTCACAAGCAAGTGGGACTATTGATGTTAGGGTTTTTTGGACCAAATCCCAGGAATTTCAGTGTCTCTGGAATGTTAGAGTATTAATTAGACTTCTGTGAGATGAACTGGGTTCATCTACCTAATGAGGAGTCATGGCCGAGTAAGTGCACTGGGGTAGATGCAGGGCTAGTCGTTGTTTCTTCTCCAGCTATTTTAAATAGCTGCTCTACCTGGGCCATTGACCACTTCTGTTCATCCCATTCTTGTCTGCTTCTCGGTGCTGGGTGCCCCACATCTGCATGACCCGTCTGACATTTGCCGAAGAAGTGGAAAGGTGTGCTAGAGGCAAGAATCCAGTCACTCACTAAGCAGCCTTTCAAGACACAGAGTTTCTGAAAATGAGTGTCTATAAACCGCAGAATTCTCTAGCAACTCCAACGGAATTTGCATCTTCAACCAAGGCAAAAGATAAAGAAAGAATACCCAGGCATTAATCATAAATATAAGCCTTGTGTGCTAGAACCCGAAGTAATTGAGTGAGGTTAATGAATGCTTTTGAACTGTGGTGTTGGAGAAGACTCTTGAGAGTCCCTTGGACTGCAAGGAGATCCAACCAGTCCATTCTGAAGGAGATCAGCCCTGGGATTTCTTTGGAAGGAATGATGCTAAAGCTGAAACTCCAGTACTTTGGCCACCTCATGTGAAGAGTTGACTCATTGGAAAAGACTCTGATGCTGGGAGGGATTGGGGGCAGGAGGAGAAGGGGACGACAGAGGACGAGATGGCTGGATGGCATCACTGACTCGATGGATGTGAGTCTGAGTGAACTCTGGGAGTTGGTGATGGACAGGGAGGCCTGGCGTGCTGCGATTCATGGGGTCGCAAAGAGTCGGACACGACTGAGCAACTGAACTGAACTGAACTGAATGAATATCCATGTGTTGAAACTAAAAGGATGTCTGCCTCTCTTTTCCACTCAGTTTTGGTGTGATTGTCATGAAAATATTCTTCAGGATGAGAGAAGACCACATCCCTTGATCCTTCTATGCTTGGTAGGGCGGAAAACGCAAGGAGGAGGGAAGGCTGGTTTTGAAAGATGAGGCTGGCAGTAGTAATTGACGTAGGTTGCTCTGATGCCAGTTTGACAGATAATGAAAGTTTTTATAGGAGATTTTCAATGCCTCTGAAAACTATTTGCTAGGATGTTGTTATGTTTTCGCCAGCTGGAAATAAATGTATCATCCTAATTTTAAACTCACCAGCAATAAAAGCATCTATCTCAAGAAATTCCGGAATACGTTTCTATACAGACACCTAATCGCCATGCCTGTCTGTGAAGTGGCCCATTTATCTTAGCTTCAACTGCATGACAGTGTACGTCGTCCTCAGCCAAGTGAATAATGCTCTAACCAGGCATGAACAGCTCTTCTGACTCTTCCACACATACTTCCTTTGGTGTGTTTGGTTAGCACACTGTACAAGTATGGTCTGAACACTCATTCCTCTTCAGCAGAGTCAGCATTGAATAACAGAGAATAACAGGACTCTGTGGTCCTGTTATTCCAGGACCACAAAATGCTTGTTCAGGCCTGTCCTGCCTGTGCGTTGGTGACGGAGGACACAGTAGCCATGAGCCTGACCCATCCTCAGCAGCGTGCGCAAAATGCGGTGGATGTGAGCTCCATCCTTAGCCCTGCTTTGTGGAAGAAACTAGTCATTTTCACAGGAAAGACCTGGTAATAGGATTGTATTTTCTGGGGTTTTCTAGTGAAAGTACTAGATCTCGGAGACTTAAGTATTGTCGTCCTCATCTGTGACCTTGGTCAGGTCATCTGATCTCTCTGTTGTTTCTTCATCTGCGAATCTGTTTCTGGTTTGCCTCAGAGGTGTTTCCCCAAATAGTGGAAAATACAAATATGAGTTCTTGAAGGTAACTTTCCACTGTTGTACTTATCATTCTATTTATGTTGATATCCTAAAATTAAATGAAACAAGCCTCAGGAGTATCACCTGGAAGTTAGTGTCAAATCCTCTCACCTTCAGGTAAGGGCAACATTTAGATTGTCCATCAAAAAACCTGATTTAAAGCTAACTTCCTGTAATCTTTAAGTTCCAAAATACAAAAACTCTCAAAGCCCATCTATAAGTGATGGTAAAAAGCAAGCCCCTTTCAGGGAAATGATTCTTTGAACAAAAGTATTATAGATGCTTCATTCATTCACTTTACAAAGAGTTATTTAAAGCCTGACATGAGCCAAGCACTGTTGTAGGCACCAGTGATTCAGCAGTGATCAAAACAGACAAATTCCCAGTGCTCAGGGAGCTTATATTTTAGTAGGCAATACAAGCCATAAAAAAGAAAGATAAAATACATCAGATTGCGATAAATGCCAAGAAAGAACATAAAACTGGGTAAAAGGATGAGAGGTGTAAGAAGGAGGGGTGATTTTTTTTTTTAGACAAGAAGGCCATGGAAGGCCTCTGATAAGTTAGTGTTTGAGCAGACACATGAATAAAGTGAGGAGGTCAACTCTAAGAATAGCATTCCAGAGGGGCCGGGAGGTACAGAGGCCTGAGACAGGAGTAGGCTCACCATTTTTAGGAAACAGCAAGGAGACACTGTAGCTGTATTGGAGTGAAAAGATGAAAGATGAAATCAGAGAGATGCCCATGGGCCTTGCTATTTAGCGCTTACATACCCTGTAAAGAACTAAGCTTTTACTCCTTGTGACATATCTTTTATTAGCAAACACTCTAGTTGCTGCATGAAGAGTAGACTGAAAAGAGTAAGGGGCAAAATCAGGAAAGACAGTATAATATGGAAAAGGTCAAGCAAGAAATAAAGGTGGTTAGGCCAGAATGGCAGCAGTGGAAGGGAGGAGAGTGGGGAATGATTCTGGGATTCTGGACATAGTTTGAAGGAACAGTTCAAGGATTTGCTGGTCAATTGGAGGTCAGATGTGGTTAACAAAGAAGCAAAAAGGTATCCTCAAAGTTTTATTCTGAGCAGCCAGAGGACTGGAACTGCCATTGACTGCCATGAGAAACACTGTGAGAGGAGCAGGTCTAGGGGTAGAAAATTAAAAATTTTATTTGGGACTTATCAAGTCTGAGATGCCCATTCATGTGGAGAGATTGAGTAGGTAGTCGAATATGTGGGTCTGCAAATCAATAGCAAGACTAGTAACCAAGATACAGATTTGAGAGATGTAATACAGAGCATGGTACTTACAGCCATGAGTCTGAATGAGATCGATGGGGGGCAGGGGTGGGATGGGTGGCTGTTGAGCATAAACATAAAAAAGTACAAAGACACCAAGACCTAGGGATTGAGAAGATGAATAAAACCAAGAGGAGAAACTGAGGGGAAACTGACAGTAAAATAAAACAAGAATCAAGAAAGACAGAAAAGGACAAGTGTTGGCAAGGAGGTGGAGAAATTGAAACCTTGTGCGCTGCACTGTTGGTGGAAATATAAAATAGTACTTCTGCTTTGGAAAACAGGAGGGAGGGTCCTCAAAAATCAAAAATGGGATTAACAGATGATCCAGCAATCCCACTTCCAGGCATATCTCCAAAACTGAAAGCAGGATTTTGAAGAGATATTTGTACTTCCGTGTTCATAATAACATTGTTCACATTAGCCAAGAGGCGGCAGCAACCCCAGTGTTCATCCATGAATGAATAGATAAACATAAGTAGTATATGTATATACAATGGAATATTAGCCTTAAAAAAGGTGGAAATCTTGCCACATGCTGCAATATAGATGAACCTTGAGGACATTATGGTAAATGAAATAATCCAGTCACAAGAAGTCAAATGGTATATGATTTCACTTACATAGAGTATCTAAAGTAGTCAAACTCATAGAAACAGTAAAATTGTGGTTGCCAAGGGGCAGAGGGGAGAGGGAAATGAGTAGTTGTTCAGTGGGCATAGGGTTGCATATTTTGCAAGATTAAAAACTTCTAGGGATCTGTTATACAACAGTGTGAATATGGTTAACACTACTAAACTGTACACTTAAAAATGGATATGATGGTAGATTTTGTTATGTACCTTTTGCCACAATTTTGAATGAATCAATCAATCAAGAAAGGGCCACTTCCCTGAAGTCAAATGGAAAAAGTGTTTAAGAAGAAGGAAGCAATATAACTGTGTTAGATGTTGCTAGAAGGTTTTAGTTGCTGAATGTTATTATTGTTGTTTAGTTGCTAAGTCATGTCCGACTCTTTTTGCCACCCCATGGACTGTAGCCCGCCAGGCTCCTCTGTCCATGGGATTTCCCAGACAAGAATACTGGAGTGGGTTGCCATTTCCTTCTCCAGGGGATCTTCCTACCCAGGGATCGAACCTGTGGCTCTTGCATTGGCAGGCAGATTCTTTACCACCAGGGAAGCCCCCATAGTTGCTGAATAATAGCCCTCAAAGATATCAAGTCCTAATCCTGGAATCTGCAAGTATTACCATATAAGGATACAGAGTCTTAAGGTTCTTGACAGGAAGTCATCATCCTAGATTATCCTGGTGGATCCAAAATTCAGTGTTAAGTATCCTGACAAAAGAGAGGCAGAGGTCGATGACACACAGAAGGGGAGGAGAAGGCATGGTGACCACAGAGGCAGACATTAGGTTGATGTGGCCACAAGTCGAAAAATGCCAGCAGCCACCAGAAGCTGGAAGCAGCAAGAAATGGATTCTTTCCTGGAAAGTCCAGGGTAAATCGTGGCTCTGATTTCCACTTAGTGGCACTGAGTTTGAACTTCTAGGTTCCAGAACTGTGCGTAAATTTCTGCAGTTTCAAGCCATGACATTTATGGTAATTTGTTACAGCAACCACAGAAAGCTAAGACCAAAGTCAAGTAAGATGAGGACTGAGAAGTGACCACTGGATTTGACAAACTGGGAGCTGGACCTGTTGGTGACCAAGACAAATGTAGTTTTTACAGAGTGCTGGAGGAAAGGCTATTTGGAGTGAGTAGAGGAAAGAATTGCAGGAAGAAAAACAGATACAGAGAGGCCAGACAAGTTTTCCAGGTCATCTGTAAGGGAAAGCAGAAGAATGGGTTTGCAGAGGGCATGCAGAGTCAAGGGACAAGTTTTATTGTTGTTGTTTTTCGAAACAGCAACATGGGAGATGTTTAGCTGATGTGATTGCTCCAATAAAGAGGAAAGGAAAATTGGTGATGCAAGAGAAAATGAAAAAAAATGGCAAGGATCAAGTCCTTTAGTAGATAAGGATGGGAGCCCAGGCTGAAGTGAAGGGACCCCTCACCAAGGCGGTGCTCTGAAAAAATCAGAGCACCAGCAGTTCATCATCCAAGAGAAGGCAGAGTTTGTGAGCATAGAAGTGCAGATACACATAGGTTGGGAGGATTGGGCATGGTAGACTACAGGTGTTCTCCTCTGGATGCTGCTGGTTTTTCAGTGAGATTAGAAGGTTACCAACTAAGAATGAGGATGGAGAGAGCGAAGAAGTACTAGAGGCTGAAAGACAGAGGAGAAGGTATGAGAAAAGTCACTGAAAGTTGACTAAGGAAATGTAGAAGAAAAGCTGGACAACACTAAGGACCCACTTTAAGTTAATGTCTGTGAATTTGTGATGATTTGTTTACTCAACACTTCTAGCTGCTTAAGGGTAGATTGGGAGTTGGATTCAACCAGGGTTGGGGATTTTAGCAGCTGGTGTGATTGAGGGAGAAAGAGGCAGAGTTGCTGTTTGTTTAAAGGGAGTGACCACATGCTAGACCATGGAATAAAAGCCAGGTAAGGTGGCATATGTGGAGAAGGCAATGGCCACCCACTCCAGTACTCTTGCCTGGAAAATCCTATGGATGGAGGAGCCTGGTAGAGTGCAGTACATGGGGTCGCTAGGAGTCGGACACGACTGAGAGACTTCACTTTCATGCACTGGAGAAGGAAATGGCAACCCACTCCAGTGTTCTTGCCTGGAGAATCCCAGGGACAAGGGAGCCTGGTGGGCTGCCGTCTTTGGGGTCGCACACAGTCGGACACTACTGAAGCGACTTAGCAGCAGCAGCAACAAGGTGGCATATAAGGACATGAGGGTTTGAGCAATAGTGAAAAGGCAGCAGGCTCAATGGATGAGTGTCCTGAATTCTTAGAATCTGGGTGCAGTGAGAGTAATCTGGAAAGACAGGAGATGAACTTGAGAGAATGAGAAGCTTGAAATCCTTCTTTCAGGAGAGGCTGTTCTCTTCATCACGGGGCTTTTCTTCATATTCGTCTTCTTTCCTTGAACATTTAGTTTTGAAATTTGGGTTGAAACTTAACTAGGTTGAGAGAGTTGTAGAGCTGTGGTATTTAATTGTAAGAGTGACAAGTGTGAAACTACTTGACTATCTCTTGGACAACAAGCAAAAAGAACTAGAAAGGAATCACGCAAGCATTCACCTCAAGCTTCATTTTACAGAAAAGGAAACTGAGGCCCAGAGGAGTGAAAGGACTTCTGTCTGATTTTTCGGCAAAGTTGAAACTTGCATCCGGACCTCCAGCCTCAGAACTGACTGCTGTCTGTAATATGCCCCCGCTGGTTCTCACATTTTCCTCACGAACACCATGAGCATCTTGGAGAGCCATGACTGACAGCTCATTAAGCATCGTCATGGCCTGTTACTTCCATGCCCCTCTGTCTTTCCCTCCACATTTCCATCCAGAGACACCACATTTACAAAAAGAGATTGCCTCTGAAAAACTCCTTGGAAATCTACACAATTATCTGTTTCTCCCTTCATGCAACATTAAACCTGTTTGATTAAAAATGTAGAGATCTGAGGCTAGAGGTCTGGATGCAAGTTTCAACTTTGCCGAGATTCACTCACTAATCAAGGAACCTTTGTAGTCAAATTTGCTGGCTATTTACATTCTTTACAAAAATAGTACAAAATATAACTAAGCTGGAAAAATCAAGCTCAGTTTCTCTGGTCTGATCCATTAGAATGTCTCACTGTTGCACAGTGATCACCGTAGGGTATTGAGGGGTCGGGTGAGAGAGAAATATTATTTTTACTTCATTGACCCCCTACTTCCCGTCCCGTCCTCCTAATAGGGTTTCTCTGTGGTGACCACACATAGAGGGTGTGAAGGCTGTGAAACTTGGTGAGAAATTTGAACCCTTATAATGCTTCCAATGTATTGGGTACCAAAGTGTTAGAAATACTCAAGAAACTGTGAAAAGTACATCTAACTGGTATCTTAAAACTAAATTTAAGTTCTTGGTTCTGACACAGGATTATAGCTGCATTTTCTAAGGCAGTTTATTTTGTTTTGTTTTTTAATCTGTGAAGTTAGGGTCCTGGTTCATAGGGTTTCAAATGTCTCATATTTGTGTGGTATGTGTGTTAGTCATTCAGTCGTGTCCAACTCTTTGTGATCCCATGGTCTATAACTCACCAGGATCCTTTGTCCGTGGGATTCTCCAGGCTAAAATACTGGAGTAGGTTGCATTTCTTTCTCCAGGGGATCTTCCACCATATTTAAAGTCTCATATTTAGCCTCTGTTTAAGGGTTAGTGGCATAAATTTGCAGAGGAGTCATTTTCTAACTTGCTCATTCCTAGAAAAATCTTCAGCCCTAATCCTGAAGAAGGCTTCCTTTTATGAGCCCCCAAGGCCTGCCAAAGCTGGACCAACTTGTTAAATGAAACACAGGACCACTCTGCGTTCCACATATTTATAGATATTTCTAAGCCTGTGTCACCAGTGATTAAAGTGTATTAAATCAGTGCCTATAAAAAAGATTTATGTTTTGGGTAGAAAGTTCTGCAAGGCAACTTCTGAGTCCTGCTTAACTCTGAGATTTAATAACACCATGAACTCCATGGTATATTAAGTAAGGTCAGTCAAGTTCACAGCCTTTCCTTTCTCAGAACTGCTCTTAGTACCTGGGGACCAATCTCAAAAGTGTTCTTTCTGAGGGCAGGCTAGAAAAGGAAGAAAGTGAGCAGCCAAGGTGGTCAAATAGCTCCTAAAAATAGTGTCTACAATTGAAGTGGTTTCGGGACTATATATACACAATGGTCAAACCCTTTCATCAGCACATGAAAAAGTGAGTGAATTCTAATGTGTATAAATTATACCTCGGTAAATCTGATTTTAAAAAAATAGAATCTGTAAGATGAATGTTTCCCAAGTCAACAGTTTAGACAGTTCCTTGCACCCTTTGGAGATGGCAAAAAAAAAAAATAGCGTCCCGTGGAGAAGAGTCCTTTTCTTGATTCTCCTCCCCTCCAGCCCAGGGTATTTTTGAATCAGTGTGGGCAATTATTGCCCTTACTTTGTGACAAAGTACAAAAAAAAGACTACTTGTCCCTTTCTCTTTCTTCCATTTTTCCTCTATTCACTCCATGTAATCAAAGGGATATTGGTATGGCAATGTATTTTATGCACACAGAGCAGAAGTTTTAAAAATGACGTTGGCTAAAAGAAGAAAAAACAACTCTGTACTATGTATCAGAGCTGTGTAATAGCCTTAAAAGATGTGGTATAAAGTTTGACAGTTGAGTAATGGGGAAACATTAAAATAACTTCATTTTCTTAAGAACGTGGGGGCTTGGCGGGAAAGGATAAATCTTGCAGAATGGGTAATGAGAGAACATCTCAGAAGGTCAGCATTTACGCAGGTCCCAGCAAATGATTATATATATTAGTTAATATTATCTTCCCAGCATGATATTACACACCAAAAATAAGCACTTCAAGTAAAGGAAAGGCACTTGAAAATTACTGTGAAGGTAAACTTGGTTGTCTTCGGTGGTAAGATTATAGGAGATTTTTGTGTTCTGAACCTCTGTGTTTTTCAGCTTTTCAATGGCTATGTATTTCTTAAGAAAAAAAAAAATATATATATATATATTTAAAAAAGTGAATTGTTCCTGCTGCCCCTGAAACTCAACTAAAAAAGAGAGATGAGTCCTTCTGGCTTATGTTCTCAGGGCTGTGGGGATTCTATCTGAGTTGAGTGGTCACAGATTGGTTGAGAGGGTGACTCGGGGCCAGTGCTACAAAGGAGCGCTCAGTATCAGACTTATGTTTACACTTTCAAACTGAGTGTGTGTGTAATTTTGCACCTGGGAAAAGTTATTGATGATTTAGATGTTGCCCAAAACAACCCCAAAAATGGTGAGAGGGAAGAATGTGCACCAGTCTGAAGCTTCTCTTTTACCCCTAGGATGGGGATACCCGAAGATCAGATGAGATATAGTTAAGAGTCTGGGAGGCACCTTTTGGGGAAACATGCTATGTAATCTTATTTGCTCCTAACGAAAGCCAACATAAGCAGTCTGTATCCAGGAGCATCTGTTTGATGGGGCTGCGGTGAGGGGCATGGATGATGCTGTGTTCCAGGCACTCATCCTCAGAAGCAGCAGACCTTACTGAGGATCTAACGGGTGCTGGGTACACAGTGGAGGACTTTCATTTAAAAAAATAGTAGATACTCAAAGTAGTTGAGCACCTACTTTGCTCTAAGTTAACATCTAGAGGAGGAGAGAGGCTGATGGTCAATAAATTGATTAGATAATTCCAGATTATTATAATAATTGAAAATAAACAGGGAGATGTGCAAGAAAATGACGGGCTAGAAAGGGGTCCTTTGGATAGTGTGATCAGGAAGAGATTTGGTGTTTGGATATAGGTCAGAAGAAGGTAGTAACAGCAATGGCTGTCTCCACCCAGGAACTATGCAACATTGCAAATGGGGGAGACGGCAACTATGGGGGCCCTTGGATGAAGCCTAGCTGAGGCTGTTTAACCAGTAAAGACAGATTTAGAGCAATTTTGGAGATAGAGTAGCAGGTTGAATAAATATTTATGAGAACAGTGGTTGGACAAAATAAAGATAATTATTAACACAGTCAGCATGCTGTGTTTTTTAAAGCCAGAGAAATAGCTTGAATCATTCTAGCACAGGCTCCTAGACTGGTGTGGCCTTGAGAGGGGGCTAAGGAGGGTGCTGTAGTCACTGAGGAAGATTCCTCAGTGAAAAGATCTGAGCTGTATGATGCAGATGTGTGTGAAGGACAAGAGAGATGGCAAAGCCATGGCTGCCGAGGGCACCAGCTGTGTTGGGAGCACAGAGAACAGGCTGATCTGACTGAAGATGAGGGCTGATGATGTGGAGCAGCAGTAGGCAGGGTTCATTTTGATGGAAACAGTTGCTATGTGTGCACAGATACTCTGCTGGCCTTACATCCAGGAAATTAAATCAGCCTGAGGAGAAGGCAGAAGCCAGTCAGTCTCAGGTACTAGGCTTGCAAATTTATTCCATGACCACAGAAAACCTTTACAAGCACTATAACTGGATATGGGCTTTTCTATCCAGAAGATCCCAATGAAGGGAAGTGCCATCCTAGAATTACAGAGGTGGCCCATGCACACTCACATCCGCCCAGTGGCTGGTTTCCTTAGAAACTTATTAAGCGTAGCAAGTGCTCGTGCTTCTGGGTCATGCACATTAAATGCTCAATAAATCCTCATTAACTAATTTTATGTCACAATTGATTTTCAGATAATCTCATCTCTTTAAGGTTGTTAACACAAATTGGAAATTTCAAAATTGGTTGTAAAGATTTACCCACCCTCCTCCCCCTGCAAAAAAAGGTTTCCCTCCCTCTTTGGATTGTTTGTTAAGTTCTTGCTTAATAATCACAGTTGGTCGTGATCATAGATTTTCCCCTTTGCCTTTCTTAGTCCCTGATTTCCTTTCCGTGTTCCTTCTTGTGAGAATGAGATATTATGTATGTAATCCTTCTAGGACACAGTGCTTAGTAATTGCTAAATAAATGGTGCTATCATTCTCTCTATTCATGCCAGCTCCTTGTATGGCACTCCGCAATGTTCAAAATGCTGTCACAAATGTTAGACACACGTGTGCAGTTTTGGAGTTATTAGCCCCACTTGACTGCTGAGCCACGGAGGCCCGGAAAGATTGAATGATTGCCCTGCTGTAAACAGCTGGGAGTATCAGCATGGCCTAGAATCCAGATCTTCTCCTAGTTTCTGTTTTTCTACTTTTGTGCTGTCTCTCATTGGCATTACTGGGAATATTCCCAAACAACATCGTGATTAAAAACAAACCTGAATGGAAGAGGTTTGCTTGTTATTGGGGGCTGTATTGGGGAGCTCTGGAGTGAGAAATGGCAACCCACTCCAGTATTCTTGCCTGGGGAATCCCCAAGGACAGAAGAGACTGGTGGGCTGCAGTCCATAGGGTCACAAAGAGTTGGACTTGGCTGAAGTGACTTAGCATGCATGTATGCATTGGGGAGCTCAGCCAAGGGACTTCTGGTGTTACCATTTTGTAAGGAGCCATATAAGCAGTGGCCAGGAAGTCCAGAGGGGCAAGTCTTCCTTGCAAGATTAAAGCTGTGGGTTTGTTTGTTTTTCTTTTTTTTAAAGAAATTAATTAACCAATAGGTAATTTCCTACAAAAAAAACAGAAGGCTGCTGCCTATCCGATCTGCCTTTCCTGTTGTGGTGGAGTATTAGATGTCAGTAGGTTCACAGAGCCATTTCTGTGGGAACAGTTTCATTATTTCTCTTTGTTGAAACCCTAGCGATTTGTGGTCTGGACTTCCATATTAAAAAGAAAAGAAAATTCAACATACGCCATATAAAATACTAATCTTGTTTCTTTGGAGTGAACAAAGCCCATCTAACATCTAAAAATGTTGGCTCCCATCTGTGGACACAAGCCGTTTCCTGGTCCAAGACTCAGATAAGAACTAAAAGCTTAAATGTCATTTCTTGAGCTGCAACATGGCCTATTCACTCCTGTTTCATTTTTTAAAATTCCATGAAATCCATGACTTTGAGTCAGCGTGTTTCAAGGGTTTTGTGTTTGTCAAGGTCATTAAAAGCAGCTAACCAATGATCCTCTTTGCAAGAGGAACGCTTGCGTCTGTGGAGATGTTGTTTTGAAAACAACAGTTTACTGCCAAGTGGAGAGTTGTCATTTCAAATAATGTTTTCTGGCAGCAAATGAGAGAGGGAAGCTTGCCATGTCTTACTGTCCACCTCCACAGCCTAGACGGTTCCCATGCTGATTTGAGGAAGTCAGACATGATCTTGTCTTTCTCCCATTTGGAAATTGGTACCATCCCAGAAAAGCCTCATGGAAATAGTACACAGTGGATTGATTGCTTCCTTGGTTCATTCTCTTCCCTCTTGGCCCCAGAGTGCTTTCGATTGGTGTGGCTTCCACACCAGCCCTCATTCGTCTTAGCTCTCCCTGTAGCTGCACAGACCGTAAAAATCACTATTCGTTTGTGAAAATGGCCAACCTATGCCTTAGCTCCCAGATCAGGATCAGTCTGCTGCCTCTAAAAATGTGAATTGAGATAGGCTAAAGGAAAAACCTTTCCCTGGGGAGCTTGCTTTAGAAACAGGCTTCTTGCTCACATTCTGACTTAGTCTCTTTCAACTAGGGATGTGGTGCTTATTACTTCCCTAGGATTGTTGTGAGGATTAAATAGGATAATGTTCTAGAGCACTTGGCCTGGTTTCTGGCACATGGAAAGCCCTTGGTTTATAAACTAATATTCACTTTTAGTCTGAGTTCCTAGTCCTCTGCTGATAGAACAGAGATTTAGGCTTGTAAAATCAATTTCTCAGAAATAGGAAGCCCTTAAAGATACGGACAGGAGGAGAAGAAAGTCACTTGGAGGGCTCCTGTTTTGCTTTGTTTACAAATTCTTCACTTAATCCAGTATTGTGGAGTCTGGCTTTCTGGATTCTGGCTGCCAGTGAACTCCTCCCAGTCCCTGCCTCTCTCCACCCTCTCCCTGATGCTCACCCACACCTCCTGGAGTCCATATCATTCTACAACCTCTGTCTCCAAGTCCTTGCATTCCTAAGCCTGTGTACACATACCCTACCCTACCTCCTCTCTGTTCCCCCCACTTGCTCTGTACTTGTCTCCTGTCTGAACCTTATACTGCTCCTCAAAAATGAGCAAAGGCGAGTGAAACCACGACACTGTGATATCCAAAAGAAATCTTTGCAACATCTCCAATTGTTGAAACATATGATTGGGAAAAAGTGAGCGAGCAACACAAATTCTACCCCCAATGCCCTGGGCCTTCAAAGTGTTGAGGGGAAAGCAACCAGCTTCACAAATAAATCCTTTATTGGTTTTAAATATCCCTTGTGGCTGGAGAACCAAAAAAGAGTTTGGTGTTTGCTGAGGAGTAGAGATTGCAATGTGCTCTTTTGTTATTTTCAAATAAGTCAAAATGGCCAACTGGTATGAGAGGATAATGCCTGACGAAAAGCCACCCTGAAACCTGGCAGGGTATTTTACAATTCTTATTTGATTCATTGTGTCAGGCGAGTGTATGCTCCTGGGTTCTGTCTGGTCCACAACAAAGGTTTGGAGTCACCGACATTAAAGCCCCCTCGACACGTCACAGCTCTTGGGTCTTGGACAGACCGTGTTATAGCTCTCAGGTCTCAAACGGACCGTGTTATAGCTCTTAGACAAATCAGTGTTACACCTCTGTGTTACAGCTCTATTTTATTTAGATAATAGCAGGAAAATCGCCCCAGCTGGGCTGGGGGGACTGGGGGAGCGAGCCCTTTGGCTCCTCCTTTTCTATGTTTTTCCTCCCTCTGGGCCTGCCCTATGCAAAGTGGGCCAGCCAGGAGTGCTGTTTGTTCTACCTGAAGTCCTCACTCCGGTCCTCGGACCTTCCTTTGTTCTATTTTCGCGGGCTTTTCCCTTCCTTGTCTTTTAGCCACCACCATTTTGGACTCCTGTTTCCTATCCTACCTACCTAACAATTGTGTAGCCACTATTCATACATTTACTAGTGTTTTGACTCTGAAGGACCTTTACAGGAAAGAATATTTAGCAGTCCTTCCTATATAGAATCTAATCCATTTGATGATGACATACTTGTTGCAGGATAAATTAGAGTAAGGATCAAAAAATGAGTCACAGAATGACCAAGCCCAAACTTTGGTTGTAGGTCTGAACAGTTAACAAATACATTTTTTCAGCTGACTAATTGTAGAAACTCTGAAAAATTCTAAATTGGAATAGTTTGAAATTGTGTGTTATGTGTTAGTTGGTCAGTCATGTCTGACTCTTTGCGACCCCATGGTCTGTCTGTGGAATTCTCTAGGAAAGAATACTAGAGTGGGTTGCCATTTCCTTCTCCAGGGGTGTCTTCCCAACCCAGGGATTGAACCTGGGTCTCCTTCTTTGTAGGCAGATTCTTTGCCCTCTGATCTACAAGGGAAGCCCAGTTTGAAATTAGTCCTCTAATTTAAAATTAATTACTAACCAATCACCAATGCTAGGGCTAACTGACAAATGAGAATAATATAGATATCATCAAGTGACTGGAAGGCTATAAACCTCTAATTTGTTTTCTAGACTTAGAAATTGTTTGTTTTATTCCCAATGTAATTGTAACCTGAAAATATACAAAACAAATAAATCAAACCCCCTCAGCACCTACTGCAAATATCAAAACACAGTTCAGAGAAACACACAGTTATAATTAAAATGAAAGGCCTCAGGGAAGCCTGCCTGGATCCATGCTTAAAAAACACTATTAAAGTATGAAAAGAATGGAATCCTCCACGATTAACCTACAGTCTCCAAGGCAAAGATCCCCTGATCAAAACATTTATTTATCTTTGTGCTACGGAAATAAGGGGTTGTGTGTTTATTCCCAAGCCTAAGTGACAAGAAAATATATAGTTTCTTAACAGAAAGATTCCTCCTAAAAGAAATTAAAATACTGGATGTATTTTTAGAGAAAGAAAACCATCTGATGGTTATCATTCTATAACAAGCCTGACCCTCAGGGATGGAAGTCTACTGTCCTCAGTTGAAAAGAATAAAATGTATTCTGTTATTATTCTTAGGTTTGGAATCCAGGTGGGATAATTAGGACATTCTTGCAAAATTCCACTGATCCCTCACACACAAGCTAATTGTTCTAGGGGTTTTTGTTGTTTGTTTTTCCCCTCACTGGCAGATATAACTCAGAATAACCTCATTCCACCAGTACATTGCAAAAAAGAGACTATGCTCTTTTAAAAAATTAACATGGACCAAATTTCTGTAAAGCAAAATAATGCTAATGAGAATTATGAGCACTTATTCTTCACTGGGAAGGTAATACAGATCAGAAGACATAAGCATAAAAGCCCAGTGAGTTGAACCTTTTCTTATGGAGTTCTTTCTTTGAGCAGATTTTTTCATGCATGACTCTATGGCTATTTTTTTCAAAGTCCTTTCTCATTGAGGGTACTGTGGGCCTTTTAAACAGTGTGATTCATTGTTGCCTGACATTCTACAGGGCATGAAGAGTTCCTGCCTCTGCTCACTAAATGCCAGTAGCCCCTAGGTATCGTCAGAACCCACCCACTCCCCACACATTTCCAAATGCCTCATGTTGGATGATACCTCGCTTGGCTGAGAACTGCTGCCTGTGGTTCTAGTGTGAGGCTTGGAGAATAGATTAAATTTCGAATTTCCTGAGGGTAGATTTTTAGAATTTTAAGAAGAGATACTGGCTGTAGGATTCTGAAAGAATTTATCTGCAGCGTTATAGTTCCTGATTCAAATTCAGGGATATGTAACCACTCATATTCTGTGCCATAACTTGGTTGCCAGGCTGGGCCCCTGCAAAGGTAAACTGCAGTACATCAGAAAAGCAGTCCAGACTAGGCTGATAGGGTGAAGTGAAAGTCACTATCATGTTTTTGCGAGCCCATGGAATTCCCCAGGCCAGAATACTGGAGCCGGTAGCCTTTCCCTTCTCCAGGAGATACTCCCAACCCAGGGATCGAACCCAGGTCTCCCACATTGCAGGCAGATTCTTTACCAGCTGAGTCACCAGAGAAACCCAGCAATACTGGAGTGGGTAGCCTATCCCTTCTCCAGGAGATCTTCAGGACCCAGGAATCGAACCGGCATCTCCTGCATTGCAGGAAAATTCTTTACCAACTGAGCTACCAGGGAAGCCTGAGGGGGGAGTGGTCTATAGAAATTAATCTCCCTTTTTTATTAACTTGACTCATTGGAAAAGACTCTGGTACTAGGAGGGATTGGGGGCAGGAGGAGAAGGGGACGACAGAGGATGAGATGGCTGGATGGCATCACTGACTCAATGGACGTGAGTCTCAGTGAACTCCGGGAGTTGGTGATGGACAGGGAGGCCTGGCGTGCTACAGTTCATGGGGTCGAAAAGAGTCGGACACGACTGAGCGACTGATCTGATCTGATCTGATCTGATCTTATTAACTAAAAGGGTTTTTTGTTATTGTTGCTTATTTTTAAGAAATGTGTGTGTGTGTATTTTAAAGCTTTGTCTGCATGATCTTTTCAGGACAGTTTTACTTTTTCTTTTAGCTATTTCAGTTGTCAGTGTATTTAAACCATTCCCTTCCCTCTTAGAAAAATAGTTTCTGCCTAGTTTGGGTTACATGTAAAATGAAACAGAAACATTAGCAAAGAATATCTGTGCTTGCCTAAGATACTTGTCTAAGTTGAAACTGCCTAAGCATCTAACAGGATTCTGTCAACACTTTTTCTTGGCCTCATTGTATTCACAAGGCATACCTCTCCTCAACAATACTTCTCCTTGCATGCTGCTGCTGCTGCTGCTGCTGCTAAGTCACTTCAGTCCTGTCCGACTCTGTGCGACCCCACAGACAGCAGCCCACCAGGCTCCCCTGTCCCTGGGATTCTCCAGGCAAGAACACTGGAGTGGATTGCCATTTCCTTCTCCAGTGCATGAAAGTGAAAAGTGAAAGTGAAGTTGCTCAGTCGTGTCCAACTCTTAGCGACCCCATGGACTGCAGCCTACCAGGCTCCTCCATCCATGGGATTTTCCAGGCAAGAGTACTGGAGTGGGGTGCCATTGCCTTCTCCACTCCTTGCGTGCAATTACTCTCAACTCAGGTAACTCAGGTAGGAGTGAAGACAAAGAGTTTCCTCTTCCCCATTAAGAATCAGTGGTATAGCATTTCTATACCCTGATGATAAACAATCTGGAAAGGAAATTAAGAACACAATTCCAGTTCCAATATCATGAAAAAGAATAAAATATTTAGGAATTAAATAAGGAGATAAAAAACTTATACAATAAAAGCTGCAAACACTGCTCAAACAAAGAAGACATAAATAAATGGAAAGACATCCCATGTTCATGGATTGGAAGACAATATTGTTAAAATGTCAGTACTACTCAAAGCAATCTACAGATTCAATGCACTCTGTATTAAAATTTCAGCAATATTTTTTGTAGAAATAAAAAAAGCCATCCTAAAATTTGTATGGAATGTCAAGGGCCCTGAATAGCTGAAAGAATATTGAAAAAGAACAAGTTGGAGGACTCACATTTCACAGTTTACTTACAACAAAGCTAAAGTAGTATAAAAAAAGTATGGCATTGGCATAAAGATAGACCAATATAATAGAATAGAGAGACCAGAAATAAACTCTCACATATATAGACAAATAGTTTTCAACAACATTGATGAGACCATTCAGTAGAGAATGAACAATCTTTTCAACAAATGGTGCTGGGAAAACTAGATATCCACATGCAAAAAAAAAAGTTAATAATAATAGAGTTGGACCCTTACCATATACAAAAATTAACTCAAAATGGATCAAAGACATAAACGTAAGAGCTAAAACTATAAAATTCTTAGAAGAAAATGTCGGGGAGGAAAACTTTTCACTATAATTACCTCCATTTCCATCAGAGATAACCATAATAAGACTAACTTGTTCACAATAAACTTTGCCTGATTATTTACTTAAGTGCAGCAAGAATAATATTAACCATATAGACTCTTTCAAAGTTTGCTTTGCTGAAACTTTTTATAAAAAATCTCAGATTAAACTCTTAAAAGCCTCTCTAGGCTAGGAAGCCATGCAAAAGATTTTCCATCAAACTTTGCCTGCAGTACCTGTAGATTTGCATGCGTTTTTCTCTTTTTGAGATCTGCAAAATATCCTAAGGTTCCCAGGCTTGCCAAGAGGTAACCTTCCTTACTCACCAGACAAGGCTGCCAGGAACCTTGTAAACAGGATTGGCTAATTTTTCCAAAGGGCTTTATTGGCTCCATAAAGTCAACCTTAATTCCTTAAAGCTTTCTGGTCATATTTGAATCTATGTACGTCTCTCTATCAGAGAAGGCAATGGCACCCCACTCCAGTACTCTTGCCTGAAAATCCCATGGATGGAGGAGCCTGGTAGGCTGCAGTCCATGGGGTCGCTGAGGGTCAGACACGACTGAGCGACTTCACTTTCACTTTTCACTTTCATGCATTGGAGAAGGAAATGGCAACCCACTCCAGTGTTCTTGCCTGGAGAATCCCAGGGACGGGGGAGCCTGGTGGGCTGCCGTCTATGGGGTCGCACAGAGTCGGACACGACTGAAGTGACTTAGCAGCAGCAGCAGCAGTATGTCTCTCTTAAATAAGACATTCTAATCAAAGCCCTGGTAACATAAACAATGTTTATAACTGTGTCCTGTTATAAGGAGAACAAATTCTTACTGAATTTGTGCAAATAATTATACTGTCGTGAAAATAAGAATACTCACTGAGAATTTCTTAATTCTGGAGGGATGAAATAGGGAGAAAAAGTAAATGCTTCATCTTTGTTCACAAAGTTATACTTTACCAAATTGCTCTAAGTCTTAAATAGCTTGAGAAAAGAAAAAAAAATTTTCTTTGAATCTGGAAAAACAAAACATTAAAGAACTAGCAATGTTTCAAACAAAAAGTCATAAAAATTATAATCATCTTCATTCCATCCCATGTAGTTAATTCTTGATCTTGATCTTTGGTTAGCAGTTTTATGAATCCAGTTTTCCTTAGAGTTCTATAAATCCCTACCTGATTCAGTGGTATTCTCTGAAAGTTGTCAAAAGCCTGTAATCCACAGAACTCCTCAGAGGCCTTTCCATGAATTTCTCTGAATATGAAACAGATTTGTGAAAGTCATCAAAATAAAACAATAACTGTAAATGACAAAAGACTTTAAAATGTCCAGGATTAAAGATCTAATAAGAGCTCATTACAATACTATTAACAAGGAAATTTTGTTATTTCTGTAACATACATTCTAAGATAATAACTAGTGATCACATTATGCCTGGACATACCAGATTTCTAGAAATTTCATATAATTTCTGGAATATACCTATACATATATTATAAAACACACTTGTATATTTTATAACATACAAATATAACATAACATACAAATATAAGCACAGTGGATGAAGCACAAGCCAGAATCAGGATTGCTGGGAGAAATATCAATAACTTCAGATATGCAGATGACACCATCTTATGGCAGAAAGCAAAGAACTGAGGAGCCTTTGATGAAAGTGAAAGAGGAAAGTGAAAAAGCTGGCTTGAAACTCAACATTCAAAAAACTATGATCATGGCATCCGGTCCTATCACTTCATGGCAAATAAATGAGGAAACAATGGAAATAGTGATAGACTTTATTTTGGAGAGCTCCAAAATCGCTGCAGATGGTGACTGCAGCCATGAAATTAAAAGACGCTTACTCCTTGGAAGAAAAGCTATAACCAACCTAGACAGCATATTAAAAAGCAGAGACATTACTTTGCCAATAAAGGTCTGTCTAATCAAAGCTATGGTTTTTCCAGTAGTCATGTATGGATATGAGAGTTGGACCATAAAGAAAGCTGAGCACCAAAGAATTGATGCTTTTGAACTGTGGTGTTGGAGAAGACTCTTGAGAGTTCCTTGGACTGCAAGGAGATCCAACCAGTCCATCCTAAAGGAAATCAGTCCTAAATATTCATTGGAAGGACTGATGCTGAAGCTGAAACTCCAGTACTTTGGCCACCTCATGTGAAGAGTTGACTCATTTGAAAAGACCCTGATGCTGGAAAAGATTGAAGGCAGGAGGAGAAGGGGACGACAGAGGATGAGGTGGTTGGATGGCATCACCAACTCAATGATCATGAGTTGAGCAAGCTCTTAGAGTTGGTGATGGACAAGGAAGCCTGGTGTGCTGCAGTCCACGGGGTTGCAAAGAGTTGGACATGACTGAGTGACTAAACTGAACTGAATTTTACATGAGCACACTATTGATATTAAAGCTTGTTTTTTAAACTCTTATATTTTAGCCAACTTGATTGCACAAGATAAAATTCTCTCCTTCTCACTTCCCAACTTTCTATTTTCAATTTAGTTTGTCTTTGTTTCTCTTTCTCCCATTGTGAAATAACCAACCTTAGTTTAGGATAAAATTATCTTCATTTTTCTTAACAAAAATGCATCTTCATACCTCATACCATTTTTTACCTAAATGCAACCAACTTTCCTTGCATAGAGATGTTTTTCTTATTATCTTTAGTAATTTCATTTATTAATTAGAGTTTTTAATTCTTAAAAGCATTAATTTCTAGTAAAAACCAAGAAGTAAGCAGTTATGTACATTATACCAATATTCTTGGATTGGCAAATTTATGAGTATATTTTATAATTTCTGGAAACACATTTCTTTGTATTGTAACCTTTCAATGTGATACATATGTTTACTAATAGGCCCAAATATCTTTTCACTTTCTCTGTCATAAGAAACCAAAAGTTCAAGAATTGATACTCCTGTGTCTTATCTCATTTGGAAATTATGTAGATAGTCAGTAAATTTCTATCATTTAATTTAACTGAGCAAAACTCTAAGAATGTAAGTTACCAAAGACATTTGGGAAACTATTGAAGATGACATCTTAAAACATAATTATTATTGAAAAGTTCACTTAAAAATTTTTATCCTACTTTACATTTATTGAATTCAGTTGTTCCCAACAGTCATATCTAGATCACTCATGAAAAGTTCATAAACAGCAAAACAGCCAGCCATCATTTTAAGTTATTTTTATTGTTTACAAATTTTTCAGCAGGGATATCATGAGCTTACTTGGCTAGTAAACCCAGGTACAGAGGAGCCTGGTGGGCTGCAGTCCATCGAGTCACAAGAGTTGGACGTGACTGAGCAACTAACACACGCAAACCCAGGTAGAATAAAAGTTGCATGTCTTCATTATACTTAATGCTGATAACTCTGAAGACATGTCTATTTTAATTAAACCAACAAACTTAAACTAGTGTTTACTTAGCAGAGATTATCCCACATCACATGCACTTGAAAAACATTTGAGTTGGTTTCTATATTTCTGAGTTTTAGGGATGCTTAATTCATAAGAGCTAAAGTGTAAGCCAGTAAAATAACAGCTCACTTGGAAACTGATTTTGTTAATACTGTGCAGAGGTAGGAAATGTCACATATACATAACGTATTTTTATAGACATAGGTAAACATGCAGACAGATTGCAGAGACTTTATAGTTTTTGTTCTAAAACTTGAGCCGTGAATCAGGTACAATAACAACTCAGTTCAGTTCAGTTCAGTTCAGTCCAGTCACTCAGTGGTGTCCGACTCTTTGCAACCCCATGAATTGCAGCACACCAGGCCTCCCTGTCCATCACCAACTCCCAGAGTTTACCCAAACTCATGTCCATCAAGTCGGTGATGCCATCCGGCCATCTCAACCTCTGTCGTCCCCTTCTCCTCCTGCTCCCAGTCCCTCCCAGCATCAGGGTCTTTTCCAGTGAGTCAACTCTTCGCATGAGGTGGCCAAAGTATTGGAGTTTCAGCTTCAGCATCAGTCCTTCCAATGAACACCCAGGACTAATCTCCTTTAGGATGGACTGGTTGGATCTCCGTGCAGTCCAAGGGACTCTCAAGAGGCTTCTCCAACACCACAGTACAAAAGCATCAATTCTTCGGCACTCAGCCTTCTTCACAGTCCAACTCTCACATCCAAACATGACCACTGGAAAAACCATAGCCTTGACTAGACGGACCTTTGTTGGCAAAGTGATGTCTCTGCTTTTGAATATGCTGTCTAGGTTAGTCATAACTTTCCTTCCAAGGAGTAAGCATCTTTTAATTTCATGGCTGCAATCACCATCTGCAGTGATTTTGGAGCCCCCAAAAATAAAGTCGGACACTGTTTTCACTGTTTTCCCATCTATTTGCCATGAAGTGATGGGACCAGATGCCATGATCTTAGTTTTCTGAATGTTGAGTTTTAAGCCAACTTTTTCACTCTCCTCTTTCACTTTCATCAAGAGACTTTTTAGTTCCTCTTCACTTTCTGCCATAAGGGTGGTGTCATCTGCATATCTGAGGTTATTGATATTTCTCCCAGCAATCTGATTCCAGCTTGTGCTTCTTCCAGCCTAGCGTTTCTCATGATGTATTCTGCATATAAGTTAAATAAGCAGGGTGACAATATACAGCCTTGACGTACTCCTTTTCCTATTTGGAACCAGTCTGTTGTTCCATGTCCAGTTCGAACTGTTGCTTCCTGACCTGCATATAGGTTTCTCAAGAGGCAAGTCAGGTAGTCTGGTATTCCCATCTCTTTCAGAATTTTCCAGAGTTTATTGTGATCCACACAGTCAAAGGCTTTGGCATAGTCAATAAAGCAGAAATTGATGTTTTTCTGGAACTCTCTTGCTTTTTCAATGCCCCAGAGGATGTTGTCAATTTGATCTCTGGTTCCTCTGCCTTTTCTAAAACCAGCTTGAACATCTGGAAGTTCATGGTTCACATATTGCTGAAGCCTGGCTTGGAGAATTTTGAGCATCACTTTGCTAGCGTGTGAGATGAGTGCAATTGTGCGGTAGTTTGAATATTCTTTGGCATTGCCTTTCTTTGGGATTAGAATGAAAACTGACCTTTTCCAGTCCTGTGGCCACTGCTGAGTTTTCCAAATTTGCTGGTATATTGAGTGCAGCACTTTCACAGCATCATCTTTCAGGATTTGAAATAGCTCACCTGAAATTCCATCACCTCCACTAGCTTTGTTCGTAGTGATGCTTTCTAAGGCCCACTTGACTTCACATTCCAGGATGTCTGGCTCTAGGTGAGTGATCACACCATCGTGATCATCTGGGTCACTAGTTTATAAATAACAGTTGAATTCAAATTATATCTCTGCCAAACAGAACACATAAGGTTACTCTCTCAAATGGCTAAAACTTTCTACTAATGTTTGTGCAAAAGACTTTTAAGTTTGTGTTTGTCCTTGACAAGATCGTCCTTGACAGTCTTTTGAACACTGTGGACTTGATTTAGGCAAGTGAGTTTTAGAGCAGTTTATATTTTTAAAAACCTCCCCACCCCCTTTTTATCTTGTGTCTTAGGCAGTTGTGAGCAGTGTTTTATTTACCTTCTGAGGTATTTTCATTATAAATACATAATAAGATTTACATCTTCAAGGAACAGGGAAAGAATGTAAGTTTTCTCCTAGGAATTTTGGTGTATATTTATTATCAGAAGTCCAGGATAATTGCTGTTTAATTTTTTTTCTTCTTTCCCTTAAGTCAGGGCAATTGTACTTCCAGTGTCCTGATTTTTTTTTTAATAATATCTGCAAACACCTGAAGGCAAACGGGAAAAGGTCTAAGGGGACTTTGAGTTGCTTTCAAAGTTATGCTTTTGTTTTTCTAAAGATTCAAGCAGATAAATCAAGTATTGTTGACTGTAATTCCTTTTTTCTCCTGAATTCCTGCAAGCTATCTTTAAAGAATTAGGTAGCTGCTTCTATCACAGTGTTAGAGGTTGACTATCCATCCAGGACTTTTGAATTTGCCTTGTTAAATTTAGGAGAAAATTTCCTATTAAGGAGGAAATTGAAAGATTTCTATATTCTGGATCTTCAGGGCTTAATGCAGTATGCCTTTGAAAAGTCTGTGCAAAGCATGTTACAAAGGCCTTTGGATGTTCTCCTTTTTCTAAGTGTACCTTTGCACATAATATATAAAAAGACATAATATTGATACATTTGCTAAACATCAGCCTCCAGCTGATCCATTTCCTGACCATTTAATAGGAGGGCCTGGGAGAAATTCTGGTCATCTGTTTTCCTCTGTAAAAAGTGTTGTAAATGGCCACTAATCTTTTTAATACCTCTTTAAATTTGGTAGGATCTTCTGAAGGTGGAGATAAAAGGGTTTTATAATTTGAAAGATCTCTAGAGGATATGAATTCTTTGTGGTGTCCATGGGGTAGGAGTAGGGGTGTCCACAATACATCTGCAAAGGGCAAAGGACATTGTATGAAAAGACCCGAAGCTGGCAGAGGCTGATGATAGAGTCCCAGAAGGCAAGGAGCTGTAAGGGATAGCAAAGAGAACCTTATTCTCCGTCCTGGGTGCTTCTGTTAAATTTACTTCTTAGCTTTCATCATTTACAAGAGTAACCTATATATTTGAGACCTAGAGATCAGAGTGTTCCCTATAAATCTTTTAGAGAAAGGGAGGTTCAAACAGGTGGCTGGGTATTTAAGGAATTTTCTGGGGAATATGGAGAAGTTGGGGAACTAAGAGAAGTTGCTGAGGAGATGAAGGGGAATTTATGTTGGATGTGGTCTTTAATTTTTGTTCTAAGTCTAATGTCTGTTCTTTCATCTTGCTAAGAGAGTCGCTAAGGCTATGGCCATTGTGTTCCATTGTGTTCTCTTTTTAATTTGGTCTTTCCATAGGTACCAGTAAGATGTTGTTATGGGTGAGAACCTCCATAAAAAACTCTTTTTTTCAAACATGGCCAGTTCAAAGGATCCTTTGTCTGATCATTGATGAGTAGGAACTTATATTAATCACAATAGTGACTCAAACCAAGAAGCCTTTATATGATTTAACCATGGATGCAAGAGGCATCCCAAAGGAAAGTGCAAAAGATACAGCCCTCAGAAGATCCAGAAAATTTATTCCCAGATTTAGCCTAAGAAAGCAAAGACCTTTGTTGTCCCAGGCAGTAAGAACAGTGTATTGCAAAGAGTGACTCTAATCTCTGACAAGAACACAAGGCTGCTCTAGTCACAGACCTACTAATCTGCAACACCAGGCAGGCACTAATAGAATGAGACTTCTCCAGCACTAACTAGACAACGAAGGCTGAGATGACAAAGACCCCTTATGGACAAGGACCCTTTATGACAAACTCCCCTGAAAGCTGAAACGGTTGGACAAAGAGCACAATGCTTGTGACTTCGTGCCTTGGAATTCAGTCTATTCAACTGGCCACCATATGCAAGCTATTATTTGCACCCTGGCTAGCAGAAACCAGAGAATATTCTTAATGGTCACAGAGTCATGCTCTCAGGATACAGAACAAGATGAAAGGAAAACTTTAGTCTCTTACATTAGAGAGCCCAGAGCAAAGTTTGTCTAAATAGATGCCAGTCTGATAAAAACCATGAACTTACCAGGGTGTGAAGGCAGCTCAAACAACAGGCTTACAGAACTTACGCCTGCATTCTACCCTATGATATTTCTCCTTATGGGAAATGACACAAAAGTTGGAGGAAAAGGAAAGCAATCACCATCTCTAGAAGAAAAGGAATCAATAGATAGCAAGCATACTCATAACAAATCTTTACAAGTTGCTCTACCTAAAAAACTAACTCATACAAATATTTTCTCCTACTAATCTGAATTTAGAAAAAGAAAAGAACTCTTAACCATTCTCACTTCTACCACATGTTGCAAGCTGAGATCTGGGAGACTGATTGGGTAAGAATTCTTTCCTTCTGCCAGCACTTGCCAGAGGTCCCAGGATCTCTCCACTGCAGCAGCCCAAAGGTGAACAGTGTCCAGCCAGGGGAAAGCCCCATTTTGGGCACCTAAGCTGTAGAGGATGAACACTTTCCCCTTCTTCCATTCTTACTTCTTTGATTACTCTAATAATTAAATTGACATAAGATTAACAGGAGAAAACCAAATTTGATTTTGTACATACAACAGCCCATAAAGATATGAGACTCAAAGAAGTGACCAAAGCGGCAGCTTTTATACCTTTTAGCCAGGGAAACAATATGTTTGTGAAGAATTGACTAGACAACAGAGTTCAGGTTTGGGGTAGCAAATTAAGGAAGAGGTTACAAGGTTTGTTGATACAGCCCTCTTGGCCCTGAATTCCCCATCTCTGGCAATGAGGATAACTTCTACCTTCTGGTAGAGGGTGGGTACTTTCATATGGGAGACTTATTTCTTGGTTTCAAGGGGATAAAGAGAGTGAAAGTGTTCTTCTTTCGTGACTGTTTTCTTAAATAACTTTAATTCAATATCATCAATATACCATCGTGATATATTTTGAGGTTAGTATATTCTTCTCTCCTTCAAAACAAAATGGAGCATAACCTTCACAGCAATGGAGTTGGCAGTGATTTCCTGGCTGTAACATCAAAGACATAGGCAACAAAAGAAAAAATAGAAAAATTGGACTTCACAAAAATTAAAAACTTTTACGCATCACAGTACACTATTTCCAAACCATATGTCTGATTAGAGGTTAATATCCAGAATATATAGAAAACTCTTAAAGTTCAATAGTAGCAAACCTGACTTTATTATAAAATGGGCAAAAGGCTTGAATAGACATTTTTCCAAAAAAGATACCCAAATGGCCAATGAACACATGAAAAGGTGCTCAACATCACTAATCATTGAAATGCAAATCAAACTGCATGAGATACTACCTCACACTATTAAGATGTCTACTTTCAAAAAAAAAAAAAAGATAATAAAGTGTTTATGAGGATGAGGAGAAACTGGAACCCTTATGTACTTTTAGTGATAATGTAAAATGGCACTGCTGTTGTGGAAAACAGTATTGCTGTCCCTCAAAGAATTAAAATAAGCTTACCCAATGATCCGACAACTCTACTGGATGTAAACTAGGTATATACTCAAAAAAATTATAGCCAGTCAGTCAGAAGTACAACCTGGGCTTGCAATTGAGATCTGAACTGTATGTTGACATGCAGGTACCCTTCACACCAAACAGCAATCCTCTCATGCAGTTGACTGTCCTGCAATTTAACTTAATTCTTTAATTCTCACACTGTCTGCCCAGGGACAGCATCTGGTTCCATAGGTTAAAGGTTGAATCCCACAAGACTGCCTTCTCCCCACTACCCCTACCTGGCTATAAATCAGAGTTTCCCATGACCTCCTCCTTGGTTTTGGTGATACAAGATGATATCATCAATGGTTTCTATCAAAATATTTGGCATACACTAGCATTGGAAAAAGGAAATGGCAACCCACTCCAATGTTATTGCCTGGAGAATCCCAGGGATGGAGGGCTGCCGTCTATGGGGTCACACGGAGTCAGACACGACTGAAGCAACTTAGCAGCAGCAGTATTACATAATACCCTCCAGAAAATAGAAGAGGATGTAACTCTTCCCAGTTCATTTTAAGAGGCAAGCATTATCCTGACTCCAGTACTCTTGCCTGGAAAATCCCATGGACGGAGGAGCCTGGTAAGCTGCAGTCCTCGGGGTCACTAAGAGTTGGACGCAACTGAGCGACTTCACGTTCACTTTTCACTTTCATGCATTGGAGAAGGAAATGGCAACCCACTCCAGTGTTCTTGCCTGGAGAATCCCAGGGACGGGGGAGCCTGGTCGGCTGCCGTCTATGGGGTCGCACAGAGTCAGACAAGAATGAAGCGACTTAGCAGCAGCAGCAACATTATCCTGACACCAAAGCTAAGGAGAGGTAGGAGGATAAAAAAGGAGAGAGAGTGGGAGAAAGAAAGAAGGAATAAAGAAAAAGAAAAGCAAAGCTGAAGAGAGCAATAATCTCATGAAGACTGATGCAAAAATCTTTAACAAAATATTTGAAAATACAAAGTACTTGGATTTGACTAATTTACTATTACATAACTCAGAGAAACATTTTATACACTAGGTTACCAGTTAATTATAAAAGAATGTAACTCAGAAACAGCCAGATGAAAGGGCAAGATGTGGGGACAGTGTGCAGAGCTCCAGTACCCTCTCTAGGTAGACCGCTCTTCCAGGATCATCACGAATTCATCAACCAGGAAGCTCTCACACTGTGTCCTTTTGAGTCTTTATGGAGCCTCCTTTATACAGTCACAATTAATTAAATCATTGGCCACTGGCTATTGGTTCTACCTCCAACCTTTCTCCCCTCCAGAAAGTTGGGGTGGGAGGGGGGTAGGTACTGAACGTTCCAACCCTCTAATTACATGGTTGGTTCTCCTAGCAAACAGCCTCTGCCCCCTCCCCCCCCCATACCCAGGTTGCTTAAGAGCTTTCCGAAAGTCACCTCATTAACATAACAAAAGACCTTTATTCCTATTACCATAGGAGATTACAAGGGTTTTAGGAGCTCTGAGCCAAGAACAGATCAAAGACCAAATATATTTCTTATAAATCTCAATATTACATACTTCTTTGGAACACTGGTCTAGGACTCTCTAGTTCTTTCAGTTTTTGCGAGGGGGATTTCTTCATTGCTTTTGTGGGAAAGCAGCTGAAGGTAAAAAAGAAAATACACTAAGTGATTCTAAAAGTGGCTCTAGATTTTGGGGGTCATATGGTAAAACAAAAATATACAGGATCTTTCTAAAACTAAAAGCACAAACCAAACCCTTTGTCTCCTTTTTTTCTTAAGACTGATAGGGATAGAATAGCATCGTTATACAGGTAGTTGTAGAAGTCCTGGTAGGAGACTATAGATAGAGAAGGAAACCTAGGAAACTTTAGGAGGCCACTGTAAGTGAATGATCGCTTGAGAAACCTACTGGAACATTGTTCAATGAAGCATGCTTGCTTAAGTATAAAACCATGAGCAAAACCACAATATATGCCCCAGGCCATTGGATGGAAGAAAAATGTTACCACCCTTCCTGCATACCACAGTTCTAGACCTCATAGTGCATGTGTGCTCAGTTGCTTCAGTCGTGTAATTCTTTGCAACCCTATGTACTGAAGCAGACATGACTGAAGTGACTTAGCAGCAGCAGAACTGTAGCCTGCCCAGTTCCTCTGTCCATGGGATTCTCCAGCCAAGAATACTGAAGTGGGTTGACGTGCCCTCATCCAGGGGGATCTTCCTGACCCAGGGATGGAACCTGCATCTCTTATGTCTCCTGCCTGCATTGGCAGGTGGGTTCTTTACCGTTGGCACCCCCTGGGAAGCCCCTGACCTCATAGGGTCAGGCACTTTCCTGCCTAATATGAAGGAGGAGCTAGTGATGTATGCCTTATGTCTGCATCTATGTCTACTTGAAAAAGGGGGAAAGACCCTTTTTCATTATAAATTGTAACCCACTCAGAGCTCCCTTGCCTGCCCATCGGCATTTCTTACAAGCACCCTATATTAGTAAATCTACTTCTTGCCTGTCACTTTGCCTCTCACTGAATTCCTTATGCTCTGAGACATAAACAACCTGAGCCTCAGTAAGTTCAGACATCAGGTAAGTGTGTTCTAATTAAAAGATCATGAGTTCAAATCCCAAGCAGGGTTTTAGCTGGATTTGAGTCCTGGCCATGTGGGTTTGAGTCCCAAACTAGGTTTTGGCTAGATTCAAATCCTGGCACATGGGTTCAAGTCCCAATCTGAGGTAAATGGTTTCAAGACCATTTAGGTTTTATGTATTCTTTCCCCTGCATTTCTAGACTTGTGTCCTGTCTCATCCCTCTTCTTTTCCTATCTCAACACTCCACCTTCCCACTTTACTTCTCTACCTGCACAAAGGTCTCCTTCCATGGTAGATAGAATAAAGGCCCCCCAAAATGTCTGTGTCCCCGTACCTGGAACCTGCAGATTGTTGTGTTACATGTCAAAGGGGATTTGAGGTTCAAATGGAATTAAGGTTGCTAATCAGCTGACCTAACGATAAGGAGATTATCCTGTATTATCAGAGTAGATCCAGTGTGGTTACAATGGTTCTTAAAAGTGGAAGAAGGAGGCAGAGGAGAATCAAAAAGCCAGGTGACTACAGAAGAACTCGGACTGATAAAGAATCAAAAGGAGTCAACTCACTTTTGTTGGTTTTGAAAATGAAGAAAAAAGCCAAGAGCCAAGGAATGTCAGCAATCTTTAGAAGCTAGAAAAGGAAAGGAAACATTTTCCCTTAGACCTCCAGAAGGAATATCTGCCAATATCTTGATTTTAGGTTAGTGGGACCTATTTCAGACTTCTAACTTCCAGAACTGTAAGATAATAAATTTATATTCTTTAAGCTAGTAATACTAAATTTACAGTAATATGTTACAGCAGCAATAGAAAACTCACACGCTTTCCATCTCAGCCTCCTAAGGACAGCTATGCCTTTTCCAGGGAACATAAACAGGCATTAGGACATAGACTTTTCCTGGATACTCAAATGAAAATAATGGATCATTTAATCAGTTAATGGCAGATTTGTCAGCTAACAGCAGAGAAACCCTTAATAATAGTGGTGTAAACAAGATAGGTGCTTATTTCTGTTCACGCAGATGGCAGCCAGTTCACAGCTGACATGGTGGCTCTACAGTATCAGTAAGGACCATCCCTTCCTGCTCATCCTGGAGTGTTAGGCCTTTTGTTCAAGGTAGAACCCTGTACTGAACATGACTACCTTCTAGGCCAGCAGCAAGAGGAAGGGGAGGCACAGAGCACCTCCCTTTCCTTCAGGGACACTTCTGCTATGTCTCAGTGGCCGTAACATAGTCAAATAACCATATCAAGCTGCAAGGGAACCTGGGAGTGTATTTTTCAGCAAAATATACCTAACTAAAATTCAGGGTTCTTGTGGTCTTTGTTAAAAAGAAAAAAAAAAAATTGTTATCACTGATGAAGACAAGGAAAAATGGTATTGGAAGCAAGCTCTTCCAATACCAGAGACTTCCAGAGACTTGTGGGATCTGCCACAAGTTACTGTGTGATCTGGTTTAGACTGAAAGCCAGCATCATAGCTGACCAGTCTCATAGCTCCCTCAGGTCCAATGAGGATTTGGAAATTCTGTGATAGTCTGTACCCTAGTGTGATAAATTCTAATCTGGAGGAAATATTAACTTCCCAGAGCGGTTTCCATGGTCCTGTAGATCGTGGCTCCTTCCATCTTTGGGTGAATGGAAGAGTTATGCTATGCTACTAGATGAGTGAGTTTGATCCCTGGGTTGGGAAGATTCCCTGGAGAAGGGAAAGGCTACCCACTCCAGGATTCTGGCCTGGAGAATTCCATGAACTGTATAGTCCATGGGATCACAAAGAGTCGGACACGACAGAGCGACTTTCACTTTCTTTTGATTGGCCCTGTGAAGTTTTACGAGGCTGTAAGTTGTTTGTTTGATTTGGGGCATATAATTTACCTGTGGGTTAAATTATATTTAAATGATTCCATCCCTAACCATACTGATGAAATCATTGTTGTTGTTAAAGCCTCCCTTTTGTTTGTTTGTTTTTATATGCAATATCGCTCCCTTGATCTTCAAGCATTTGAACCTAGAGTTCAGAAATCCTCCGCTTCAAAATTCTTTCAGCCTTCCTTCCCATTTTATTGTCTCAAAGCCCTTTGAAAATAAATTGAGAGAACAGTTAAAAGTGTTAGTCACTCAGTCATGTTCAGCTCTTTGGGACCCCATGGACTGTAGCCCACCAGGCTCCTCTGTCCATGGAATTCTCCAGGCAAGAATACTAGAGTGGGTTGCCATTCCCTTCTCCAGGGGATCTTCCTGACCCAGGGATCAAACCCAGGTCTCCTGCATTGCAGGCAGGCTCTTTACCATCTGAGCCACTAGAGAAGCCCCTGAAACAGTTAACTATCTTCCAATTTATACTGTGTGCTGTTGGGTTGGCATTTGCAGTATTCTTTATAAAATAACAGTCTCTATGCAGGGACCTCTTTGTCCACAGAGAGTTCTGTCTAATTATTTCTGTTGTCTTGAAGAACTAGATATCAAGAAATAAAAACCAAAGAAAATAATTTGTAGACTTTTGCTTTTTTGGTAATTAAATAAAAATTGTTTCCTGATTTTCATGAATATGTAAAAACCTATGTACTGAATTTATTATGGCTTATTTTTCTTTCTACAGGTTTTCTATGTGTCTTCTTTCCTTTTTGAAATTGTAGCCTGAGCCTACTTTATCCCTAGATAAAGATATTCCCCAAAGCTAGTGGAAGTCATGGTTTTTAATATAATATCTTCCGAACAAGACTCAACTGGTGTTGACTAAAGCAGTGTTTAATGCTTCTCATTTATGGGGTCATGCACTCTAGTTAAATTGCAGCTCTCAGACATTGCTTCAGTGACCTAAAGGGCAAATTTACAAGACAGTCCAGAAACAGCATATGGCACCTTGACGTGAAGGAAGACCTGATCACAATCTGGGGGAAGTGGGCACTGAAAATAGAATAGGATACTTTCTGAGGTGAACGGCAAGAATAAAGTGAGATGGGAGGGGTCAAGAAATAATTAGAAAAGAAATGAAATTGGGATAGGATTTGAAGGGGGTGGGGGGCAAGGATGGAAAGAGGTCTGGCAGAGCCAGAGACAAAGAACCCACCTCACAATCTACATAGGTACAGAACTCCACTCTCTAAAGCAATATCTAACAATACTAAGGATTCGCTCAGTCGTGTCGGACTCTTTGCGACCCTGTGGACTGTAGCCCACCAGGCTCCTCCATCCATGGGATTCTCCAGGCAACAGTACTGGAGTGGGGTGCCATTTCCTTCTCCAGTATCTAACAATAGCAGTGCCCAATAAATGACAACAATAATTATGCATACTGTCACCCTTACCACTTTGAATTTATTTCATAAACTTATTTCATAAATTCAGTTCAGTTCAGTCGCTCAGTCATGTCAGACTCTTTGCGACCCCATGGACTACAGCATGCCAGGCTTCCCTGTCCATCACCAACTCTGGAAGCTTACTCAAACTCATGTCCATTGAGTCGGTGATGCCATCCAACCATCTCATCCTCTGTTGTCCCCTTCTGTAATAAATTTCATAAATTTGATAACTTGCTTTCTTCATGTGGCAGTTCGTCTTAGCTGATTTAATGATTCCCCCTGAAGAAAGAATGGAAGGGGGAGAAATAGGGAGAAGGAAAAACAATCCTCATCTCTCTGGTCTGCCTGCCCGTCAGACACAGTGCTGGGTTGGGGATGTAGATGGCTGGAGAAGCCTGGCCTGACTGCACTCATTCTTTTGGGATCTCCCAGTTATGGTGAACCCACACATTTGGCAGCTGGTGATTTCTCTGATGTATTTTTCCTCCTTGTTTTCTTTCCTAGTGTGTCTGAAACCTACCCAGCATTCCAATGGCCAGCAACAACACCGCCAGCATAGCACAAGCCAGGAAACTGGTAGAACAGCTGAAGATGGAAGCCAACATCGATAGGATAAAGGTGAGCATGGCGTCACACACAGGCTCAGCTGGCCTTGTCAGGAGTATAACTTGTAGCCAGGTGTCATTTGACTACTCTTCTATGGAGAGTGATGAAACCAAAGATGGTGGGAGAGGGCTTCCCTGGTGGCTCAGTGGTAAAGAATCTGCCTGCCAATGCAGGAGACACCAGTTTGATCCCTGGTCTGGGAAGATCCCACATGCCACAGAGCAGCTAAGCCCGTGTGCCACAACTACTGCACTCCAGAACCCAGGAGCCATAACTACTGAGCCCACGTGCTTCAGCTTGCTGAAGCCCATGTGCCCTAGAGCCTGTGCTCTGTAGGAAGTGAAGCCACCACGATGAGAGGCTCACACCACAGAGAGTAGGCCCATTCGCTGCAATCAGAGAAAAGCCCGTGTAGCAAGGAAGACCTAGCACAGCCAAAAATAAATAAATAAATAAATAAATGTATTAAAAAAAAAAAAACAAAGATGGTGGGAGAGAAACTTAATAGTTTGGCAAAAGTTCATTTTCTAATGTGCCTTGGCCCTCTCTGAAATTTTCCAGAATAAAATGATAGTATAAATTAAAGCTAGTTTGCTGAGTAAACTTTAAAGCAGAACATAGGCTCATGGCTGAATTCTAGCCAAAGGATTTGGAGAAGCCCCAAAACATAGCAATCGACCAGTTCACTTCTCTGACCTTGTAAAGAAGTCCTTCTCACTTGGGTTTAATTTTTTCTATCCTGATGTATGTTCTAATTTTTAGTGTTTATCTTCAGGTCTAGCCCTTCTATCCACCATTTTTATTTTTACTTTTTTTCTCTTTTATACTCTTGGATTTTTTCCTTCAGAACACAAAAACCACACATGGTCTCCCTGAGAAGTCAGACAGCATAAAGGTTTCATAAAAGATAGTAATCTACTTGTTTCTTTCTCTCACTCCCCAGATCTAACCTGATAGCTTTGCCTTAAGTTGGACCTAACATGTTTAAATAGAAACCTTTTGTTGGCAGATTTTCAATGTAAATTAACCCACATAGATAGCTACCACAGGTAGTAACTTTTTGCCAACCATCAAAGCTTCACTTCCTCAGAAGACCTGAGCATTTTATGACATGGAACTCAGCAGTGTATTTCATTTTATTAAAATTAGAACAGTTTTCCAAATGCCTTTTTTAAACTGGAAGATTTGTCCATACCTGCCTTAGGAACCTGAACAATCCAGCCCTCCTTTGGAATGTGCTTCTAGAGCAAGGGTCAATAAATTATGGCTCATGAGCCAAATCCAGCCCACTGTCTGTTTTTGTCAATAAAGCTTTATTAGCACACAGCCCCATACACTCATTTACATCTTGTCTGTGGCTCCTTTGATGCTACAACAGCAGGGTAGAATAGTTGCAACAGATGACACTTGGCTCAGAAAGCCTAAAACTTTTACTCTCTGGCCTTTTAGAGAAAAACTTTGCTGAACCCTGGTCTACAGGAATGATTCTCAGCCCACCTATACATTCAAATCACCCAGGGAATTCAATAAAAAGAACCATTTCTAAGACCACAGTGTAGACCAGTTAAATTAGAATCTATGATTCAGACAACAGTAACTTTTTATTTACATTATCAGTTAGTTTTAATGTATAGCTAAGGTAGAAAACCATGGTCCCATGGGAAGAGGTTTGCTCCTTTTTACTCCCATCAGGTCTGTGCTAGAGTCTGAAGGGAGAGCTTATTTTTCCTCTGTAGGTAAGCTGAGCAAATAACCATCGCATCTATCCTTAATCTCCTTTATACAATTTGAATCCTGGTAATGAGCCACAAAATGTAAACAGCTTCTTTCTTGCAATTGCTTTAATTTTTCTTTATTTATAATGTGATAAAGGGTCCTTAACATCTATTTTGCACCTTCACTACCTTCCTCTTCTCCATTTTCCCCTTTACCTGTTCTTTTTTATTTCCTTTCTTAAAAAAGTACAATGTGGCAGGTGGGCATAGTACCTGCTGGGAGGAGTGAGGTCATGCAAAGACTGTGGCACCAAAAAGAGTCATTCAGCTCTTTTTTTTTTTTTTTTTCTGCTGGGAGATGTTCTGTGTGTGGGCCTCTGGAAAATGCCACTTTGCCTTTTGGGGTGGCCCAGTGAAGATGAAAGTGTTTGCCAAGCCCCAGTATGGTTGGCATTTTCTGGTACAACTCAGCATCCCCAGGCCCACGTCCTGAAGCAGGATGTGATGGTGTAGGTGGTATGAGAAACTGACAGTGGGAGGAACAGGGCAGAAACAGACCTTTTCAGCCGTAGGTCAGACCATCATCACCTCTCACCTGAGTTACTGACTACACAGTGCATTTAGCTGCAAGGGAGGGATTGCTGACCTCTGCAATCCCTTCTTGACCCCAGTCCATCCCCACCATCACTTACCCTCCATGTGGCTGCCAAAGACCACTGCTGCAAGAAAAGCTCATTAGGTTCCTCTCCTGTTGAACATCTTTTCATGACTCCTATCACCTGGAACTTGAAATTCAAATTCTTCAGCAGAGTGTGTGTAAGGTCCTTCTGGCCCCTGCCCCTCTTTTCAGCTTTGTTCCCTTCCCCTCACCCCCATGCCATATTGAACCATTCTTAATTCCCTTGATGGGAATTTCAAATGGCTGGAACATTCAGTCTCCTCCTGTTTGCATTTCTGCTTTCCCAACTCCTATGACTCCTTGAAGACTCAACCATTCAGTTCAGTTCAGTCGCTCAGTCATGTCTGACTCTTTGCAACCCCATGAATCGAAGCACACCAGGCCTCCCTGTCCATCACCATCTCCCAGAGTTCACTCAAACTCATGTCCATCAAGTTGGTGATGCCATCCAGCCATCTCATCCTCTGTCGTCCCCTTTTCTTCCTGCCCCCAATCCCTCCCAGCATCTAAAAATGCTTTCCCAGACCTTCATCATAAGAGTGGACTTTTGCTATTTTTCTATTATTTATTCCTTTATCCAATACATATTTTAGTGAGAGCTTTCTAAATTGCCCGGCCTTGTTAGGTCTTAGAGATATAGAGCTGGATAAAGATGAAAAAATGATTCTTGCTCTCAAAGATCCTAGTCTAATAAAGGGTGACCAAAAAAAATGAACAAGACCTATTACTGATACAAGTAAGACATCCAAAAAGCATAATTACCAAGTGTCATCAGAATGAAGCCAATACCTCACCCTGATTACCTTGGTATGCTACTTGTGAAGAGACCAAATAAATCAGTATCTCTTTGAGACATAAAGCATTGGCCTAATAAACTGAACAATGAGTGATTGCCTTCCTAGCTGATTGTCACTTTCAAATCTCTCAATTCCTCTTGACATCAGTGGACCTAAAATTGTTGGAAATAACAGCAGCAGCCTATATTTCAGCATTTGTTCTGCACATCAGAGCCAGGCAGGCATGCTATGGTGAAGTGTCAGGTTATTTTTAGTTTAGCTCTTGGAATAAAACTGCCACTGGTTTAGGACTAGTTTACCTGCCTTTTAGAGTCCCTTTCAGAGTTTTGAGCGTTCAGGTTTCTCCACCTACTTTCCATACATGATCCTGTCAGCAAGAAGGAACTTCTCTTTGAAGATCCCAGGTTTGTGATTTTTCGAATCACAGCAGTGGCCTCTTCAAGCTATAAAGGCTGCAGTGGCTTAATGTCCCTCTGGCAGAGCCTAGTGTAGCTGAGGCAATAGGGAGCAAGGAAAAGCGGGCACAGCTGACACTGGGGGTGTCGAGGGTCCCTTCCACAAGGGTGGCCTTATCCCTTGTGTGGCCTCCAGAATATCCTTGGCCGCCTAGAGTAGGCTTACCATGAGAAGATCTGAAGAGCATATTCCTTTTTAAGGCTTCGTGTTTCCTATCCCTTTGTATCACAGATCCTGGGAGATTTGGGCTAATGAACCCATTATCTGTTCATAAGCCTCAGGCATATATAAATTATACTCCCAGCCTCTCTGTGTTTCTTCGTTAGCATTTCATTCAAGGACAGAAAGGAAAGAGAAGCCAAAGAAAGCTGGGATGGGCTCTGGGGAAAGGGGCAAAGAGAGGTTTTGGAGACTGTGACACTCAGATGTATGAAACAACAAGATATGCTGCTGTTGAGCAAAGGCTGGTGAAAGAAAGCTTGTCCTGAGAGTGCAAGTCAAGAGAGCACATGTGAAAGCAAAGGACAGTAAGACTTCAGTGAATCTATTTATTCGTCACTATATTAGGACTCTGGGTTTCTAATAATAGAAACCTAACCCAAGCTGGCTTAAGCAGAAAGAAGGGATTGATGATAAAAAATACAAGGCATCTCAGAATCTGAGAGCAGAAGTGTAGCTGAGTGAGCATCGGGAGTCAGAACTGAAAGGCCAGCAGGAGCTGTGGGCGCTCTGGGATGTCTCTGCTTCTCTCAGCCTCTTTCCTTTCCTGGGAGGAATAGATTTCTCAGCTGCCCGTTGCATGTGGTGGACACAAAATGGCTGCCCAAAACTCCCAGGATCACACATCACACTTTCAGCTCCATGAAGAAAGTCTCACTGCCTAGAGTGGTACATTTGCTCTACCAAGGATGAGCCATCTGCAGCTTCAATCAACTAACGCTTGAATTACAGCACATTGCACAAACAGGGCTCCCAGGAACCCACCCACCCATAAGCATGGGAAGGGTAGTTAAGGAGGGGTGAGAATCATCATAAGCTGAAAGGGAGCCCTTTAATGCATGGCATTGTTGGCATCATGAATAATATACATGTAAGTGCAAAATAAAGCCAAGGCCAGGAGCATGAGTGAAATGATTGCCTCTTAACTAATTGAATGCTCCTTATATTGGCCTCACATATAAATGCCAAAGTTATTTCTCATTTCTCCCAAATGGTTCCAATAGACCTTTCGAACTGGCGTTCTTCACTGTCTAAAGAATATGCTGTGCAGATTACCATCTCTCTGGTTATTCTGAATCCCTCAGTGAGAACACCCTTCCACTTATTCTTTTCCTATTTGTTGTTGTTCAATTGCTCAGTCATGCCCGACTCTTTGCAACCCCATGGACTGCAGCATGCCAGGCTTCCCTGTCCTTCACCATCTCCTGGAACTTGCTCAAACTTATGTCTGTTGAGTCAGTGATGCCATCCAACCATCTTGTCTTCTGTCATCCCCTTCTCCTCCTGCCTTCAATCTTTCCCAGCATCAGGGTCTTTTCTATTCTTTTCCTATTTATTGTAGACTAAATGTTTGTGTCCCTTCCCATATTCATACATTAAAATCCTAACACCCAATGTGGCAGAATTTGGAGATGGGGCCTTTGGGAAGTGATTAGGGGTCATGCAGGCAGAGCCCTCAGGAATGGAATTAGTGCCCATATAAAGGCTCAGCAAGCTCCCTTGCCCTTTCCACCTTGTGAGGTTACAACAAGAAGATAGGCATCTATGAACTAGGAATCGAGACCCAACAGACACTGAATCGCCAGCACCTTGATCTTAGACTTTCCAGCCTCGAGAACTGTTGTTTACAATCCACCTGGTTTTGGCATTTTATTAGAGCAGCCCAAATGGACTAGGACAATACCTGAATCTTACTCCTCTATTACAGGTCAGCTTAAATTCCCACTTGTTCATGAATCTTTTCCATTCTGATCCTACTTATTAGTCAGTTTACTAAATAATTTTACCGTCGTCAGATAAATTACACAGTCCTCAACGTCAAAGACCTTATTGTCTACTTCTTGGTGATGAGATAGGCAGGCAATGAGAAAACACTTTTTTTTTAGTGGATAGCTTTAAGTTCATGTACTAAATGTATCATATAACAAGACATTAGGAACTGTATTTTGGATGACATTTCCAATTACATTTATGGTTGGGGAAATTCCAAGCATGATGTCACTGGACAAATAAAACTCATCATATAGGAGAAAGTTCAGTAAAATGCCAAAAAGTAGGGCAGAATTGATCATTTTAAAATAGGTAAATTGTTTTATGTCAAGTATATGAATATTAGTAGCCAGCATTTATAGTATACCTTCTTTTTGAAAACAGCTCAACATGAAAAGAACAGACTGATTTTCATAACTGACAAAGTTGTGTAACTATTGAACCAAATATAAACATTTCTAGTAAGTAAATCATCTTTCTGACAATTAACTCATAATACATTGGAACTGAACTTCAGGGAAAGTTTTACTGAGACACAAGTCAGACATCCTGCTTCATTCTGGAGAGGGGACAGACATCCTAGGTTTGAGACTTTTCAAATACTTCTCCAGCATTTGAATCAAAAGTTTTAACATCTCTTCCTTAAAATTCTTGCATTCAGTTTATTAGGAAGAGTAAGTTTCTACCTTACATATAGGCCAAACTGAGACTATTTTCAGGGTTAACAAAATAGGTATAGTGTGTCTGGAACTTACAGAGGAAAAGGCTGTATTCAAAGATATCCAGTCTTAACTTATTTGATTTGCTGAAAGTGGAACAAAAAACTTAAATTGAATCCAGGCGTACATTAATAATTGAGCATAAAACTTCATTTTTATGAGGGTTGGTACAATTTTCAAAATTCAGTAGATGTTTGTTAAGCACCAAGTATATTCTTTTTTTTTTTTTTAAATAAAGATAGAAGTTTAATTCCTCATGTTCCTTTTCCTCCTTTAATATGTCTTATGGCATTTTTACAAACACCCTAAAAAAATGATCAACCCCCTGAAGCTCATTTATAAATGAGCTACGACAGATTTATTTGAAATTTGCTTATAAGATAATAAATTCAAAACTTTTTTTTCCAAAATTTTTTTCTTTAAAACATCCTATTTCTCAATTAAAGACAATTTCAAAATTTACATTTTAGAAAGAATTCTGATTTAAAGGGATGATTTTTCTAATTCCTATTATATAGGTTTTTTCCTCCTTTTCATCCCCAACTTTTTGCATCATTCTTCATTTGTTAATATGGTGTATCACATTGACTGATTTGTATATGTACACTTTGCACCCCTGGTGTAAACCTCACTTGATTGTAGTGTAAGATCCTTTTAATGTATTATTGTATTCTATTTGCTAGTTTTCCATCAAGGATTTTTGCATTTATGTTCTTAAGTGATACTGGACTGTAATTTTCCTTTTTGTGAAATATTATGTCTGGTTTTGACATCAGAGTGATGGTGGCCTCATAGAATGAGTTTGAGGATATTCCTCCCTCTGCAATTTTTGGAAGAGTTTGAGAAGGATAAGTGTTAACTTGTATCTAAATGCTTGATAGAACTCACCTGTGAAGCCATCTGGCCCTGGGCTTTTGTTTGTTGGAAGATTTTTTATTACAGTTTCAATTTCAGTGCTTGTGAATGGTCTGTTCATATTTTCTATTGCTTCCTGGTTCAGGCTTGGAAGGTTGTACTTTTCTAAACATTTGTCCATTTCTTTGAGGTTGCCCGTTTTATTGGCATATAGTTGCTTGTAGTAGTCTCTTATGATCCTTTGTATTTTTGTGGTGTCAATGGTAATAAGCACCAAGTATATTCTTAGCCTTGTGCATTGTACATGGGAGCTAGAGAAGCAGTACCGCTGTTGCTGCTGCTAAGTCGCTTCAGTCGTGTCCAACTCTGTGCAACCCCATGGACGGCAGCCCACCGCTAAACCTTGATAATTCAAAATCCCTAGAAAATGAATTTTTCTGAATAACCTAGTTTTCAGACCAGAGGAAGCTCTTCCTTCTTCAAAATATAACTACTTTGGATAATTTTGAATGTCTTTTTTTTTTTTAATTAAATTGAGTAAATACCATGTACTTTTCTTGATGACTGTTTTGAAAATTAATTCTTTTATTTCCTTTTTTAAAAGAAAATCCTATTGATGTGTATCATCAGTTTAATATCACCTTGGACGAACAGGGAGGGCAAGATTATTTAGAATATTTACACTTGATTGTACAAATTTAAAATGCTAGGTATTTATTCATACAATTTTACTTTCTCTAATATCACAAACAAAGTTTGATCCTGGGTGCTTTCCACAGTCATAACGGAGAGATCCTTTAGACTCACCTCTGACCACCAGCAGTGATGTGGGCACCTTGGTGGTACGGGACATCGTGGTATGCTGCTTTCCATTTCTGGCATTCCTAATGTTGCTCAGCATACCGACTGTTGTGTTCTCAGTATAATTCCAAGACACAGGGAAGAATACAGACACTTCTGCATTTACTAAGGATCAAACTAGATGTTTAAATTTTCCCTTACTTGAATTACATATTGATAGTTCAATGAATGATAAAGCCTTTACTGTAGCCAACAGCTTTTGACCTGAGTTAAAAACATCTCTGTAAACAAGTGCAGGTCAGTCTCTCTAGTGTGAAAATTTTATGATCTCTTCCCAGAGGTGTTACAGTTTCTTTTGCCTTCAGCTGTCTTGCCAGGCTTGTAACAGGCAATATTCAATGTTCAGGATAACTTCTCATTCTAAGGTTCCATCCCAGTGTGATCTTTGAAGTCCTTTTAGGAGTCAATTTGAAACTGTAAATCCTGGATGGCTCCAATAGTGCAGGCAATACAACTGAAGGAGTGATTGAATGATTGATACCCTTAACACATAGGCAGTTGTCCATGGGCACAGGCAGTGATGACCCATCAGTGGGTTGCAAGCATTTTGCAGCGTTAATTTTAAGGTGTGTTTCAGGATTCAGGGTGTAATGAAGATGGAATTTACTCAAGCCTTACTTACAGTTTAAATTCTCGGGTCTGGTTTTTATTCTTACTGACAACTTCTACTACTCAGAGCTGTAAAGGTGTCTGCCAGAATAGATTCCTATTTTTCAGAGCCCAAGATTATAATCTGGTGGTTTTTATTGGGACTGCCTAGAGCCCTCCTTCCCTTTCTCACTGATTCTCAGCCCCAGTCCAGTTGGGTGAAGTGCCTGGGTAGCTGGGTTTCACAGCTGTCAATCTAGGGAGATGCTTGCTCGTATCAAAAGGAAATTCCTTCATTGCACAATAGATCTCATCTCCCTTATCAGGGACATGCTCCAGCAGTTTGCTGCTCATTCTGAATCACCAGTTTTGATTCTTTATTTCATCATTTCCATCATCATTCAAATATAGTGTTATTTGTACATCTTATATAAAATTTAAATTTCTTCTCCTGAACCCCTCATTTCCTCCTCTAGCAACTGCCTCGTTTGTTTGCTCTGCTTTGAAGCTTAACTTCTTAAGAAAGTTATTCATACTCAGTATTTCTAATTTCTCTTTTCTTTAGAAAAAATATTTTTACTCTGGAAATAACCTCAAAGATACAGAAGAGTTTCAAGTACAATGCCAAGAATTTTGTTTTCCCCTGAACCATTTGAGAAGAGTTGTCAACAGGTGCCTGTTACCTCTGGATACTTTAACATTTCCTATAAGTAAAAACATGCTTTTACATATTCATAATATAATCATTATGTACAATTAACATTTATACATTTATTTATACATCACCACCTTCTACTCCTCAGACCCCATTGAAGTATTTCAGATAATCCCAATAATGTCCCTTTTAGCAAAAGAACCCAGTTCCGAATCATGGGTGGTAGTTAGCTGTCCTGTCAGGCACAGATGTCCCTGACTCTTAGGACATTGACAGTTATAAAGATTATACAGATTTATAGAGTGTCACTCAATTTTGGTTTGCCTGGTGTTTCTTTATGATTTAATTAAAGTAACAGAAATTTGACATTAATATCAGGGAACTGGGGGGATATCCATCTCACTGCTCCCTTCTGTCAGTGATACATGATTTCAAATTGTCACTTACTGGTGGTATTAACTTTAATTACTTGATTAAGATGATGTCTTCCAAATTTCTCCATATAAAGATATTTTTTCTTTGTAGTGTACCCTGCTGTACTTTTTATTTTCTTATAAAACAGACTATCATCTAACATCCTCCATAGCTATTTATTATGTTTTATTTTCTGTTCTCTCCATCATTCTACTCAAACACTACATAAGCAATTTGATTATGCTGTACATTGGGGTAGTTTGATTCATGGTTCTTTGCTTGGGTACTGAGTTACTTGAAACTGTAGATTTATAGTTTTTATCAAATTTGGACATTTTCAGTGATTATGCCTTCAATTATTTTTTCTTTCCTTTCTTCCACACACTATATTTCTCCTCTCCTTCACAGACTCCAGTTGTATGATTATTAGGCTCCTGACGTTGTCTCCAGCTCAGTGGTCTCTGTCTGTTTTCAGTCTGTTTCCTCACTGTGCTTCACTTTGGAGAGTTCCTGTTATTGTCTTCAAGTTCATTATTAATCTTTTCTTCTGCAATGTCTAATTGGTGCTAATTCCATCCAGTGTGCTTTTTATCGCTAAAAAATTGATTTGGGCCTTTTTAATATCTTCCACCTAGATAGCATATTCAAAAACAGAGACATTACTTTGCCAACAAAGGTCCATCTAGTCAAAGCTATGGTTTCTCCAGTGGTCATGTATGGATGTGAGAGTTGGACTGTGAAGAAGGCTGAGCACCGAAGAATTGATGCTTTTGAACTGTGGTGTTGGAGAAGACTCTTGAGAGTCCCTTGGACTGCAAGGAGATCCAACCAGTCCATCCTAAAGGAGATCAGTCCTGGGATTTCTTTGGAGGGACTGATGTTGAAGCTGAAACTCCAGTACTTTGGCCACCTCATGCAAAGAGTTGATTCATTGGAAAAGACTGATGCTGGGAGGGATTGGGGGCAGGAGGAGAAGGGAACGACAAAGGATGAGATGACTGGATGGCATCACCGACTCGATAGACATGAGTTTTAAGTGAACTCCAGGAGTTGGTGATGGACAGGGAGGCCTGGCGTGCTGCAGTTCATGGGGTTGCAAAGAATCAGACACGACTAAGTGACTGAACTGAACTGAACTGATGTCTCTTTTAATCATATTTTGCTTTCCTCTATTTCCTTGGTCATGTAGACAATATTTACAATAGCTATTTTAACAGCATCCTTATCTATTTATTTTATCATTTACGTCAATTCTGCATCTTTTTCTCCTCATTTTTGGATTAATTAATTTGTATTAATTTTTTCCTCATTATGGAATATGTTTTTCTCCTACTTATTTGTATGCCTGGATTTTTTTTATTATATTCCACAATTTGTGAATTTTTGTGTGTGTGTGTGGCATACTGGAAGTTTTTGTAGTCTTTAAATATTTGGAGGTTTTGTTCTGTGGTCCAGTTAAATAACTCAGAAACATTTTGATCTGTTCTTTTGAACTTTGATAGGTGACTAACCACCTCAGCCGTTAGTCAAGGCCTACTTGGCACCACTACTGAAGATACCCTTCCTAAAACTCATCAATCCCCTATGTGTATGAGATCTTTCTACTCTGTCCAGTAGAGACAGAAACTACTCCAGCCGTGTGTGATCACCGGGGACTACTTCACTTGATCCTTTCTGAAATTCATTTCATAGTCTCAAGCAGTTTTCTCCCACATATGTGCTGATCAGTATTCAGCCAAAGACTCAAAAGGAATCCTCTGGAGGCCTCCAGAATGCGTGCTTGCTCTCTTTCTCTCTCTCTCTCTCTCTCTCCAGTGTGTGTGTGTGTGTGTGTGTGTGTGTGTGTGTTTTTCTTCTCTGTCACTCCCTCATCAACTCAAGGAGGTTTCTGAAATCTGTTTGGGTAGCCCCTCCCTGTGCTGTGGCCTAGAAATCTTTTCAAGCGGTAAGCTGGGACATGGGGCTTATCTTGCCTCCCTTCTCTCAGGGATAACTGTCCTCTGTTGCCTACTGTCTAATGTTTTAAAAAACATTTGTTCATTTTTTTTTCCAGTTTTTAAGTTAAAGCAGGAGGGTTTAATTAGTCCCTGTTCCTCCATCATAGTCAAAATTGGAAGTCTAGAATACTACATTAGTTCTGCAAGGACGGGAATTTTTATTTTGTCCCCTAACTATTTCAACCTTCCAGAACTGTGACTAGCATGTTAGGTACTCAGTAAATATTATTTGAATGGAGTATTTGTTGATTAAGATTATATTTGAGAACTTTTTCAGCAGTTATTTGAGTCTTTCCTATGTGCTGGCACTGATGACATAGTGGTGAATAAAATAGATATGATTCCCACTTTCAGAAAGCCAAATGCCTGAAGGGAAATGTCAATCATCAAATAAACAAGTGAGAGTTGTAATTATAAATCGTGATAAGTATTTTTCCATGAAGGAAAAGAGTGGGGAGACAGAATAGGTGAGGAAAGTGATGACCTCATCGTTACTGGATAAGATAATCAGTCAAGACTCTGCAAAGAGGCAATATTTCAACTGACTTCTGAAGAGAGAGGAGGAGCCAGCCTGGTGAGGAGGTGGGGAGAAGAGTGTTCCAGGGACTTGTATGTGTGAAGCTTCAAGGCAGAAAAGAACTTGGAGCTTTCACAGAATTAGAGGAGACTGGTATGGGAGAGGAAAATGCTACCACGTGAAATTGGAGAGATGGCAAAAGTAGGCAGGACCCACAGGCTGTTTTTGTGATGTCTTGGCTTTCTACAAAGTACAGTGAGAAGCTCTTGAAAGTTTTAAATAGGGAGTGATATGAGCCAATTTATATTTAAAACTTTTTCTAGCTGCAGTATGGAGAATACTACTCCTGGCACAGTTGTAAAAGAGAAGTTATATACAGCTGAGATTCTTAAAATTTTTTGTGCCCCTAAACTTGTTTGGCTGACTGCTGAAGCATATGGTCTCCTTCTCAGAATGTTTTTAAATTACAAAGGAAATGAATTATATTAAAATATAGTTCGTCAGAATATTTTTAGGAAAACTTTTGTGATACAGTTAAACATATATACTTCTTTATTAACTGATTAGGTAGGATATAAGAGTGGCTATGTACTTACAAAATGAAAGAACATAAAATGTTGGTATATCTATACTAACTAATATGATGGAAAATGTCTGATTTTTATTGATGACTAAATCACAGAAACTGTTAATGCTACTTGTATTGTCTACATCTATAATGGAAAGAAACGTTAGATTTCCATTTGAGATTGGTGGAAATAACAATGTCATTTTTTTTTATCTTTGAACTTCACAGACCACACCCTGAATTTAGTTCATCAAGCCCGTCTTAGTCCGTTTGAGCTACTATAAAAGAATGCCATACACTAGGTGGCTTATGACGGAGAAGGCGATAACACCCCACTCCAGTACTCTTGCCTGGAAAATCCCATGGACGGAGGAGCCTGGTAGGCTGCAGTCCATGGGGTCGCTAAGAGTTGGACACGACTGAGCGACTTCATTTTCACTTTTCACTTTCATGCATTGGAGAAGGAAATGGCAACCCACTCTAATGTTCTTGCCTGGAGAATCCCAGGAATGGTGGAGCCTGGTGGGCTGCCATCTATGGGGTCGCACAGAGTCGGACACGACTGAAGTGACTTAGCAGCAGCAGCAGGTGGCTTATGAACAACAGAAATGTATTCCTCATAGTTCTGGAGGCTAGAAGTCCAAGATCAAGGTACCATAGATGTGACATCTAGTAAGAGCCTGTTTCCTGGTTCATAGACCATCTTCTTTCTATGACCTCACATGGGTAAAGGGGCAAGGGAGTTCTCTGGGGTCTCTTTTTATAAGAGAGGGCTAATTCCATTCATGAGGGCTCTACTCTCATGACCTAAAAATGAAAATGAAAGTCATTCAGTCATGTCAGACTCTTTGCAACCCCATGGACTGTAGCCTGCCAGGCTCTTCTGTCCATGGAATTCTCCAGGCTACAGTATTGAAATGGGTAGCCTATCCCTTCTCCAGGGAATCTTCTCAACCCAGGAATTGAAAGTGAACTGGGGTCTCCTGCATTGCGGGTGGATTCTTTACCAGCTGAGCTACCAGGGAAGCCCCTCATGACCTAATCACCCGCCAAAGGCCCCAACTCCAAACACCATCACATTGGAGATTAGATTTCAACATAAATTAGGGGTGTGGGGAGGAGACACAAGCATTCAGTCTATAAAAGATCCCTTGGAAATTTTTAGTTAAGAGATTGTTTTAGTAACTGTAAAAAAGAAGATGGAGGCTTGGACTAAGGCATTTTCAGAAGAGGTGACAATAAGGGGACAAATCTGAGATGTTTTTATGGGAGCATCCCTATACAGTGTGCGTGTACTCAATGGCTTTGGTAGGAGAGCTGGATTTGGCATGAACACAAGTCACATCTTTCCTCAGGGTGTTCTGGCAGCTGTCACCTTGGTAGGAGGGTAGGGTTGGAGGTGAAGAGGATAAGGGCGAGGGGGAAGCCAGGGCTTCCCACCTGCTCAGTGGCTGTTACTGCCCTAATGGGGGTGCAGGCAGGTTCCAAGTTGCTGGAGCAGAAGCTCTGAGGGTCAGGTCCAAGCGGGCTCTATTCCCTTGAAGTGTGAACTGTCCCCTATCCCAGCACCAGCACCCTTGGGAGCAGTGCTGGAGCAAGAGGGGCCCATTTGGGCTCTCGACATCTGTCAGGGTACAAGCTACTGTGGTCTAGCCTCAGAGTTCAAGGCTGCTTCTGATGCACTGCCTCTGAGAGTGCCAGTAATGGCTGCCCCCGCCCTGCTCACACAGCACTCTGGTCAGAACCACCTCTGCGTCTTAGAGCAGAGTTCTCTCTGTCATGCAGCCCTCACTCCAGCGTAGAGCTATGACATGAATTAAACAGGACTGGAACATTCACTCAGCTCAAGCTGGGGTGCTCTGGGGCAGTCATGGGAAACCAACCAGCCACCAGTGCAATTTCAATCAGCCCTCTCCACTCTGCTTCAGGAGAAAGTGAGTGCGTACATGCATTCCTCCCAAGTAGACAGAGTCTGGGCTTCCCACAGCCCTCATGTTAGTCCTCCCAGTCATCCAATCAGTCAAGGGAGCTTGTCTTCACTGGGCCAGACCTCAGGACTCGTGCCTGTAATATGTAGCTTGAACCATTTATTCCCCAGGGAGGATCTCTACTCCTGTAATCTCCCTTTTCTTCTGAGTCCCCTGCCTGAGCCACAGGTCCTGACCTGATTGCTTCTCTTCCCTTCCTACCCGATTCTGTGTAGATCCTTCTTTCAGCCTTGATTGTATAGGAGACTTTGCCAGTTTCCAGTTAGTTTTCAGTGCCACATGTAGATGTATTTTTGATGTGTTTGTGGTGGGAGATAAGTTCCAGGTCCACCTACTCTGCATCTTGATCATCTCTAAAATGTAAGATATTTTAGTAGGAACAATCAACAGAACAGAAAAGAGAGAGGTTACCTAAAGTTATTGGGGAAATCTTCATGGAAGAACTAGGCCTAGGAACGTGAAATGTGAAAGAATCTCTATGAGAAATGTTAGCAGGGATGGTTAGAAAGCCAGAAGATTTGCCAGGCAGGCTATTGCTGTAACTCATTGAAAGGTAAGGATAAAGAATAATACTAAGAATTAGAAAGAAAGAGCATTCCTAAAAATTAAGTCAAGAACACTAAGACTCATGACTGTGGTACTCACGAGCTGTGAGAACTAGGGCAAACACCTAATGAAACCTCAGCTTCACATATTAAAAGTGAGGATAATAATAATAGCTTGTGACCTACAGTGTTGTTTTAAGGATTAAATAAAATACTGTGTGTAAAGTAACATGTATCAAGGGCAGATAAATATTAGCCATTATTCTAATTACTGCTAGGATTCTGACATTGTATTGGACCGTCACCCACAGGAGATTGCAATCTAGTTGAGGAAACATGATAAAACACATATTATATTTTCAGAAGGAAATTGTTCAGAATCAAGTGTTCAAACTCTAAGTGAGCAACTCTAAGCTATTAACACATTATTAACCAGAGACATATTAATTTCATCTCTTGTTATCCAAATGTTATAGACCAGAGAAGTTTCAGTCTTCCCTTACATAACAAATCACCAGCCACAGGCATTAGCGTCTGCAAAAATTCCTCTCTCAATAATATGTTAAATTTTGCCCAGTATAGTGCTTTCTGTACAATTAAAAGACTGAAAATTCCTGCTGCACATTTGTGTGTGAGCATTGCAAACGAGTAGGGACACTGCTGTATCTCTTGTTAACAAGGAAGTTTTAGACATTACTATTGTCTAGTCTCTGCTGCTTGCATAATAATGACTATGCCTCAAACAATTAAAAAACCAAAACAATAAAAGTAATTGAGATTCTAAAAGTCTGTTCTTTGCTTTCATTTAGAGGAGCTAAGACAAGAACAGGCTGTTTCCTTTCATTCTGTCATAATAGCATTTCAAAAAGATGCACAAAGAATTTCAATTGACCTTTGGAACTAGCCCTGCATTTGAGTAGTTTGTATGTAGAAGGCTGTTGGAGTTGTTTGTATATAGATGGCTGTGGCTTAATGGCTAAACATTAATGTTCAAATTCTTTTTCTGAAGCCTACTTTGCTATATGACACTGAACCACTCCTGCAATTTTTACTCTATAAAAGGAGGATAACAGATCAGTAGAGAAAACTTAATGTCTGTAGCAAAATAGAAACACAATAAAAATACTTTAATAATCAATGTAATGCCTATTAAACAGTGAGGATCTAAGCCAACACTTACAACAAAAGACAAAGAAATTTATTATATAATGATATATAGGTCAATTTACTAAAAGGATACAACAATTATAAATATATACACATCCAAAATCAGAGTGCCTAAATACATTAAGCACATATTAACAGAACTAAACAGAGAAACAGATAATACAATCATAGTTGGAAACTTTACTACCTTACTTTCAACAATGGGAAGATCATCCAGACAGAAAATCAATAAGGAAATGTTGAACTTGAACTCTACTTGGTCTACTTTAGACCAAGTGAACCTAAAACATATATAGGATGTTGCATCCAACAGCTTCAGAACATACATTCTTCTTAAGTGCACACAGAACATTCTCTTGGATAGGTCAAATGACAGATCGTAAAACAAGTCTTGGCAAATTTAAGAAGGCTGAAATCATACCAAGACTCTTTTCCAATCACAACTGTTTGAAACTAAAAATCAGTAACAGGAATAAAACTGGAAAGTTCACCAATATGCAGAAAGTTTAAAACACACTTGTAAACAACCAGCCAATGGATCAAAGGAGAAATGAAAAGTTAAAAGGTACCCTGAAACAAATTAAAAAAAAAAAAGGAAACACAACATATCAAAACACATGGGATGCAGCAAAAACAGTTCTAAGAGGGAAGTTTATAGTGATAAACACCTGTGTTAAGAAAAACATTTTAAAAGGTATCAAATAAACAACCTAACTTTATACCTCAAGTAACTAGGAACCAATTTCAAGCACAAAGTTCATGAAAGGAAGCAAAAACAAAGATCAAAGCAGAAATATATGAAATAAAGACCAGAAGGACAAAAGTCAGCAAAGCTAAGCGCTATTTTTTGGAAAAGTTAAACAAAATTAACAAACCTTTAGCTAGACTAAGGAAAAAAAAAAAACAAAACGCAAAGAAGTAAAACTGGAAATGAAAGAGGAGACATTATAACTGATATCACAGAAATCCAAAGGATCATAAGAGACTACTATGAATCATTAAATGCAACAAATTGGATAATCTAAAAGACATGGATAAGTTTCTAGAAACATGTAACTTACCAAGACTGAATCTTTGAAAAAGAAATAGAAAATATGAACAGACCAATTACCAGTAAGGTTGAATCAGTAATTTCTCACCAAAGAAAATCTCAAGACCAGACGACTTTCCTGGTAAATTCTACCCAACATTTAAAAAAATTAATGCCAATTCTTCTAAAACTCTTCCAAAAAACTGAAGAGGAGAGAACACTTCCAAATTAATTTTACAAGGTCAGCATTACCCTGATATGAAAGCCACGTAAGGACACTATAAGAAAACTGTAAGCTTATCTCCCTGATGAATATGAATGCTAAAATTCTCAACAAAAATATTAGCAAACCAAACTCAACAGCACATTATGTGCTACATCACATTAATAGAATGAAAAATAAAAATCACACGAGCATCTCATTAGATACGAGAGAAAATTTAACAAAATACAACATCCTTTCATGTTAATAACTATCAATAAATTGGGTATAGAAGGAATGCACTTCAACATAATAAAGTCCATATATATCAAGCCCACAGATGACATCATACTCAATGTTAAAAGATTAAAAGTTTTTCTGGTAAGATCAGAAGCAAGACAAGGTTACCCACTCTCATGACTGTATTTAGCGTAGTACTGGAGGTCCTAGCCAGAATAACCAGGAAGGAAAAAATAAATAAAAGGTATTGAAACCAAAACCAAAAAAGTAAAATTGTCTCTGTTTGCAGATGATGATCTTACATAGAGAAATCCTAATAATGTCACCCCCTCAAAAAAGAAAAAAAACCTGTTAGAACTAATAAATGAACTCAGTAGCAGATTAAAAAAATCAACATACAAAAATCAGTTGTGTTTAAGACTTTGATGGCAAACTATGCATTAGTTCTTGAAGTCTCTGCCCCAAAGTGACTCATATCACTTCTGCTTATGTCTCATTGAGCAAGTCGGATGCCTTTGTTGGGTATGTATAAGCCACATGTAGCAGGGGCAATGAATCTTTTCAGAAATAATCCTGTCTCCCCACTCTTAGGACTATCTTCCAGTAGTCACTTTGAGTTGCTGTTGTAGTAGTACACTGATGTAGGGAAATGTTTGTATTGATTTCTAGAGCAAGTGTATTACGTCTTGTAAGAGACTGACTCTTGACTTTATGGTTTTTGACCTCCAGATGGCATTCTCTGGGTAGATCATCATCCACCTAGGCCCAAGATGCAGTTACAAATGACTTGTAATTTATTTCCTCATATTAAATTCCCCTTCAATAGTGAAAATTTGCCACTGTCAAAGCTCATCAAAGGAAGGTACTCCAGAAGACATTCAACAAGGAGCTACAGAAATGTGAGAAATGACAGCATCACTGAGATCACTGACCTGCCTCCCAGTGGAATTCCTTAAAGCATGTGATGCTTGGTTGAAGTAACACATATAATATGTGTAATACATTACGTATAATATTATCATATATATAAAGTTGTGTGAGTACATGTATAATACCTCTCACGTGTTTGTTAAAAAGAAATCAACATGGCTTTAGGCATCCCTAGCTCAATTTTTGAAGCAGAGAGACACAACTACAGAATGATAATAATGGATAGCCTGTGTGAAAAGCTTATGGTGTTCTAGGCACTAAATGATGTATGTGGTTTACCTCCTAAGCCCTTGCAGCCAGGGCTGGGACTGGGATGAGGGAAGCAAGCAACCTGCCTGGGGCACAGAATTTAAGGAGATGCCTGGACAAATACAAGGTTGATGCTTGCTTGACCCTGACCATGAATGCCTCCTTCAGTGCTTCACTCACCTCACTCTAATCCCAGACCTGCTTGTAGCAGCCCTGTGAGGTCAAGATCATCAACTCCCTTCTTCACAGATGAGGAAACAGTGGCTTTTGAGGATGAGTATCTTGCTTCACTTGAACCCAGGCAGCGTGGACACCCAAGTCTGAGCCTTGACTCACTGAGCCTGCATCAGCGCCTTCATCGACGCCTCATCTAAAGTTTTGGTTGTTTTTGTCGTCTTTTCCAGGTGTCCAAGGCAGCTGCAGATTTGATGGCCTACTGTGAAGCGCATGCCAAGGAAGATCCCCTCCTGACACCTGTTCCGGCTTCAGAAAACCCATTTAGGGAGAAGAAGTTTTTCTGTGCTATCCTTTAAGTCTTCAGGAGGAACCTGAGGAGCCTCGGGGCTCCAGGGACACTGATGTAGAGTTTTTAGCAAAGTGGGCGCCTTTCTAGTCCACAGCATTTAAAGAGAGGGAGGAGAACCATCCTGGAGTCTCCAGGCTTATGCATGTTTAAAGAACTGGTCCCCTTTATGAGTATGAAAGCTGATCCACACCCCAAGTTAAGAGATCTGATGTCTGGAGAACTGCCTAGAGGAGGGGAATATGTAAAGATAAAATTGATGTCATTTCTTTCCTGCTATCCCTCCCCAAACCTTATGTTTCTGCTTCATATTTAAAAAAAATAAAAATTAAAACAGACAGCTGTCCTGAGCTCAGATATGTATGACCTTCTTGGAATGAATATTGCCTTTAGAATACCCTTTGACAAGCTGAGTCGCCCAGTGTAGCCATGGTTTGGTTCAATGACGTTGATGTTTCGTCTTTGTTTCTTTTCTTTTTCCCTTTTCCCCCACCCTTCCTTCCACCCCTCTCCATTAGAGTAGTGAAGAGATAGGCTGGATTTGTCTGTAAGACTGAACTCGAAGGATGAGCACCCAAAGGGTTGAGAGAGGTGTTCCCCGTGGTTTATCCTCATGGTAATAACAACAACAAATGCCGGTTGTCTGTGTTCTTTGATCACTATTCCTAACATTTGTACATGATAGCTTTGATTCTGCAAGTAAAAGTAAATCATGTGTTGTGACTGGTGCTTTCATATATTTGTGACAGTTTTTGAGTAATACTGCATGAAAATGTCCCCATGTTACATCCATTCAGAAGTTCTGTTGTTTTACTATAAAGTTTGGAAAAAGAATAAAAGAGGAATAAAGCTAGGAAGGACAAGACTCAGTATCTTGAAAACTGAGATGACTTCAGAGCCTTAGCCACGCCTAAAATACCTCCTAGTTAACAGAGGCGTCAGTGCTTCTGCAACGTATTTTCCAGAATCCAAAGCATTTTGATTTGAACCAGGATCCAGGGCAGCACAGGTAGCAGCAAGCATCAGAAACACAGATTCACCTTGAGTTGGGAAGTGCTGTGGTCACAGAGTCAGAGCAAATTCCCTTTTTCCCTGAGTCGCCAAAATTCTAGAGTGAAGAAGGCTTTCTGTGCTCTTCTTAACAAGAAAACACATGGCCCTCATTTGTTCAAGTATCAAGAGGAATAACCCTTTACTCCAAATCAAATCCACTCTCAGAATCCAGCTGTTCACATGCCAGCAAGGAAGGGTCAGGTGCCACCCCAAGCAGCTCCACCAGAAGCAGTTCTGGCTCTTTTTTCCACTGAGATAGCCTTTGTTTTTCACCTAAATTCTCAATAGAGTCTTTTCTTTGTGTTTGTTCTCCTCTTTGTTGGTTAGAGTCTCTCTGCCTTTGTTTACAACTTCCTTGCAGCTCTAGCCTTCTCTTCCCAAGAGATGTGTTGAAAGTGATTTTTTTCTTTGTGGCTCCAGTCCACCAGTAATGGGAAACTTGGAAGTCTTTCTCACTTTTTTCAGTGTTGTTTCTAGGCAGATGAGGGCTCTCTTACAACTCTTTTTTTATTTTGAAATTCCAAAAGACGATTTCTGAATTAATTTTATTCTCTTTCCATTCTCTTTCTCCCATTAAAAAAAAAAAAAGGAGGGCAAAGAAGGAAGAAAATAAAAATCTGCCCAGGGATGGATTTTGAAAGAAACTTGATAAACACTTTGCTTAGCTTCTTGTATGGGGATGAGGGTAAAACAATAAATACATTCAATTAAAACTCATATCTGGGGGGGGGGCAGGGAGACTATTAAGACATTGTGAAATTCATGAATGCACTCCTGTAACCAAATACTTCTGTTCAGACTTTTGGATTTTGTTACAGTCAGTGGGATTCTGATGAAGATTTAGTGGGGGGAAAAACCCTGGCAGAGTGTTAAACTATAGTATTGTACCATTGGCTTACTAATACTGTGGAATCAACTAAAACCCAACCATATTTTTAAAATAAGCCAAAACATGAATTGAATATGTGTTCACATAAAAACAAGTGTGAATAAAGCACTCTTTGGTGGTGATTAAAGCATCATTGTAAGACCCTGATATTTTTTATAAGCCGCACCATTTATTTTTCTCAGAAGGAGTCTCTATATTTTCATGTAAAGCTAGATCTTTGGAGCAGTTAAAATGGAATTAAAACTCATAGGAATACAGCTCTGTTAATTAAAAGTTAAGGCAGTGTCAAACTGCATGTGACCTTGTTTATTAAGGAAGAAAGAAGGCAGAAAATACACAGGTATTCTGAAATTAAGTTTAAGAAAAATGTTTGGCTCATTCATAATTTCATGTCCTATAAAAGGGAATTATAATCCCAGAGTTTTTATATGAGTTTTAACTTATTGGTATTTTTACTTGTTAATGGGGAAATAATCTTTTGATTACTTATGCCTCTAATGAGTTTTAATTCTTTTAGAAATTTAACAATCATTTTCACCAGCATAATTTTATCTTAAGGGGTGACTAATAGGAAAGCTTAGCTTAATTAGTCAAGGCCCTAATTTATGTATATATTGGGTAGTAATGAAAAATCTGCCATGAAATTCATTAAACAGTAATAATAACCCTCTACTTAGAATGCAGACTCTATTAAGGAAAAAACCAATCTTGTATCATCCTCAGTATTAAATCTTTCTTCTTTTTTTCTTTCAATTTTAAACCAAGTGCTATTTAAGTCAGAGCTTGTGAGTAAGTACTTTGAACTGAGGCTAACTTTGCTCATAATATTTGAAAGAGATTGCTTACCAAGGAAAAATTTAAAACCATTTCTCTGTATACTTATAATCACAAAAAGAATTTTGAGAAATCAAGCAGGCTATCTTATGGAATTTTTTTGTACTTTTTTTTTTTAATATTTACTTCTAGCTGCTCCTGGCAATGGTGAATTATTATACATATACATTAATGTTTTCCCAGCCCTAGAACTGTTCACATTTTTTCCTATATAAGATCTATGGAGTATATCTTTCAAAGAGAGAGAAATACAGAAATGTTAAAGCAGAAAAACCTGAATGTGATGTGTACACTTTCACCCCCTCATAGATAATGTATTTGTTTTAATAAATGGAATTTTCAGATTCATTTCCATATGCAGTTGATTTTATTGTGAAAGCCTGTGGACCACCTCACACAGCGATTCTATGGTTAATTTGGGAAGGATGATAACACATAACAAGGTGGATGAGGAAATAGAAATCCATGGATTTTCTTTAGGGTTTGTTAATAAAGGCACCCAAGGAGGCAAAAACTCACATGAGGCTCTTGAAAAGCCTTTCTCCCAGGGAATAGTGCCTGGGGACAGAGAAAAGATACAGGGAAGAGTCCAGACTGGCAGGCTGGACTATGAAGACAGATGAGCTGCATTGACACTTGAACATCCTATGGGTATGTCACACAGGGATTTTTCCTTTACAAAAAAAATAATAATAATTGAACAGAGAACGTGCTGTTCTCCGTAAGCTGCTCATGGTTTAAAAGAATCAGTAGAGAAGATAAATGCTCAGGACTCTAGATTCATGGCTCCTTGGAGATATTCTCAATCAAGAAAGCCTTCTGTATGTCCCCCAAATTATGCCAGTGAGTAATAGGCCCTGTGAGTAAGAAGCAGGGGCTTCCCTGGTGGCTCAGAGGGTAAAGAATCTGCCTGCAATGCAGGAGACCCGGGTTCAATCCCTGGGTCAGGAATATCCCCTGGAATAGGGAATGGCAACCCACTCCAGTATTCTTGCCTGGAGAAGGAGATGCTGGACCTCAGGAAGTGTGCCTGCAACAAAAGCATCTTTGAACCTCTGATGAAGGGGCCACCTGGAGTTTGTGCATTTGTTTACTTCATCACTGTTTCTCAGACTGTGGTCTCTGGATCCCCTGCTTCAGAATCACTTGGAAAGCCTATGGCTAGTTCAGAATTGCTGGCAATGGCACTTAAGACCGTGCACGGTTGCATGCTACAGTCTGAGGACCACTGATTTAAGTACTCACGACAGCTGGCTTTTCATCATGCCTCACGAAAGGCACACACTCACTGTCAACATGCTGGCTCTTGTTCCCACAGCTGCAGGAAGTGGTCGCCCTAGAGTGAACCGTGGCTGAGAATTTCGGCCGTTCCTGGATGTGAGACTGGGAGGAGGAAGCTGGTGGGTTTTAACTCTGCTCCTGTTCCACTGAGCCCCGGGGGAGGATCGCCTCCAGCTCTGGTTCTTTAATAAGCTGCTCACATTTTAGAATGCGCTCACAGTGACGTGGGAATTGGAGCTGGGTCAGCTCCAATCCACAAATTGCAAATAATTTGCCAAGGGAAATCCCTTCCCCTTCGGTTCTGCCCCAAATCTACATTCTCTTCTATTTAGAACCAGGAGATTCAGGCAGAATTTATTTTTAATGAAGGGGGTCACGGGCTCCCAGGCCTTTCCTCAGTAACAATTCCTATGTTTCTCCATGTCCATGATAAAAGAGGCCTGGAGGCAGGGTGTCCTTCTTCATTAGGTGATGGAAAGATGGTGGCCGGTGACCTTGGTTCATACTGTAGGCAAGCAAGAGCCCATCCACGGTGAGCTGGAAAACAGGAACGGGGCCCCAGAGTTCGTGTGATCTTGGCCGAGTCCTTTAACCTCTCCATGCTAAGAAATGGGGGCAGCGTACCTGATTCACTTGCCTCGCACAGTTGTCTAAGCCAAATGAAAAAGAGCAGGTGAAGGGCATCATGAAGGAAGAGGTGGTCATCACTGGACCCTGCTTGCACAACTCTCAAAGAGAGGAAAAGTCTAGATGGTTCCTGCTCTTGACTCTCTGCCTTTTCTCTCTACCCCAGGGTGCCGTGGTTTAGACCCTCAATGCCTCATGTCCAGCCACTGGTATAGCCACTCTGACTCTCATCTCCTCCCACTCTAAGCCATCCTACTTACCCCTGAGCATTCATTAATCAGGACTCTCCTCTGATTACAAGTGGCTGAAATCTAGCTGAAACTGGCTAATCACTGGAGAGCTCAGAAACAGACCCACTTCAGGCTCGGCTGAATCCAGGTGCTCAGATGATACCATCAGATGTCTGTCTCATTCCCTTGTCTCTGCTTTGCTCTGTGCTGGTTTAACTCTCAGACAGACTCTTTCCCTGCAGATTCAGAATAGTTTCTGCAGCTCCAGACTCACATCTCACCCATTTATTAATCACAGAAGAAAGATCATAGCAACACCAGCAAAAGTTCCTGGCTGTATCCCTGAAACACTTCCTAAGATTTTTATTGGCTGGATCTGGTTCATGTGCCCAGCCATCTGTGAACCTAAGCACACAGGCAGGACAGTGGGTCCCAGAAAGCTGAAGCACTTGTGCTAGAGAATCAGAGATTGAAGATTAAAGGCAAAAATAACTGGTACCAATCACATCTTGCCAGACTCACTGAGGTAACTTAGGCCTCCCCACATGCAGCCACCCAGAGTAATCTGGCTCATGGAGCTCTTTATCAGCCTCTCCGGTCCACACGCAACTGCCTGACTGGTAAGGCCCTGGGGAGTCAAGGCCACCCGGCTATTCCTACTTTGTTTTCTAAACTCTGCTCTGGTTCATCCTGTATCCTATAAATACAGCATCTTCAACCCTAGCTCCATGCCTTTGCTTATGATGTTACCCCCTCAGGAATGCCATTACTCAGCTCCTCCAGTAAACAAATCTCTTTCAGTTTCAAGCCCAGTCTGAATTTGATGCTGCCTGTGAACGACTTCAGGGAATGCTTACCTCCTTCCTCGCTCAACTCCTGTTGCCCTTGTCATCATCACTGAACAGACCAGTATTTGAGGCAGACCCCACAGGCCCTGCCTTTGTGGAACTCGTGCTTTAGTGGGCAAAGTAGACAAGTAAACAGTAATTACCAGTCATGGTGAGAAGTTCTCAGACACAGAAAGCAGAGGGGAGGAGGGCAGAGGTGGATCACCAGCCACAGAAGGTGATGTTGGAGTTAATGGCTTATTATATGAGAATCTTGTCTCTCTGGGTCAACTGTCACTAGGGAGCAGAGAACGCCAGCTGGGCAGGTGTCTCTTTAATCCTCCTCAGCACCTAGCTCAGCAGTTGGGGACACAGGCAGTACTCAGCAGTGATGGCTGATGGATTGAGCACAGGGCAGATGTCTGCAGAGAAGTGGGACGAGGCAGAGACACAGCTATAAAAGTCAGTCTTGTTGTGAGCTTCCCAGAGGCAGCTGAGAAGGAAGCACGCCCCCACCACCCCCACGAAAGTCAATGTGACCTCTCCTCCCCAATTGGTGCCGGCTCCATGACCCTACAACTTCATCCTTTTTAGCTAGCAGCCCCTTGGCCTAAAACATACCACTACTTTCCAACCTGGAAGTGAGATTTGGGGGCCCTTGTGGGCCCCGGGGCCAGAGGAAATCCTGCTGACTACATTGCCTTAATTTAAGCTCTCAGTTCAGTTCAGTCGCTCAGTCGTGTTCGACTCTTTGCAACCCCATGGACCTCAGCACGCCAGGCCTCCCTGTCCATCACCACTCCCAGAGTTCACCCAAACTCATGTCCGTTGAGTCGGTGATGCCACCCAACCATCTCATCCTCTGTCGTCCCCTTTTCCTCCTGCCCTCAATCTTTCCCAGCATCAGGGTCTTTTCAAATGAGTCAGCTCTTCACATCAGGTGACCAAAGTATTGGAGTTTCAGCTTCAACATCAGTCCTTCCAATGAACACTCAACACTGATCTCCTTCAGAATGGACTGGTTTGATCTCCTTGTTGTCCAAGGGACTCTCAAGAGTCTTCTCCAACACCACAGTTCAAAAGCATCAATTCTTCAGCACTCAGCTTTCTAGGGAGGGTCCATTCAGCTCTCTACTGAGAACAGTCTTTAATTGCCCTCCACCATGTCTACTTGTGGCCCTTTTCAAAAACTGAAGTATAGTTGGTTTACCATGTTGTGTTAGTTTCTAGTGTACAGTAAAGTGATTCAATTATATATATATATATATGTTCTTTTTCAGTTTCTTTTCCAATGTAAGTTATTATAAGATACTGAGTATAACTCCCTGTGATATGCAGGGTCCTTGTTTCCATGTGGCTTTTTAGATTTAAATTAACTAGAATTGAGTAAAATGAAATATTCAGTTTCTCTGCACATTAACCATATTTCAAGTCCCCAGCAGCCATGTGCGGCCAGTGACCAGTCTATTGGACAGCAGAGACACAGGACATTCCCTACATTCAGGAAATCCTATTAGCAAATGCTGCTCCAGAGCAATTGTTAACAACCTTTCTTCCACCCCATGCAATGGACAGAATATGCCTTTTCTTTGTGCCCAAATTTTGACAACACACACACACAAAGGGAAAAATTAAAAATACTGTAGTAAACCACATAATTCATAATAATTGGCCATAGGTCACAGTAAATCATGGTATGAAAGAGACAGGCTGTGGATAATCTATCATTCCTGGAGTCCTCTAAGCCATAAACTTACCCCTGTCTTTTTCATTCGAAGAAGTACAGTGATAATAACCATGATGGCAATGTTAATAATAACAGCAGCAGCAACAGTAATGTGAACACTTATTAAGCACTTAACTATGTGCCAAGCATGATACTAAACATCGTGTAGACATAATTGCATTTAATTCTCACAATAACTCTGTGACATGGAGATTATTGATCTCCCATAGCAGGCATCTTTCTTGCCTCATGTCATATCCAGTGACCCACTTCTGACTACAGCTGCAGCTGCAGTAGAGACTCCTCCTTCCCTGGAGTGGGGATGGGAGTGAATTGCCCTCAGAGATAATCCTCAACCAGTGAGGGATGAGGTGCTCCCCTGTCAGAGGCTAATTTAGGGGTACATTTTGTAGGATTTCTCAGAGGGTCTTGGGCAGACCTGAGTCTCGATTGACCAGGCTAGTAACCAACCTAATAATACATCATATTGGTTTTTTCCTCGTTATCTGTTTCATTTTCTTACCTCTTTCATTTCTGCTTTCTGAGATCACTCTCACCACCAGTCCCAATGAGTTATCTGCACTCAGACTCTGCATTAGGGCAATTCAGACAAATTCATTCCCATTTTATAGGTGAGGAATTTGAAATTTAGACCAGTTGACATTTCCCAAAGTTCCCACTGTTATTAAATGGGAAATTGAGGACATGAACCTAAATCTGTCTTAATTCCAGAAACTTAACTCCCAGTTACTATAATACACATTAGAATACAAGAGCATCAGAGGGAGGTGATAAAAAAAAAAGTTCTGAATCTGCTCCTATTTATAGAATAAGCAGATTGTTTGTAAACTTCAATCCCCTGAATCACTTCTCTGGAATGAAGAAATCAGTGAATTCTTTCTTGACGATACTTGTCTTTTCTTCACTGTAGTCATTTGGTACCTAGGAAGTATTCACCTGGCTCAGAAAATATTTCCTGGTATGGGGAAGCCTTTGCAAAGAGAACCAAAAAGACTGTTTGTAACAGAGAAGTTCTGCAGTGTTTCTTTTCCTAGGGCTTTCAGGAGAGGGAAAATCCCTTCCCTTCCAGCAGCTGCTCCCCTGTGATCTCAGAGCCCAGTGACCCTCCAATTGTCAGAAGCAGGGTCTGAGTGGCAGTGGAGGCTTCCAGGCGTTTCAGTGGCGAAAAGTCCAGCCAAGGGCTCTTGCAATGTAGTAGCTTCAAGGTCTCACCCAGTCTGTCTTTGGGAAAGGATGAGAATAGTGCTCATTTCCTCCCCCCAACCCCCACGCCATTTCCTGTCCCTACTCCAAGAATATGCAGTATCCCCCTCAGACTAGGAACACAGAATCCCAGCACAGATCAGCAGTCAGTGCTGCTCTGGCATCTGCACGCATGGGAGGAAAATTTACTGTTCTATAAGGCTTGCAAAAGCAAACTGTCACCTAAGAAAGAGGTCAGCATGAGGTACTTGTACATCCCACTGCCGAAAATCACCACGTCCTCCTGCAGGTTATCGCCATTTATTTCACAGCAGCAGTTCTCAAAGAGTGTTCCAGGAACTCATAGGGGTTCCTGAGAGCCTTTCAGGGGGTCTGCAAAATTATTTTTATAATAATACTAGGGTGTGAGTTGCTCTCATTCATGCTAATACTAAGATGTTATTAGTAGTTATTCTCATTCATGAATGTAGAGTGGATATTTGAGAGGCTCCATGATATTGATGGGGCTTCCATGATAGCTCAGTTGGTAAAGAATCTGCCTGCAATGCAGGAGACCCTGGTTTGATTCCTGGATTAGGAAGATTTGCTGGAGAAGGGATATGCTACCCACTCCAGTATTCTGGCCTGGAGAATTCCATGGACTGTGTAGTCCGTGGGGTCACGAAGAGTCGGACATAACTGAGCGACTTAAAAAAAAGATATCGATGTCACAACAGACTGAGGGCAAACACACACATAGAATTTAGCAGTCTTCTATTAAGTCAATCATTAAAAAGATTTTCAAAATTGTAAAACAAAATAAGAAAAACAAAGCCATTCTTCTCATTATGTATTTGTTTTTTATTTTGGACAACATAGTTATGTATGTTAACATGTAATGGGTTTGTTATTATTATTTTCAATTAATTAATAGATGCATAAGTTAAAAATTTTAAGTTTTAATCCCTAATATGGTAAATAGCAATAGATATAATCCACCTAAACCAAATTCTTCATAATTCAAGGAGGTTGTCAATAATTTTTAAAAGTGAAACAGAGTCCTTAGACCATAAAGTTTAATGTTGCCTTATCAACAGTTTTCTAGTCCAACTCCTTATTTGGCAGGTGGGAAATCTTAAACATCATTTAAAATCATATCACTATTTCCTAGCAGAGTTGTGAGTAGAATATAAGAAGAGAGATGATGATTTGATTCAAAAGGGGAGACAAAAGTGTTGTAGGTTGTCCCCTTGGATACTGTTCAAATGTTTTCTAGGAAAACATTCCTGAATTCAATTTTACAATTAAACAGCATGTTAAGAGATAATTTTCTACCTAAAAACAGGTAGAATCATGACTGTCAGGCAGGTGTAAAAGAAACACGTGGCAAAGATTTAACTCATTGTTGATAAGGAAATGAGGCCAATGTTATAGTAGGTTAAAAGCAAAAGTCAGAGACATTTACAGATCAAGAATACTGAAGTGGATTTGCAATGGATATAAAATTAGCCTCTTTCACAAACAGGGAGAGAAGTGAATTGAACCTCCTCTAGACAGACTGTAGTTGTCTGTCTAACTAAGAGCTATTTTACATTGCTATCAGTTACCTACAACTCATGGAGTCCTAAAATATCTCAAAGGCAAGGAAAGGGACAGAGCCCCTGGGAACCAGGATGGGATAAACCCAGAGGAGTGTGCTTTCCAATGAAGCACAAGTTTTCCCCTACAGTTGAGATCCCTTTAGATGCCAGCCACTGAGCTAATCTGAGTAAGAAAAAAGTCGGACTTGGTGTGTACCCTGCTCTCCAGTCCATGGGGTTGCAGAGTCTGACTAACACAACAACTGCTCTCAAAAGGCTCTTTCAATCCATCTCTATTACCATGTGCTGTAGACTGGATGTTTGTGTTCCCTTCAAATTCATATGTTGAAAATCTAAGGTCCAATGTGTTGGTATTTGGAGGTGAGGTCTTTGGGAGATGATTAAGTCATGAGGGTATAACCCTCATGAACAGGGTTAGTTTATAAACAAAACCCCAGAGCTCCCTCATCCCTTTCACCAGTGTGAAGATGAAGAGAAAAGACAGCTGTCTAAGACCCAGGAAGCAGGTTCTCTCCAAACAGCCAATCTGCTGGCACTTTGATCTTGGACCTTCCAACCTCCAGAACTCTGAGAAACAGATTTCTGTTGTTTATAATTCATCCAGTCAATGTATTCAGCCCAAATGGGCTGCTGTGTTCTATGGTAGGGTAGCTTGAATAGACTAAGACATCATATAACCCACTACTAAAACTGGATCTCACCCTAGCTCTCATACAGAGATATTTAGGTATTTCTTAGGGTTCATCGCTGTCTTCTGGGTGATAAAAGCTGCCATCTATTTTAGTGCCTACAGTGTTTCAGGTTCTTGACATTCTCCTTAAAGCCCCATCAGATAGGTAATAGTATCTTTCAATTTACAGATGAAGAAAGAGAAGCTGAAGAAGTTGTCATACACACATCCAAGATCTCAATCTCTAAGGGTCTGTTTAGGTTCAAACCTTGGTGTATCAGGCTTCACTTTTGCTCTCTCCCCTAGTTCAGTACTGATCCGGCAGAGCCTCTCTGGCAAAATTTGCACTTTGCAGTCAATATTCACACCAGAAAAGAGCAGTTAGTTTTGTTGAACCTTGAGAATTATGTGTTTTCAATAACCTCTGTATTTTCAACATCTCTATGCTCAGTAATAGACATAGTAGGACCTCAAAGAGGTGTTTGTTTCCTTCCTCTTTCTTGGAGGCTGAATATTTCTAGATGGGGTCCCAGGGAAAAAATTTTACAAAGATATTCTCTCAGAGAGATGTAGAAATTACAGATGGAGTCCAAAATTTAAGTCAAGAGATAGTTTAAAGCAGGAGTTGGAAAACCACAGTCTGTGGGACAAACCTGGCAGAGTGCTTTATGGCTATAAGCTAAAAATTATTTTTGCATTTTTAAATGGTTGGAAAAAAAGAAAAATTATATTTGTGACCCATAAAAATTATATGAAATTAGATTTCAGGGTCCATAAATTAGGTTTCATTAAAATACAACCATGCCCACTCATTTTATATTTTCTGTACCTGCTTTTGAGCTACAATAGCAGATCTGAGAAGTTGTGACAGAAACTATATGGCCTACAGAAGTGAAAATGCCTATTATTACCAGAAAACGTTTGCCAACTTCTGGCTTAGAGTCACTTTCAGTTTGAATGTTGAGAATAATTCCCCAGGAACCCAGAGTAAGTAGTTTTGAAGGAGTTCAACACGACATGACCTAAATATGGCAAGTTTCAGAATTACTTGGGAGGAAATTCTGTTATTGCAGGGATGTTGGTAAGAAGGCAAAACCCTATTGGAGGCTTCAGATTCTCATCTAAGCACCACTTTGGGTAGGTTCTCCTCCTGGGTTTCCTGACTTTGGCACCTCTCTCATTCCTTAGCTGTTCTGGGTTTATGTCCTGTGGAAGCTCCGCTTGCATTTACCATTAATTACAATAATTAAAATTAACTGGTGCCTCCTGTGTGGGAATTTTCCGGTCCCTAACAAGACGCTTCCACAGGATTCTTCTTTCTCAAGAGCACCCTCTGCTGGTCAGTTCTCAGAAGGCACCTCATCGTCACATTCACAAGCTGCAGGTGGGTTTTGCTGCCAGGAAGACGCCAGAGGCCGATTTTCATCTAGAAACAAAGGCATTTGGGGGGATTGTCTCCATGCCTGGCCAAGTTTTTCACAGCACGCAGGCATTAACTGAAGAAACAGAACTTGGTGAGAGAATAAAACTCACATTGAATGCAAACTAACAAACCCCTAGTTAGGTTGCAGAGGCCTGGAGTACACACAGGCCTGTTGAATGCTGACTTTCAAAAGACCTGTTACTATGGCAAAGCTGTGTTCATTACCGTTTACCAGTAAGGAAGGCTGATAGTGTCTTGATAAGGGAAGGGCAAGGTCTGTTTTAATAATTCTTTGATGCCTGGCTGAAGGCAGATCAGAGAGGCCTGATTAGGACTGAGAGAGGATTGTGGTATAACAGATTAAGATTGTGGGCTACAAAAATGTAAGGCGAGTCTAGGAATGTAAATTTACACTGTCTGCTGATGACTTGAGACTTGCCAGAAATTTCTGCAATGAAACAAAAGATTTGCAACTCGCTTTTCCAACGTAAGAGTCTCTGGACTAGTAAAGTTATGCTAATGAAACTGACTTGTTAATGTAGACGGGTTGGGGGATTGCTAGTTTGGGTTCTAGGCTGACTGAAAAAAAAAAAGCAGAACCTAAAAGTTGAGAATTCTGTTTTATTTGGCAGGCAAAACAGTACTTAAGCCCAGGACTCAGTCTCTCAACTCTGAAGGACTGCTTCAAAGAGGTAAGGGAGAAACCAGGAGTTTTTGCAACAAAGACCAGGTAGTTGGAATTTCAAAAGATTACTGTTAATTAAAAAAAAAAAAACTTAGATATCTCAAGTTAATGAATTTAGCACTTTTCTTTGTATGGGAACAAGTGAGAGTCTGGGCTCACTTAAATCATTTCTTTGGTAGGCACCTCAGCTATCTAGGGCCAGTATCCTGTTCTTGGTGGCGGCTTTAGTGGCCTTGATAGCTGTAACGTCCTTTCTTTACTCCCATGGCAAGCAACATTTTTCGTTCACACGTCTTAAGATAGTGAGTGTCCTCTAAGAGGCCTAGTGTGGGTGGGAGGTGGGCATGCCTAATGCCCCTGTGACTCCAGACAAAATGTTGGGGCTGCTCTGAGTTTCCACATTTCTTTGGGGGTGAAGGGAACTTTGTTACTAACTCATGCTTGGAGGTAGGCACTCTGCAAGTACAAGGGAGCTAGAGCTGATAAAAAAAAAAACCAGACCGTGTCACCCCAAAATATTCCTCTGACATAAAAAATTATTTTGAGCTGAAGGCAATTAAGAAGTTGCAAACCCAGGAAAAGCTCTCCCTTGTTTGCCTGAAGACCGGAAATAAAATTCTTCTTTTACTGGATATAGACTCTTATCAGCCCATAGAGGGCACCAGAGGAATCTCTAAACAAACCTTGTTAAAGGAACCCTTATCCTTGTTAAAGAAGATAAGGGTTACCTGGGCCTCCTTGAAACATCCTTAGTCCAATCTCCTTTGTGTTGTTAATTCTGCACACATTTACTGTTTAATTGGCGGAAAAATATAAACATTTCCTACTCTGGTCACTTCTTTGAGTCTTCATTCTCTGGTGAGGAATCCCACATACATTTTTAAAATTTTTATTTTAATTTGTATGCTCCCCTCCTGTTAATCTGTCTTTCTCAGTTTAAGTTTCAGACCCAGCCAGGCACCCCAAGATGTCCCTGGGGGAGTTTCGCCTCCCCCAGCACCTGTCAGGAAAAAGGTTAATGTCTAGAGGCTGTGTGAGTGCCGATTTGACAGGAGTATGTGCTTGGGCCCCAAGTGGGTCAGGGTGAATGAGAGACCACCCCATTCTCCTCTGCAGAGGCCCTGCCCTCACTGAAGAGATCCCGAAGGTGCTGAGGACAGAGCCGAGGCTCGGCTGGGTGCAGGGAAAAGTCAGGGAGCCTGCACAGGGTTGACGGGAGACCTGGGATTTCAGGGGTGATGGGAAGGGGCAGGCTGCCGGAAAGCGTCCCAGGCCTGAAGGCCAGAAAGCTCCCAGCACGTCCAGTGTGCTTTGCGAACAGGCAGGAAAGGAAGTCTGGGGCTGGCCTTATTTGCAAAGGTGTTGAACTTGATCTTTTAGGTGGTAGGAAGCCCCTGAAAAACTTTTAGCAGCAAAGTGCTAAATGTGCTAATGATTTTACTTGCTATTTAGAATTCTACTCCAGTTTGGAAGCTGTAATAACAAAAACAGAGCGAGGGCCTTCCCTTAGAAAGTGGCTGTGGATGGAGGGGAGGAAAGATTCCAGAGGAAGAGGCAGGATCACCACGCCCTGGACAGCACCCCAAATGGGGGGGCAGGAGGTCAGGAAGAGGGAGGGTTCTCTAGCCTGGATGCTGCAGGAGACTTTGGTTCCATTAGCTGAGATGGGAAATGCAAGAGAGCAAGTTCATTACGGACAGCCCTTTGGTATAAGGATTATTTCAGCTGGTTATTTTTTAAAAACAGCAGATACCGGATAAGCTCTATATTTATAAAGGAACTCTCCATTTGTAAGGGTGTCTCCCTCTCTGTATCAGGAAGAGAAGGGTGACCCTAAACCACTAGAAACTCTTATCCAAGGAGAAGGCAGCGATTTAAATCTGCGTCACAAACAACCCTGCTTTTCCTGCTGTTGTCCCCATGACTGGCCTTCCCCACACCCATTTTTTTTTTTTTTTTAGTGAATATGAAAATGGTATTTCAGCCTGAATTCTAAGCCACCTCTTAGAGAGTTACTTTTTCTTTTTTCTTGGGTTTCTCGCATGTCCACATACACAAGGTACTCCTGGGAATTAACTTGCTTGTGTTTTTCTCACTAATCCATTTCTTTGCCCGCAGGGGCCCTGCTGAGACTTTAGAAGGTTAAAGGTAAAAGGTTTTCTTCCTCTCCACAGAGGTGATAGATTCAGCTTTGCAATTGCTGGCTGTGAGGTGCAGAGGACGGGGCTAGCCCGGAAATTGCAGAATGAGAGCTTCTCCGGGAGGTGGGGATTGCACATATGGGTTCAAGCTTCTTCAACAGCTGAAGCTACAAAATAGCTGAAGTCAGCAAAGGAGAGAGTGAGTGCACATGGAGAACAGAGGGGAAAAAACCCTGAAGGAAACAGCGGTGGCTTTGCCGTAGCATCACTGGCTGAGCAAAACCAAATCCTTACAAGGTCCTGTGCTTCTTTCTCCAAGGTCCGAGCCGCTGGTCAAAGGACGAGAAAGTGTCTTCAAGCTTCTGTGGACAGCTAGGGGCCTTGTGCCCTGCCTAGTGGAGAATGCTGTCGACCACATGGAGGATCAAGCTGGGTGAAAGAGCAGTAAGGACTCCCCTACCTCACAGGACAGAACGAGGAAGACAGAGAAGGTAATTAGTTTGTATGGAACAGAGGGTTTGACCTATTTCTGCCTCTGAATTTAATCAACTCAGTGCCTGAAAGGTTGGGAAACAGTAGAAGTGGGAAGGAAATTGTACCAGAAGAAGCTGCCTCTGGGGGATCCTGCCGCGTGAGCTGCAGGAAAGGCAGGTGTGTGCTCTCGTGGTTGTTCCCAGTCTCGGTGGTTGAACAAGGACAAGTGAACGGCCCTGGAGGAGGCGGGGCTGAGCTGGGCCTCAGGAAAGGGTCTGAGTTAGGAACTTCTGTGTAGAAGCTCATGGGAGCCCAGAAAGGTCTCCAACAGCTGTTCCCAGTCTTGAGAGTGTCACCTGGAGGGCTTGTCGAAACGCAGCTTGCTGGCCTCACTCTCATAGATTCAGACTCATTACATCCAGGGTGGGGCTGGAGAATGTACATTTCTAGCAAGTCCCCAGGAGATGTTGGTGTCGCTGGTCCAGGGATCACTCTTTGAGAACCACTGGTCTATGAGATCCCCAAAGAGTAGTGTGCATACCTGTACCCAAAAGGATGGTGGACAGGTGAAAAAGTCGCTTCAGTCGTGTGCGACTCTGTGTGACCCCATAGACGGCAGCTCACCAGGCTCCCCGTCCCTGGGATTCTCCAGGCAAGAACACTGGAGTGGGTTGCCATTTCCTTCTCCAATGCATGAAAGTGAAAAGTGAAAGTGAAGTCGCTCAGTCGTGTCCGACCCTCAGCGACCCCATGGACTGCAGCCAACCAGGCTCCTCCGTCCATGGATTTTCCAGGCAACAGTACTGGAGTGGGGTGCCATTGCCTTCTCCGGAATACTATAACAGTTGTGTATATATTTTCATGTGTATTTAAAAAGTACCATTTGCCTAAAAAATCCATGGTTTTAAAAAATATTGTGTTTTAGAACAAGACTAAAATGGATATAAACAAAAAAGCAAGTCAATTTATATAAAAATACTTAGCCAAAAAGTAGTATAGGTAAAATGTGAATACAGGATAAACCGGAACGTGGTATGCAAATAACTAATGTTTAATAAATAGAACATAAAAAGGAAATGACCTTACATTTATACTTATTATGTAGTTAGGGGTCAGGGTGAATGTTCAAAAATTAACAAATAGAAAGGCATGGACATTGCACAATCAGAACAGACACAGTTAAAAGCAGTGACTTATGCAGTAGAAGTGAAGTGAAAGTCACTCAGTCGTGTCCAGCTCTTTGTGACCCCATGGACTGTATAGTCTATGGAATTCTCTAGACCAGAATACTGGAGTGGGTAGCCATTTCCTTCTCCAGGGGATCTTCCCAACCCAGGGATCAAACCCAGGTCTCCCACATACCAGCTGAGCCACCAGGGAAGCCCAAGAATACTGGAATGGGTAGCCTATCCCTTCTCCAGCAGATCTTCCCCACCCAGGAATCAAATCAGATTCTCCTGCATTGTGGGTGGATTCCTTACTAGCTGAGCTACTAGGGAAGCAAAGTAGAAGGGAATGCAGCTAATTTCACCCCAAGCCAGCTGATTGGGTCTCCTTTATAGATAAGAGAACTGAATTTTTGAGAAGTTGTTTTCCAAGATCACAGTCGAATTAGTAGCAAAGCTACAACCACTGCAATATGTAGAACATTGCAGCCATAACTGCAAAATGTGCCCACGACGTGTGAGTGTGCTAAGTTGCTTCAACTGTGTCTAGTTCTGCGACCCTATGGACCATAGCCCACCAAGCTCCTCTGTCCATGGAATTTTTCAGGCAAGAATACTGGAGTCGGTTGCCATTTCCTCCCCCAGGGAATCTTCCCAACCCAGGAATTGACCCCACATCTCTTACATCTCCTGCATTGGCAAGTGGGTTCTTTACCACTACCAATAGCACCAGGGGACACTGACATGGAAAGGTGGACACACTCCTCTGTTAGCACTGTCCCTTCCACCCAACCCTTACTCTCAGAAATAGAGGAGCTTCTCCCTTCATACCATGGCCCTCCTTCCTCTCCTGTGGACCACCCAGGCCCTCCACAGGGGTCGTTGGCCCACATGTACATATGTATACACAAGCCGTGTCTATAAATCATTTTGATTGTTTGCATTTGTTCAGCAAATATTTCTAGAGCACTGCTGGAGCCAGGACACTGTGCTCGACGCAGGATACAAAGCAATGAAACACAAACCCTGCCCTCAGGGAGCTCACCGTCATTGATGGCAGAAGATAAGAAAGGAGTTACATGGAGTCCTTGATGAGCCATTGATGGGCTGAGGGAAGTTGCATACCACCAGATGGAGAGAGGGTGACCCAAGGCACCCCAAAGGTGGTGACCTGACCTGGGTCATGAGGGCAGGAGGGTATGAGGCTATTCCAGGCCAAGAGGGGAGCAAATACAAAGAGACGGAGAAGTCATGGTGCACTGCGGGACCAAAACTGACTCAGTCTGATTTAAGCACTGAGTGTGGGAGGGTGTGATAGGAAAGGAGCATAGCATGTGCCAGGCACTGGTGTAAGCACTTTGCACGTGCACACACACAGAATTTTTGTAAATCAATTCATATATACATATACATGTGCAAATTAATTAATAAATATCATTAACACATGCACATATCATGCATGTATGTGCAAATATGTACAACATATGTTGATACATATAAATTCATATACACATATGTATACATGTATCCTATATGTAATGTTGATGAATAAGTAAAGTTAACTTTACTTTAATTTTTATTACTCATTTATTTTTGGTTGTGCTGGGTTTTCGCTGCTCCTCACAGGCTTTCTCTAGCTGCGGGAAATGGGGGCCACTCTCTAGTTGCAGCGTGCAGACTGCTCATTGCAGTGGCTTTTCTTGTTGCAGAACATGGGGTCCAGGCACAGCCTGTGGGCTCAGTAGTTGCAGATCTCGGGCTCTGTAGTATGCAGGCTTCAGTACTTGTGGCAGGCACACTGGCCTAGTTATTCCTTGGCGTGTGAAATCTCCCCAGACCAGTGATTGAACCTATGTCCCCTGCATTGGCAGGTGAATTCTTATCTACTGTACCACCAGGGAAGTCCAATAAAATTAACTTTAGTATTCACAAGCCTACCAGGTAAGTACTGTTATTATTCCCATTTAATAGATGAGAAGCATGAGGCACCAAAAGCTTCACCAGTTTTCCCAAGGAAAATAATCAGTAAGTAAAAAAAAAAAAAATATTGGTAGTAAAACTATTAGTAATTTCCCAAGGAAAATGACTAGTAAGTGGCACAGCTGTGATTTGAACCCAGGCCATCTGATGCTAAAACTTGAACTCTTATTATACTGGACTGATAGAATGAGGGTGGGAAGAAATGTAGACAGGCTTCAGATTGTGGGCCCCAGATCCCATGTGGGACATACAGGCCTTTATCTTGAAGCCTGCCAGCTTGAAGGATTTTAAGTAATGGAGCAACAGGATTCATACAGTCAGTCCACACGTATTTTATTAAGTGCCTATAGTATGCCAGGTACCATATACCAGACCCTGGGGACAGAGCAGTAAACAAGGTAGAAAGGAGCCCTGCAATCAGACAGGGGGGTTTCTGCTAGCAGTAGGTGCAGTCATTAGAAGAAAAAGTCCACAATTAATTAAATCCTGACCATGGTGTGGATAAAGAATGTGCTGCTGATATAGGAGCCATGGGTTCCATCCCTGGGTTGGGAAGATCCCATGGAGGAGGAAATGGCAACTCACTCCAGTATTCTGGCCTGGAAAACCCCATGGACAGAGAAGCCTGATGGGCTACAGTCCATAGGATCACAGAGAGATGGACATGACCGAGTACGAACATAGACAAGATGGTAATAAACTGAAGAGCAGATCAAGGTTGGATGAAAGTGTGCCTCCAGGGGCGCAGCCTGGTCTAAGGATTTGGTGGCAGCTTCCTGGAATAAAAGAAATGCCATCTTATAGCTGAGTAGATGGAAACTGGGCAGAGGGAACTGGGAGGGAAATGTTAGAGGGAGTTTCGGCCTGGAAGAACTACATGTGCTGGGCCTCTTCACAGCCAGCTTGATCTGGAGCACACAATCAAAGAGTGGGGAACGGCAAAGGAGACAGAAGAGTGGGCTTTATTTTGGGGAACATTGAGCTTGAAGTATCAAGAGGATACATAGATTGAAATGTCCAGTGGGCACTGGGTACAGAGATTGGCTACAAGGATCTGGGTTTCAAGACAGAGGCTCGACCAAGGGTACAGATCTGAGAGTCAGCAAACATGGCAATTAGAACTATAAGAATGAATAAGACCGTTAGGGAGTGTTTGAATAGAGAAAACAGCTGAAAGTGGTTCCCAAGATAGACTAGGAGATAATATCTGAAATCTCTGGGGGCAGAAAGGAGCCCCATCAGCCATAAATCATCAGAAGTGGGTCTTCCTACCCCCAGCCTCAACCCCCATCCCAGGCCTCACACTCACAGCCTTACATACAGACTTTTAGCTTTATTTCTACATGAGGCTAGATCTGCAGTCTTCTTATCTATGTGTGTGTGTGTTTGTGAAAAGTGTTAATTTGCTATGTATTAGGCATTTAATATGTAATACTACAATTTTTACATGGCTTGATGTTCCTTGATTTTGAAAACATACCCAAACCCTCAAAAAACATACACAGTCTGACCTCCCATAACTTCAGGGAGGCCCTGAAAGGGTAGGCAGGATTTTCCATGTCTTCAGTATCCCTCCCAAGTGGCCCAGTTCCTTCATTGTTCTGGCCTCCAGGGTTTTCTTTTCCAGGAAGAGTCTCTCTGAGGCTGGGTGACCCTTGCCAGCAGCCCCCTTAGTAACACTGCTTTTGGGTCTCAGACCTCTGGAGTCCTTCCTCCACCCTCCACCACCCCTGCCACCTCTTTTAAAGCTGGAAAGAGAACGAGGAATGACCAAATCTTGGGTGAAAGAGAACCAAGGTCAAAGAACACGTGGATTCTAATTCCAGGGCCTTTTATTCTGCTTCCTCTAGGTGCCTGAGCCTTAGTTCAAATTTGGGAAAATAGACTGTCAAATTTCAATTGGCAATAATAAATAGACCTGTGTTTTCTTAATCAGATTTCTGTGATGCTCTATGATAGAAATCTCACATTTTCAGGCTATGTTTGTGCAAATTCATGAGAATGAACTTAAGAGCCCAAAGCCCTGAATTTTGTTCCCGCTTCTGCCACTAACATTCTGTGAGCAACCAAATGGCATATTTGATTGTTGGTTTTTTTTTTTTAACTGAAGTATCAAATCAGCAAGTGTGTGTTGAGAGCCTACTTGATACAAGGCTCTGTGTTAATACCATGGGAAAGAAAGTCCTCGAGCTCAGGCAGTGGAATATCTGGTAAGGGTATAATGATTCCAGTATACCATGACCATAATGCAGTGTCCAAAGGCTGGCAGTTGATCTGTGTTCCGCAGAGGCTCAAAGAGCAGGAAAGATGCCTCCTAGCAGAGGTGGCATTTGAAAGGACCTTGAAAGATCAGAAGGTCTTGAGAAGATGAGCATGGTCATGAGGGCCAGGGGAGGCAGGGAGGATGGACAGCGATGGGCACAGCTTTCCAGGTAGATAAACAGCATCAGCAAAGGCACAGAAGCAGAGAAGTCTGGGAATTGTTCTGCCATGCTTGTAATTGTTACTGACCCACGATGAGTTAAGTAGAGAACTGAGCAAAAGCTTTTAAAAATTGTATAGTAGTATAAGGAAGTAATTTTTCTGTTCAAACTAATAATTTTTAAAAAATGAACTTGTGTTTGTGTATGTCCTTTTATTTCATTTTTTGTTTAGTGTTAAAGTTTTTTACATTTTACTGTGTTTTAGGTGTAATTTTTTATTGAGATATAAATGGCAGGGTACTTTATATAAGTTAAGAAGAGACATTACTTTGCCAACAAAGGTCCGTCTAGTCAAGGCTATGGTTTTCCCAGTAGTCACGTATGGATGTGAAAGTTGGACTGTGAGGAAGGCTGAGCGCCGAAGAATTGATGCTTTTGAACTGTGGTGTTGGAGAAGACTCTTGAGAGTCCCTTGGACTGCAAGGAGATCCAACCAGTTCATCCCAAAGGAGATCATTCCTGGGTGTTCTTTGGAAGGAATGATGCTAAAGCTGAAACTCCAGTACTTTGGCCACCTCATGCGAAGAGTTGACTCATTGGAAAAGACTCTGATGCTGGGAGGGATTGGGGGCAGGAGGAGAAGGGGACGACAGAGGATGAGATGGCTGGATGGCATCACCAACTCAATGGACATGAGTTTGAGTGAACTCCGGGAGTTGGTGATGGACAGGGAGGCCTGGCGTGCTGCAATTCATGGGGTCGCAGGGAGTCGGACACGACTGAGCGACTGAACTGAACTGAAGATGTCCAACAAGTTGATTTGACACATTTACATGTCGCAATGTGATTGTCACCATAGCATTAGCTAACACGTCTGTAATATCACATAATTACCATTTCTTTTTTTAAATGAAACAAAGATGAATATTTTCAATGATAAAAGGTACAGTTCACAAAGAAGATAGACATCATATACCATTAGACACTGTAACAATAAAAGAACAAAGATACATAAAACAAAAATCAGAAAAAATACAAGGGAAAAGAAAAAATAATCATAGTGAGACATTAACATTTCTCTGAGAATATTTTATCAAGTGCAGAAAAAATAAGAATTAGGATCATCTTGAATTATGTCATTAATAATTTAAATATAATAGCTTTATATTTAATTAATTTATATTAATCATATCCCACACAAATATCTTTAAAATTTTGTATCTTACACACTGTTATTAGATGTCCATAGAACATGTTTAAAAACTGGCAAAAAGATAAACATTGCTAAATTTCAAAAAGTAGAATCCTTTTTTGTGCGTGTGATTCATATACACACGTTACACATATACACACATGTTATTATACGTAACACACATACGTTATATGTATACACACATGTTATTTTTGAAATTATTTTCCATTATAAGTTAAGTTATTATAAGATATTGACTGTAGTTCCCTATGCTATACAGTAAACCTTTATTGCTTGTTGCATATCTAATTTTTAATTAGAAATCTAGCATTCTATTCATACTAAGTCAAACAAGTGGAATCAAAATGTCAAATTTTTTAGGTAGGCAAAAATTCATAAGTTTTCTAAAATACATATATTATACATATTATTTATATTTATGTTTACAAAAGTTTTTCCACTATGCTTGATAAGGCTTGAGAAAGAACATTTAAAAAAAAGAGATGGAGAAATAGGAAAACATAAACTAAATGAAATGGGAGCACTGAATATGAAATAGAAAAGTGAAACAAACTAGATAAAAGTAAAATATCCTCATAAGTCCAGTTGTTTTTAAACACGGTTGCTCATTAGAAACGTATCTGGAGCTCTGGCAAAAAAAAAATAATAATAATAATACCTGGGCATTTGTATTTTTCAGAAAATTCCAAGATAATTCTGATGTGCATATGGATTTTAAAAAGTGATTATAGGCTTTTCTATTAAATGCTAGATTCGGTGATATAGAATTCTATAATTTTTCTGTTGACCAATCATGGTACAATGATATTAAGTAATAGTTACATAATCACAGTAGTAAAAGATGTTTGTCAGTTTTCACAATCAATAGCCAGACAAAAAATAAAAGGTGATTACAATTGCAAGCCATAATGGGAACATGATTAACCTAACAATATAAAATAATTACATTCAATTTGGGGGGTCAAGCAGAGTGATGTGGTCAGTGGAAGTGCATACACGCACATGTTTTCATCAGCTCAGCCAGTCTGTCTTTTGGTTGGTGCATTTAATCCATTTACACTTAAGGTACCTCAACATGTGTGATCCTATTACTGTTTCCTTAATTGTTTTGGGGTTCCTTCTCGTTTTCTGCCTAGAGAACTTCCTTTAGCATTTGTTATAAAGCTGGTTTGGTGGTGCTGAATTCTCCTAACTTTTGCTTGTCTGTCAGCTTTTGATTTCTTCATCAAATCTGAAGGAGAGTCTTGCTGGGTAGAATATTCTTCATTGTAGGTTTTTCCCATCATCACTTTAAATATGTCTTGCCATTCCCTTCTGGCTTGTGGAGTTTCTGTTGAGAAATCAGCTGATAGCCTAATGGGAGTTCCCTTGTATATTATTTGCCATTTTCCCCTTGTTGCTTTTAATAGTTTATCTCTGTCTTTAATTTTGTCAGTTTGATTACTATGTATCTCAGTATGTTCCTCCTTGGGTTCATCCTGCCTGGGACTCTCTGTGCTTCTGGGGCTTGGTTGATTATCTCCTTTCCCATGTTAGGATTCAACTATTATCTCTTCATATATTTTCTCAGATCCTTTCTCTCTCTCTTCTCCTTCTGGGACCCCTATAACGCAAATGTTCATGTGTTTAATGTTGTCCCAGAGATCTCTTACACTGTCTTCATTTCTTTTCATTCTTTTTCCTATGTTCTGTGGCAGTGATTGCCACCATTCTGTCCTTCAGGTCATTTATCCATGCTTCTGCCTCAGTTATTCTGCTGTGGATTCCTTCTAGTGTATTATTCATCTCTGTTTGTTTGTTCTTTAGTTCTTCTAGGTCTTTGGTAAACATTTCTTGCATCTTCTCAGTCTTTGCCTGCATTCTTTTTCCAAGATCCTGAATCATATTCAGGATATGATAACTATTGTTATTCTGAATTCTTTTTCTGGAAGGTTGCCTATCTCCACTTCATTTAGTTGTTTTTCTGGGGTGTTATCTCTCCTTTCGTTGTGACATAATGTTCTGCTTTTTCATCCTGATTAAATTTCTGTAATGTGTTTTTGTTTTAGTTGCTGTGGGATTGTGGTTCTTCCTGCTTCTTCTCTCCGCCCTCTGATGGAGGAGGCTAGTGTAAGCTTTCTTAGAGAAGGGACTGGTGGTGGGAAAAACTGGGTCTTGCTCTGGTAAGCAGGGCCTTACTCAGTAAAAAGTTATGTGAAAGTGAAAGTTGCTCAGTTGTGTCCAACTCTGCGACCCCATGGACTATATAGTCCATGGAATTTTCCAGGCCAGACTACTGGAGTGGATAGCCTATCCCTTCTCCAGGGAATCTTCCCAACCCAGGGACCCCACATTGCAAGTGGATTCTTTACCAGCTGAGCCACCAGCTAGAGGGTAGCCTATCGCTTCTTCAGTGGATCTTCCCCACCCAGGAATCAAACCAGGGTCTCCTGCATTGCAGGTAGATTCTTTACCAACTGAGCTTTCAGGGAAGCCCAGGAAGCTACTCAGTTAGGTTCAGTTCAGTCGCTCAGTTGTGTCCTACTCTTTGCAACCGCATGGACTTCAGCACATCAGGCTTCCCTGTCCATCACCAACTCCCAGAGCTTACTCTAACTCATGTCCATTGAGTCGGTGATGCCATCTAACCATCTTATCCTCTGTTGTCCCCTTCTCCTCCCACCTTCAATCTTTCTCAGCATCAGGGTCTTTTCCAGTGAGTCAGTTCTTCACATCAGGTGGCCAAAGGATTGGAGTTTCAGTTTTAGCATCAATCCTTCCAATGAATATTCAGTACTGATTTCCTTTAGGATTAACTGGTTGGATCTCCTTGCAGTCCAAGGGACTCTCAAGAGTCTTCTCCAACACCACAGTTCAAAAGCATCAGTTCTTCAGCACTCAGCTTTCCTTATGGTCCAACTCTCACATCCATACATGACTACTGGAAAAACCATAGCTTTGATAGATGGAACTTTATTGGCAAAGCAATGTCTCTGCTTTTTAATATGCTGTCTAGGTTAGTCATAACTTTTCTTCCAAGGAGCAAGCATCTTTTAATTTCATGGCTGCAGTCACCATCTGCAGTGATTTTGGAGCCCAAGAAATTAAAGGAAGCTACTCAGTAAAGTTTTAATACAATTATCTGCTGATGGGTGGGGTTGCACTCCCTTCCTGGTAGTTTTTTGACCTGAGGCGACCCAGCCGTTGGCTCTATGGTCAGGTTAATAGTGACCTCCAAGAGGGTTTATGCTAAAGGGGACCTTCCCAGACAGCTGCTGCCAGTGCCCCCATGCCTGTGGCGAGCCTCTGTGGACCCAGGCCTCCACAGGAGACCCTCCAACACTAGCATGTAGTTTTGGTTCAGTTTCCTTGGAGTCACTGCTCCTTTCCTCTGAATCTTGGTGCCTGCAAGGTTTTGTTTGTGCCCTCCAAGACTGGAGTCTCTGTTTCCCCCATTCCTGTATAAGTCTTGTGATCAAATCCTGCTGGGCTTAGGTCAGATTCCCTGGGGATCCCCAGTCCCTTTGTCAGCTCCCCAGACTGGTGAAGCCTGATTCGGGGTTCCAAACCTTCACAACAGTGCAAGAACTTCTTTGGTATTGTTCTCCAGTCTATGAGTCACCCACCCAGTGGGTATGAAATTTGATTTTATCACGATTGTGCCCCTCCTACTGTCTTGCTGCAGCTTCTTGTCTTTGGACATGGGGTATCTTTTTTTGGTAGGTTCCAGCATCCTCCGTGGAGAAGGCAATGGCACCCCACTCCAGTACTCTTGCCTGGAAAATCCCATGAATGGAGGATCCTGGTGGGCTGCAGTCCATGGGGTCGCTAAGAGTCGGACATGACTGAGCGACTTCACTTTCACTTTTCACTTTTATGCACTGGAGAAGGAAATGGCAACCCACTCCAGTGTTCTTGCCTGGAGAATCCCAGGGATGGGGGAGCCTGGTGGGCTGCCGTCTATGGGGTCACACAGAGTCGGACACGACTGAAGCGACTTAGCAGCAGCAGCAGCATCCTCCTGTTAATGGTCACTCAACAGCTCATTGTGACTTTGGTGCTCTTGCAGGAGGAGATGAATGCAAATTCTTTTTTACTCTACCATGTTGAACCGGACTCCTATATTTTACTATTGCAATCAATTGGAAATTTGTTGAATTGGTCCTTTACCACAAACGGTTTAAGAAGCACTGGGGTTCAAGCAGTGTCAAGTCTCTAGCTCCACACAGTGTCAAGTGTAAAACAGAACTGAAAAAGGTAAGCTTGAAGAGGTAGCTTGAGGTATATTGCAGGGAATGGCTCTTTAAAGGTCTATTTGTGGGTTCAGAGAAGGCAAGGAGACAGGAACGAATGGAAGGAGGATCTGAAATGCATGAAAGCTTCTGATTTCTAAGTGTTGGCTCTAATTTTAATTTTTTATTAGTACACATGAAACAAAACACATCTGAGGGCCACGTGTGGGCCACCAATTTGTAGGCTGATGTAGGCAGATGAGGCTGAGTTATTCAGTGAAACAGGCCACAGCAGAGGATCAGCCCTGCAGCCCCCTGGGTCCCAAAGGCCTTGGAAATAGAATTCTGTCGCTTAGATGGTACAGGAGCAGTGAGATATTACCAAAGAACTGAGGGCAGCACAGCAAAGAGGACCTAGAAGCCTAGCTTGGACATGAGGGAGCCAGCAGTGACTTTTGCAGAGATGGACAGAAATGAGAACAATAATCAGACTGGACAGAAATGAGACCATCCTGGGGTTACAAGGACGGGCTCATTGAGGACACTGATCCACCACCCACTCCTTGGCGTTTTAGAATGTCCCACCTGCAACACAGGCAAATCCCTGGGAAACGAGGTCAAAACAGATTGCGTCAACAGACTCATTCCATTGTAAGTTGATTGTGATTCAGCTTCTACCACCTACCACAAGAGGAAAGGAGGTCCAAGCAGAAGTTCGGTTCACAAATGCAGACTGTTTTATTTCACTTTCTCCAGGAATGCCTGGGTCAGACAGGCTGGGACCTATTTCATATCCCATGAGCAATGGGTCAAAGAGGCCCATTGTCAGAAGCAGATCTGGACTTTAAAAAAACAAATTCCGAATACTTCCAGACTGTGAGGAAAGAGTGAAGAAAAGGCAGCATCTTTAAAGACACATACTATGCTGAACTCTGAAGCCTCAGGCTGCCAGAAAATTGGCTCACTGGGGGAAATAACTCAAACCCTCATTAACTATCTGAATTATTTATTCCTACACAGTCATTAGTGGAACCACTGAGGTCAGGTCACAGGTTCCGGCACCACCACTGGGGAGACAGGGTGATGACAGCTGGAGAGGGAAGCAGGAGAAAGCAAGCTGCCCTGGGCTGAAAACACCTGTGCCCAGGATGGCGTGTCAGGCACCGAACACGAAATTCCCCTGGAGGCTGCTGCCACTGCTCTCATTTGCCAAAGCTAAGTAAGAATGACACAGCAAATATGGGAAAAGTAAAGAGAAACAAAGAGTTCAAGTGCAGATGAGTATGAAAAATATTTTTCCTCTTCATTATTAAAATCCAAGATAGTAGCACATGTGCCATATTTTCTAGGGACCTTTGTAAAACAAAAAGCTAGTGGTTCTCCTGAGCCGAGGAGAGAAATTGGGGCCTGCATCTCACTGGAAAATAGATCTGTTTGAAGTAAGAGTCACAGTGGAAGAGCTGAGGAATATGTCTTGACTGATAGTGGCTATATTTCTCCCTTTCTTTCTAATGTGCTTTTGCTCTTTAGAATTTATTTTACTATAATGGAAAAATTACCCAAATGGTTCTCCAGCTCTTTCAGAAAAGCTGAGTAATAAACAGGAGGTATAAGAGTAAATAGTGTACAAGAGGAGACTCCCCATCCTTAATAATGATGGCTGAATAGAGGGAAAAGAGTAATTTGCAACAGTTAACCCCCTCTCCTATACATGATAGTATATCTGGCAGCCTGCTCTGACATTCCCTCTGCTCCCTAACTACTGCAACACACTCCTAATTGCCTTCCCAGTTTCTTACTATTTTTCTTTTCCTTCTTTTTTTTTTTTTCAAATATATTGGCTGTGCTGCATGGTATGTGAGAAAGCTTCCCAAGTGGTGCTAGCGGTAAAGAACCCACCTGCCAATGCAGGAGACTTAAGAGATGTGGGTTCGATTCTTAGGTAGGGAAGATTCCCTGGAGGAGGGCATGGCAACCCTCTCCAGTATTCTTGCCTGGAGAATCCCTTGGACAGAGGGCCCAGGGGGCTGTAGTCCATAGGTTGCAAAGAGTCGGACAGGACTGAAGTGACAGCATGCTCGCATGGTATGTGGGATCCTAGTTCCCTGACTAGGGATCAAACCCATGTCCGCTGCCAACTGCATTCTGTTTGCCACCCAGTAGCCAGGAGGATCATAAAGCCCAAGTCACAACTCCTCCCCACCCTTGCCACCATTTAATAGCTTTCTTCTGCACTTAGAATAAAACCTAGACTTCTTGGCCTTCAGGGCACCCCTGACCTGTGTCATAAATAAAGTCAGATGCTAGCTAAAGTGGTAAGGACAGATTTTAATCAGTTACACATTTTCCAACAGGAAAGAGTCCATCATGAACAGAACTCAACCTGGATTGGTAGAGATGCATGGGTCTTTTAAAGGGAGAATGAGGGAGTAGGGAGAGGAGGCAAACGGGAGCTTAATACAATCAGGGAAGTGCAAGATTACAAACGGGAGTGAGTATCAGTGCAACTAGGCTAGCAGTGTCTGCTGGCCAACCACTATGGACGTTACAATTTTACCATCCAATAGAGATTGAGAGACGAAGGCCCTGTCCTCAGGCGATGACCAGAACCAACAGCAAATTTCCTGACAACCTTGAGTTTTCTCAGGTAGGTACTTTAAGTGGAGGCTAGGGTTATCTTAGGGATATGTGGCCTTGAGCTATTAGAAAACATGTTTGTTTATGTCTTTAGAGACCACGCTTAAGACCTAGTCAAGGAGGGGGCTCAGAGGAACGTGACTCTAGTTTTTCTGAGAAGAGAATCTTTGTCACCTGCCCTTTCCCTATCATTGTCCCCTCCCCACTTAACACCCACCCACCCACCTTGCTCATCCCCTTTTCCCACCATGGCCTACCTTCAGTTCCATGGTATCATGGCCTTCCTGCTGCTCATGCTACTTTCTCTGCCTTTTTTTTTTTTTCTCATTTGGACATCCAGTAATAGCTCATATTTTATAACTCAGCCCAAAGGTCACCTCCTTCAAGAAGTCTCTCCTCGCCCCCTTGTCTAAATCAGATCCCTTTCTGCTCATCTCTGTCTCCTTTGCCTTGTTGCTGTTTTCTGTCTCCCTGTTGGGCTGTAAATTCCATGAGGATGAAGATCAGATCTGTCTTCATCATCTCTATATCCCAAGTATCTAACTGGTACAGAACAGATGCCTTGGTAAATATCTGCTGAATGAATGAACAAATGGATGACTGGCTGCCACCCTCACCCAGGTCTCACTTCCTCTTGGATTGACCCTCTGTGAGGTATCTGAGGTTTACATGTCATTGGAGCACAGGATAGTTCTGTGAGACTTTGAGGTAGAAGGCAGAGAATCTTGTGTTCCTGAATCAAAATAGAATTTTACTTAAAATGTCCTCATGAGAGGACAGTGTGAGATGAGAGCCAGTGTGGGATTCGGGCAGATCTGGAGGAGTTCCTCATCCCGTCCCTTCTTTCCAGCTTGCAGGCTCTGCTCCAGTGCTGTGGTTCACAGGGAGGAACCCTGGGAAGTCTGGCCCCAGCATGAAGCCTGCATTTGGAGCTCACTCAGTAGGACAATGCCCTTTACAAGACGATCAAAGGACCTTTGAGAAACCTGACTTCCCAACACTATAGGGATTCCTGTAGTAGCAGTCCCTGTCCAACTCCTAGCATCCTGAGGAAAGCCTAGTTTGTAGAAATCTGAAAAAAAAAAAAAAGGAGGATTTAGCCAGTACCATGCTTACTGAAGGGTTTCCCAGGTGGCTCAGTGGTAACAATTCTGCCTGGCAATGCAGGAGACATGGATTCTATCCCTGGGTCAGGAAAATCCCCTGGAGGAGGAAATGGCAAACCCACTCCAGTATTCCTGGGAAGAGGAGCCTCAAGGGCTACAGTCCATGGGGTCTCAAAGAGTCAACCACGACTTAGCAACTGAGCACATACACATATGCTTTGTGAAATAAGTCAGATGGAAAAGGACAAATATTGGATGATATCACTTAGATGTGGAACCTAAAAAATAAAAAAACTAGTGATATAACAAAACACAAGCAGAGTCATTGAGAACAACCAGTAGTTACCAGTGGGGAGAGGGAAGATGGAAGATAGGTGTAAGGGCTTAAATAGTACAAGCTACTATGTATAAAATAAATACACTACAAGGATATATTGTACAGCACAAGGAATATAGCCTATATTAAATAATAACTATAAATGGAATATAATCTTTAAAAACTGTAATCACTATGTTGTACATCTAAAGCTTATATAATATTGTAATTCAAATACACCTCAATAAAGTAATAATAATTAAATATTTGAAAATCAGGAAATAACTAAGCTTTTGTGGGTGGTTCAGAGAGTTAGCAAATGTACCTGAGGGCCCACTGGGGTGTTGAGAAGAGGAAAGAGGGAAGAGTATCCACAGGAGATTTGGCAAGTTATTTATTTATTTAATATTATTTATTTGACTGCTTCAGGTCTAATTGCAGCGCTCAGGATCCTCTTGGTTGCAGTATGCAGGATCTTTAGTTGCCGCATATGAATTCTTAGCTGGGGCATGTGGGATCTAGCTCCCTGACCAGGGATTGAACCCGGGTCCCCTTCACTGGGAGTACCAGGGAAGTCCCTAAAGTGAATTATTAAATCTGTATGTTAATATATGAGATCATAAGCTCTGCCATATTCATTACTTACCTGGTTTCAAGCGTTCAGAATTGACTCTTTTATAATATTTAGGGGAAGCTTCATCAAAATTCTATCACTCAAATGTTGATCTCCGTTGCCCTGCTTCCAACTCTGCCTCTTTCCAAATCTTCTCTTCTCTGCCTTTTGGACAGTGACATTCCTGATTTTCCTTCTCCTGCCAACCACTTTTCTCATGAAAGTCACTCCCCCAAGTTTTCCTAAGATGCAGTCACCAGCCCTCTTTTCTTTCCATGGTTTCTCAGGGAGCCCATCCTCATGGTTCAATTACAGCTTTACATTGATGGCTCCTCAGCTGACATTTCTGCCAGGCCCACTCACTCAGGCTCATTCCAGAATCTCAGGAGTGTTCACAGGTGTAGGCAAGGAATCATCATAATTTTCCCTCTACCCTGTGAGTTCTTGGCTGAGACCCCTGTAACAACAGTAACAACCACAACAAAACAGATGAACTAGAGAAAACCAAGTCAGGTATTAATACATGCAGCACACATAGGAGAGCCTAAACCAAAAGTAATTCAAAATGGTGGTTTAGAATTCCAGATTATAGAGTACCTTCAACAGAGAACAATATATTTGTAGAGAAATGATAAGACAGCATTTTTAGTCTTCCAAACTGAGGGAAGGTAAATATATGGGAGGAAAATAAGGGAATGAGGTTTGTTTGCAGGTTTCTCTGTTGTATCTCTGAGCTGATGAGAATCCATCTTGAGTAAAAGGAGAATTTATATCCTCAGTCAGTTCAGTTCAGTCTCTCAGTCATGCCCGACTCTTTGCAACCCCATGGATGCATGCCAGGCTTCCCTGCTCATCACCAACTCCCAGAGCTTGCTTAAACTCGTGTCCGTTTAGTTGGTGATGCCATCTAACCATCTCATCCTTTGTTGTCTCCTTCTCCTCCTGCCTTCAATCTTTCCCAGCATCAAGGTCTTTTCCACTGAATCAGTTCTTTGCATCAGGTGGACAAAGGATTGGAGTTTCAGCTTCAACATCAGTCCTTCCAATGAATATTCAGGACTGATTTCCTTTAGGATTGGCTGGTTTGATCTCCTTGAAGTCCAAGGGACTCTCAAGAGTCTTTTCCAATACCACAGTTCAGAAGCATCAATTCGTCAGCATTCAGCTTTCTTTATAGTCCAATTCTCATATCCATACATGACTACTGGAAAAACCATAGCTTTGACTATGGCAGAGTAATGTTTCTGCTTTTTCATATGCTGTCTACCCCACATCCAGTACCCCATGGATGGAGGAGCCTGGTAGGCTGCAGTCCATGGGGTCGCTAAGAGTTGGACACGACTGAGCGACTTCACTTTCACTTTTCACTTTCCTGCTTTGGAGAAGGAAATGGCAACCCACTCCAGTGTTCTTGCCTGGAGAATCCCAGGGATGGGGGAGCCTGGTGGCTGCCGTCTATGGGGTCACACAGAATCGGACACGACTGAAGTGACTTAGCAGCAGTAGCAGCAGCATGTTGGTCATAGCTTTTCTTCTAAGGAGCAAGCATCTTTTAATTTCATGGCTGCAGTCATCATTTGCAGTGATTTGGGGGAAAAAAATAAAGTCTGTCACTGTTTCCATTCTTTCCCAATCTATTTGCCATGAAGTGCTGGGACCAGATGCCATGATCTTAGTTTTCTGGATGTTGAGCTTTAAGCCAACTTTTTCACTCTCCTCTTTCACCTTCATCAAGAGGCTCTTTAGTTCTTCTCTTTCTGCCATAAGGGTGGTGTCATCTGCATATCTGAGGTTATTGATATTTCTCCCAGCAATCTTGATTCAAGCTTGTGCTTCATCCAGCCCAGCATTTTGCATAATGTACTCTGCATTATAAGTTAAATAAGCAAGGTGACAATATACAGCCTTGATGTACTTCTTTCCTGATTTGGAACCAGTCTGTTGTTCCATGTCCAGTTCTATTTTATATCCTGCCTTTAGGCAAAAAAGGGAGGGAACTTTTTCTGGGTTTGCTGCTTCTCAATTACCTTCAGCTCAAAGTAAGTTTTATGTCAAAGAAGCATACCTATTTTGTGGTGACATATTCTGGTTTCCTTCACATTTCCATCAACCATCACCTCAAACTCAGCAGGTCCCAAACTTGATTCTTCATGTTCCTCAACTGGTTCATTTCTCCCAGTACTCCTGTTTCTATGACTGCAACCACTATTTTTAAAATCTCTGATGTGTGACATTCCTGAGGTCACCTTTAAGCCATCCCCTTTTCATCCCATGCTGAGTCCCACCAACTCTGGACTGTTTCTTTCAACCCTCTCTCTGGTATCTGTCCTCATGTTAGGACTATTTCATTTGTAAGTGAAAAAACCCCAACCCTACCTGGCTCAAGGACCCAAAGGAATATATGGGCTCACATATATGAAAAGTAAGACATTTTCAGGAATTGTCTTTCTCCACCTCTTCGTTCTGTTTTCTTTGCGTTGTTTTCATTGCCAGGCAAGCTTTTCTCCTGAGCATCAAATATGGAGGGTGGATACTTCATGCTCCCTAGATGGCTAAGGAAATTCCTATTAATTCCTATTCCATTTCTACCATTAAAATTGAGCTTCATTGGCCTGCTTTTTGCTTTTAATGCTAAATCATGAAATTCCAGAGCCTGACCTTCAAAAAAAAAAAAAAAAAGGAATGAAGATGTTCTATCTCCAAGGAAGAAGAAAGACTCTCTGTATTTGCAATTTGTTTTTAAAAAGGTCTGATTTAATGGGGCATTAAACTAATAGCATTCATTGGAATATCAAACTTGTCTTTCTAGACAATAGAGATTTCTGTAGAAGTGTTATCAATTTGTTCTGTTCGTTGTTTTTGGAAGAATAATTTGAACAAAGAGGTCTAGTAAATCTGCTAAGACTTTTTAAAAAATGTTGCAAGTCATGAAAATAACCTTCAAAGAGTAACCTGTATCTCTGATTTGTTGTTTTACTTGATAGCGAGTTGGACTGATAATAATGTTGAAATTGCCACCTCTGCATTTCTGAAACCATGCAAACTCTCACAGATACTCCAGGCTTCATGAGCCATGCGGTCCCTGTCACCAGCATTCAACTCTACCCTTTAGCACCAGAGCAGCCAGTGAGCACACGGTTGTGACTATGTTCCAATACCACTCTATTTCGGGACACAAAATTTGAATTTCATATAATTGCCATGTGTCATGAAATATTCTTATTTTGATTTTTCAACTAGTTAAAATTATATAAACCTTCCTTATCCCTCACTTTCACTGAGTACTCTGTCTGGAACTGTCTTAACCCTGTGTATTCATGTGGCTAACTCCCTTACCTTCTTAGGTCTCTATATTTTACCTTCTTTTTTTTTCCCCTCATATTTATTTATTTGGCTACACCAGGTCTTAGTTGTGGTACTCAGGATCTTTAGTTGTGGCATGCGAATTCTTGGCTGGGGTGTGTGTGATCTAGTTCCCTGACCAGGGATCAAACCCAGGGCCCCTACATTGGAAGCATAGAGTCCTAGCCACTGGATCACCAGGAAAGTCCCTACATTTTACCTTCTCTGTGAGGCCTAACCTGACCGTCCTCTTGAAAACTGCTACCTGCATCGTTTCCCACTGCCTCCGCCATCCCCATCTCCCCTCCTTATTCCCCTTATCTTGTTATGACTTCCCCATAGGATTTATCACCTCCTAAAACATGAAATAATTTACTTATTTATAATTATATAGTTCATCTTCCCTTGCCAGATGGAAGGCTCTCAGAGGGCAGAGGTTTTTGTGTGAAAGTGCCTAAAAGACTGCCTGGCACACAGGCAAGATTGAATAACTTTGTTGAATAATTAAACAGATGGATTAATGACCTATCAACCCCTTGGCCAACTATTAGATTGGGATTCAGGTCATTTGATTAAAAAAAAATAGTCAATTTCTCCTTCTTGATCTTCAGAAATGGAATTGTCCAAGATTCACTTCCTATTGGACACTATAGGCCAAGGGACTCCTTCAAATGCAGGGGGAAGAAAAGGCAAATTTTTGTAAATAAAAAAGAAGTTGAATGCTTATATTCTTCTATACTTCTTTTCCGTGATTAGTTTTAGCCCCTGCTCGAGTCTGGTGGTTCCTGCAGCATTCTGTGTGTCTGAATCCTCTTCCAACCTTCTCACACCTGGGGGTGATGACTTTGGGCCTGAAATAGAGAGACATGGTCAGGAGCAAAAAACTTAGTTTTTTGCACTAAGGAGTCAATTCCACAAAGCAAAATGTAAAAGCTGCTTTTCCCCACTTTTTAAAGAAATGCACTATCTGCAGTTGCATTAAGCATTCCTTTATTATTTTCCCTTTGTTTATGGGTTCTGGTCGTTTTTCTTAATTTTTGGCTGGTACCTCATTGATTATACAATTATTATACACCACAGTGTGTGACTAGGGCCGCAGCTCTGATCAAATTTTGTTTGAGGCAAAACACTTGGAGCTGATTTTCCTGATTTACTCAGTAAACATCTTATTTGGAAAATATAGATTTTCTCACAGTTCCTCCTTAAAGCTGTATTCTGACCTGATAGCACACTTTGCACTTCTCAAAATTTATCACTTTATAACTCTAGATCATAAGCACTTATTTACATGCCTATTTTTGCTTTTATAGTTGAACTTCCTGAAAATATCTAACTCATTTGTATGCTAACACAGTGTTTAATTATAATCTGTTGAAATGAAATTTATATAATTGGCTTACCCCCCAAGAACTTCAATAGTTCCCAGTAGCATGGCATGAAAGATCCTTCTTGATCAGGTCCTTGCCTCTGTCCAAGTCTCATCAGCTGTCATTCTGTCCTACCTTCCAGCTCCCATAAGTTCTAGCCCCTCTGGGCCATGCCTTGCCTTTGTATATCCTCTTCCCTCAAGACAAGTTACCCTTTTGACTGCACGGTGAACTCACCACCTTCAAGTCATAATTTAAGATTGTTTGTCTGTTTATTGCTTTTCTTCCCTCTAGGGCTTATAAACTTCATGAAAGTAAAGGCGTGGTCTCTCTGGCTCACTGTTGTCTGTCCAGTATCTGAAAGCAGATGGGGACTGAATCAGGAAGGATCTTAAATATGATAAGAAGTTTTGATTATTGCTAGAAGGCAATGAGGACCCACTGAAAGATACTAAGCTTTAAACTGTTATGGACAGGTTTTTGTTTTAGGCGATTTTTATTCTACAAAATCACTATCATTACTGTGTCGGGGAGTGGGCTGGAGAAGGCAAGACTGGCTCTAAGAAACCAGATAATTAAAGCAAGCAAAACTTATGAAGGCCTGATTTGAGGTACCAACAGTGAGGTTGGGAGGAGGTGAGGAATTTGAGAGGCAGAACAGCAGGAATCAATGAACTACTGGATGTTGTAACTGCAATCAGAGGGAGTAAAGGGTAAGTCCAGGTTTCTGGCTTCAAAATTTTGTGGTTGCTAGTCATGTCAGGAACTGTCACGTAGTATTACAGTTGTATGTTTACCTATGGACCACTCCTAACAAGTCATGTGTATGCATACTCAGTCGCTTCAGTCGTGTCCGACTCTTTGAGACCCTACAGACTGTAGCCCGCCAGTCCATGGAATTTTCCAGGCAAGAATACTGGAGTGGGTTGCCATTTTTTTCTTCAGGGGATCTTCCCGACCCAGGGATCAAACCCACGTCTCCTGCATTGGCAGGCGGGTTCTTTTACCACTAGCGCCACCTGGGAAGCCGAAGGCGTCATAAAGTGGTGGTTTTAGTGAGTGAAGTTGCTCAGTCATGTCCGACTCTTTGCGACCCCAAAGACTGCAGCCTACCAGGATTCTCCAGGCAAGAATAATGGAGTGGGTTGCCATTTCCTTCTCCAGGGGATCTTCCCCACCCAGGGATCGAACCCAGGTCTCCCACATTACAGGCAGACGCTTTAACCTCTGAGCCAAAGGCGTATTCGACTCTTGCGACCCCATGGACTGTGGCCCGCCAGGCTCCTCTGACCATAGGGTTCTCCAGGCAAGAATACTGGAGTGAGTTGCCATTTCCTGCTCCAGGGAATCTTCCCAATCCAGGAATCGAACCCGGGTCTCCTCCATGGCAGGCAGATTCTTTACCAACTGAGCCAGGAGGGAAGCCCGAGTCATAAAGGGACCTTGCTAAAAGTCTTTGTATTAGCCTTGTTAGAAGAGCACCTATTATGTAGGAGGCATATAATTAAATGAATGAATGAATGAATACACTGAAAATACTAAACAGTTTGTATGGTCCAATAAGAGGTATGGCCGATAGCAGAAATTCTAAGGATACTGTTCTCTGCGTGCTGTTATCAAGACCGCGAAGAAAGCAAGCGGTAACTTTGTTTCTCAGGTGCTTTCTGCCTATTGTTCCACTAGAAAGCTGACAATAAAGTTTATTTAAGCGTCGACGTGCCCCGACGTGGCCCCGCCTCCTCAGCCAAAGCCGCGATTGGTGGGCATTGTCCGGCGGCTGCCGTTCCTAAGCCACGATTGGCTGAGGCCGCCGTCATTTCGGAGCTCCCGGCGCCCGCCCGCCTTCTCCCGCGTCACCCGTGTCTGCGCCTCCTACTCCTCCTTTCCTCGCCTCGCTTCTCCCGGCCGCATCCCGCGGGACCGGAGCGAGCAGCGGGGACCATGTTCCGACGCAAGTTGACGGCCCTTGACTACCACAATCCTGCCGGCTTCAACTGCAAAGGTGAGCAGGCGGCCCCAGGCCCGCAGCGCGTCCGTGAGCGGCCGGCCGCCGCTTTCTCAGCGCCAGCTTCTGGGCTCTCCACCTGGACCGTCCGCGGCCTTGTCTCCCCGGCGCCCCTCTCCTCCCGGCCCCGAATACCTATGCTTTCTCCCATCCTTCATCCGCTACCCACTCTTGCCTCGGCATCGCCACTTTCTGCACTTGCTGAACTCCAGACACCACCCCCACAGCCCTCGCCCGCACCCTCAGCACTCTAGAAGGAAAGTCTGCGCTTTTTAGCCCTCCAGCCCCGTGTTTCACGGGTGATTGGGTGATACCCTGAGCACCTGCTGGGGGTCGGCACAGTGCTGAATTCTAGGAAAATGCTGAGTAACTTGAAGACTCGTTTAGGGAACTAGGGAGGGGACGGGGTAGGAGTAAGGGCAGTCAGAACCCATCCAGCAGTTTGAGCCCAAGACAAAATGAAGTCCAAGACTGACAGTGTTGGGGTGAGCGCGTGTACTAACGAGCTAATTACAGTGTGGGGGTTGTGGCGGGGGGAAAGTTAATAGACGAGCGGGGCGGGTGAATTGTAAATACAAAGGTATTTGGGATTTCACAGCTTGAAACTGTAGAAAGTATTAAGATTGCTACCCACTGCTACTCACCTGCCGCCCACCACTACTTATTTTCTTCCAGAATTCTTGGCCGGTGGTAGATTAAGTTTGAAAGGGATCAAGTAACACCTGAGATGTTAAGACCATTGTGTATTCTCAAGACTTGGGGAAGCCTAAATTTGAACTCAAGCTTGAATTTGGAAATTGAAGATGACAGTGTTTTGTCATCTCCTGTAGAAGCATGTCAACTTACAGAATCTTGTTTTTCTGCTTTGCCTTTTATTTAACAAAAAAGGTTCAGTAGGAATAGAGCTTAGATCTGGATTTGAAACTTTGAGCCTCAACTTTTCACTGGTAAAATGGGAATATTACTTACCTCAAAAGCATATGGAAGGATTAAATGAAACAACATACACACTATTCAATGAATGTGTTTAATGTCCTTAATACCAAATGACAGTGATAGTCGGTATCCTTGTTCTGATCGCCATTTAATTTCTTGTACTTTATTGTTGCTATTAATTTAACCTTGCTCAGTCCTTTCTCCCCCTCTTCCTCACAGGAACTGAAATAATAATTGACACTTAAGTAGCAAAATTGTGTGCCAGGCGCTGTTTTTATTCTTATTTTATTTAATCTTTCATAACAAGCCTATGAGGTAAGTCCCCATTTTGTAACTCAAGAATCTGAGGCACAGAAAATTTAGTTAATTAGCCCAGGTTCACACAACCACTAAATTTCTGGAGCCAGAATTTGAATTCAGGCCAGGATATGAACAAAAGTTAATCCAAAGTCTGTACATTCAACTTTTACTTCAGGCAGCTCAAGTAATTGATGATTTTGTAGTTTTTGTTTTTTTTTTTTAATTCCACAAGACTATTTGTGGAGAAGGAAGTGTTTTACCTGGTTCTTCTCATGGGTGTCCCTTGTGGCTCAGCTGGTAAAGAATCCGCTTACAATGCGGGAAACCTGAGTTCGATCCTTGGATTGGGAAGAACCCCTGGAGAAGGGAAAGGCTACCCATTCCAGTATTCTGGCCTGGAGAATTCCATGGACTGTATAGTTCATGGGCTGGCAAAGAGTCGGACATGACTGAGCAACTTTCACTTTATTGTGATTTATATGGTGTTTTTATTACAGATGAAACAGAATTTAGGAACTTCATTGTTTGGCTTGAAGACCAGAAAATCAGACACTATAAAATTGAAGACAGAGGTAATTTAAGAAACATCCACAGCAGTGACTGGCCCAAGTTCTTTGAAAAGGTAATAAATTAGAAAGTAAAATATACCGAGAGCTTGTCTATGAAGACAGCTTTTAAAATAATATAATTTTTCTTTTAAAATAATATAGCCGGATAAAACATCCACAAAACTTATTTGCAGGGCAGGAAGAGAGATGCAGACTTACAAAACACACTTTTGAATACAGCAGGGGAAAGAGAGGGTGGGACAGATTGGAAAATTAGGATTGACATATATACACTACCATGTGTAAAGTAGATACTGGGAAGTCAATGTATATAGTGCAGGGAGCTCAAGTCAGTGCTCTGTGATGACCTAGATGGGTGATGAGTGGAGTGGGGTCGCGTAGGAGGGAGGTCCAAGAGGGAGCAGATACACACACACACAGACATAACTAATCATTGTACAGCAGAAACTAACACAACATTGTAAAGCAATTATACTCCAAACAATAATAATAATCAGTGTTAGAAAAGCTTGATTTCAGGGATATAACTTTTTTTTTTTAACCATATTTTTAAAGCATATTATCTCTTCCTACCAAGCATTCAGTATTAGATAGAAACAGTATGGTGAATCATCAGGCATGAGGGTGGGGGCAGGAATATAGGGGATAAAGAGTTTGAGCTTGATCCAACTAGGGAGTTCTCACAGTTTTAGGTGATATGACTGGACTAATGTTGCCAATTCTCAGCTTTCCCAACCAATCCCTGGCTTCTTGAAACTGTCAGCATTAAGCTAATGTATCTGGAAAGCAGGCCCTTATCCCCAGTACTTAGATGAGTGCCTGACATTCAACGGAAAGACCTGTTTCTTTCATGAAAATATATATTTATAAGTGTGTATTTGTATACATATATGTTATGAATATAAATGAGTGAATGTATAGCAAAATTTATTCAAATCCTCTAGGGCCCTGTACCTGACTAGCAGGCTGCCCATTGAAAACTAACTTTATAGACTATTAACTAATAAAAGTAATGGCACAGTTAGACACTCAAAGAAAAGAAATAGTGTACTCCAAAAAACAGAGACTTCCTAATTAAACAGGGACACATATTATATAAATAGTAAAAATGGCCAAAATCAGATTTTTTTATATTACATTAAAAGTGTAGCCAAAATAGTATTAAGACATTATTAACATGATTGAAAACTAAGGTTCTCTTGTGTTTGCTTATATTTAACATACACAGTTGTCCTTTTTGTGTACAATAGAAATAATACTTTTTAAAAAACTGTATTATTTTTGTGGGTAGAATAACTTTTTCATTGACCTAGTTTAATTTTAGTAACATTTTTGCAGAAAACAGAGTTTTTTCAAATTAGAGTAAAAATTACATTTTACACTATCATTATATTAAACATTTTTATCAGCTCTGTTACTTTGATGAGATCTTTTTCTTTAAGAATTTGAAAATGATTTAATTTTTCATTGAGTGGAACAGAGTGTTTAGGTAGCTAACTTTCTCTTTTTGTGGACTAGGGAATTGTGTAAGCTACATACTATCTCTGTGACAATGAGTAAGTTTATTAACCTTTCTGTGGCTTGAGATTTTTATCAATAATTGGGGATAACAGTGGTATCTTATCTCAGGAGTGGCATATTGTTCATGAAATATACCTATGAGCCTGTCACAGAGGTGCCTGGCCCATCGCAAGTGCTATATTTGTTGATATGCCTGCTTCTGCTACTAATATTGGTACCACTAGATCATTTTCCTTTACCCTTCAAAAGTATATTTTGAAATTTTTGACAGACTTGTTAAGACTTTGAAATACATTATTAGAATTTTATATTTGCTTTTATCACATTTTACTTAATAGTCTACTCGTGTACAAGACGATACAGAGTTCCACATGTGGGAGGGTGTTGAAGAATAATCAACTTTCCAATGAAAAAGACCCAGAAATGACAGTAAAGTAGTATAATCTAAAGATAAATATATTGGAACTTACACAGATACTGTCCTTAAGGTGGTCTCTTTGGAATGATGATGTCATTGCTTAAAGCATATTTAGAACTTCTTTTGGAATCAAAAGATTTAGATCAGGAGACATATTTTGAATATTGGCAGTTTTTTATACTTTGAAGGTGGGTTTGCTTTTTGTATCATGACTAAATCTTGTGAATGAGGTGCTTTTTTTTTTTAAAAAGCAGGTGAATAAAATTTTTGGTTAGAAAATAAGGTATGGTTAAAAAGTGCTGATTCATTAGATATCCCCCAAAGGATTTCCAGAAGGTTTGAGTTATAGCATTGTTGTGGGATTAGATTTTAAGCTCCTGAGACATTTACTTTAAGGACATGCTTATTTGAATATATCGCTTCTGATGTTTATTCAAAACACCTGTGTGTCACATAGCTTACTCTCTTGGAAGCATTCCAAAATATGAAAGCTAAGGTTTAGATAATAATTGGGTTTTGTTTTTTGATACATGTTTTTATTTAACTACTCTGTGTATTGAGACCTAGAATCATGGTTTAGATTCAGGTCCCTGATTTAAGTTGTGTAACTGTCAAGAAGTGTTGACCTATAGGCTTCGGTTTTCTCATCTACAAAATGAAGTTATTGTAGATCAGTGATGCCCTGTCTGGAATCTGCAAAAGTAAAACTTTCATAAAGCATGATGGGAGTACTTAATTTCTTTCCTAAAGTAGTATATACTTAAATGGGTATAATTGCATCAAAGGTTTAGTAAAATAAATGTTATAAGAAATTCGTGAGAGATAAAAACTCAGGTCTCTTAGTTCCACCATGTTTTATTTTGTGACTTTATAGTAACAATGAAGCAATTTTCCTTTTCCTTCACAGTATCTCAGAGATGTTAACTGTCCTTTCAAGATTCAAGATCGACAGGAAGCAATCGACTGGCTTCTTGGCTTAGCTGTTAGACTTGAGTATGGAGATAATGGTATGTTTTTTGTTTTTATTTTATTTTATTTATTTATTTTTTTAATGGTATGTTTTGTGCGGAATATATTGTTTTAAAGAGAGGGAGAGAAAGGGTGGGAAAGGAGGGTAAAAATGTAGGGAACTTGCCCATTTGTCTTAGATTGTTTTACCTTTGATTTGTTTTCAGTTTTGTACATCCTCATCTCACTTTACAGTATCTGATTAAAATTTTACTTTTTGTTTGTAGTCATTCTAGATTTTCTTTTTTAGAATTTGAAGGTGATGTCCTCTTACAAAGTCACATCACTTCAGTGAATTTGCCGGCTTGGCACAGTCTGCACCTTAGCCTTCAAGTTCATTTGTTGCTACTGTCCCAGGATTGATAGGATTTCAAGTCTTGGGTGCAGCAGCCAGTTTCACTGGAGACTGAAATATACATCTAATGCAAATATGCACTATAAGCCAAAATATATTTATTATTCATGTTTAACATTTTATTACACATACTTGTATCATTGGAATATTTTGAATATTAGTACTTATCGTGAAAATAGTTTTCCAATAAACCATTTTCTCTCATTAGGCCATTTCATTTTGAAAGGCCTGCTAACATCTAAATCTAAGATCTGATTATCTTATTTTATCTCCATCCTCTGCATTTATGTTCTCTTTCTTGGGACTATCAGTTCCAGTCTTAATCATTCGCTTTTGAAGCCTTTTTAATGCCTTTTGTTGTTTAGTCTCTTAAGTCATGTCTGACTCTCTGGGAATCCATGGACTGTAGCCCACCAGGCTCCTCTGTCCATGGGATTTCCCAGGTAGGAATACTGGAGTGGGCTGCCATTTCTCGCTCCAGGTTTAGTTTCAGTGTCTTTGGCCCCTCTTTTCTTCCCATCCATCTTTTCCTTTGTCTGCTGTATCTTTCCTTCTCCATCTCCACTGCCGTCACCCAAATTCTAGCTCTTGTCCCTTTCTCCTGAGATTATCATAACACCTTTCATAGTAGTCTCCCATCTGTGTCACCCTCTGTTTTCATCCACATGGCCCCCACCAAGCTAATTTTTTGAAACATAAATGTTTTAGGATTCTACACTTTGTCTCCAAAGAATAGTTCCTTTTATATATTCACAAACACCATTGCTTTCCCATTTTCTACAAAAGGAATTCCAGGCTCCTTAGCATGATATCAAAGCCTTTAAACTAGTATTCATATACTTGCCACCCCAGCCAAACTAGAGTAATGCTGTTTCCTCTTTCCACCTCCTTTTTTCCCCCTTCTTTCTTTGCTTTCACTTTTCCCTTGGCTAATATGCCATTTCAGTCTATCTCTACACACATAAATCCTGTCTGTCCTTGTAAGATCCAGCTCAAATGCCAGCTAGCAGCAATGATACTTCCTTGTTAACTTTCATAACTTTTACCTCAATAACTTTTTAGATCATTTGCACTTTTCATTTTGCTCATGTTACTTGCCTCACTAAATTGTAAGCTGATACTCAGCTTTGTTTTCTACATGGTACCTCTATTAATTTCCTGTTGCTGCTGTAACATATTGCCATAAACTCAGTGATTTAAAAGACAGTATCTTACAGTTTCGGAGGTCAGAAGTCCAACACCTGTATCAGGACTGAAGTCAGTTTGTCGACAGGGTTGGTTTGTTTTGGAGGCTCTAGGGGAGGATTCATTTCTTTGTCTTTTCCGTCTTCTGGAGGCTGCCTGCTTTCCTTAACTGTGTTCCCAGTATCTTCAAATCTAGCCGCATAACAAGTTCTAATCTCTGTAATTCTGCTTTCATTGTCACGTCTTCTCTGACTCTGACCTTCCTGCCTCCCTCTTCTAAGGATGCTGTGATTTCATTATGCCCACCTAGATAATCCAGGGTAACCTGCCACCCCCAATTTCAAGGTCCTTAATTCAGTCACACCCACACAGTCCCTTTTGCCATGTAAGATAACATATTCATTACTTCTGGGGATTGCAGTATGGCCATCTTTTGTGGGGAGGGAGCAGTCATGATTCTCTCTGCCACAGTGCCTGACGTAGTTTCTTATGTACAGTAGATGTGCTTATCAATTTTAATAAATCCTTGGTAAGTGCAATATATGAATGTAAGTACAGTTATTTCTCAGTGATAGCATGGTTTCTTTTAATGTATAAAAAAGCTGAGTTTATATCTGAAACACTGCCCCTTAGCAGTAGGAGGCACTGTTGTTCTCTTACGGCTTTACATTGATGAGTTCATTCTTCCTGACTTTTAAGTTATTTTAAATTTTTATTTTTGATAAATTATAAATTTTTATTATTTATGCCTTAATATTTTGTAAAGCCTTTAGCTTGCTTGTCAATTAAGGTGATTAAAAGCTAACTTAAGTTCTTTTAACTTTTTTTGGTAATTTCAAATTTACAGAAATGTTGCAGGAATAATAAAAAGAATTATTACATACTCAAATTCTGCAGGTGTTATTAACATTTTACTTCATTTGCCTTATCCTTTTCTGTGTATTCACATACTCCTAATTTTTTTCTGAACCATCTGACACTAAATTGTAGATGATTTCTGAAGCACTTAAATGCACATTTCCTAAAAGAAAAAGTCATTGTCTTACATAGCTACAGCATGGTTATCATAATCAGGAGATTAACTTTGATTCTCTGCTGTTGTCTGTAGGTATTACTCACATTTCAGTGTTTGTCTCAGTAATGTTCTTTACGGCAAAAACAAGCGAACAAAAACCTCCAAAGCAATCCTGGATTGTGTGTTTTGTTCATTCTCGTTCATCTCTGTGTCCATTCTCCTACACTCTGGAACGATTTACTCAGTCTTTGTGCTTTAGGACAGTGACATTTATTTTGTAGAATGTCCTTCAGTTTGCGTGTGTCTGATGGTTCCTCATGGTTGGGTTGAGAGTTTGTAGTTTGTTAAGAATAACACAAGTTATGTTGCATTCTTGTAAGTACCTCATATTAGGATGCATGTGTTAGTGATATACCTAAATGTTAGTCATTTTTCTGATCACTTGGGTAAGCTTTCTTCAGTGTAAAGTTACTGTTTTCCCCTTTGCAGTAAATATGTATCTTATTTTTTTATTTTTGACTTGCACCTCACAGGATGCAAGACCTTGGTTCATCAAACCCCATGCCCTCTGCAGTGGTAGACCAGAGTCCTAGTCACTGAAATTCCTTAGATACATATCTTGGAAAAGAGATACTTTGAGATGATTTCTCTGTGCTTTTCCTCCTTAAATCTTAGCTTTAGTATCCATTTGATGATTCTGGCCTGAGTCAATTATTATATTGATTATGATGGCCAAAAGGTGTTTTTCTGATGCCATCATTCTTCTACATTTTTTTTGGCTTTCCACTGAAAGGCCTTTAAGAGCAGTTCCCTTCTTACCAATGTATGTTTTTATTCAAATCAGTGTAGATATGTGAATTCTTATTTTACTCAGTGGGTTTTAATCCTTATTTGTCATCGTGTATTTAAATGTTTGTTCCAGATTTGGCTAGTGGGGACTCCTTTCAGCTAACTTCTGTCTGACTTAAATTTTAATGCTTTTATTCCCCCCCCCCCTTTTTTTAAGCAAATCATAAAAGCACTATAGCCAAAGATGGCTTTGGGGGCATTAAATTTAGTGAATTACTATTAAATATTTTTATTTGTAAAATCTTAAACTACTATTTTTCAAGTAAAGCTAATAAAATCTATTTTTGGAATTCTGCATTTTACGACTCAAAGTTTAGCTTTGTGTATCATGGTGTATTTGAAGTGCTGTTTTTTCTAGAAAGCAAAGTTTTTGATTTCTGTATACAGCATTCAAAAGAAGATTTGAGAAGAAACTTCTTAGTAAATTTGTATTTAACCTCATGTGACTTACATTTACCCACCTCCCATTCTTCCCCTCCCAACTTTCAGAGGAAGCTGAAAAGCAGACTTTCTCAAAATTTAGATACCAAAGAAACGTTAATGAAAAGGTATTTGTGTTAGATAATCATTTTACCTTAATTAAAACAATAAACTACTCATATTGTCTTGTAGAGTTTTTTAATAGCAAAAAGTAATTTTGAATGGATGAGTTGTCTGTGCTTACAACCAATTTGGCTTAAATTCAGTAAATAAGCAGTGTTTGTTTTACCTTAAGTTGAAGTCCTACAAATTGTATTTTTCCCTGTCTTTACAGCTGAAAAATACAACAAGGACTTGGTACCTGATAATACAAAAAATGCTGACAATGCAGCTAAAAATGCAGAGCCATTGATCAATTTGGATGGTAAGTTTATAAATGCATAAAAATTATCAACATTTTTGGTTTCTTAAATGTTTTTTACTTCTAGAATGAAGTCTGGGTTTACTTGGTTTTAGTAGATTAAGAATGTTTCATGGAGACAGACATTTGTGTTCATATTTTTGTATTCTTTATGCTGTTTTTGTTGTGACAGTGTCCTTTCTCCCTTATATAGTTGAGTACCTGAAATTTAAAATGCTATGCTTTCATCTGTCCATAGTAACTTGGGTAATTGATTTGTGTTTAATCATAGTGGTGATTGCTTTCCTAGGTGCAGAAAATATTAATCTAATGACTATGAAACAAGTGTTAAAATTTTTCATTTTTGTAAGTCCCAGATGTCTTTAAGTAGTTCTTTCTCCATTTAAAAGTATGATGATTCTAATTACTTAGGTTATGTTAAATATTCTTTTGCTGACTTATGGTGACCTGTTATTTATGAGTTACCCCTATGAATTAATAAGCTGCTTGGACACTCTAGGGCTGCTGCTCGGAGAAAAGGTTTTGGGAAAACTGTCCTTTGAAGGGAATCTGTGTATTAAAATTAATAGCTTTAAAAAAAAAATTAATAGCTTTTTGAGAAAAGTTAATTAAAAGTGGTACATAAATGGGCCTTGCAGAGAAAGTTACAGGACAAACCTCATGTGAGTTAGTCATTTATTGGGTTGTTCACTTTGGTTGATTAGTAGGAAAACCATTGATCTCATCAATTTACCTAATGATGATGCCCCATACTACTTTTGTCAGCATTAATTTTAGAAATTAAGAGATTTTTTTGTTACTAGAAAATAAAAATGTTTTTAATATATGCTTACATTTATGTCTGTAATTACATGCTTACAGAGCTATAAGTTTCCATTTTTAATCTTTTATAGTAAATAATCCTGATTTTAAGGCTGGTGTAATGGCTTTGGCTAACCTTCTTCAGATTCAGCGTCATGATGATTACCTGGTAATGCTTAAGGTCAGATTCATATTTTTGATTCATACATGTAACAATTTTAAAAACTCATTTTCTAAGTAATTTCATATTTATATATAATTTTTAAAATCTTCATTTTCTAAAAATAATTGTTTGATATTTAAAGCTATGGTTGAATGAGTAAAATGTAGAGGAATGTAGGACATAAACCGGATTTAATTAGTTCATTGGTTTTAGATTACCTAACAACCAATATCAAAGTATTTACTATGTACCTGCCTCTGTGCTAAATCTTTTGCAAAGATGATCTCATTCAGTCTTCCCAACAATCCTAGAGGTAGTTAACTGGTATCTTTTAAAAAATATGTATATGAAGAAACAGACTGAACGATAATAGATAAATAATGTTCAAGCTGACACAGAAAATGATAGGATTTAAAATAGACACTTGACCTTAAACTAGACACTTGGTCCAATCTTCCTCCTGTATCACCCCACCTCTTTTTAATTAGTCCTTCTAAAGATTCATGGTCGATAATTCATTAAGATCATGGAAAATGCCAAACTAGTAAATGGTGCATTTGGTCAAAGATATATACCCCCAAGTCTCTCTGAGGAATGAATGTTTCTGTCCTCCAAGCCCCCCATCCTAAATAGGCCATTCAGTTCAATCCTTCCATCAGGGAATCTGATGGTCTGAAAGATATGTCTTATTTCTGAGAGGAAAATCTATTCTTGCTTCAGACAATTCATGTTGAGTAACTATGATAGTCTTGTGGGGGAGGGGCAAGGGAGTGGTCCTTAGGATACCAGATTTGGAAGTTATTTTAGAAATTATTATTGATTTCTATGAGACAGAGCTTTAAATTACTTTAAGCCACTTTTCAGGAAATTAATTTCACTCTCCCCACAAGAGATTAAGCCATAATTTATTCTCCTTTTTAGAATTATATTAAGTGACAATTGTAAGAAGGGGAAGACTATTTTATTCCTAGATTATTGTAATTCTTTCTGCTGAATCTGAATGTTTAACTTGGATCATCTCAACTCCAATTGGATGCCAAGAGACAAAAGTTGTTTTTAGTGAAATTTAGCTCTTTCAAAGGCTTGTTCCTTTCTTGGGCAATTACAGAAATTATTTTGGAATGGTTCTACAGTGGTTGTGTCAGCCTTAATCATAAACTTAGAGAGAGGAAAATAGTGTATTTGGGATGCTAAAGTATAAGTCAATTATAATCAAAAACTATAAAATTCTAATCCTAACTGCATGTTTGTTCTTTTGAGTTAATTGAAGCAAACAGTACATGACAATATGGACATCCTCATAGGTTTGCTAGGTGTGAGAATCAGTGCATTAACTGTTTGGCAACTGGACTATGTAATATATTTGCAGTGACTGTTAGATTGGTTTAGTTATTTTGCAAATGTATTTTTCCATGTTTTTATTATTAAAAATAATTCTTCACACTTTTCACACTTATTTTGGGGTTTTCACTATGATTCACTAAAATTCCTTAAAATCTTTTCGAGTGTGTGCAAGTATATGTCTGCACTTGTGTCTGCAGTGATAAAATGTGTTGATAATGAAAAAATGTGTCCTATGAATAATCTGAAAAAATGTTACTATAGTGAAGAACCCAAGGACAGTATTATACACTACTCTTTGTGTCAAAGATTGTGTGCATGCACACACGCATGTGCATATCCCTGGTGAGCTTGTAATTTGTTAGAGACTTTGTGAGTATGTAGAAGGATCTGCTAGCAATAATTGTTTTCTGAAATGATAACTGAGGCTTGGATAGAAAGGAGACCTTTATTAAAAATGTTTACCACACACAAATTACTTATTCAAAAAATGTAATTGTTATGAACATCATTCCACATTATTAAATGTTAAAAGTGAAAACTTTCATTACATTAGCTGTTTTATTTTTAACTTGCTGGAGAGTTTGGTACTGAATTAAGTATTTCTAATTTCATCATATTGAGCATCCTTATTCTATATATTGAGAGAAGAAAAGATAACAGCCAATAAAAAGTAAAAATAATATTTTGGGGGATTTCTTAGGCAATTCGCATTTTGGTCCAGGAGCGCCTGACACAAGATGCAGTTGCTAAAGCAAATCAAATGAAAGAGGTACGTTGTTTTTTTTAATCTAAATAAATTCTAAATTATTACTGAACATTTTTTTTGGAGTTTGAACTTTGCTTGACAATGCTTAAGATATTCTGTGTTAGAACTGCCCAGAGAAAGTACTTCAGCAGGGTGGAATTAGATTCTTAAGCAAATTGTACCCAGTCATATTTGAGTGAAAAGTGAACTTCACATTTATCTCACTTCATTACTTTTAAGAAGCTACCAGTAGCACATTTACAGCCTACCGGTAGAAAACCACTGTGTGCGCTCAGGTAATTTAAAAGAACTTAACCTTGTGAAATTTACTGGGTTATTTTGACTAACTACTAGAAAACAGGACACACCTCCTCTTTGTTACTCGTTAGTTTTCCTTTTCTACATAAATCTTTATCTTCACCCTTTTGTTTCTTCAGAGAAATCTCATTTCCTACCATAAACCATGATAAAGTAACTTGTTCATAATTTTAGGATAGTTTCAGATGAATTGTACCAAAAATCCAAATGTCCCTAAAGTCTTCTTGAGTATGGGTCAGTGCAGACAGTGTCCTTGGGTTAGCAGCTGCAGATATCTGATAATGCCCCTTCCTGCTACATAGATGAATGTCTTGGTTACAGTCTGTATTCTGAACCCTGGTCCTTCGGTCATGCCTCCCTCACCCTCTAATTCCCCAGTGTCTATTGTCCTCTGACCTCATCTTTATCAAAGCCCAGTAGTTTTGAAAGGTTATTAATGCCAGGGCAGGGTAGTGCCCCTCTGAAAGACACTCGGTTTCTTTTAAAGGTTCTTATTGGCTTATTAATTATGTATGAATCAGGCCACTGGAAATTAAAGATCAGCTTATTTCACCCCCACTATAGAACAAACAGTAAATTGTTTTGGCATAATAAAATCATTCATAATCATTCAGCAAAACTATGCCTTTGGTTTGGAACGCAGTGCAAATAAGGCTGTAACCAAATAATCTTTGCTTTTATTTGCCAAGTGAAATTCAGTTTATTTTCAGTGTTCCAAATAAATCCTAACTTCAGTGTCATCTCAGAAGATACTGTGCTACTATAATAACAGTGGAGAGTTTACAGTTTCTTGTTTGCACTCATTCAGTACACTGGATTTGGGGCATGAAGTGAGAAGTGACAGTTTAGCATTTGTAACATTGAAAGGATTGACTTTAACTGGTAATGATTTTATACAGTATATAATAAGCAGAAAGTCTAAACCGCCTTCCTTATTTTTGATAGTTATTGTGAACTTTATATGGTTTGGCATCATACCAAAGATGGTGATTATGATACAGTGCTGACTGGTTAACTAAATGGTTTAGATTCTGTTCATTTTCCAAGACCATTTCAAAATAACTTTTAAATAATATACAATCTGATAAATGTCATAACCATAAAAAAGTTATGTATATTTTAGAGTTGTACAGTTCATAAAGACAAATTGATATGCTCAAAGTTGAAGAAGCTCATGAATGGAAGTAATCCTGTTTGTTCTGTACACTGGCTGCTTACTGTCACTAAAGTGGGACAAGAGCAGCCCTGTCAACCTTTGCTCCAATAGCTGTAATGATAGCACTGCTGCAGAAAGGAGCTATGCTTTTATAGTGCCTGGTTTTAAAGGATTGGATTGTGTTATGAAACTAGCTTCTTACTACATGGAAAAAGCCTTTTTTTGGGTTTTTTTTTTTTTTTTTTGTAGTAGGAAAAAAGTCACTCATCAAAAGGCATATTTAAAGAGAAAATTCTCAGGCACCTTGCCACTGCAGCTAAAAGGGCTAAAATAACAAACTAGCTAGCTGCTTTTCAGTTTGAGGTAAGAAAATAGACATGTATCACTATATATAGTCTGATTTTTGTCCTTTTTCCTTAAGGGCTTGCCTGTTGCCTTAGACAAGCATATTCTTGGTTTTGACACGGGGGGTAAGTGATTTTTAATTCAAACTTTTGAGAGACTTGGTGATTATTTGGGGGAAGTGAGTGAATAAATGCAAAAGTTACTGATTAATGCAGTGTTTCTTATGAAACAGATGCAGTTCTTAATGAAGCTGCTCAGATTCTGCGATTGCTGCATATAGAAGAGCTCAGAGAGCTACAGACGAAAATTAATGAAGCCATAGTAGCTGTTCAGGCGATTATTGCTGACCCAAAGACAGACCACAGACTGGGAAAAGTTGGAAGATGAACATTTTAGGATTTCAGCTTCTCACCTACTTAGTACAATTGGGAACCATGTAAGCTTTGGCATGTGTTTGGAAATGTCATGTTTTCAAGGGAAGAATCCCAGAAAATTGACTATGTTCTAGAGATTTACCATCATTGCTTTTTCTTTAATAAAGTTGGGAAGGCGATTTTTTTTTTTTGGCTGTGTGTTATGTATGGCTGCTTTCTGCCTTGCGGTTTTAAGTTCATGCCACCCCCCCAACTTCATTATAGACAACACAAATCCTTAAGTCATAGGAAAACTTAAAAATATATTTTATTGGAGTAATCTAGAAAATTTGAGAACCATTACATCTTTGGTATTTATATATAAATGTAATCTCGTGGGTAATCCTATAGAGGGACTTACAGGATCAGAAAATACAAATTGAAACATTCTAGCACCTTTTAATATAAATAGAAATGCATTGATGTAGAGGTAAAAAAAAAAAAAAACCCTTAGAACTTTTTTTGGGAAACTATAAATAAGTTGGTTATTTCCCATCAGTTCTGCATTAACCTTCTCTTAACTATGTCAGGGTTTATGATCTTTTAGGATTGTATTTTTATACTGATCACGTGTGCTTTAATTTCTGTCCAGAAAGCAAAAATCAGATTTAGGGTCTCAGCGTGCTCTAATTGGTTCTTAGTTGAATGAATTTGACCTTTTAAATATGATATAAATGTTTATGGAAAGTTGCTTATAAGCAACAATTAAAATTCTGTTGCCTTTTTTAATCTTGAAATAACTTGTTTTTTAAAAATACAGTAGTAAGGATTGAGGTATAAACTTTTCACAAAATATACTTAGTCTTTTTGCCTGAAAATGTTCATCTTGTATGTCCAGGAACTTCTAATGGCCAATTCCTTCTTCACTTTCACCTTTGTTCCTGGTAAATGTTCTTTAGGGTCCAGATTCCAATTGTAAACTCCAAGTCCATATTTACTTTCTTCCTGTGGAGGGAGGGAACAGTATGTGAGTATTTTATATCTAATTTGCAACAGCAAGTCTTTTTAAAGGGGAAATAAGCTTGGTAGACTTAAGGTAGCAGAATGGTCACCCCTATGTGTTGGCCAGGAGCTTTTCTAGCTCAGAATGGCTCTCACTGGTGGTGGCAGCAGGCCAAGGGTGATCAGCTACTAGATCTATCCTCTACTCAGCTGATCCAAAAGGAGCTGCCTGAGCAGCTGTTTACCTGGACAGTAGGGGTAGACTGCAGTTATCCCATAGAGGTGAGATCGCTGCTCTGGGAGATACTCATCAGTAAACTGGCCGGTATCTCTGTTTACTGCTATAACACCGTCCCTGGTAACAGAAAGGAAGAGTGAATTCATAGGATTAAAGACTGGGTAGAAAAAGTCAGTTTATCAATAAGCGAACTCTCTGCCAGACTTCTCAAATACATTTTTAAAATTAACTGTGACTTGTGACTCGGATTCTGAAGATCTGTCTGTATCAGTGATTCTCAAAGTAGTCCTCAGATCTCCATCATCTGGGAACTTGATAGCAGTACAGATTCTTTGGGCTCCTACTCAGATTCTAGAATGGGACTGATCAATATGCTTTGTCAAGAGCACAGGATAATTCTGATGTCATGCTACAGTTTGAGAACCACTGTTCAAATCAGAATTGCTGGGGGTGGAGTGGAAGGACATACACTTATTTTTAATGCTTCCCAGTTCCTCTTAGCAAACTAGTGTAAGGTGTAGTATTTTTCATTCTCCTGGGGAGCAACTAATATGTCCATGTCATTTTTTATTCTCTGAAGATCAGACTAATGTCCTTGCTTTTTGGATAGTTTATTACCAAATAGTATTGCTCACATGTAGCTTAAAAATGGCAGACCTCATAAATTTCTGGGTGATATAAAAGTCTTCAGTAACACTTGAAGAATGTTACGTACTAATGAAGAAAGAATGAAAAAAAAACCTTAAGCATAGGGCTTAATTACTAAAGTCACTTACTAACGTGGTACAACAAGTGCTGTCTCCTCCAGGACAGTTTGCCTTTTCAGGCTTGTCCAGAGTGTGTCAGGCTTACCTTCTCCAGTCGGTATGGTAGAAGTGATCTGCGTAGCTCACAATGTTGAAGGGGTAGTTGAGGTTGTTTTGAATGACACGCCGTCCAGTTCCATCAGGTAGTATACACTCCAGTTTTTTAGTTCCTTTTAAAACAAAAAGGTCCTTTTATATGATGAAAAAATTCTTTTTCTTTTACCAAAAACAGTGGCAAGTAAATTTACTCTCAGAGAAAACAAAGGTGGAATGTTTTATCACCATTGCAATAATACAAATTAAAAACTGTAAAATTTTCCTATTCTATTACCAGTCTTCAGTTTGTTTAAGAGCATTCTAGTTTTTACTGGAATTTAAACTCTTAATTCTGTTTTGGAAAACAGGATTGCATTTACAGAAACCTGGCTAAGTTTCTCCCAGAGGAGGAAATAGAGATAAAAGTTAAATCAGTGTTAAAGAAGTCTACCTGTGAGCTCATAAACTGTTAAAATATTTGGATAAATACCTGCCCTTTGTAAGCAATGTATGATAATAGCCAAGGCTGCCTTTTAACTGAAATCCTTTTTTTTTAGACTATATTATCTTCTATGCAGGAATAAAAAGTAAAATACTAGCCTGACTTGTATTTTTCAATGTAAATATTTTAATAGCTAAACAAGGCAAGAATTTCCAAGTGTGACCTCATGGACTGTGTATTCCACCAGGCTCCTCTGTCCATGGAGTTCTCCAGGCAAGAATACTGGAGTGGGTAGCCATTCCCTTCTCCAGGGGATCTTCCCAACCCAGGTCTCCTGCAGTGCAGGCAGATTCTTCACCAGCTGAGCCACTGGGGAAGCCGTTTTCTCATGGAACCCTTTAAGTAAATTTCAAATACCTATTAAAAATATCACTGTTGTTTTGGGCAGCTGGGTTGTAATATTGACCCACCTGCATTTTCGTCCCTTTTATTAAAATCAAATTCCTTAAGAACAGCTTTTTTTTTTTTTTTTAGTATCTAATGAAACAAAGTTATCTTTTCAGTTGTACTAATAGTAACGAAATTATACAACAGAGAGAGAGAACCTGGGAACAGGCAGCCCAAATTTATTACTAAAGGAAGCCATCCTGCCACATTGCTTTTCAAAGAATGTCCCCAGCATAACAGCATACTGACTGTTAGAATAACAGATATTTATAGACAGTGAACTCCGGGAGTTGGTGATAGACAGGGAGGCCTGGCATGCTGCGATTCATGGGGTCGCAAAGAGTCAGACACGACTGAGCGACTGATCTGATCTGATAGATGTTGTAATACTGAGAAAAGAAAATAATAACCTTTGTTCATTTATCTAAGCCTGTCGATTCCAACAGTGTATAATACTTATTTTTTTACTGCTTTCCCTCCCCCAACACAAGCACTTGGCACATCTTTTAGGTTAAAAATAAGTTGGACATTGAACTAGCTCTCAAACTTACTGCCTCATTTATACACATAAGGCCTCAGGAAGTTCACTGTAACAATCGTTACAAAGTGTCCTTTAAAACAGGGGTCCCAAATTTCTGGGCTCTAATGCCTGATGATCTGAAGCAGGGCTAATACAATTAATAATAGAAATAAAGTGCACAGTAAATATAACCTGCTCAAATCATCCCAAAACGTCCTGTCCTCCCCCGGCCATGGAAAAACCGTCTTCCACGAAACCAGTCTCTGGTGCCAAAAAGGCTGGGGACGGCTGCTGTGAAAGGCGTAGAGCATTTGCTGAAGTGTTATAAATTTAAACCAGACGTTCTGAAGGGTGGGATCTGGTTTTATTGTAAAATCAGAGTGCTCACACTCACTGCACGCTGTAGTGTTCTGTATGTGCACTCCATCAACAGTATTACCTGCATCTGCCCAGCAGAGCAGTTTGGAGAAGGGGTCAAAGGTTAAACCATTGGGTAGTCCAATGTCTTTATTCACTAGAATTCTTCTGTTTTCTCCATCTAAAGACGACATTTCAATCTTAGGTGCTTCTCGATTCCAATCTGTCCAGTACAGGTTGCTGTGGTAAATGAAATGGAGAAAGATAAACCTTCCTCAATGCATAGAATCCAAATTTCAGAGTCAAAAACTGCTGAAAGTTAAAGCTGAAGGTTATATGTCCCAGTTGATGACCTTAGCAATTATTGTAGACAGGAAACTGTTCTGTTAACCACTGCCACTGTGAAAATGGGGCCAGAGGAATAACACGTCTGGTGTCTGAGTTTTGCTTACTTGCACCATTTTACACAGGTAACCCCACTATGGGTTTAACAACTGGGATTTCCTAATGTGTTGCTGGAGGGAGACCCACCTCATTCCAGTTGAAGTCGCAGGCTTGGCCTGATCCAAAGTAGCCCCCAGTCTCTCTCACATACTCTTGAATTCTCTACATACCACATCACAGGCTTAGTAATTTCCTTGTTATTCTGTTATTCATTAGTTTACTGTCTTATTTCCTAGAACGTAGTAGAACTTAGACTTCACGAAAGGACAGACCCTGTCTTTGCCTGAACAGTGCCTGACACCTAGTAGATCCTCTGTGAATACTGTTAAATTAACGTGCACTTTTATGCTCATGTTCTGACCCTCCTTACACCGTACTTAGAACCCAAGGGCTTCAAGTGAGGGTCAACAGGTAACAGGAGAATTAGGGAAGCCCAGCCGACCCCTGGATTGGATCCACAGCGATGGCACGAGGGTTCACCAGGTCCGTGTGGAAGAGGGCCCGACGCTCAGAGCCATCCAGCCTGGCCCTCTCTATCTTATCCAGGCCGCTGTCCGTCCAGTACATTGTTCTACGGAAGTGGTCGATGGCAAGACCTTCGGGGCTTATTAGACCTGAAATAAAACAAAGGCAAGACTGAAGCAACTGCAGCTATGAAAGGAGAATCTGAAGCAGAGAGGTCTACTATGTTCCCACAGTTAAGGGGAAAGTCTTGAGAGTCTCTAAAAAAACAGACTGAATAGAGGGGTAGGTCCTTTGTGGTTTTCCTGCCATGTCTAGTTCACTCTAGCCTCATGTTCACTCTACCCTCATAAGACCCACCCCCCCACCCCAAGCCTGGTGGCACCAAGCGTCCCCAGGGCTGGGGCCACTCCCTGAGTTCCTACACAAACCCTTCCTGTTCAGAGTCCTATCTAGAAGGTAGATGGGAGACTTAGGCACAAAGCAAGCAAATAACCTGGACTGAGTAGAATGAAATGAAATGGGAAGTGTCTTCTGGGTGGAGCTGCTGACCTGAGTTAACAACCATCTCGGGCTCTGCTCCTGGTTCCAAACTGGCGCGGCTAATTGTCCGTCCAGCAACATCTGTCCAGTACACCATCCTCTCCCGGCAGTCATAGTCAATTCCCACGACTATGGAGCCCTGTGTGACCAAAACACAGAATTGGAAGAATTAGGATTCCTTGCACTTCCCCCGACTTCATGCTCAGCCACCTCACTCGTTTGTTCATGGCAGCGTTGACCAGCTGCACTGTACGGTTTTACGGACAGCGGGGCACAGTGGGTAGAAGTATAGGCGATGGAGGCTGGCTTCCCTGAGCCAGCGCCAGGCTTGGCCACTTACTTCGGCACTACCTTCATTTTGCAGATAAGGTGACAAAGGCATACAGAGGTTAACAGAACCTACTTCACACAGCTGCTATCAACATTAATACCATAAAAGCTTATAAAGTATCCCAACCAGTGATGAGTACATTGTAAGTTTTCAGTAAGCATTATTATTGGTGGTGGTAAAAGCAAGAGTGATTTCATGAAAAGATCAGCCCATTCAGTGATTAGAGGACAAATACTAGTCTCAGCAAAGTAAGTAATGTTTCACTGGACAAAAACTGACTGCCAAATGTAATCCAGCACTTTTTGAAAAAGCCTCTCTAAAATTTGCCAACATATAATGAAATCAACCCTCCCCTGCCCTGTCAGTGAGATCTTTCTGCTATTTGAAGTGCAGACACCCTTAACCCTCGCCTCTGCGTCTTACTACAAAGCAGTCCTTGGGCTGTACTCTAGTGTAAAAGAAAGTCTATTACAACTTGAAGGAACTGGGGAATGGTGGCCACCTGACTTCTGTCTTGGGAGCTCTCCCCTCCTTCCCTATTGCTAAACAAATGACAAAATCCTTTTTTAAGTGCTGAGTCGGTGATATTCCTTTCCAAAATTCTGCACAGAAGTTGCTTCATTGAATTTCCAGCCCAGACTCCTGCTCTGAGAAGCCCAGCAGATGTGCAAAGCCAACACCGAGGCTGTCCCTGAGGTCTCGCAAGCTCCCTGCTTGCCTAACAAAGCCTCCTGGGGGTGGCCTGACTGGGAGAGGAGTCAGGACAAGAAAAGCAGCATTAGGCTACTGTGGGAAAGTGGGCAGTTTTATATAGGAGGATTTTAATTTTCAATTTTACTTGAAAATTGAAAGTTACCTATTTTGAGCAAGGGGGCACATCCATACAGGCCTCCATTAACCCAGGGGATCATGGGATTCATAAGCCCATTAATGATTTCAAGATTTCTTGGAGGAAAAAGTCCCACTTAAATCTTGTAGAGAAACTAAAAATCAGCAGCTAGTGTCTGGAATAACACACAATTCAAATCTTTAAAGTGGGGAGGGGAACCCATTATAAGTGTCAGTGCCTTTCTGCTGAACTCCCTTCTCTTTCCTCCCATCTTAGTGAAGAAATCCCTGCTCCAAAATGGAGTGTGTTGACCATAGGGAAGCTGTCAGCTCGGGAAGCAGCTAGCATCCCTTGGGGAAAGCCCTGTCTCCTCCTTTCCAGGATCACGTGCTCCCCATATTTTCATCTATGACAGATTCAGAGAAGATAAGCAGCTGATCAACAGGACCAAAGAGGAGGGCAGGGGTCCACAACAAGGCTATCACTAGTTGACTTCCAGAATCTGCAGAGATGTCTATGGCTTAAAGAGAATGCTGGGGGCTGGGGTTAACCTATCATTTTCCCGTGGATCTCCAACGCTGCCTCAGTATCCTGACAACTCTGAAATTCACTTTCCACATAGCTGAAACCCCACACACCAACTGGAGAAAGTGGCCTTGATCAGTCCAATGTGGCTCCCAGCAACAGCACCCTCCCTTCTGTGCGTAAGGTTCCCAAAGACAACTGCCAAACAGAAGCCCTCGAGGAGCACCCCCGCACCTCAGACCTTGCCCAGATCTGATAATCCAATACAGTCCCACCCCCAGGGGAGAAGTCCACTTTACATGCAGCGACAGCAGGGTCTTGGCCATGTCCTTCTGAAGCCTGGTACCATTGAGGGGCAAGTGGCCAATCTGCTGGCCCTGGGCATAGAGCAGGAAGGTGCCCACTGGTGGAGGGGTCACGTCGGGCCGGGGTGTGGGCCGGACCGTGGGTGGAGCCACAGTGGGTATACCTGTGGTGAGGAAGAGGGAGGAGGAAGGAGCAGAGCGAAGGAAACGGTCAGTGGAGAGGAGAAGAAAAGTTACTTCCCCATTTGCCAGAGCCTCCAGAAACATCAGCAGTTCTTTACCCTGGACAGATGTGCCCCAGATGTGTCTTAAAAGAAATTCTAATTTCCAGGGTTTTTTCTCCCAAAGACCAATTATACAAATCACTGCCAATTACTGGGGAGGAAGATGACAAAGTATTTCCCTTTGAACAAAGCAGAACATCCCCCTTAAAAATACATCCAGAGCCAGTGTTGTGTCAGCTTCTCTTTGGGGCCCCAGGGTGACACGTGTCCCCTTACACCCCGGGCTCAGAGTAGTGGGAACAGGCAGTGGGACTACATATTGAACTGAGCTCCAGATGTTCTAATTACAGCAACTGCTGATGACAAAACCAAACGTTAAATCCGCATTGGGATCTGGGGCGGACAAGATTATAAATCAGCATAGCCCATCAGCGATTTCTTCCACTGGACCTGTTCGCCCCTCATTCCCCCACCTTCACCCACAGCTGGCAGCTTCCCTACAGGGACCTCAACACGGCAGAGGGGAGGGAGGGCTGCCCTGGGGTGCTTACATGCAGGGGTGATGCCTGGCTGCGAGCGGGTGCCCTGCACCTCTCTGCCGTCCTGGTCGACACACCAGCAGAAGTCACTCTTGCCATGGCACTGCAGCGGGGTGAAGTGGCCCAGGTCGTCACACTGAGGCACATACTGGTCGTCCCTGGGGGTGCCCCCGTAGTGCTCCAGCAGGCTTTCCCTCCAGCGCTCACAGACGGTCCGGGGCCTCTGGGTGGGCTCTGAGCAGATGTGGACAAAGAGCCTTTGAGTGTGAGCCAAGGACAGACTGTAGCATGTGGTTCAAGATCCCCAGGCCTGGCCTCCTCGTCTTCCTCCTCATGTCCATGATGAGGCCTCAGCCAAGCCCCGGGATTCTGGCCCTGAGCAGCAAAGTGCTCCAGGAGGTTCTGCTGGGGATCGGGAGAAGGGGTTGTCCTGATGCTCCTGTGACCCTCAGGCCAGGAGGAATGTCATCAACCCAGCCACATCAGGAAAGAACAAGAGGCGGTAACATCTGGGGTGCAGGCCTTGCTCAGCCTGGGAAGGGGCCTCTGCTAACAGCACTCCTGGGGACTCTCCTGGGGACTCAGTGGCCTACATGATGCTTAAAGCCAATATTTATTCTTTCTGTTTCAAACTCTGGGACCTGCATCTGAGAGGGCTGTCTTGAGACTGGCCAGTGTGTCTTAGGAAGTATTACCAAATGCCCTGCCTACGTGTGGCCTTACGTATCTGTCCACTGGAAAACTATTGAGTAAAACTGACTATAATTAGTATGTGTGATCATAGAGTTGGTGGCAAACAACTTGATACAGACTGCGACACTCCAGCTCCTTGAAGTCCTTTGGCCACCCTGCCCTGGGTTTATCTCAAAGCTGAGGCCCCAGCTTCCCGTCGTGTTGCTTGGTCCCTCCCTTTCTCCAGCATCTTTCCCCATCCTTCCTCCTTTCTTCCTCACAACCGTGCTGAAACTCTTGTTAGCTTCCGTGGCAGAGCAGCTTCCTTACCAGCAGCTTTTTCCCAGACTGCTTCTACAGGGCTGCCAAGGCTCTGTCCCAGATACAGCAGTTCTCTATCTGAGAGGACTCTGCTTGACGTGGTTTAACTTGACAGTCTCCTAAGATAGGACGACCTACAGGAATTTAAGTACTGATAGAAGGTATTTTTCCTTCATTAATTCCTGCAACTCAGAGCCTGCAGAATCACACAGCCAAGTATCTACTTCTATTACCATGTGGATATGTGTAACAGATCTCAGAGGAGAACAAAAACTGGGCTTTCTCCCCAAAGCTTCTCTCCCCTAGACTTCTGCATAGCATTATACAGCATCTCCATCTTTCCATTGCTCAGACTCACTAAACCCTGACTCCGTTCTCCCACTCTACATCTGATATATCAAAACATGTCAGCTGATATCTTCACATCTTACCACATCTACCCCTGTCATCTCGTGCCAGAATTACTACGTATGTTAGCCTTCTTACTGGCTTCCCTGCTTCCATCATCTTTCCTGCTCCCCACCCCCTGCCCTGCTGTAAACTCAACCAGCAGCCAGAAAGAGTCCCTTTAAAAAAAATAATAAAGTCATCTCATGTCCCTCCTTTGGTCAAAACCTCCAGTGAGTTCAAAGAACAGCTGGAAACATTACATTTGAGCACCTGGAAAGCCAGAAGATGGTGAATAAAATCTTCAGAGCTCCAACCAAAGGAGCACAACTCCAAGACTCACAATGTTTGGGGCAAGCTCCAGGTTGCCGCTGGAGCTCATAACCCTCGGGAAGCAAAGCTCTTTTTAAAACATCATGGAGAAAAAAGACTGACTTCCTCACCCAGATGTGTCTCAGGACCCAGAGAGGGAAATACTACTTCCTCAGACACTCGCCATTGTCACTGGGTGGGATTCCCTGAAGAAGTTGCCAGGATCACCCCTGGTCCACATTCCAAACTCAGATCATCAGTTCTCGGGGGACCACCCAACAAGGCACACACAGCAGTCAGCCTCTGGGAAAGGAGTACCTCACGTCACTTACACGTGGGCATCTGTCATTGCTTACTATTTCAAGCTGTTTCTCAATCCAATCATGGATTTATTTCTCTTTCTGGCTGGCAGGGTTTTAAATACTTTTGAATTTTGGGCATAGAGTGTTCTCTCACCCTTGAAAGCAGACCCTATTATGCAGATGAGACTAGTCAGAAATGGCGACCAAGGCCAAACCAGCACCAAGAGAGGCCTGGTCATGGGAAAGAGTCTGCACAAAGGAACATGCCCCTCTTTCTGTAATTAACGTCTCATTCTCTTGGCTCCCTTCTGGATCACTCTCCTTAATACATGCCTATCTTAATAAATTTAACAGGATTCTGAACCATTCTGTTAGGGCACCTCCCAATCATCTGATTTCTTCAAATCCCAGCTGGAATTTAATCAAGACTTTTTAAAGACTAGGCATGAGTGAAACGGAATTTCTCTGTATTTTTTTTTGGTGGGGGGAGGCAGGGCGGGGACCTGAAAAATCTTTCCCCAGAAACAGGGGAAAGAAAAAGGAATCTTATAGTGGAAGCAAGGGTATATAGACATCTAGAGCAAACATTACCAATGTTTACTTATATGAATCTTAGAAGCACTAATGTCTTGGCCATAATAATTCATATTATTGAAAGGATCAAAACTGGCAACTGGCGATCAAAATCAAAACTGTAATCAAAATTTTAAAAATGAAGTAATTTTCCATTTCTTACTCTCGTACATTAAAAGCCAAGACTGGTACTTATGGAACCTTCCTCAGTGGTAAAAAGTGATCTTTGAATAGTGAGCTCATGGATCTGTATAGGAATTATTTTGGTTAAAATGATACCAAACCAATGCTGTTTCATTAATAAAGTTCTTCTGTATTAAAAAAATTCTTCCTATCTTTGAACAACTCAACAAAGGAGCAGCAGTCTGCCTTGGCAACCTACAGTTGGCATGAACTCTTGAGTGCTTGGAAACCACACCCCACGCCCCATGCAGACGGGGAGTGCTTAGACCATAACAGACAAGTTCATCAGCAGCATCTGGGGTCTCTAAGGTGAACAAAACAGATCCCTGCACCTCTTCTATAGGTGGCAGGAGCAAGAGTGATTCCCCATCAACATGTTGGGAAGAGGGCTGGGGTTACTAGCTTAGAGTAAACCAGCGGGGTCCACCTACAAGGGTCATACTTATTTTCCCCACTGATATTAAAACAGACTTCAGACTATTTCCTGCACTCCGCAAGTCAGAGTTAAGTGATACAAAGTTACATGGGGAGGCCTCCCAGACCTTACCAGGTGTGCACTGAAATCCATCCCCGTAATATCCAGGTTGGCAGCGGCAGGAGAAGGAGCCAGGGGTATTGGAGCAGGTGGCTGAGGGGTGACATCTGTTTTCCGAGCATTCGTCAACATCTGCAGCAGTCAGGGACAGAGAAGGAGGGAAGGAAGGAGCATGATTTCACTGAACACAGACTGTGCTACACGTGCCTCAGTGAGCATGGATCGACACCCAGGCATCCGCTTCAGAAGACCCTCGGGCAGGGGCAGAAACATACCGGCACCTTAAAGGCAAGCTTAAGGGTACAGAGTCGAGGGACACGTTCAGTGTAGAAGTCAAACGTGGTCTCTCACACAGAAATATATCCTGGCATCTTTCATCTACAGTAAATTCCAGGAAGTTATTACCTTTGAACTAACCTTTAGCCCATAAACCATTTCCTTTCAGTAACACTACAATAAATAAATATATGTAACAATAGTTTATTTTTTCCTTTCCTTATTGGCACTATCTCCATATGCTCAGTCGTGTCTGACTCTTTGCAACCCCATGAACTGCAGCGTGCCAGGCCTCACTGTCCATCACCAACTTCAGAGTTTACCCAAACTCATGTCCATCGAGTCAGTCATGCCATCCAACCATCTCATCCTCTGTCATCCCCTTCTCCTCCTGCCCCCAATCTCTCCCAGCATCAGGTTCTTTTCCAATGAGTCAACTCTTCGTATGAGGTGACCAAAGTATTGGAGTTTCAGCTTCAGCATCAGTTCTTCCAATGAACACCCAGGACTGATCTCTTTTAGGATGGACTGGTTGGATCTTCTTGCAGTCCAGGGGACTCTCAAGAGTCTTCTCCAACACCACAGTTCAAAAGCATCGATTCTTCAGTGCTCAGCTTTCTTCACAGTCCAACTCTCACACCCATACATGACTACTGGAAAAACCATAGCCTTGACTAGACGGACCTTTGTTGGCAAAGTAATGTCTCTGCTTTTTAATATGCTATCTAGGTTGGTCATAACTTTCCTTCCAAGGAGTAAATATCTTTTAATTTCCTGGCTGCAATCACCATCTGCAGTGATTTTGGAGCCCAAAAAAATAAAGTCTGACACTGTTTCCACTGTTTCCCCATCTATTTCCCATGAAGTGATGGGACCAGATGCCATGATCTTAGTTTTCTGAATGTTGAGCTTTAAGCCAACTTTTTCATTCTCCCCTTTCACTTTCATCAAGAGGCTTTTAGTTCCTCTTCACTTTCTGCCATAAGGGTGGTGTCATCTGCTAAACCTCTTCCAACAACACAAGAGAAGACTCTACACATGGACATCACCAGATGGTCAACACTGAAATCAGACTGATTATATTCTTTGCAGCCAAAGATGGAGAAGCTCTATACAGTCAGCAAAAACAAGACCAAGAGCTGACTGTGGCTCAGATCATGAACTCATTATTGCCAAATTCAGACTTAAATTGAAGAAAGTAGGGAAAACCACTATACCATTCAGGTATGATCTAAATCAAATCCCTTATGATTATACAGTGGAAGTGAGAAATAGATTTAAGGGACTAGATCTGACAGAGTGCCTGATGAACTATAGATGGAGGTTTGTGACATTATACAGGAGACAGGGATCAAGACCATCCTCATGGAAAAGAAATGCAAAAAAGCAAAATGGCTGTCTGAGGAGGCCTTACAAATAGCTGTGAAAAGAAGAGAAGCAAAAAGCAAAGGAGAAAAGGAAAGATATAAGCACCTGAATGCAGAGTTCCAAAGAATACCGAGGAGAGATAAGAAAGCCTTCCTCAGTGATCAATGCAAAGAAATAGAGGAAAACAACAGAATGGGAAAGACTAGAGATCTCTTCAAGAAAATTAGAGATACCAAGGGAACACTTCATGCAACGATGGGCACAATAAAGGATAGAAATGGTATGGACCTAACAGAAGCAGAAGATGTTAAGAAGAGGTGGCAAGAATACACAGAAGAACTGTACAAAAAAGATCTTCATGACCCAGATAATCATGATGGTATGATCACTCACCTAGAGCCAGACATCCTGGAATGTGAAGTCAAGTGGGCCTTAGAAAGCATCAGTACAAACAAAGCTAGTGGAGGTGATGGAATTCCAGATGAGCTATTTCAAATCCTGAAAGATGATGCTGTGAAAGTGCTGCACTCAATATGCCAGCAAATTTGGAAAACTCAGCAGTGGCCACAGGACTGGAAAAGGTCAGTTTTCATTCCTATCTCAAAGAAAGGCAATGCCAAAGAATATTCAAACTACCACACAATTGCACTCATCTCACACGCTAGTAAAGTCATGCTCAAAATTCTCCAAGCTAGGCTTTAGCAATACGTGAACCATGAACTTCCTGATGTTCAAGCTGGTTTTAGAAAAGGCAGAGGAACCAGAGATCAAATTGCCAACATCCGCTGGATCATGGAAAAAGCAAGAGAGTTCCAGAAAAACATCTATTTCTGCTTTATTGACTATGCCAAAGCCTTTGACTGTGTGGATCACAAGAAACTGTGGAAAATTCTGAAAGAGATGGGAATACCAGACCACCTGACCTGCCTCTTGAGAAACCTATATGCAGGCCAGGAAGCAACAGTTAGAACTGGACATGGAACAACAGACTGGTTCCAAATAGGAAAAGGAGTTCCTCAAGGCTGTATATTGTCACCCTGCTTATTTAACTTATATTCAGAGTACATCATGAGAAACGCTGGGCTGGAGGAAGCACAAGCTGGGATCAAGATTGCTGGGAGAAACATCAATAACCTCAGATAAGATTGCTGGGAGAAATATCTCCCTATAGTACTGATTTATAGATGCAAAAGAACCCAGTGAAGCTCCAACTTAGTTTTTCAACAAACAAACACATTCAGTCTTACATATTCAGAGACTCCTACTACCTAGAATGTCAAAAACTCAGAAATTAAAAAAAAAAATTTTTTTAGTCAGAAATTTACTTTCCACCTTTAGAAGAAATATAAAAGTATAAGAAAAATATTATCAGAGGATTTAAGACAACACATAGAAAAGAAAATTTAAATTTGTCCAGGTTTTCAGTACAAACAATTCAGGTCCCAACATTCCTACACAGTACCACATAGATTAATTTTCATATTTCTCATAGCTGCAACATCCTGAAACTTCAAACAAAGGCAGACTTACATTCCTTTTATTTACTGAAATCAGTGCAGGCTGACAATAGCAAGACACCGCCTCTACCCTCCACCCTGCTGCCAGGAAAAAAAAAGTCTGACAATCTAACTGCTGAAACCAATGGCCAGTAGTTGAGATAAGCCATCTTCAGAGACAGGAAATCTTCCTGAGCAAGGAGGGGATCAAGGAGGTGGATCTGATCAAGGCTCAATGGAAAATAAAGCAGTCACACCCGAGCTAATATACAAAAAAAGTTTTAAAATTGTGTGAAGAGGGAAAAAACATGGGACAGGATGATCAGCATTAAACTAAGAGAACAGGAGTCATGGAATGCACTATGTCGATTCTGTACAGCTTGTGACAGAGACACATGGCACCCTGGAAGCTGGAGACTTACAGCCCTGAATGTGACGTCAGTCAGCTGGGGACAAACATAGCTCCTCGCCCAGCCTCCCAGGTCCCAGATGAATTCTCTCCTGGGGTGATCAGTGCCACCCCTGCTGTGACCATGTTACCCTGAGCCACCTCTCCATCACTAAGGGCTTTTCCCATCTACCAGTAAGTAGATGTACTGGACACAGCACAGATGTTCTGTTCAGGGGAAAGGAAAATCTCTGACATCATAATTAGCAATGTAATCACTTACACTGCTTATCCTCCGGATCTGGCATTTGGCCCCCATAAATTACTTCACTCTGAAGTCTGAAAAACCTTGAATGCCTGACACGACCAAAGTTAATGCCACCTAGATAGACTCTGCCTAGATGAGCATTTGGCCTGCCTGGATGCCTTCCTTTCACTGACAATGGCAGGAAAGTGGTTATAAATTTATCTGCAAGGTTAGTGGTAGGCTCCTCAGTTAACCAAAACTAAAGGCTATGGTTTTTCCAGTGGTCATGTATGGATGTGAGAGTTGGACTGTGAAGAAGGCTGAGCAGTGAAGAATTGATGTTTTTGAACTGTGGTGTTGGAGAAGACTCTTGAGAGTCCCTTGGACTGCAAGGAGATCCAACCAGTCCATTCTGAAGGAGATCAGCCCTGGGATTTCTTTGGAAGGAATGATGCTAAAGCTGAAACTCCAGTACTTTGGCCACTTCATGAGAAGAGTTGACTCATTGGAAAAGACTCTGATGCTGGGAGGGATTGGGGCAGGAGGAGAAGGGGACGACAGAGGATGAGATGGCTGGATGGCATCAGTGACTTGATGGATGTGAGTCTGAGTGAACTCCAGGAGTTGGTGATGGACAGGGAGGCCTCACGTGCTGCGATTCATGGGGTCGCAAAGAGTTGGACATGACTGAGCGACTGGACTGGACTGAACTGAACTGAAACCACATTAATTACAACAACCAGAAACTTATCTCCAGTCTGATCAGTCAGGGCTGTATATTGTCATGTTTCATTATCTTTGAGGTTGGCCCTGTCCAGAAGGACAATACCAATGTCCAGTTGGCTGAATCGGTGCCCATTCAGTTCCTTGTGCCTTCTATGATGCTATAAAACCAAACTGCAAAAATTAACATCCAACCAAATGCAGGAAATTAAAGCTATTCATAATGCATATGCTAAAAGTACTTCTCATGGTAACAGGAACCCCAGGCAATGGCAGGAAGCAGGAATTCCTGAGACACAGGGCCTATTTCTAGAACCCGTAGATCAGTTGCTTGTGATTACTTTTCTGAACAAAGAGAAAGAGGATTCCCCAGAGGTTCTGAGTTGTGTTCTTGAAGCCTATGGCCTAGGAATGCCAACCAGACCTGAAAGAGCAGCCATCCTCCCAAAGGCAAAGTCATGGGGAGACAATAACTTACGAATGAACAGGGAGAATCTCTGAAGAGACTGAGAACATCACAGGTGAACAACTCCTGTCCCCTAAAGCTGGAGAAGCTTAAGATTCCCTGAAGCAAGCTCCCATCTCCTCCTTGGAGGCTCTCGCACCATGTCAGAGAAATGGAGCCTCACCAGCCACTCCAGGGCCTGAGTGCAGAGCAGGCTACCCACCTCCCTCAGAAGGCCAACCCTGAGGAGTGTAGGGGGAACCAGAGCTTTTGTTTAAAGGAGAAATCTTCCTAGCTTCCCAGGGGATCAGGTGTCAGCAGAAAGTATAAAGGCACTTTGAACTCCTTAGCAAGGGAGGAGTTTCTTCTTATACCCCTGGGGACAGGGGCCTGCTTAACCATCACTGTCAGGGTCTTCAGGTGCTGGTAGGTCAAGGCAGCAAGGTTCAAGGCACAGGAGAGTCTCTGGCCAGTCAGACAATGCCATATGGCTTAATCTCAGCGCAATTCTCCATTCTATCTGCTCCCAAGCAGCTAAAAAAACCTCTTTGGAAAATGTGTTTAAAATTCTCTATTTTGAGTGCAGGCTTTGGTGCTTCAACATTCTTCCTGCCTTAATTCTGAATCCACACCCAAAACCCAGCTGAAATCCCTTCAAAACAAAGCCAGCCCCTGGACTCTAGCTTTCCCCCTGTGCCTCCCCTGGTTTGCTTTTGAACCACCCAGTGAAATTCCCTGGCGCCAACTCTCCTTGATCCCGCTCCAGACCCCAACAAAGGCTTGAAGGCCCATGAGTTGTCACTCCCCACCTACTCAGTCAGAACCCGGATTCTGGCTGTGCCCATAGGGTCCTGCATGGCATGCAGTGACCTGCTCTCTGGGACCTTTGAGTAGAGGCAGCTTCTTCCCTTCAAGCCTTGGTCTCTACATCGCTTGTGGCCACACCAACTTTACTATACCTTATCCAGAGTCTGCACTCCTCCCACAAAAGCCACGTGCGAGAACAGTGTAAGAACCCCTCATCACGACCCTTCTGTGGGTGATGGGCCATCTGTAATCCAGTTCCTCAACTCACATGTGCTCCTCCCTGAAAAGGTCTCAGCTCACAACAATCTGCTTTTCCATCCAGCAGAGTCACTAAGAGCTGCAGGGACAAACGTGCCTGAGAAATATCCAGCTCACGCCAACGCAGGGTTGAAATCAATCCTGACTGAGGGGAGCTGGAAAAGATTTCATTCTACTTGCATAAAAATAATTCCTGCTTGTGACTCAGGCTAGATCGAGAACCCAAAGCCAAGGGCAGCCTCCCCAGGGAAACTGGTTTTTAACAAACTGGCTGGAGAAAGGAAAACCCACACACTCTTTCAATGCCAGTTTGATGGACTGAAAACGAATGTGCACTTTAAGTGTGCTCACTTCACAAAACAGAGCCTTCATCGCCATTTTTCTCTTGTTTTCTCTATCTCAGTTGTCACTGGGATACATGCACACTGTGTCATGCCTTTAAAACTGCATGCACACACACACACGTTTATACACTTCTCCTGCAAGCCACCTCCATGAATAGCCCAGCCTGATTTATGCACAGCAGAGGTCTTTAGGAAAATGATTGTTATTTTCTACGGCCCCGAAGCTTGGACGGCAACCACAGGGTAACTGACTATGGGAGGCAGCCTCTCATAGATGGTCCCAAAGATCCCTTCCCTCCTGGTATTCAGGGTCTTCTATAATCCCCTTCCTTTGAGTAGCTGGCTTCCAACCAAGACACTAAAGCAATACTGAGGAGACATCACTTTTATGGTCACTGCCAACCTGCTAGCTGGCCTCCTGACGCTGGCTTTGATAAAGAAAGTTACCTTGTGGGAGATGTCTGGTGGCAAGAAGCTGAAGGTCACCTCCAGGCAATAGCCAGCAGGGACCTGAAAGTCCTTGGGGAAAGGAACCCTGCCGATAACCACGTGAGCCTCTTTCCCCACCTGGACCCCAGATGAGACCCCAGGTCTGGCAGACCCCCTGACTGCAGCCTTGTGAAGATCCTAAAGCAAACGAATGAGCTAGACCATACACATAATAATACTGTGTACTGTTTTAAGCTGTTACGTGTTTGGGGTAAATGGCTATGCTGCAATAGATTACTAATACACTGGGGAAGCAACAGATTGGCCTGGCCTACGTTTAAGTCTGTGGGTTCCAGAGAGAATCCCAAAAGTAGAGAAGCAGAGATGAAATAGGGACAATTGAAAATGTCCCTGAAATCAGAAAGAGGGCAACCATAGCAAAGAATGACAATCCTAGAAAACTCCCAGCATGGAAAAGTAGCTAATTTCAAGGTTCTACTACAACCCCAGAAGGTAACCCAAGTCCTCCGAGACAAGCAGAAGTTAAAAGAAGGGAGAATGATTCTCGAAGGGGTTAGGACAAGCAGCAGCTCACCTACATTAACATTCTGATTTTAATCCTCACCACATCTAAGTGGCGATTAATTTCAACTTCTTTGTTTTAAACCAAAGACCTAAGGAATGAAATGCTTTCGAAACACTATCTCAGCTGACCTGAGCAGCCAGATGTTTAAATATGAAATTCTACTGACCTGAGCAGCCAGATGTTTAAATATGAAATTCTACTGACAAGATTTTTTTATCTGGTTCTCATTTCTGAGAGCCAGTAGTGCGTTAAGTCAAACTGAATGATGAGTTTCCACAAGGGAGGAAAAAGCAGTATTCCTACTGTGGAGCTCAGCAGAAACGTGAGAGGTTTGTGTGCATCACCTGATGCCTCCTCCCACCCCCACCACCCCAGACCTAGAGGGTGCCTCCATCTGTAGAGAGTGTCTGTTGTCAAGTGGGACAACCATCTGTGACTTACACCTCTACTCCATCCTAACTTGAAAAGCCCTTGAGCTCTGTCTAAACCTGGGGGTGTTTTTAGGGAGAAAAAACCACCTCAGGGCTGAACTGAGTCACAGTTTGGGGTCATTTCAATATAAACTGTGTTTTCAAGAAAGCCATACAGCTAAGCTTCTGTACATCAGAAGTGGAAACGTTCAAGAGCCAGGTTCAAAAAGCCCCACATCTGGAAAGGAGCAGAGGGCTGTGCTTGCCCTGACATATTTGTTCTGTCAAGAACATGTGGCTTTCGGCTGCTGGTCCATTCAGCCCATCCAGATAAAACCAAAGGGAAAGGGAAGGAGAAGCCAACGGGCTGGTGAGGAGGGCAGGGCCAGGCTATGCGATCTGTTTAAGATCTGATCTAGTTAAGAACAGGCTTCTCTGTTTGAGGAGGAGGAGAAGGGGACGACAGAGGACAAGATGGGTAGATGGTATCACCAACTCAATGGACATGAGTTTGAGCAATCTCCAGGAGATAGTGAAGGACAGGGAAGCCTGGCATTCTGCAGTCCATGGGATCACAAAGAGTCGTACACAAGAGGGACTGAACAACGGCAAAGAAGTCCTGAGTTATAAGGCTGTTCTTAGCAGATTTGCTCAGTGCGCCCAGGTATTCCGGGGCCAGATGCAAAAAGTGATTTGAAAACAGCATTTTCGATTTCTGTTCCTAAAACTGATTCCTTTCCCACCATCCTCTCATTTCCAAGTATCTCATTTAACCATTATTTGTGTGTATTACTGACATGAAGATCTTTAGTGAATTATGTAGGCTTACTGAATGATCTCTATATTAAGGTACTACTAATCCCAGTTTCATGAACATTTATAATCAGAGTGTTATGCCTAGTTTTTCAGTAACAACCTCATACATCTTGAAGTTAAATTTGAACAGTCAGTCCTGCTTTCTGGTTTAGTGATTTTACAAAATATGGTATAAAGTCTTAAAGATAGTTAGATTTCTGGAAGGAAATCTTTGAGTACTTAGGTATGCATTAATATCCTTTTATATCTGTGGATTTTTCTTCTCTCTCTCTCCCTCTCCCCTTTCAGAGAGAGAGAGAGAGACAAAGGAATAAATTACACAGAAAGAATTATATGTATGTTTAGAGATTGCTTCAAATACCACTTCAAGCAGGGGAATAGCAACTAAAAATTGGGCAAGACTGGAAGTGCTGAATTAAGCCATTAGCTAAAGAGACTGAAGGATGGAGACTTCCTCCCAGGGGAATATACAATTTTCCCTCGCATCCCTCTGAGCTACAGTAGCTCCAGGGAACAGGAGACTGCAAGCTGGCAGGAGCTCCCCACTGATCCAGGCACGTCTCCTCCAAGGACAACCATACTCGCTCAACAGTCTGGTGCCAAGGTAATCACATTTGGCCTCTGACTCAAAGGGCACCTTTTTTTTTCTCTTCCAGCAGTTCCAGGGGGTGTGAGTCAAAGGAAAGGAGAGGTTTCTGAGAGGCCCTGGGGATGTGGGGATGTGCATCCAAAGCAACTTTCAGGGTCACTGAGCCACCCACAGGTACTCACCGGTGCACCGGTGCCCATCTCCGGCATAACCAGGCAGGCAGGCGCAGCTGAAGGAGCCGTCTCCATGGTGAATGCACCGGGCCTGGCTGGCGGGAGCACAGTTATGATGGCCATCCTCACAGGGGTTGGGAGGTGGGGTGATCACTGAAGAGAGAAGAAGGCAAAGATGTCCAAGAGCCCTGGCCTGCGAATGGGTGAGCCCTGCTCTTTGCAGTGTGATCTGCACACCAACAGCATGGGGACACCTGGGGGTTTATAAGGAATGCAGTTCCCAGACCCCAACCCAGAGCCAGTGAACTGGAATAGGAATTTTAACAAGATCCCTGGATGGTTGTATGCAAATTACAATCTAAGAAGTGCCGGTCTTGGTTTGTGTCTATAATACTAGGCATGAAAATAAGTCATCAGCAAATGTCCTTGACTAAAGCAGAACACTGCTGCTTGGCATGCCTGTGTGTACATGTACACACACACACACACACACACACGAGTCTTTATGATTGCTGCTACCTTTTCATCTCACTGGATTCAAAAGTGGGTTTTCTCTTACATCATCTGGCTCTAACAATGAAATGACTTTGGAATTCTAGTTCTTTTGGATCCACTCTTATGTCAAGTATTTATCTGGAACTCTAGAAAGGGTATATTTATTACCAATGGAGCTTTTGGTCAGTCAAATAGGACTGCTGCTGCTAAGTCGCTTCAGTCGTGTCTGACTCTGCGTGACCCCATAGACAGCTCCCCCGTCCCTGTGATTCTCCAGGCAAGAACACTGGAGTGGGCTGCCATTTCCTTCTCCAATGCATGAAAGTGAAAAGTGAAAGTGAAGTCGCTCAGTCATGTCCGACCCTCAGCAACCCCATGGACCCTCAGGACCCTTCCAGGCTCCTCCATCCATGGGATTTTCCAGGCAAGAGTACTGGAGTGGGGTGCCATTGCCTTCTCTGATCAAATAGGACAAGCCTCTTTAAATTACAAAATCTATGTCATTCTGATTTGAGAAACACTTGACCTCTACCTAGAGCTGTTTGTATTAGAAAAGTTCATAGTCTTACTACATGATTGGGCCAAACATCAAGCTGCACAGCAGTCCTGACAGAGGTGAACATCCTTCCATGACTTACACCAAAAATTTCTATTTAGATAGATAAATAGCACAACACAACAACAACAAAAAAAACCCAGACAAAAACAAAACCCCAACACACAGGACTGAACTGAGCCATAGCTTTGGGTTCTTCCCATGTGAACTGTTTCCTAGAAAACCATGCAGCAGATCTCCTGTAGAGCCGCAGTGGAAAGTCATGCACCCTGGAGCACAGGTGGGCACTCACAGATGCAGGTGTGCCGGTCGTCTGCAAACACGTAGCCACTCCGGCACTCACATCTGTAGCTCCCCAGCAGGTTGACGCACACAGAGTTGGGGCCGCAGCGGTGGAAGCCAGTCGCACATTCATTGACATCTAAAGAGGAGTAAGAACAGAAAGGGCTGCTTAAACCAAAGGCCCCACAAGTGGAAGGTCTGCAGACTCGGTATTCTCTCAGCCCTGAGAGGTTTCGGTGGGACTAGCGGTCGGTAGACTAAATGGGAGGCAAAGTTCAGGCTGCTCAGCACCAGATGTAGATGCGCACTGCAGACCGTCGTAAAAATAAACATTTATTTCAAGTCATTCATGTATGACCCCCAGGGAGATGTGTTCTGAACAAATCTTCTGAGAATTCTTTAAACATTTAAGCAATTCTGAACATTGAGAAGAAAAACACACAGAGTAACCATGTTTCTTTTAAAGTGTAAAGAAATCTCCATGACTGCTTTTGAGATACAGTAACTGAAAGAAATGGATGAAATGGATGTCTGAAATCTGAAGGTAACCAGAAAAATGTACTCTTTAATGAATGTAAAAAATACTTGATTCAGGCTCAAAATGACAATATTTAAGAGCATAAAATATCCACGAATTACAAAGCCCTAAATACCCACTCCAAACTGCTCTGGCAAACCTAACCAGAATATGCCTGGTTTTTAAATAGTTGGTATTTTTAGATGAATAGCTGCTAAACTCATTGATCCATGGAGATGACAAAGCAGACATTTGTCTTCTATGGACAGAATGCTGGAGGCCTTCATGGAGGAACACAGAGCACCAGGGTCTTACCCACACAATTCCGTCCATCTCCCTGGTACCCAGATGCACACTCGCAGGTGTAGTCCACACCTGTCGCCGGATGGCACCGAGCTGTGGTGGCACATGTGTGGCTCCCATCATAGCAAGGATTCACTGGGGTGGGCTCGGAGTCTCCTGGGTGGGTAGAGAGAAAATACAAAGGAAAAGCACAATCTGGCTGTCATCAAGAGAATGGCACAGAAGGAAGTAGATAGGCAAGTGGAACTGGCTGTGGACTTGTAAGTTTGAAGCCTGCCTGGAGACCTGACTAAATTATTAATATCTAAAGTGAGGGTGGATCATCTGCATTGCAGTTCTCAATTCCAGAATGGCTTCCTCTTGCCTTCTCTGCAGATAACTAACCTTTTCTTATTTACAGCAGGTTTGTGTCCAGGGAATAAAAATAGCCAACACATAGCATCCTTTTAGGAGAAGGCGATGGCACCCCACTCCAGTGTTCCTGCCTGGAGAATCCCAGGGACGGGGGAGCCTGGTGGGCTGCCGTCCATGGGATCGCTGAGGGTTGGATATGACTGAACGACTTCACTTTTACTTTTCACTTTCATGCATTGGAGAAGGCAATGGCAACCCACTCCAGTGTTCTTGCCTGGAGAATCCCAGGGACGGGGGAGCCTGGTGGGCTGCCGTCTATGGGGTTGCACAGAGTCAGAAACGACTGAAGTGACCTGGCAGCAGCAGCAGCATCCTTTTATTTAAAAGTACTTTCATTCTATCATCTTCTGTGATTCTCGGGATAATTCTGTGAGGCAGGCTGTCATTCCTTTTATTGGTAATTTTCACCAATAAGGAAAATAAGCAAGAGACATTAGAAAAATTGTCCAAGCTCAGAAAGCCAGGAAATGGGGCAGCAAAAATTATACCAAAAATTTCTGCCTCTAAATCGGACAGTCTCACTAAGTGCACTATTCTATGTTTCAAAGTTCAATTAATGAGAAAATCTTGTCTTTTTTTTTTTTTAAGATTTATAAGACCAAATAAATGGGAATTACTTGTGCAGTATTTACTCTTTAGGATTAACCTTGCCATGGCTCCATCCGACCACCAGGCAGTGATGACAGCTAACATCTGAAATCTTCCCTTGATCTACTAGATTGAGTGTAACAGTAATGCGTATTAAGCACTTATGTGCCAGGCATTGTTCTAAACCATTACTTACTCTACTCTATTAATTACTCATGACTATACTGTGAGGAATGTATTATCATCTTCTTTTTACCGCAGCACAGAGAGGTCAAGTAACCTGACCAAGGTCACAGAGCCAGAAGAGGTGGACGGGTCCAAAAGTCAGGCAGAGGCCATGCTCCCCAAATCACACAGGCATGCTTGGACGTCCCTCATCCCTCCCCTTTGATTCTCTTGCCAGGCGGTCTGGAAGTATAGCATTTGGGTTGTGGCGGCAGGGTTAACTTGATCTTACTGACCAAGGTCCTGAGTCAGTGCCCAGTGTGTGCTGCAGTTGAAAACAACAGGGTCATGTCTTCACTGAAGGCCCCACGTGAAACAAAGACCTGACTGCCTCCCATTATTCTCTCTCCATTTTAGGAGAAGGTTTTGTACCAAATTCCTGACCTACCCAGCCAAAGGAAGAAGTGAGCTTTGAGATACTTTAGTTTATAAATACTGATGACTTAGCCTTCTTGTTCAGTGCTCTCCAGCATCAAAACTGCACCATGGCGCATTCCAGCAGAGATTAGTGGGTATACATAATGTCAGGAGCTTACCAGCCTGAGAGGCATTAAAAGGAGGGAAAAAAAAAAAAAATACAGCCCAGAAGTTGATTGGCCAACTTGGACAGGATACACTAGCCTGCCTGAAATTGAGGAGAAAGTGTGAATACCTGCATCATACTGACTTAAAATAGCCTCCACTGACAGCGTGGCCACATCATTTGCTGAGCCCAATGCAAAACAAAACTGTGGAACTCTTTGTTCAAAATTATTAAGAGTTTCAAGACAATGACAGCACAGCTTTAAACCAAGTATCAGCCAATTTCTGAGCCTGAGGCCCTGTGCTCAGAATTTGGTTTCCAAAAACACTATATTAAAAATCCATTTTTAAAACTGTGAGTCTATTCATTCTCTGTGACTAGTTAGCTTTTCTCCTATTATAGTAAGTAAAGAAGAGCTGTATCCTTCTTAAGACATTTTCTATTTCTCCCTCTCCCTCTTGAACAGTTTGACTCTCTGACAGAGGATCTGGAACTAATTTAGTCATTTAATCAAGAGGAGAAGACTGGTTTTCCTTAAAGGAACAGTCCGTTCAGCTTCAATGCATGGCCCTCTGCCCAAAGGCTCCTCAACTGGAGAGCTGAGCCCTGAACTGGGAGCAAGGGCAGGAAGCATTCCTGGATCCTGTCCTGCAACCCCACCAACACCAGCCAAGCCACACGGGAAGCTCAAACACTTGCGCAAGCCAGGGGGCTGGCTGGTGGTTAAGGAGAAGGGGCTCCCTGGGAAGACTGCCTCCTGAACTCCGGACACCCAGCTGGGAGCTCCCACATCAGGTGGGGCTGCTGTTTTGTTTCACACACATTCCAACCAGATCACCGCTCCCTCTGGAAAAAGGGAAAGGCTCTTAAGATACTTGCAGGCACTGAGAGAGGAAAGAAAAGAGGCTGTGTTTTTCTTTTTAATTTTCTTCTTTCTTCCCCATTTTTCTCCCATTTGGATAGAATGAACAGTATTGCTGTTTTACATAGGGGTGGATGGATGAGCAGGGTTGAAACACAAAGGTTAAACATCCACATTCCTTCTTTTAAAATTTGATCTATGTTACAAGGCAGTCCTGGAGTCTGTGGGGTCCACGGGGAACAGCCATGAGTGAGGGGTGAGAGTGGGCTCTGGGGCTGGCGCTGGATTTGAGCCCCGGCTCAACTCTTCCAGCTGTGACCAGGCAAATTACATCATGTCTACGCCATTGTCTCTGTAAAAGGGAATAACAGTCCCTTGACTGGTAGGGTTGTTGTGGGGATTTGATGAGTTAAATTCATGAAAGGTACTTAGAAAGGTGCTTGGCATCAAGTAAAACTCCTTTACTACTACCACTACTACCGGTACTAATTATTATTATAATTAGACCTGGGTAAGAAAGGAAAAAAATCATGTCATTCTAAAAGCAAATTAGCAGCCTGGTACCCACCAGTTTGTGGGCTTTCTGACCTTTTGCTACTCCCTTAGGGTGAGTCTCGAGGAAAGATACACCCAGAGATCTGTCTTTTCCATAAATGATTCCAGAGTCTGAATGGGACTCTGGCCTGGGAGGTTCTCCCACTAAGTTACTTCTCTTACAGATCAGACTCCTACACCTAGTGAAGGGCTGAACTGGACATTCAAAGGTGATGGTCGTTTTCCCTAGGTGTTTCTGTTGAAATCTCTCCTTAAGAAATCAGCAAAAACTGATTCTTTCCTTCCTTCTGAGGTACATGTTTCTATAAAGTCAGCTGATATTTTCATGCTATTAATTCACTACATTATAATCCCTTGTTCGGACACTCAGCGGCTATGCCCCCAACCAAGTTTCTTAAAACTGAACCAACCAAGCACACCAACAAGCTCGGGATTCCTGTTTTGTGTCACCTCTACATTCCACAGGAGAACCCAGTCCTCTTTATCTCCTGTTATCATACTGCTTAAGTGACACCTGCCCAGAGAGCCCAAGGAGGTGGTAAAGGAGGCCTAGGCTCTAGTGGTAAAATATAGTTATGAACCCACCCGTCTGAGGTGCAGATTCTGGACTCAGCAGTATCAGTACTGCTGAGTATCAGTAGAACTGAAGGGAAACTTCACTCTCATCATGTGCCTCTAGTCTTCAAGAACAAAACTGCCTACTGGCTTTCAGAATTAAAATGTCGCCTTGATCTGACAAAGTCATTTCCCATCAGTAGGGTTCCCTGACTTCCAGGCTCATCCTCTGGCTTGCCCAGAACATTTTTAAAAGTTTAAACACACTTTATTGTTTAAAACAGTTTTAGGTTATCAAAAAATTGAGCAGAAAGTATAGAGTTTCCATAGCCACCCCCTAACCAATTTACACAGATTCCTCTATTATTACCATTATGTATTAGTATATACATTCATATCACAATAATCCAAGTCTATGCCCCAACCAGTAACACTGAAGAAGCTGAAGTTTAACAGTCCTATGAAGACCTACAAGACCTTCTAGAACTAACACCCCAAAAGATGTCCTTTTCATTGTAGGGGACTGGAATGCAAAAGTAGGAAGTCAAGAAACACCTGGAGTAACAGGTAAATTTGGCCTTGAAATACGGAATGAAGCAGGGCAAAGACTAATAGAGTTTTGCCAAGAGAACGCACTGGTCATAGCAAACACCCTCTTCCAACAACACAAGAGAAGACTCTACACATGGACATCACCAGATGGTCAACACCAAAATCAGACTGATTATATTCTTTGCAGCCAAAGATGGAGAAGCTCTATACAGTCAGCAAAAACAAGACTGGGAGCTGACTGTGGCTCAGATCATGAACTCCTTATTGCCAAATTCAGACTTAAATTGAAGAAAGTAGGGAAAACCACTATACCATTCAGGTATGATCTAAATCAAATCCCTTATGATTATACAGTGGAAGTGAGAAATAGATTTAAGGGACAGAGTGCCTGATGAACTATGGACAGAGGTTAATGACACTGTACAGGAGACAGGGATCAAGACCATCCCCATGGAAAAGAAATGCAAAAAAGCAAAATGGCTGTCTGAGGAGGCCTTGCAAATAGCTGTGAAAAGAAGAGAAGTGAAAAGCAAAAGAGAAAAGGAAAGATATAAGCATCTGAATGCAGAGTTCCAGAGAATACCGAGGAGAGATAAGAAAGCCTTCCTCAGTGATCAATGCAAAGAAATAGAGGAAAACAGAATGGGAAAGACTAGAGATCTCTTCAAGAAAATTGAGATACCAAGGGAACATTTCATGCAAAGATGGGCTCGATAAAGGACAGAAATGGTATGGACCTAACAGAAGCAGATGTTAAGAAGAGGTGGCAAGAATACACAGAAGAACTGTACAAAAAAGATCTTCACGACCCAGATAATCATGATGCTCTGATCACTCACCTAGAGCCAGACATCCTGGAATGTGAAGTCAAGTGGGCCTTAGAAAGCATCACTACGAACAAAGCTAGTGGAGGTGATGGAATTCCAGTTGAGCTATTTCAAATCCTGAAAGATGATGCTGTGAAAGTGCTGCACTCAATATGCCAGCAAATTTGGAAAACTCAGCAGTGGCCACAGGACTGGAAAAGGTCAGTTTTCATTCCAATCCCAAAGAAAGGCAATGCCAAAGAATGCTCAAACTACTGCACAATTGCACTCATCTCACATGCTAGTAAAGTAATGCTCAAAATTCTTCAAGCCAGGTTTCAGCAATACGTGAACTGTGAACTTCCAGATGTTCAAGCTGGTTTTAGAAAAGGCAGAGGAACCAGAGATCAAATTGCCAACATCTGCTGGATCATGAAAAAAGCAAGAGAGTTCCAGAAAAACATCTATTTCTGCTTTATTGACTATGCCAAAGCCTTTGATTGTGTGGATCACAATAAACTGTGGAAAATTCTGAAAGAGATGGGGATACCAGACCACCTGACTTGCCTCTTGAGAAACCTATATGCAGGTCAGGAAGCAACAGTTAGAACTGGACATGGAACAACAGACTGGTTCCAAATAGGAAAAGGAGTATGTCAAGGCTGCATATTGTCACCCTGCTTATTTAACTTTTACGCAGAGTACATCATGAGAAACGCTGGACTGGAAGAAGCACAAGCTGGAATCAAGATTGCCGGGAGAAATATCAATAACCTCAGATATGCAGATGACACCACCCTTGTGGCAGAAAGTGAAGAGGAACTAAAAAGCCTCTTGATGAAAGTGAAAGAGGACAGTGAAAAAGTGGGCTTAAAGCTCAACATTCAGAAAACTAAGATCATGGCATCCGGTCCCATCACTTCATGGCAAATAGATAGGGAAACAGTGGAAACAGTGTCAGACTTTATTTTTTTGGGCTCCAAAATCACTGCAGATGGTGACTGCAGCCATGAAATTAAAAGACACTTACTGCTTGGAAGGAAAGTTATGACCAACCTAGATAGCATATTCAAAAGCAGAGACGTTACTTTGCCAACAAAGGTCCCTCTAGTCAAGGCTATGGTTTTTCCAGCGGTCATGTATGGATGTGAGAGTTGGACTGTGAAGAAAGCTGAGCGCTGAAGAATTGATGCTTTTGAACTGTGGTGTTGGAGAAGACTCTTGAGAGTCCCTTGGACTGCAAGGAGATCCAACCAGTCCATTCTGAAGGAGATCAGCCCTGGGTTTTCTTTGGAAGGAATGATGCTAAAGCTGAAACTCCAGTACTTTGGCCACCTCATGTGAAGAGTTGACTCATTGGAAAAGACTCTGATGCTGGGAGAGATTGGGGGCAGGAGAAGGGGACGACAGAGGATGAGATGGCTGGATGGCATCACCAACTCGATGGACGTGAGTTTGAGTGAACTCAGGGAGTTGGTGATGGACAGGGAGGCCTGGCGTGCTGCAATTCATGGGGTCACAAAGAGTCGGACACAACTGAGTGACTGAACTGAACTGAGTAGTATATACAATTGTTATAACTGATAAATATATATTGACACATTATTATTAACTAAAATCATAGTTTACTTTGGGGTAGACTCTCTGTGCTGTACCGTTCTACAGGTTTTGACAAATGTATAATGATGCATATCCTCCATTACAGTGTCACAGATGGCTTCCCCTGTGCTCCACCTATTCATCCCTCCTTCCCTCCCTCCCCTTGAGCCTCTAGCAACAACTGATCTATTTACTGTCCCTACAATTTTACCTTTCCTAGAAAGTCTAGAATCACACAGTATGAAGCCTTTTCATACTGGCTTCTTTCAGTTAGTAATATGCACTTAAAGTTCCTAGAACAAGTTGGCAGAGTAGAAGGATGAGCACTCATCTTCTCCTGAGGGAACACCAAAATTTCAGCTAGCTGCTGAACAATCATCAACAAGAAAATGTTGGAACCCACCAAAAAAAGATACCCCATGTCCACGGGCAAAGGAGAAGCCACCACAGGACAGTAGGAGGGGCCCAACTGCACCTAAAACCAAACATTATGCCCGCCAGAGGAACTGAGAGGACGCGCCAGGACTCAGGGAAAGGAGCAGTGACCCCCCCACAAGAGACTGAGCCAGATCTGCCTGTAAATGTTTGAGGGTCTCCTGTGGAGGCATGTGTCAGCAGTGGCCCACTATGGGGAGAGGGGCTCTGGCAGCAGAAGTCCTGGGAGGCACGGCATGTGGCATTAGTCCTCTTGGAGAAGGTCGCCATTAGCCATTCTATTGAGCTGCTGGGTGGGTGATCCACAAACTGGAGAACAGTGATACCAAAGAAGTTCTCGCACTGTTGTGAAAATTCTAGGCCCCACAACAGACTTCCCAACCTGGAGATCCAGCAAAGGGACTGAGAATCCCCAGGGGATCTGACTTTGAAGGTCAGCAGGATTTGATTACCGAATTTCCACAGGACTGGGGAAACAGAGACACTTGGAGGGCCCAACAAAAACTTGTGCACACCAGGACCCAGGAGAAAGGAACAGTGACTCCACAAGAGACTGAATCAGACTCACCTATGAGTGTTTGGGAGTCGCTGGTGGAGGCGTGGGTCAACAGCAGCCTGCCACAGGGCCAGGGGCACTGACAGCAGCAGTCCTGAGAGGCATGGCATGCTGGTGTAAGTTCTTTTGGAGGAGGCTGCCATTACCCCTTCCATAGATTGGCCTCAGGCCAAACTACGGGGAGGGAACACAGCCCCACCCGTCAGCAGAAAATTGGATTAAAGATTTACTGAGCATGGCCTTGCCAGAGCAAGACCCAGTTTTCCCCCCAGCCAGTCCCTCCCATCAGGAAGCTTCCATAAGCTTCTTATCCTCATCCATCAGAGGGCAGACAGAATGAAAAACACAATCACAGAAAACTAACCAAAATGATCATGTGGATCACAGCTTTGTGTACCAATGAAACTATGAGCCATGCCGTGTAGGGCCACCTAAGACGGACAGGTCATGGTGGAGAGATTTGACAAAACGTGGTCCACTGGAGAAGGGAATGGCAAATCACTTCAGCATTCTTGCCTTGAGAATCCCATGAACGTACAAAAAGGCAAAGAGATACGACACTGAAAGATGAACCCCCTAGGTTGTTAAGTGTCCAATATGCTATTGGAGAAGAGCAGAGAAATGGCTCCAAAAAGAATGAAGAGATGGAGCCAAAGCAGAAAGGATGCCCAGTTATGGGTGTGCGTGGTGATGAAAGTATAGTCCGATGCTATAAAGAACAATATTGCATAGGAACCTGGAATGTTAGGTTCATGACTCAAGGTAAATTGGAAGTTGTCAAACAGGAGATTGCAAGTGTGAACATCAACATTCTAGCAATCAGTGAACTAAAATGGATGGGAACGGGCAAATTTAATTCAGATGACCATTATATCTACTTCTGTGGGCAAGAATCCCTTAGAAGAAATGGAGTAGTCCTCATAGTCAACAAACAAGTCCAAAATTCAGTACTTGGATGCAATCTCAAAAATGACAGAGTGAACTCTGTTTGTTTTCAAGGCAAATCATTCAATATCACAGTAATCCAAGTCTGTGTCCCAACCACTAATGCTGAAGAAGCTGAAGTTGAATGATTCTTTGAAGACCTACAAGACCTTCTAGAACTAACACCAAAAAAAAAAAAACACCCTTTTCATCATAGGGAACTGGAATACAAAGTAGGAAGTCAAGAGATACCTGGAGTAACAGGCAAATTTGGCCTTGGAATACAAAATGAACAGGGCAAAGGCTAATAGAGTTTTGCCAAGAGAACACACTGATCACAGCAAACCCCCTCTTCCAACAACATAAGAGATAACTCTACATATGGATATCACCAGATGGTCAATACCAAAATCAGATTATTACATTTTTGCAGCCAAAGTTGGAGAAGCTCTATACAATCAGCAAAAATAAGACCAACCAGGAGCTCACTGTGGCTCAGATCATGAACTCTTTATTGCAAAAATCAGACTTAAATTGAAGAAAGTAGGGAAAACCACTAGACCATTCAGGTATGTCCTAAATCAAATCCCTTAATAATTATACAGTGGAAGTGACAAATAGATTCAAGGGATTAGATCTGATAGAGTCCCTGAAGAACTATGGACAGAGCTTTATAACACTGTACAGGAGGCAGTGATCAAAACCATCCCCAAGAAAAAGAAATGTAAAAAGGTGAAATGTTTGTCTAAGGAGGCCTTAAAAAAAGTTAAAGGAGAAAAGATATACTCATCTGAATGCAGAGTTCCAAAGAAAAGCAAGGAGAAATAAGAAAGATTTCTTAAGTGAACAATGCAAAAAAATAGAGGAAAACAATAGGTTGGGAAGGACTAGAGATCTCTTCAAGAAAATTAGAGATACCTAGAGAACATTCAGTGCAAAGATAGGCACAATAAAGGACAGAAACAGTATAGACCTAACAGAAGCAGAAGATATTAAGAAAAGGTGGCAAGAAAACAGAAGAACTGTACAAAAAAGGACTTAATGACCTGGATCACCATGACAGCGTGGTCACTCATCTAGAGCCACACATCCTAGAGAGTGAAGTCAAGTGGGCCTTAGGAAGCACTGAGAGAAGTGAAGTGAAAGTGAAAGTCGCTCAGTCATGTCCAACTCTTTGCAACCCCATGGACTATACAGTCCATGGAATTCTCTAGGTCAGAATACTGAAATGGGTAGCCTTTCCCTTTTCCAGAGGATCTTCCCAACCCAGAGATCAAACTCAGGTCTCCTGCCTTTCAGGCAGATTCTTTACAAGCTGAGCCACAAGGGAAGCCCAAGAATACTGGAGTGGGTAGCCTATCCCTTCTCCTGACCCAGGATTCGACCCCAACCCAGGGTCTCCTGCATTGCATGTAGATTCTTTACCAACTAAGCTATCAGCGAAGCCCTAGGAAGCATTACTATGAACAAAGCTAGTGGAGGTGATGGGATTACAGCTGAGCTATTTCAAATCCCAACAGATGATGCTGTGAAAGTGCTGCACTCAATATGCCAGCAAATTTGGAAAACTCAGCAGTGGCCACAGGACTGGAAAAGGTCAGTTTTCATTCCAAAGAAGTGCAAAGCCAAAAAATGTTCAAACTACCATACAATTGCATTCATTTCACATGCTAGCAAGGCAATGCTCAAAATCCTTCAAGCTAGGCTTCAAAGTATGCAAGCTGAGAATTTCCAGATTTACAAGCTGTATTTAGAAAGGGCAAAGGAACCAGAGATCAAAATGCCCACACCTGTTGGGTCACAGAAAAAGCAAGGGAATCCCAGAAAAAATCTACTTCTGCTTCATTGACTATGCTAAAGCCTTTGACTGTGTGGATTACAATAAACTGTGGGAAATTCCTCAAGAGATGGAATACCAGACTACCTTACCTGCCCCAAGAAATTTATGTGCAGGTCAAGAAGCAACAGTTAGAACCACCCATGGAACAACAAACTGGTTCAAAATTGGGAAAGGAGTACAGCAAGGCTATATATTGTCAACCTACTTATTTAATCCCTATGCATAGTACATGATGCGAAATGCCAGGCTGGATGAAGCACCAATTGGAATCAAGATTGCTGGGAGAAATACCAATAACCTCAGATATTCAAATGATACCACCCTTATGGCAGAAAGTGAAGAAGAACTGAAAAGCTTCTTGATGAAGGGGAAAGAGGAAAGTGAAAAAGCTGGCTTAAAACTCAACATTCAAAAACCGAAGATCACGGTATCCGGTCCCATCACTTCATGACAAATAGATGGGGAAATAATGGAAATAGTAACAGACCTTCTTGATCTCTTTTCTTGCACTCATCTTCTCCTGCCAGAGCAACAAAATCGCAACTAGCTTTTGAACAACCATCAACAGGATGACACTGGAACCCACCAAAAAAGACACCCCACATCCAAGGACAAAGGAAAAGCCACAACAAAATGGCAGAAGGGGAACAATTACAATAAAATCAAATCCTATGCCTGACAGATAGTGACTCACAAACTGGAGAACAATAATACCAAAGAAGTTCTCACACTGTTGTGAAAGTTCTAGGCCCCACGTCAGGCTTCCCAGTCTGGAGATTTGGCCAAGGGACTGGGAATCCCCAGGGAATCTGACTTTGAAGGTCAGTGGGATTTGGCTACAGAGATTCCACAGGACTGGGGGAAACAGAGACTCTTGGAGGGCACAAACAAAATCTTGTGTGCCCGGACCCAGGGGAAAGGAACAGTGACCCCACAGGAGACTGAGCCAGACCTACCTGTGAGTATTTGAGGGTCTCCTGCAGAGGTGTGTGTTGGCAGGAGCCTGCTGAGGGAATGGGGGCACTGACAGCAACAGTCCCAGGAGCTGCATCATGACATAAGCCCTCTTGGAGGTCACCAATAGCCCTACTATAGAAGCCTATAGACTCCAGGACTGGGTTATCTCAGGCCAAACAACTAACAGGGAGAAAGAACAGCTCCACCCATCAGCAGACAACTGGATTAAAGTTTTACTGAGTATGGTCCTGCCTATCAGAGCAAGAACCAGTTTCCCCAGCAAGTCCCTCCCATCAGGAAGCTTGCACAAGCCTCTTATCTTCAAAGGGCTGACAGAAGAAATAAGAACTACAATCCCATCAGCCTCCAGAACTAATACCACAATCAAAGAAAGCTACCCAAAATGAAAAGAAATAGGATTATGTCCAGATGAAGGAACAGATAAATTCCCAGAAAAATAAGTAAATTAAGTGGAGATAGGCAATCTTCCAGAAAAAAGAATTCAGAATAATGATAGTGAATATAATTCAGGATCTCAGAAAAGATGGAGGGCAAAGATTGAGAAGATGCAAGAAATGTTTACCAAGGACATAGAAGAACTAAGAAACAGAGATGAACAATACACTAGAAGGAATCAACAGCAGGGTAAGAATGTATAAGTGACCTGGAAGACAAAAGGTGGAAATCAATGCTGCAAAACAGAATATAGAAAAAAGAATGAAAAGAAATGAAGGCAGCCTAACAGACCTCTGGGACAACATTAAACACACCAACATTCACATCATAGGGGTCCCAGGAGAAGAAAGAAAGAAAAGACCCTAGAAAATACTTGAAGAGATAATAGCTGAAAACTTCCCCAACATAGGAAAGGAAATAGTCAATCATGTCCAGGATGCAGAGAGTCGTCAGCAGGATAAATCCAGTGAGGAACACATCGAAACATATGGCAATCAAACTGACAAAAATTAAAGACAAAGTTAAATTATTAAAGCAACAAGGGAAAAAAGATAAATAACATACAAGGAAAAACACATAAGGTTATCAGCCAATTTCTCAACAGAAACTCTACAAGCCAGAAGAGAATGGCAGAATATATTCCAAGTGATGAAAGGGAAGAACCTACAACCAAGAATGCTCTACCCAGCAAGACTCTCATTCAGATTTTATGGAGAAATCAAAAGCCTTCCACATAAGCAAAGATCAGATCAGTCGCTCAGTCGTGTCCGACTCTTTGCAACCCCATGAATTGCAGCATGCCAGGCCTCCCTGTCCATCACCAACTCCCTGAGTTCACTCAAACTCACGTCCATCGAGTTGGTGATGCCATCCAGCCATCTCATCCTCTGTCGTCCCCTTCTCCTCTTGCCCCCAATCCCTCCCAGCATCAGAGTCTTTTCCAATGAGTCAAATCTTCACATGAGGTGGCCAAAGTACTGGAGTTTCAGCTTTAGCATCATTCCTTCCAAAGAAAACCCAGGGCTGAGCTCCTTCAGAATGGACTGGTTGGATCTCCTTGCAGTCCAAGGGGCTCTCAAGAGTCTTCTCCAACACCACAGTTCAAAAGCATCAATTCTTTGGCACTCAGCTTTCTTCACAGTCCAACTCTCACATCCATACATGACCACAGGAAAAACCACAGCCTTGAATAGACGAACCATAAAAGCTGAGATTATTCAACCCCACTAAACCTGTTTTACAACAAATGCTAAAGGAACTTCTCTAGGCAGGAAACACAAGAGAAGGAAAACTTCTACAAAAAATAAACCCAAAACAATTAACAAAATGGTAATAGAACCATACATATTGACAATTACTTTAAATGTAAATGGATTAAATCACCAACCAAAAGACATGCACCAACCAACAGACTGGCTGAGTGGATACAAAAACAAGACCCATATGTATGTTGTCTACAAGAGACCCGCTTCATACCTAGGGACACTTACAGACTGAAAATAAGGGGATGGGAGAAGGTATTTCACACAAATGGAAATCATAAGAAAGCTGGAGTAGCAATACTCATATCAGACAAAATAGACTTTAAAACAAAGACTGTTATAAAAGACAAAGAAAGATACTACATAATGATCAAGGGTTCAATCCAAGAAGAAGATACAACAATTATAAATATATATGCACCCAATATAGGAGCACCTCAATATGTAAGGCAAATACTAACAAACAGAAAGGGAGAAATCAACAGTAACACAACAACAGTGGGGGGCTTTAATACCCTACTTTCATCAGTAGATCATCCAGACAGAAAATCAATAAGGAAACGCAGGCCTTAAATGACACTTTAGATGAACTGGACGTAATTGACATTTATAGAGCATTCCATCCAAAAGCAGCAGACTACACATTTTTCTCAAGTACATACGGTCATGTATAGCCCACACATGACCACATGCTGGGCTACAAGATGAGCCTTGGTAAATTTAAGAAAATTGAAATAATATCAAGCATCTTTTCTAATCACAATGCTATGAGATTAGAAATAAACTACAAGGAAAAAAACTCTAAGAAACACAAACATGTAGCAGCTAAACAACATGCGACTAAACAATCATTAGATAACTGAAGAAATCAAAGAATAAATTTAAAAAATACCTTGAGACAAATGAAAAGGAAAGCACAAAGGTAAAAAACTTATGGGATGCAGCAAAAGCAGTTGTATAAAGGAAGTTTATAGCAATACAGTCTTACCTCAAGAAACAAGAAAAATCTCAAATAAAAAACCTAACCTTACACCTAATACAACTAGAGGAAGAAGAACAAACTAAACCTAAAGTTAGTTGAAGGAAAGAAATCATAAAGATCAGAGCAGAAATAAATGAAATAGAGACAAAGAACACAATTGCAAAGATCAATGAAACTAAAAGCTGGTTCTTTGAGAAGATAAACAAGATTGATAAACCATTAGCCAGACTCATCAAGAAAAAAAAGGGAGAGGACTCAAATCAGTAAAATTAGAAATAGAAAAGATGTTACAACTGACTCCACAGAAATACAAAGAATCATAAGACTACTATGAACAACTTACACCAATAAAATGGTATTTTTATTGGAATTACTGGAAGAAATGCACAATTTCTTAGAAAGTTACAATCTCCGTAAATGAACGGGGAAGAAACAGAAAATACGAACACACCAATCACAAACACTAAAATTGAAACTGTGATTAAAAAACTCCCAACAAACAAAAGTCCAGGACCTGATGGCTTCACAGGCAAATTTTATCAAACATTTAGAGAAGAGTTAAGACCTATCCTTCTGAAACTATTCCAAAAAGTTGCAGAGGAAGGAACACTCACCAATTCATTTCATGAGGCCACCATCTGATACCAAAACCAGACAAAGATACCACAAAAAAAAAAAAAGAAAGAAAGAAAGAAAGAAAATTACAGGCCAATATCACTAATGAACATAGATGCAAAAATCCTCAACAAAATACAAGCAATCCATATCCAACAATACATTAAAAAGATCATACACCATGATCAAGTAGGATTCATCCCAGGGTTTCAAGGATTTTTCAACATCCACAAATCAATGTGATACACCATATTCAACAAATTGAAGAATAAAAACCATATGATCATCTCAATAGATGCAGAAAAGGCTTTTGACAAAATTCACCACCAATTTATGGAAAAACTCTCCAGAAAGTGGGCATAGAGGGTACATACCTCAACATAGTAAAGGCCATATATGACAAGCCTATGACTAGCACCATATTCAATGGTGAAAAGCTAAAAGCATTCCCTCTAAAATCAGGAACAAGACAAGGCTGTCCACTCTCACCATTTTTATTCAACATAGTTTTGGAAGTCCTAGCTACAGCAGAGAAGAAGTAAAGGGAATCCAAATTGGAAAAGATGCTAAATTGTCACTGTTTGCAGATGACATGATCCTATACATAGAAGATCCTAAAGACATTACCATAAAATTACTAGAGTTCATCAACAAATTTGGTAAAGTCGCAGGTCACAAAATTAATACACAGAAATCTGTTGCATTTCTATACACTAACAATGAAAAATTAGAAAGAGAAATTCAAGAAGCAATTCCATTTACCATTCCATCAAAACAAATAAAACACCTAGGAATAAACCTACTTAAGGAGATAAAAGACCTGTACTCCAAAAAGTATAAGATGCTGATGAAAGAAATCAAAGAAAACATAAACAGATGGAAAGATACTCTGTATTCATGGATTGTAAGAATCAATATTCCCAAAATGACTATACTACCCAAGGCAATCTACAGATGCAACATAAGCCCTATCAAATTACCAATGGCATTTTTCACAGAACTAGAACAAAAAAAATCTCAAAATCTGTATGGAGACACAAAAGACCCCAAAGAGCCAAAGCATCTTGAAAAAGAAAAATGGAACTGGAGGAATCAGGCGCTTGGACTTCAAACTATACTACAAAGCTACAGTCATCAAAATAGTATGGTAATGGCACAAAAATAGAAATACAGATCCATGGAACAGGATAGAAAACCCAGAAATAAGTCCACGCACCTACGGTCAGTTAATCTATGACAAAGGAGGCAAGACTACACAATGTTGGAAAGACAGTTTCTTCAACAAATGGTGCTGGGAAAACTGGACAGCCATATGTAAAACAATGAAATTAGATCATTCGGTAACTACATGCACAAAAATAAGCTCAAAATGGATTAAAGACCTAAATGTTAGACCAGATACAATAAAACTCTCAGAGGAAAACACAGGCAGAACACTCTCTGACATACGTCATAGCAAAATCTTTTTTAATCCATCTCCCAGAATAATGGAAATAAAAGCAAAAATAAACAAATGGGACCTACTTAAACTCACAAGCTTTTGCACAGCAAAGGAAACAATAAACAAAACAAAAACAAAACCCAGATAGGAAGAAAATATTTACAAATGATGTGACTGATAAGGGACTAGTCTCCAAAATTTACAAACAGCTTATGCCACTTAATAGCATCAAAACAAACAACCCACTCAAAAAATGGGCAGAAGACCTGAATAGATATTTGTCTAAAGAGAACATACAGATGGCCAATAGGCACATGAAAAGATGTTCAAAATCGCTAGTTATTAGAGAAATGCAAATCAAAACTACAATGAGATATCACCTCACACCAGTCAGAATGGCCATCATCAAAAAAGCCACAAACAAATGCTGGAGAGGGTGTGGAGAGAAGGGAACCCTCCTGCACTGTTGGTGAGAATGTAAATTGGTACAGCCACGATGGAGAACAGTAAGTATGGAGGTTCCTTAAAAAACTTAAAATAGAGCTACCTTGATGAGAGAATTGACAGAACTTTGTGGTTTAATGTTGGAGACACATTTAAGAGAGATACATACACCCCAATGTTCATTGCAGCACTGATTACAATGGTCAAAACGTGGAAACAACATAAATGTGCACTGACAAAGGAATGGATAAAGAAGATGTGGTGTATATCATACACAATGGAATATTACTCAGACATTACAAAGAATGAAATAAGGCCATTTGCAACAACATGGATGGACCTAGAGAGTGTCATACTGAGTGAAGTAAGTCAGAAAGAGACAGAAATATCATATGACATCCCTTATACGTGGAACCTAAAAAGAAAGGATACAAATGAACTTACAAAACAGAAAGAGACTCACAGACTTAGAAAACCAACTCATGGGTGCTGGGGGGAAGGGATAGTTAAGGACTTTGAAGGTCATGTACACACTGCTATATTTAAAATGGATAACAAAAATCTACTGTACAGCACATGGAACTCTGCTCAATGTTATGTGGCAGCCTGGATGGGAAGGGGGTTTGAAGGATAATGTATACATGTATATGTATAGCTAAGGCCCTTCACTGTTCATTTGAAACCATCGCAACATCATTAATTGGCTATACCCCAATACAAAATGTTTTTGGTGTTAAAAAATAAAAGTAAAAAGTAAAAAAAAAAAAAAAAAAGTAAAGAAAAGTGACAAACACATAAACAAAAAATTATTCCTACAATTATACTAATACCACAAACATGACTATCAAAGAACATAATCTAAATTAATACCACAGTCCATAGCTTATTAATTAGTCTATAAGCTTTTTCGTCTTAATTTAATGACAGTAGCCTTAACTTCTCACTAATTTTTTTCTCTAACTCCTTAATCAGCATCATTATTAATTTTTAACAATATGATTCATGATTAATATTAATAGCCAACCAATTTCGCCTACTCAAAGAATCATTAGCTTGAAACAATATTTACCATACTAATTATATTAGAAATATTCCTAATTATAAAATTCACAGCCACAGAATTAATCTCATTTTATATTTTATTTGAAGCAACGGTAATTTCAACACTTATTATCATTACCCTATGGGGTAATCAAATAGAACATCTTAAAGCAGAACCTTCTCATTTTATACCCTAGTAGGAGTTCTTCTACTCTTAGTAGCACTAGTATATACTCACATCATCTCAGGTTTGGGACCTCCCTGGAAGTCCAGGGGTTAAGCCTCCAAGCTTCTACTGCAAGGGGTGTAAGGGAACTAAAGATCCTGCCTAGATTCTGCATGCTGCACTGCATGGCCAAAACAAACAAAAACTGTCACAGGCTCACTACATTTTCTAATACTTCAATATTAAACACAAGCAACATCCAACTCCTGATTCACATTTTCACACAACTAGCATGTATGACAGCCTTTACAGTAAAACCACTCCTCTACAGCCTTCACCTTTGATTACCTGAAGCGCAGGTAGAAGCCCCCGTTGCAGGATCCATAGTCCTAGTGGCTGAACCAGTAAGATCCTGAGGCTGTGGTATATTGTGAATCACAACAATTCTAAACACATTAACAGATTTTATAACATACCCTTTTTTATACTCTCCTTATGGAGAAGGCAATGGCACCCCACTCCAGTACTCTTGCCTGGAGAATTCCAGGGACGGCAGAGCCTGGTGGGCTGCAGTCCCTGGGGTCGCTAAGAGTCGGACACAACTGAACGACTTCACTTTCACTTTTCACTTTCATGCATTGGAGAAGGCAATGGCAACCCACTCCAGCACTCTTGCCTGGAAAATCCCATGGACGGAGGAGCCTGGAAGGCTGCATTCCATGGGGTCGTGAAAAGTCGGACACGACTGAGCAACTTCACTTTCACTTTAGGAGGAATAACCATAACTAGGTTCAATTTGTTTACGCCAAACAGACCTAAAGTCACTGATTGTGTATTCATCTGTCAGTCACACAGCACTTGTTATGCTCAGTTCAGTTGCTCAGTCATGTTCGACTCTCTGTGATCCCATGGACACACCAGGCTTCCCTGTCCATCACCAAATCCTGGAGCTTACTCAAACTCATGTCATGTCAGTGATGCCATCCAACCATCTCATCCTCTGTGATCCCCTTCTCCTCCAGCCTGCAATCTTTCCCAGCATCAGCAGCTTTTCCATTGAGTCAGTTCTTCCCATCAGGTGGCCAAAGAATTGGAGTTTCAGCTTCAGCCTTACAATGAATATTCAGGACTGATTTTCTTTAGGATTGACTGGTTGGATCTCCTTGCAGTCCAAGGGACTCTTGGACTTGGAGAAGACCACAGTTCAAAAGCATCAATTCTTTGGTGCTCAGGTTTCTTTATAGTCCAACTCTCACACCCATACATGACTACTGGAAAATCCATAGCTTTGACTAGATGGACCTTTGTTGGCAAAGTAATGTCTCTGCTTTTCAATATGCTGTCTAGGTTGGTCATAGCTTTTCTTCCAAGGAGCAAACGTCTTTTAATTTCATGGCTGCAGTCATCATCTGCAGTGATTTTGGAGCCCCCAAAAATAGTCTTTCACTGTTTCCATTGTTTCCCCATCTATTTGCCATGAAGTGATGGGACCGGATGCCATGATCTTCGTTTTTTGAATGTTGAGTTTTAAACCAGCTTTTTCACTGTCCTCTTTCACTTAACATTATACAGGAGCCACAAATCTAATAACTGCCCACAACCTCACATCATCCATGTTATTCTGCCTAGACAATTAAAATTATGAAAAAATTCACAGCCAAACAATAATTCTAGCATGAGGTCTACAAACATTCCTCCCATTAATACATGATGACTACTAGCAAGTTTAACCAACCTAGCTCTAACCACCAACTATCACTCTAACTGGAGAACTACTTGTGGTAGTATCATCCTTCTCATGATCAAATATCACGATTATCTTAATAGGAATTAACACAATACAATAATTACTGCCTTATCTTCCTACACACATTAATTGTAACACAATGAGTCAAATAAACATACCATATCAGTAATATTAAACTATCATTCACACAAGAAAATGCCTCATAACCTCTCACATTTTACCTCTCTTACTCCTATCATTAAACCCTTGAATCATTTTAGGGTTCTTATACTGTAAATATAGTTTTTTTAAAAAAAATATTAGTTTGTGAATCTAGTAACAGGAGACTATACCTTCTTATTTACAAAAAAAAGTATGCAAGAACTGCTAATTCATGCTACCCCATATAATAGTATGGCTTTTTCAAACTGGATAGTAGTTATCCCATTGGTCTTAGGAACCAAAAAATTGGTGCAACTACAAGTAAACTAAACTTATTTACTTCTTTCACACTACATATTTATACTAACTGTATCGATTATAATAACAAACACCAACATCTACAAAAATAATACATATCCATCCTACGTAAAAACCACTATGCTTCTATCAGCAGCTTAATTCCAACAATAATATTCATTCATATATGTCAAGAGATAATTATCTCAATCTGAACCCTTAAATCATCACTTAGCTTCAAATTAGACTATTTCTCAATAATATTTGTTCCAGTAGAATTATTTCTCACATGATCAGTTAAGGAATTTTCAATATGATACTTAAATACTACTTTTTCTTATCACAATACTAATTCTTGTCACTGAAAACAATCTTTCACAACTTTTCATTGGGTGAAAAGGAGTCAGAATTATATCTTTCCTACTTATCAGGTGATGATATGGATGAGCAGATGCAAATACAGCTGCTCTTCAAACAATTTTATATAATCACACTGGAGACATTGGATTATATCAGTAGTATAATTTCTATTTAACTTAAACCCATGAGACATACAACAAATTGCTTACTCAAACCTACCTCTAATAGGACTTGTGTTGTCTGCAACTGGAAAATCCGCCCTATTTGGCCTCCGTTCGTGACTTCCCTCAGCAACAGAAGTCCCTACTCCCATTTTAGCCCTACTCCACTCAAGCACAGTAGTTATAGCAGGTATTTTCCTACTTATCCACTTTTACCCTTTAACAGAATAATAAATTTATTCAAACAACATTATATTTGGATAAATATCACTACATTATTTACAGCAATATGCACTCTTACCCAAAATGACATTTAAAAAATTGTTGCCTTCTCTACTTCAAGCCAATTAGGCCTTATAATCATTAATAATCAATATTAACCAATCTTATCTAGCATTTCTCCATATTTGCACACACCCCTTTTTAAAGGCCATACTGTTTATATGGATCCATATAATAGTCTGGATCCATTATACATAGCCCAAATGATGAACAAGACATTTGAAAGTTAGGAGGTTTATTTAAGGCATTACCTTGTACCACAACAGCCCTCACTATCAGAAGTCTCTCACTGTCGGGAATACCGTTCCTCATAGGCTTCTACTCTAAAGACCCAAATTATCAACACTGCCAACACATCGTATACCAACACCTGAGCCCAAGTCTCATCGCCACGTCTCTTACAGCTGTCTATAGCACCCACGTGATTGTCTTTACACTATTAGGACAATTCATTAACTTTAATTAATGAAAACAACCCACTCCCAATCAATTCTATTAAACATTTACTGGTGGGAAGTATTTTCACTGGATTCATTACTTCCAACAATATTCCCCCAACAGCAATCCTACAAATAACTCTACATTATTACTCGAAACTAACTTCCCTTGCTGTGACCATCCTAGGTTTTACTCTGGCATTCGAAATCAATCTCACTACACAAAACTTAGACTTTAAATACCTTCATATTTTTCAAATTTTCCAGCCTCTTAGGATATTTTCTCATTATTATACATCACTTCCCACCATACTTAAATTTATCAACAAGCCAGAAATCAGCATCATCCCTCCTAGATTTAATCTGACTAGAAAGAATCCTATGAAAACTACTTCCCTTATTCAAATAAAATTCTCTACACTAGTGTCAGACCAAAAAGGCCTAATTGAAGTATATTTTCTTTCATCCCTCATTACACTCACCCTAAGCATAATCTATTTAATTATCATGAGTAACCTATGGTTTTTCCAGTAGTCATGTATGGATGTGAGAGTTGGACCATAGAGAAAACTGAGTGCCAAAGAATTGATGCTTTTGAACTGTGGTGTTGGAGAAGACTCTTGAGAGTCCCTTGGACTTCAAGGAGATCCAACCAGTCCATCCTAAAGGAGATCAGTCCTGGGTGTTCATTGGAAGGACTGATGCTAAAGCTCCAATACTTTGGCCACTTGATGCAAAGAGCCAATTCATTGGAAAAGACCTTGATGCTGGGAAAGATTGAAGGCAGGAAAAGAAGGGGATGACAGAGGATGAGATGGTTGGATGGTATCACCCACTCAATGGACATGAGTTTGAGTAAGCTCCAGGAGTTGGTGATGGACAGGGAAGCCTGGCGTGCTGTAGTCCATGGGTTCACAAAGAATCAGACATGACTGAGCGACTGAACTAAACCTTTATAATAACCACAACACCAATAAGCAATGATACATCAGTAACAATTATCAATCAAGTACCAGAGCTGTACAACACCCCAATTCCTGTACCTCTTCATCAAAAAACTCAGAATTACCTGTATCATAAATAACCCAATCATCTAGCCCATTAAACTTAAATACAATCTCCCCTTCCTCACCATTTAAGACACAAAATACTACTGAAAATTTTATCATCAACCTTGAAAGAAATATATCTACAAGAGTCTTACTAGAGACTCAAATCTCAGAATACTTCTCAGTAGCCATAGCTGACATATAACCAAATACTACTAATATTTTGCCTAAATAAATAAAAAATACTATTAAACCCTGAAATGAACCACCGTAATTCAACACAAGCCCACAACCAATACCACCACCTACAATCAGTCTAAGTCCACATAATTAGGTGACGGTTTTGAAGAAAACCCCACAAAACTAATTGCAAAAATAGTACTTAAACACAATGTATATTATTGTTCTTACATGGACTCTAACCATAGCCAATGAAATGAAAAATCATCACTGTTAATTCAGCTATAAGAACACTATGGCTTCCGTAGTGGCTCAGTGGTGAAGAATCCGTGTGCCGGTGCAGGAGACACAGGTTCGATCCCCGGTCTGGGAAGATCCCACATGCCACAGAACAATTAAGCCTGTGCATCACAACTCTTGAGTCTGTGCTCTAGAGCCCCTGAGCCACAACTACTGAGCCCACGTCACAACTACTGAAGCCCGTGTGTTCTAGAGCCCTTGCTCCACAATGAGAAGCCTGTGTACCACCTACTAGAGAGTAGCCCCCAGCTTCCCACAACTAGGGAAAAGCCCATGCAGCAACAAAAACCCAGCACAGTCAAAAATTAATTTTAAAAAGAACATTAATGATCAACATCCAAAAATCACACCCATTAATAAAAATTATTAACATGTAATTATTGATCTCTTAGCTCCATCAAACATTTCATCATGATAAAACCTTGGTTCCCTACTGGGCATTTGCTCAGTTCTACAAATCTTGACAGGTTTATTCCTAGCAAGACATTATACATCAGACACAATCATCACTTTTTCATCAGTAACACATGTCTGCCAAGATGTAAACTATGGATGAGTTATCCAATATCTACATGCAAATGAAGCCTCCATATTTTTTATTTGCCTATTTATTCATGTAGGACAAGGCTTATATTACTGATCCCATACTTTTTTAGAAACATGAAGCACTGAAATCAACTTATTTACAGTCATAGCTACAGCATTTATAGGCTATGTCATACTGGAGGACAAATATCTGAAGGGCAACAGTTATTACTAATCTCCTTTCAGCAATTCCAAATATTAGCACAAGCCTCATCAAATGAACCTGAGATGACTTTTCAGTAGATAAAGTAAATCTTACACAATTCTTCACCTTCCATTTTATTCTCCCATTTATCATTGCAGCACTAGCAGCTGTCCACTTACTATTCCTTCACAAAACAGGATCTAATAACCCCACAGGAATCTCATCTCATATAGACAAAATCCCATTTCATTCCTACCATACAATCAAAGGGGCTTCCCTTATGGCTTAGTTAGTAAAGAATCTGCCTGCCAATGCAGGAGACGTAGAAGACCCAGGTTCAATCCCTGGGTCAGGAAGATCCCCTGGAGAAGGGAATGGCAGTCCATTCCAGTATTCTTGCCTGGAGAGCCCCATGGACAGAGGAGTCTGGCAGGCTACAGTCCATGAGGTCACAAAGAACCGGACATGACTGATGCGACTGAGCATGCGCACATGAGTGCAATCAAAGACATCCTAGGTGCCTCATTACTAATTCTAATACTAATAACATTAGCAGTATTTTCACCACTTACTAGGAGACCTGCACAACTACACCCCAGCAAACTCTCTCAACACACCACTTCGTATCAAACCAGAATGCTATTTTCTATTTGCCTATGCAATTCTACAGCCAATTCCTAATAAATTAGGAGTATTGGCCCTAATCTTTTCAGTTTTAATTCTAGCATTTATCCCAATGCTTCACACATCCAAACAATGAAGTTTAATGTTTCAACCTCTCGGTCAATATGTATTTTGAGTACTAGTAGCAGACCTGTAACACTGACATGACTTGGAGGACAACCTGTAGAGCACCCCTTCATTATTATCCAACAATTAGCATTCATATATTTCTTTTTAATTCTAGTGCAATGCCAGTAGGGCTTCCCAGGTGGTGCTAGTGGTAAAGAATCTACCAGCAATGTAGGAGACCTGGGTTCAATCGCTGGGTCAGGAAGATCCCCTGAAGGAGGGCACAGCAGCCCACTCCAGTATCCTTGCCGGGAGAATTCCATGGACAGAGGAGCCTGGCTGGTTACAGTCACACAGAGTTGGACGCGACTGAAGAGACTTAGCATGCATGCACATAATGCCAGTAACTAGCATCATTGAAAATAACCTCCTAAAATGAAGAATCTTTGTAGTATATCTATAATACTGGTCTTGTAAACCAGAAAAGGAGAATAATACATCTCCCTAAGACTCAAGGAAGAAGCTCCAGCTCCACCATCAGCACCTAAAGCTGAAATTCTATTTAAACTAGTCCCTGAAGATTTATTATGGGATATTTACAAGAATTTACATTTACTAAGTGCCATCTCAGTGTTAAAATAACCTCTTTTTACCATAAATTACTGTGTACTTCGTGCATAACATGTATTACCACATTAATAAATACAAATACATATTATACATAATATACAGCATGTATAATTATTTGTTATTTACCCCATCTTATAAGCATGCACATGAACCTACTGATAGTACATAATCAGATCAGATCAGATCAGTCGCTCAGTCGTGTCCGACTCTTTGCGACCCCATGGACTGCAGCACGCCAGGCCTCCCTGTCCATCACCAACTCCCAGAGTTCACTCAGACTCACGTCCATCTAGTGAGTGATGCCATCCAACCATCTCATCCTCTGTCGTCCCCTTCTCCTCCTGCCCCCAATCCCTCCCAGCATCAGAGTCTTTTCCAATGAGTCAACTCTTCACATGAGGTGGCCAAAGTACTGGAGTTTCAGCTTTAGCATCATTCCTTCCAAAGAAATCCCAGGGCTGATCTCCTTCAGAATGGACTGGTTGAATCTCCTTGCAGTCCAAGGGACTCGCAAGAGTTCTCCAACACCAGAGTTCAAAAGCATCAATTCTTCACCACTCAGCCTTCTTCACAGTCCAACTCTCATATCCATACATGACTACAGGAAAAACCATAGCCTTGACTAGATGAACCTTTGTTGGCAAAGTAATGTCTCTGCTTTTCAATATGCTATCTAGGTTGGTCATAACTTTCCTTCCAAGGAGTAAGTGTCTTTTAATTTCATGGCTGCAGTCACCATCTGTAGTGATTTTGGAGCCCAGAAAAATAAAGTCTGACACTGTTTCCACTGTAATACACTATACATAAATTCATTATTTACTCCATGCTTAAAAGCATATGTGTTATACTATTATTACATGGTACGTATTATTGGTTGTACATAGTACATTAAGTCAAATCAATTCTAGTCAACATGTGCATCATATCCAATAGATCACAACTTTAATCAGCAAATCACATGAAACCATAAACCCCTCTTGGCTGGCATCCCTCCTCTTGTTCCAGGCCAATAACCTGGGGTGGTTTCTATTAATGTCTGAACTTCATCAGATATCTGGTTCTTCGGGACCTAAAATGACCTGCCCTTTCCTCTTAAATAAGACATCTTGCTGGACTAACGACTAATCAGCCATGCTCACACATAACTTGGGTTTCATGCATTTGGTATATTTTTAATTTTTAAAGGCATGCTGTAAGTTGCTGTATAACACAGGGAGCCCAGCCTGGTGCTCTGTGATGACCCAGAAGGGTGGAATGGGGGTGGGGGTGGGGAGGGAGGTGATACACATATAATTATGGCTGATTTGCACTGTTGTACAGGAGAAACCAACATAACACTGTAAAGCAATTTTCCCCCAATTAAAAATAAATGACAAAAAAAAAAAAAAACCCATAAAGGGATGCTGTGACTCAGTTATGGCCATCTGAGGCCTTAACACAGTCAAATAAACTGAATGTTAATTGAATATTATTGAATATTATTTACCAACGTCAACCATAAGGTGTTACTCAGTCAATGGTTATAAAACAAGGAAATTACACACATGTACGTACATGTATGGACTGAACAGGTAAACGACCTATTTAACAAACCCCCCTCACTCCCCACTAAATCCTATGCTCTACATGTCCTTAATGCCCTGTCAAACCCCCACAACAGGGCAGAAACATATAAATACATAGAATTTAATCTATCCAACAATGTAATGTGTAAAATAAAATAGACCTAGAAAATAAGCATTAATCATACGAAAGAATTACTTAGATATTTACCATTTATATAGACAGATATCTCCCAAGATCAACCATTTTAATAAAAATTTTAATACTAAATTTAGCATAAATCACACAAAACATTATATACATGTTACTTCATTATATAAACACAATTTGTCAATGTAGCTTAAAACCTAAAGCAAGGCACTGAAAATGCCTAGATAAGTTTATCAATTCCATAAATACATAGGTTTGGTCCCAGCATTTCTATTAGTTTTATTTTTAATTGAAAGATAATTGCTTTACAATATTATGTTGGTTTCTGCATACATCAACATGAATCAGCCACAGGTATACATATGTCCCCTTCCCTCTTGAACCTCCCTCCCACCTCCCACCCCTCTAGGTTGCCACAGAGCCCCGGTTTGAGCTCCCTGCGTCATACAGCAAATTCCCACTGGCTATCTATTTTACATACGGTAATATAAATGTACCATGGAGTAGCCTCCATGCTACTCTCTCCATTCATCCCACCCTCTCCATCCCCTCTGTCCATAAGTCTGTTCTCCGCGTCCACATCTCCATAAAACTACATATGCAATCATCCACACCCAATGAGAATGCCCTCTAAATCACTAAGATTTAAAGGAGCCGGCATCAAGCACACTAACAGTAGTAGCTCATAACCTCTTGCTTAACCACACCCCCATGGAAGCCAGTAGGAATAAAAATAAAGCCATAAACAAAAGTTCAACTAAGTTATATTAACTAGGGTTGGTAAATTCCATGCCAGCCACCATGATCATACGATTAACTCAAATTAATAGAAATTTAGTGCAAAACATGTTAAAGAGTAATATAAAGTTAAATTTCAATTAAGCTGTAAAAAGCCATAGCTAAATAAAAAGAGACTATGAAAGTGATTAGTATTTCTTAACGACATGACAACAAGACCCAAAGTGGGATTAGATATCCCACTATGCTTGGCCCTAAATCCAAATAATAACAAAATTATTCACCAGAGTACTACTAGCAACAGCTCAAAACTCAAAGGACTTGGCTATGCCTCACACGCCTCTAGAGGAGCCTGTTCTATAATCCATAAACCCCACCACCCTTGCTAATTCAGTCTATCTACCACTGTCTCTAGCAAACCCTAAGAAAGGAATAAAAGCATAATTATCATAAATAAAAATGTTAAGTCAAGGTATAACTGATGGGGTGGAAAGAAATGGGCTGTATTTTCTATCTCAAGAATATATTTCTCACTCCACAGAAGTTTTTATGAAAACTAAAAACCAAAGGAGGATTTAGTAGTAAATTAAGAATAGAATTCTTGAGTTTCCCTGTTGGTCCGGTGGTTAAGAATCTGTCTGCCAATGCAGGGGACATGGGTTCAATCCCTGGTCCAGGAAGATCCCATATGCCTCAGGACAACTAAGACTGCGTGCCCCAACTAGTGAGCTCACGTGCTGCAACTATGAAAGCCCACGTGCCTAGAGCCTGTGCTCTGCAACAAGAGAAGACACTGTAACGAGAAGTCCAAGCACAGCAACTAGAGACTAGTCCCCGCTCGCCGCAACGAGAGAAAGCCCACACACGGCAACGAAGACCCAGCACAGCCAAAAATAAATATTTTTTAAAGAAAATAGAATGCTTAATCGAATAAAGCCATGGAGCATGCATACACCACCCATCACCTTCCCCAAGTACTGTAATAAACACTAAGTATACGAGAGGAGACAAATCGGAACAAAGTAAGTATACTGCAAAGTGTGCTCAAATAAGTCAAAACATGGCTTAAATAAAAGCATCTAGTTTACACTTAGAAGATTTCATAATTTATGAATACTTTGAACTAAGTCAAGCCAAACCCCCACAAGTTTTACTAATATAAGCAAATTAAATAAAACATTCACTCAACATTTAAAGTATAGGAGACAGAAATTCAAAATATCCTCTGGCACTATAGAGAAAGTACAGTAAGGGAATAATGAAAGAAACATTAAAAGTAACAAAAAGAAAAGTTTACCCCTTGTACATTTTGCATAATCATTTAACTAGCAAACATTAACAAAGAGAAGTTAAATATCCTGAAACCAGAAGAGCTACTTATGAACAGACTCATCTATGTAGCAAAATAAGATATATAAGTAGAGGGGACAAGTCTAAGGAGCCTAGTGATAGCTGGTTCTCCAGGAAAATAATTTTAGTTCAACTTTTAAAATTACCAAAAGGTTAAAAACTTTAATGTATTTTTAAATGTTAATATAAAAAAGTTAGATTTTAGACATGGATACAACCTTATCTAGAGGTTAAAAACACCACCACAGTTGGCTTTAAATGTAGCCACCAATTAAGATAGCATTCAAGCTCAATAACTTTATCTTAATACCAATAATAAGCAAACCGACTCCTAGCTTTATACTGGACTAATCTATTGACCAATAGGGGCAATGGTGTTAATATGATGATGAAAGTGAAAGTCACTCAGTTGTGTCCAACTCTTTGTGACCCCATGGACTGTAGCCTGCCAGGCTCCTCTGTCCATGGAATTCTCCAAGCCACCATACTCGAATAGGTAGCTGGTTCCCTCCCTTCTGCAGGAGATCTTCCTAACCCAGGGATAGAACCCAGGTCTCCTGTATTGCAGGGAGATTCTTTACCAGCTGAGCCACAAAAGTCCAAGAATACTGGTGTGGTAGCCTATCCCTTCCCCAGTGGATCTTCCTGACCCAGGAATTCAACTGGGGTCTCCTGCATTACAGGTAGATTCTTTTGTTTTTAAATTAATTTTAATTGGAGGATAATTTCTTTACAATATTGTGGTGGTTTTTGCCACACATCGACATGAATCACCCGTGGGTGCACATGTGTCTCCCCATCCTGAACCCCCCTTGCCTCCTGCCCACCCCATCCCTCTGGGTTGTCCCAGAGCACCGGCTTTGAGTGCCCTGCTTCATGCATCGAACTTGCACTGATCATCTATTTTACATATGGTAATATACATATACTGGAAAAGGTCAGTTTTCATTTTAATCCCAAAGAAAGGCAATGCCAAAGAATGCTCAAACTACCGCACAATTACACTCATCTCACACACTAGTAAAGTAATGCTCAAAATTCTCCAAGTCAGGCTTTAGGAATACATGAACCATGAACTTCCAGATGTTCAAGCTGGTTTTAGAAAAGGCAGAGGAACCAGAGATCAAATTGCCAACATCCGCTGGATCATGGAAAAGCAAGAGAGTTCCAGAAAAACATCTATTTCTGCTTTATTGACTATGCCAAAGCCTTTGATTGTGTGGATCACAAAAAACTATGGAAAATTCTAAAAGAGATGGGAATACCAGACCACCTGACCTGCCTCTTGAGAAATCTATATGCAGGTCAGGAAGCAACAGTTAGAACTGGACATGGAACAACAGACTGGTTCCAAACAGGAAAAGGAGTACGTCAAGGCTGTATATTGTCACCCTGCTTATTCAACTTCTATGCAGAGTACATCATGAGAAACGCTGGACAGGAAGAAACACAAGCTGGAATCAAGATTGCCGGGAGAAATATCAATAACCTCAGACATGCAGATGACACCACCCTTATGGCAGAAAGTGAAGAGGAACTAAAGAGCCTCTTGATGAAAGTGAAAGAGGAGAATGAAAAAGTTGGCTTAAAGCTCAACATTTAGAAAACTAAGATCATGGCATCTGGTCTCATCACTTCATGGGAAATAGATGGGGAAACAGTGGAAACAGTGTCAGACTTTATTTTTCTGGGCTCCAAAATCACTGCAGATGGTGACTGCAGCCATGAAATTAAAAGATGCTTACTCCTTGGAAGGAAAGTTATGACCAACCTAGATAGCATATTGAAAAGCAGAGACATTATTTTGCCAACAAAGATCCATCTAGTCAAGGCTATGGTTTTTCCAGTGGTCATGTATGGATGTGAGAGTTGGACTGTGAAGAAAGCTGAGTGCCAAAGAATTGATGCTTTTGAACTGTGGTGTTGGAGAAGACTCTTGAGAATCCCTTGGACTGCAAGGAGATCCAACCAGTCCATTCTGAAGGAGATCAGCCCTGGGATTTCTTTGGAAGGAATGATGCTAAAGCTGAAACTCCAGTACTTTGGCCACCTCATGTGAAGAGTTGACTCATTGGAAAAGACTCTGATGCTGGGAGGGATTGGGGGCAGGAGAAGAAGGGGACAACAGAGGATGAGATGGCTGGATGGCATCACCGACTGGATGGACGTGAGTCTGAGTGAACTCCGGGAGTTGGTGATGGACAGGGAGGCCTGGCGTGCTGCGATTCATGGGGTTGCAAAGAGTCAGACACGACTGAGCGACTGAACTGAACTGAATATACATGTTTCAGTGTTATTCTCTCAAATCATCCTACCTTCAGCCTTCTCCCACATAGTCCAAAAGTCTGTTCTTTACAGTTGTGTCTCTTTGGCTGCCTTGCATATAGGATTGTCATTACCGTTTTTCTAAATTCCATATATATGCATTAATATGGGCTTCCCTGATAGCTCAGTTGGTAAAGAATCCACCTGCAATGCAAGAGACCCTGGTTTGATTCCTGGGTCAGGAATATCCACTGGATAAGGGATAGGCTACCCACTCCAGTATTCTTGGGTTTCCCTTGTGGCTAAGCCGGTAAAGAATCCGCCTGCAATGCGGGAGACCTGGGTTTGATCCCTGGGTTGGGAAGATCCCCTGGAGAAGGGAAAGGCTACCCACTCCAGTATTCTGGCCTGGAGAATTCCATGGACTATACAGTCCATGGGGTCACAAAGAGTCGGACACAACTTTCACTTCATGCATTAATACACTGTATTGGTGTTTCTCTTTCTGACTTGCTTCACTCTGTATAATAGGCTCCCGTTTCACCCACCTCATTAGAAGTGGCTCAAATGTGTTCTTTTTTATACATAATATTCCATTGTGTATATGTACCACAACTTCTTTATCCATTCATCCACCGATGGACATCTAGTTGCTTCCATGTCCTAGCTACTGTGAACAGTGTGCAGGTGGATTCTTTACCAGATGAGATACCAGGGAAGCCCTCAATAACTTTATCTTAATACCAATAATAAGCAAATCAACTCCTAGCTTTATGCTGAACTAATCTATTGACCAATAGAGGCAACAATGTTAATATGAGTAACTAGAAATATTTCTTACATAAACTTACATCAGTAATAATATACTGTATTATTATATACTGTGTCTGTATATACTGACACATATACATATATACTGACTGTATACAGTATATTATATAATATACTGTGTCAGTATACTAATAATATACTGACACATGCATGCACGCTAAGTCACATCAGTCGTGTCCAGCTCTTTGCAACTCTATGGACTATAGCCCGCCAGGCTCCTCTGTCTGTGGGATTCTCCAGGCAAGAACACTGGAGTGGGTTGCCACGCCCTCCTCCAGGGGATCTTCCTGATGCAGAGCTCAAACTGTCGTCTCCTGTGTCTCCTGCATTGGCACGTGGGTTCTTTACCATTAATGTCACCTGGGAAGCCCAATATGCTGATAATTAACAGCAAATAAACACAACTCAAGATTATTCAGTAATTATGCTATTAATCCAACGCAGGCAGGCACTCAAGGAAAGATTTTTAAAAAGTAAAAGGAACACAGCAAACAAAAAAACATCACCTCTAGCACAACTAGTATTAGAGGCCCTGCCCACCCAGTGACAACTGGTAGACCGCCATGGTGTCCTGACTGTACAGAGGCACCATAATCATTCGTTCTCTAAATAAGGACTTGTATGATTGGCCACATGAGGGTTTTACTGTTTCTTACTTTCAATCAGTGAAACTGACCTCCGCGTGAAGAGGCAGCAATAGCAAAATAAAACAAGACCCTTTGGAGCCTTAATTAACTAACTCCCCAGAAAACTAACTAAACCACTAAGGGATAACAAATTTTTATATAGGTTGACATTTTTGGTTGGGGTGTCCTCAGAGAATAAAAATATCTCCAAATGACTAAAGTCTAGACTTACTAGTCAAAATATTATCCTTTACTGATCCAAAAATTGATCAACAGAACAAGCTACCCTAGGAATAACAGTGCAATCCTATTCTAGAGTTCATATTGACAAAAGGTCTATGACCTCGATGCTGGATCAGGACACCCCAGTGGTATAACTGCTATTAAAAATGTGTTTGTTCAATGATTAAAGTCCTACATGATCTGATTTCAGGCCAGAGTAATCAAGGTTGTTTTCTATTATATAGTTCTTCCAGTGTGGAAAGACAAAGAGAAATAATGCCCATGTGAAAAAGCTGCCATACACACACACACACACACACACATAACCAATTAATGATTTAATTTAATATATACAAAATATTACCCAAGAACAGAGTTTATTAAGGTGACAGAATACAGTAATTGTGTAAAATTTAACCCTTTATAACCAGAAGTTCAAATCCTTTCCCTAACAAATGTTCATAATTAACCTCTTAATATTCATCATCTCCCTTCTTTTAGCCATGGCATTTCTTGCATTAATTTAGCCAAAAATCTTAGGTTACATGCAACTTCCAAAGAGACCAAATATTGTCAGACCATACAGCCTATGACAACCTATTGCTGACACAGTCGAATTATTTATTAAAGAACCACTATTCCTTAAGTTATGACCAACCTAGATAGCATATTCAAAAGCAGAGACATTACTTTGCCAACAAAGGTCCATCTAGTCAAGGCTGTGGTTTTTCCTGTGGTCATGTATGGATGTGAGAGTTGGACTGTGAAGAAAGCTGAGCGCCAAAGAATTGATGTTTTTGAACTATGGTGTTGGAGAAGACTCTTGAGAGTCCCTTGGACTGCAAGGAGATCCAACCAGTCCATTCTGAAGGAGATCAGCCCTGGGTTTTCTTTGGAAGGAATGATGCTAAAGCTGAAACTTCAGTACTTTGGCCACCTCATACGAAGAGTTGACTCATTGGAAAAGACTCTGATGCTGGGAGGGATTGGGGGCAAGAGGAGAAGGGGACGACAGAGGATGAGATGGCTGGATGGCATCACTGACTCGATGGACGTGAGTCTGAGTGAACTCCAGGAGTTGGTGATGGACAGGGGAGCCTGGCGTGCTGCATTTCATGGGGTCGCAAAGAGTCGGACACGACTGAGTGACTGATCTGATCTGATCTGATTCCTTAAGGAACCAGCTACATCTTCCATTTCTATACCAGTCCTAACTTTAACCCTGGCCCTAATTATACGAATTGCTCTACCCATACATTATCCCCTCATTAATATAAATCTAGGGGTAATATTTATACTAGCTATGCCAAGCCTAGCTCTATATTCCATCTTATGATCCAGATGGGCTTCCAACTCAAAATATACATTTATCAGAGCCTTATGTGCAGTACACAATTTCATACGAAGTAACACTAGCAATTATTCCTCTATCAATCCTTTTAATAAATGGATCTTTAACACTCTCAACCATCATCACAAGAACATTTATGAATAATCTTCCTATCATGACTCCTAGCTATAATCAATTTATTTATTTCCACTCTAGAAGAAACTAACCGAGCCTGAGCCCCCTTTGACCTAACCGAAGGAGAATCTACACTCGCAGCGGGTTTCAACGTAGAATATGCAGCAGGCACATTGGATATGTTTTTCTTAGCAGAACATGCCAACATTATTATAATAAATACTCTCACAATAATCCTCTTTCTAGGATATTCCACAACCCCCACATACCAGAACTATATACAACCAACTTCATTATAAAACACTATCAACAATTTCTTTGCTTTAAACTAAACCCACTCCAGTGTTCTTGCTTGGAGAATCCCAGGGACGGGGGAGCCTGGCGGGCTGCGGTCTATGGGGGTCTATATACAATCAACTTCATTATAAAACACTATCAACAATTTCCTTGCTTTAAACTAAACCCACTCCAGTGTTCTTGCTTGGAGAATCCCAGGGACGGGGGAGCCTGGCGGGCTGCGGTCTATGGGGGTCTATGCGGCCTATGTCACACAGAGTCGGACACAACTGAAATGACTTAGCAGCAGCAGCAGCAAAGCATCTTACACTCGATTCCCATATGATTAACTAATATATCTACTCTGAAAAAACTTCCCACCACTAACACTAGCTCCCATGCCTATGACACATCTCACTACCTCTTGTAACATCAAGCATCACCCTCCACAAATGTAAGAAATGTATGATAGGGACTTCTCTGGTAGTCCAGTGGTTAAGAATCTGCCTGCCAATGCAGGGGTCACAGGTTCAACATCTGGTCCAGGAACTAAGATCCCCCATGGCCTAGGGCAACCAAGCACATGCAGTGCAACCACTGAGCCCACACACTCTGGAGCCCATGCTTCTCAACAAGAGAAGCCACCAAATGAGAAGCTCATGCACTGCAACTAGAGAAAGCCCGCCCACAGCAACAGAGACCCAGTGCAGCCAAAAATAAATTTTAAAATAAAGACAAAAAGATTCTTTAAAAAAAAAAGTCTGATAAAAGTTACTTTGCTAGAGTAAGTAATAGAAGTTTAAACCCTCATATGTCTAGAATCATAGAAATTGAACCTGCCCTTAAGAGTCCAGAATTCTTAGTGTTACCATATTACACGGTATTCTATAGTAATGTCAGCTAAATAAGCTATCAAGCCCATTCTCTGAAAATGTTAGTTTATATCCTTCCTATACTAATAAACACCATCATCTTTATCATCATCCTAACAACCATTATCTCAAGGACCATAATTGCAATGACCAGCCCCCACTGACTACTTATCTGCATCCAGTTCAGGCACTGGGTCTTTGTCCCAGCTTGATTTGGTGAAATCCTTATTACACTTTAACTAGCTTAAATGTCACCTCCTTGGGGACATCTTCCCTGAAATTCCCAACTAGGCTCACAGCACCCTGTGCTTATCACTATCATAACAAATATTTGTCAGCATCATTCTCCCTCCTAACTTGGCCCCGCCTTGATCACAGGTGTGCCCCCAACACAGATGGGTGCACACAATTGGGTGTTGCAACAAACCAGCCTCATGTATTATGCTCTATTCCCGATCTTGGCAGGGACACTATCTAAAAGCTCCATTTCTACCTCTGTCTCCACCTCAAGGACAGGATCCTGCTTTATTCATCCTTACACCCAGCACCTAACAGAGCCTGGCACTCAGTTACCCTTAGTAACCTATGTAAATCGTTCTGAGGCACTAAAAAGGAATGAAGAGAGAAGCTTCAATGTAATTTTTGTCCAGTAAGAACAGAAAAGGGAAACTATACCTTCAACAGGGCCAATTTGATTGGTCACGGCGAATCTGAGCACTTTTTCTTCATCCGAGTACAAGGCAAAGACCCGGTCAACATTCAGCTGCTGGGTGACAGGGACGGTCCAGTGTCTGGGGGCATGCCTGCACACCTGGTAAGTGATGTTCTGGTGGATGCGGTAGGACTGTGTTTGGTTGATGGCACCAGACATGAGAGAGTAGGTTCTGGTACTTGTGGAGGTCACAGCTGCAAGAGACATCATACAGTCAAACAAGAAAATTTGAAAATATTAAAAACAGGTTTGTTTATGTGGGTTGAGTTTCTTGGCACAGTCTTTATGTAGTTGCTGGAGTATGTCCCCCTCAGAAGTTCCTGAGTTTAAACGGGAACCTGCGAGGCAACCCCAAGAACGGGTGTAAAAGTAAAACCAAAGCGCTGAGGGCAGGAGATATAAACCCTGCTGTCAATATTCACAAAGCATACACTATGTTATGTGCCAGCCATGCCCAGCACTCTATATGCACTGCCTCATTTACTCCTCACAGTAGCCAGTAAGGTGGACCCTGTCACCTTGTATGGAGAGCCTTACAGAGGTTAAGGAGTAGTTAAGAAGCAGTCTAAGACACAAGGCTGGTAACACAGAGTGGTAACTGGAATTCAAGTTGGCCTGACTCTACTTCCCAAGTTTTCAGCCAATCTATCCATCAGTGCACAGAAAAGAAGCTTTCCTACACCTTGCACTTAAGTCTGAAGGCTTCTGGGGAAAGGAAGTGGGGAAGGGTGTCTTTTATCTCCATCTGAGTGCAGAGTAGGGAGGCCTGACAGGTTTCTGGCCATCAGTCACCCTGTGCCCAGGCCAGGTCTCTGCTGCCCATTCTCTTCCCTATGCCTCTTGCCTGATTTCATCATAGAAGAAGCAAAAGCACAATCAAAACCCTTGTGCTGCAGGACAGGAGCTGAGATCGGGGCAGGATCTTGAAAGCAAGTGGTGTTTCACAGAACACATCACAGTTAACACGTCACCCATGTGAGACAGACAGAAAGCGGGTTATTATTCTAGAGATGAGCAAACAGGCTCTCTGATGTAAGTGACCTTCTTCCCCACATTCTTTAGACACATGACAAAAATTCCTATCTTCTGACTCCAAATTTAACAGGAGTTTTACAACACTGCAGCTCCAAACAAGGTTACAGAACAAGTATAAATTCCAATAATCAGTACTTTTCCATGGTCCGGCGGCGACAAGAGTTAAAAACCGTACATAATTATACCATCCCTTCCCACTCCACAGACAAGGTTGTAACTGATTATGTTATTATTATTTGCAAGTACTGGGTAGGGATGTTGATATTCTTGTGTACAACAGCCAGCACTTTTCTCAGACTAACAAAATAACAAGAATCATCAAACCAATATTGAACTCATTTCACGGGCCATGCACTGTTCTAAGGACCTTCCATGCAGTCACTCACATCAGCTTCATAACTATCTTGTGAGATGTGTACCATCCCCATGTAACAGATGTGAGAATGGCGGCATGTACCTGAGTCTGCGTAGTGGTAGAGCTCCTTGTAGGGAGCCACGTGGGCGGAGAAGTTTGCTGGGATGTAAGGCACCTGGCCTTGAATGTTGGTCTTAATGCTCAAGTAGTTCTCTGGGTCCAGCCCCTCAGCAGTTTGAGTGATTCGAACCCTCTCCTCTCCTGGGTAGAAAGTAACTTCCACGTCATGGATAAAGGTAGCACCTGGAGAGAAAAATAAAAATTCAGCACAGGAATGAAAAGAAGTGTTGCATCTTTCAGCAATAATCACCAGTGCATACTTCCACTTCCCCATTTCTGCTGCTGTTGGAGACAGTACCTAAGGAGATCTGATAACCAGGATAAAGTACTATCAGCTGTTGATTTCATGAGTTCCCCAAACTTTCTGTTCAAGAGTGTGGTTCCATCCTATCCCATTTCACACTGCTTCTCTTTGTAGGAACTTGTTTTCTGTGAAAAATAAACCCCTATGAACATCCTGACGGAGAAGGCAATGGCAACCCACTCCAGTGTTCTTGCCTGGAGAATCCCAGGGATGGTGGAGCCTAGGGGGCTACAGTCTGTGGGGTCGCACAGAGTCAGACATGACTGAAGCGACTTAGCAGCAGCAGCGGCAGCAGCAGCAGCAGCAGCAGCAGCATGAACATCCTTGATCTTTCTCTTTCAAAGCCTGCCAGACTTAGAAAAACCAAACAAAACTCCCCAGGACACCCATTTATATTTGAATTTCAGGTGAATAAAAAAACAGATTTTTAGTATAAGTTATGTCCCATACAATATTTGGGGCATACTTACAGAAATTATTCAAACTAATCATTGTTTATCTGAAATTCAAATGTAACTAGGTATACTGTATTTTATTTATCTACTTTTGACTCAAGGTTTTATCAAACCTTGATTAAAAGCAAGACCCTACAAACAGCTACTGAGCTCTATAGCTGGAGGTGAGCAAAGAACTTCTCTCTCACACTTTATGTGCAATAAAGATAAATCCACTGAGGAACAAGGTGTACTGAGGTGAGAAGCCAGGATGTATTCCCTACACCCTTGCTATTAAACGGTGGGCCTCAGACCAGAATTATCACCTCCTGGAAGCTCGCTAGGAAAACAGGATCCCAGATACCCCTGGCCCCCCTTCCCTGCAACTTTCTCCTCCCCCCACTTAATCAGAACCTATCCTTTCCTGAGGCCTCAGGTGATGTGCATGTGGGTTAAAGTCTAAGGAGTGCTGTCTATACCATTATAGGTACGGGTCATCAAGGGACAAGGAGGAAAGGCACCCCTCCCCATGAAGAGAAATCACCTCCAGGGGCCCTAGAATTTTCACATGCATCCCTATTTGACAGATACGTACATGACAACTCAGTTACATGGGCTGTGACACACGGGCTTCAACAAATGGGGTAAGAGACCATGAATAATCCAAATGGAATCATCCTACTTCTCAGAACAACCTTGAAAGCATTTAGAAGGAATCACAGGGTCTTAAAAACAGTCCTGCAAGGCCAAACCATCCCCCACTACCTTGGACAGAACAAGCCCACCCATGTGGCTCTGAAGCAAGTGAATCCTCTTCCACTGAGTGGAAACCCAAGCCTCCAAGCCACCAAAGCAGTGGTGATCGCGGCCTTGCTCACCTGTGAGGCTGAAGCCGTTCTCCCAGCCTGGTTTTTCTAAAGCAAAGAGCCAGCCAAATAGACCTCCGATCGGCGTGAGCGGGAGAAGGGCCTGGGCCGCGGGCTGTGGGATGTGGCTGATGGCCGTGTAGGCTCTGCCGTCGTTGCCCACCACGTAAGCGTGCAGGTCCACGTCGGTGAAGTGCACGGGTGTATGGCCCACGAGGAGGTGCCCACTCACCTTCCCATTGACTCGATGAGGTGCCCCTAAGAGATAGAAAACCCTGTCAACCTTGACCATCATCCAGGCGCACAGATAAAGCCACCCACCAACTCCCCAGTCTCCATCTTCAGCCCTTTTCCCAACTCCTTAACATCCCACTGGCCATCTAGGTACCAGACAGACCTGCCTTCCATCTCTCTCCTCCCCTCCTCCTTCTCTCCCATCCACTTTGACTCTAACGCACTAGCAAAATGGGAGGAAACATTTCTGGCTAATCCTCAAATTGGGAAATCAGCTCAAACGTGTTCATCCCTCAGACATTTATGGAGCACCTGCAAGTTGCTAGCACTTTGATTCAAACGGTAGTGACGCAATGTCCACAAGCAGAACTCATGGTGGCCGCTAGAAACAGCAAGCGGCAGGAGCAGACCCAGAGCAGCCCCCTGCCCCAGTCAAGCCATCACAAGCAGAACTCATGGTGGCCGCTAGAAACAGCAAGCGGCAGGAACAGACCCAGAGCAGCCCCCTGCCCCAATCAAGCCATCACCCCTCACCTTCAGGTAGACACTGCTTCCCGTTCCCGTAAAACCTGGACTGGCAGTGGCAGCAGAAACCCGTGGCATAGTCAGTGCAGAAGGCGTGCCGGGAGCAGCGCTCGTGGTTGTGTTCACAGGTCTCCTTGTTGGCAGCATTGTACGTGAAGACTGGAAAGTAAAACAAACTCGCATGAAAAGGACTAAGTGATTCTGGGGTCACGGCTGCCAAGCTTCATCATGGACACAGCATCTGCTCCATAAAATCCATTTAGAGTGTAATAAACAAGTGCAGTTTTGACGTTTCAGAGACAGGGATGACATTCAACGCAGGGAGAATAAACCTGCCTGGTCTTCTGGCAAGAAGCACTGCTGACTGCTCGCATCTGGTCTCCCTGCAGAGCTGTTGAGCAAGGATGAGGTTGAGACCCTCTGTGTGGGGACAGGAAAGCCAGCCAGGAAGTAGGTCTTAGGCTGAACTGTACAAAACGGCCATTTTCTGGGTCAAAAAATGGCCAAAGGTCAGCAATTTTATATGGTTCAAACTACTAGCAGTGAGTTTCTGAGAGGATGACCAAAGAGAAAAACTAACAAATGCAGTCTTATGTCTAACCATTCTTCTCTTCTTTTTGGTAACCCTGAACTTGAGAGAGAATAACCTATAGCTTGTCTTACTACCCAGGGGAAAAAAAAATGTTTTTCTGAAAGAGAAGAAGGGTGTTAAAGAAAGAACACACATACACGCACACCCCTTAAAGAACGTGTATGGGGAGGCAGGTCGAGATGGAGAAGGAGCAGGGAACCCAGGCGTGAAAAGTTCTGGAGCTTAGCAGGGTTTCTTGTGGTGGGTGTGACCCAAGCGGGATGTCTGGGCAGTAGTGGAGAGCCTGGGCACAGTCACCCCTCTCTAGGAAGCCACGTGGCCCCAGGTAAGTTTATTGCTCCAGTAGCTGTCCCTTCCATCTCCTGCTTATTCTGCCCATTAAAAAAAGAAAGAGGACCATTTGTGCTGCCAAGAAAGAAGGGAACTGGAGCAGATTCCATTGTCACTACAGCGAATGGCCAAGGAGGTGGGGTGTGGCCAGGGGTGCTGACAGACAAGAGAAGGCTTTCCCGGACACTGGGGACGATGCCAGTCCCGAGCACGGCCACTAGGAGGCAGAGCGGCCGTGCACACCTCTGCCGCGGGATCCCCTGAACTAGGAGTTGGGTGGAGACTCCCCGAGCAGACCGAGGAGAAAAGACAGCACAGAATCTAGGGCTAGCCTCCGAGCTGCTGTGATGACCACGGATAACCTGCTCTTTGGAAAAACTGAGTGGCAGCTGCGATCCAGGACTAGGTCTGAAAAGGAGGAAATGGGAAGGGGAGGAAGAAATGGGAAAACCAATACTTACCCAGTATTCCAGAAGAGAACAGAAGACAAAATTGGGGGGCGGTGCGGGGGTGGGGGGGTGTACCACCATAGAAGTTAACAGTGGAGCCAGCATAAAGACTTGTACTAGCAAGTGAGAATATAACAAAGTGAACATTGCAACAGTGCCTAATAAATGCCAGGTACTTTAAATGCCAGGAACTTTAACTTAATTTTTTCAGTTTGCACAAGAGCAGGGACTTTTTTCAAATTCCTATATGCAGATAAAGAAGTTTTGGCACAGATCAAACTGACTCTCCTAAAGTCACACAGGTGGCCAACTTGGGATTTGAACCCAGAGACACTTGCTCCAGATTCTTAACAGCTGCACCTGACCACCCACTGGTGGGGCCCAAGAACATCTATCCTGAGAGCCAGGCAAAGGAGCTGGTCAGGTAACTAGCGTTAATCAACACAGGCTTTGACCAGTAGAGTTTGAGTCATACTTCACATATCAGATGGAATGGGAGAAGACAGCAGAGATCCCCCAGAGGGCTATCTCCCTGGCAGAAAGGCACAGGTAAGGGAACTGAGTAGCAGCAGCCACTTCTGGACAGTATCTGACTGCTGTTTACAGGTTCCTGAGAAAGCAGCGAGCTGAGGGTTGGCAGGACAGACGATCTTGACTCAAGTGGAATATCTGACTGGGAACAGAAAATAAAGTTGGTGAATCAAGATTTGGTACTGGGCCTTGAGCACATGGCTGAGAAATTCCAGTTCGTTAAAAATAGAAAACTAGGCATCACTCTGAACATTTGGGAAAAAATAAGAACAGGAAAATGACACAAAACTCAATGCAGAAAAACAAAACAGATAATAAAAAAGATTGTAAAAAATGGCTATGAGGGAAAAACTGTGCATCATTATTTACCATTGGTTTAATAAGAAAGAGAGCAGGAAATCCCAGTTTGAGTAAAAATAAATGAATATAACTTATCAAAATCTCAGATTTCTCCAGCTCAGAAAGTCATGACTAAGTGTTAAGAAGCGGCCCCTGGAGGAACTGGCACACGTGTGAGTGTGTTCACGGCCTCAGCTGCCATCAGGACCCTCCTCTCCCAGAGCATAAGGGAACTGGGTGGCAAAGCACCCCATGTCTGACACTCAACAGCAGCCTGGCTCAGATGGCTCCACAGAAACCACAGAGATGCAGTCTGTTTCTTCCTCTCCAAAATCAAGATGAAACCCCTCCACACACACATACCCCTCGTCACCAGAAATCACACCGTTTCTTAGCGTACTTCTGGATGCAAAGGTGAAAAGGTGACCTGATGCAGGACTAAAGGATAGTCATCTTCAGGAAATTCAGGTAAAAAAACTGGTATAGATGAACCTATTTCCAGGGCAGGAGTAGAGACACAGATGAGAGAAGAGGTATGTGGACACAGGGGGAAAGGTAGGCGGGATGAATTGGGAGATTGGGATTGACACATATACACTACCATGCGTAAAACAGATAGCTAGTGGGAACCTGCTATAAAGCACAGGGAGCTCGGCTCGGTGCTCTGTGATGACCTAGAGGGGTGGGATGCGGGTGGAGGGAGGCCCAAAGAGGGAGGAGATATATGTGCATGTGTGTGTATATATATGTATGTATATATATAATGCTTTTGAACTGTGGTGTTGGAGAAGACTCTTGAGAGTCCCTTGGACTGCAAGGAGATCCAACCAGTCCATTCTGAAGGAGATCAGCCCTGGGATTTCTTTGGAAGGAATGATGCTAAAGCTGAAACTCCAGTACTTTGGCTACCTCATGTGAAGAGTTGACTCATTGGAAAAGACTCTGATGCTGGGAGGGATTGGGAGCAGGAGGAGAAGGGGTCAACAGAGGATGAGATGGCCGGATGGCATCACTGACTCGATGGACTTGAGTCTGAGTGAACTCCAGGAGTTGGTGATGGACAGGGAGGCCTGGCGTGCTGTGATTCATGGGGTCACAAAGAGTCAGACACGACTGAGCAACTGAACTGATATATGTATATACACACACATATAGCTGTTTCACTTCATTGTACAGCAGAAACTAATGTTGTAAAGTGTTTGTATTACAATTTTAAAAAACACTGTTCTGCCCTCAAATTAATAAATGATGGGTTTGTATTCAGTTCAGTTGCTCAGTCGTGTCCAACTCTTTGCGACCCCTCTTTGAGCCTGCCAGGCTCCTCTGTCTATGAAATTCTCCAGGCAAGAATACTGGAGTGGGTTGCCATTTACTTCTCCAGGGGATCTTCCTTACCCAGGGGTTGAACCCATGTCTCCTGGATTGCAGGCAGATTCACCATCTGAGCCACTAGGGAAGTCCTACAGATGTGTAGAGTTGGGTTAATTGAACTAAACTAGTAGGTGGAGCTCTACCGGCAGCTTTCGACAGCAGGATGTCTCACAGGAAGTTCTCTGCTCCCAGGCACGGGTCCCTGGGCTTCCTGCCTCGGAAGCGCAGCAGCCAGCACCGCGGGAAGGTGAAGAGCTTCCCCAAGGATGACTCTTCCAAGCCCGTACACCTCACTGCCTTTCTTGGCTACAAGGCTGGCATGACCCACATTGTGAGGGAGGTCGATAGGCCAGGGTCCAAGGTGAACAAGAAGGAAGTTGTGGAGGCTGTGACCATCATGGAGACTCCACCCATGGTGATTGTGGGCATCGTGGGCTACATGGAAACACCCCGAGGCCTCCGGACCTTTAAGACCATCTTTGCTGAGCATATCAGCGACGAGTGCAAAAGGCGCTTCTACAAGAACTGGCATAAGTCCAAGAAGAAGGCCTTCACCAAATACTGCAAGAAGTGGCAGGACGCAGACAGCAAGAAGCCCCTTGAGAGGGACTTCAGCAGCATGAAAAAGTACTGTCAGGTCATCCATGTCATTGCCCACACCCAGATGCGCCTGCTTCCTCTGCGCCAGAAGAAGGCATACCTCATGGAGGTCCAGGTGAACAGAGGCACTGTGGCCGAGAAACTGGACTGGGCCCGCGAGAGGCTCGAGCAGCAGGTCCCTGTGAGCCAAGTGTTTGGCCAGGATGAGATGATTGATGTCATTGGGGTGACCAAGGGCCAAGGCTACAAAGGCATCACCAGCCATTGGCACACCAAGAAGCTGCCCCGTAAGACCCACTGAGGGCTGCGCAAGGTTGCCTGTATTGGGGCGTGGCATCCTGCCTGGGTGGCCTTCTCTGTGGCTCGGGCTGGGCAGAAAGGCTACCATCACCACACTGAGATCAACAAGAAGATCTACAAGATTGGTCAGGGCTACCTCATCAAGGACGGCAAACTGATCAAGTACAATGCCTCTACTGATTACGATCTGTCTGACAAGAGCATCAACCCTCTGGGTGGCTTTGTCCACTACAGTGAGGTGACCAATGACTTTGTCATGCTCAAAGGCTGCATGGTGAGAACCAAGAAGCGAGTGCTCACTCTGCACAAGTCCTTGCTGGTACAGACCAAACGGCGGGCCCTGGAGAAGATCGACCTCAAATGTATTGACACCACCTCCAAATTTGGTCATGGTCGCTTCCAGACTGTGGAGGAGAAGAAAGCCTTCATGGGACCACTTAAGAAGGACCGAATTGCAAAGGAAGAAGGGGCCTAATAGAACAGATTATACAGCTGGTAGAATCTCAATAAAATTATTTTCCAGTGGAAAAAAAATAAATAAACTAGTAGGCGGAGGCATGGCTATGCTATGGGTAAAAAGAGAGGCTTGGCAGTATAGCCAACAACATACAAATGCAACCGTGCCAAAGTTTAAAAGTTTATGGGCACACCGTCTGCATGTTTCTAACAAAAAATAAGTTAGGCCCCCATGAAAGTCTATTACATGACTGAAACTATAATTATAATGGGTTAGCTACTGGTAGGCTGGTTTGGGGATCTTTTAAAACTGTGTATGTAGGGGGGAGGGGAGCTGCATGCTCAGGATGGGACTTGCTGAGCCAGGAATACAAGCTGTGCTTTCCAGCACAGCAGGGGAACGTGGGTATGCTCCTGGTCAGAGGAACATCCGGTTCCTTTTCTGTACCTGCCTCCGTGTGCAGATGAGCACACGTAATACTGACAGTGCCAACTTAGGTGAAAGGCAAACGCTACAATTTCCTTTCAGTAATTCAAACAAGTATTTACCAAGAACTCCCTATGCGCCTGGCCCTGGAGTAGGAACTGAGGATACAGCAGGGAACAAGAGAAACAAAAATTCCTGTCCTGGACTTCCCTGGTGGCACAGTAGATGGGAATCTGCCTGCCTTGCAGGGGACATGGGTTCGATACCTGGTCCGGGAAGAGTCCACATGCCTCGGAACAGCTAAGCCCGTGAGCCACAGCTACTGAAGCCTTCGTGCTCTAGAGAGCCTGTGCTCTGCAGCAAGAGAAGACACTAGCAATGAGAACCCTGTGCACTGCAACCAAGACTAGTTCCCCCTTGCTGCAACTAGAGAAAGCCCTCGTGCAACAACCAACACCCAGCGTGGCCAGAAATAAATATAATTAAAAAAATTATTTCCTGTCCTGAAGCTTATATCCCCCTCCCTAGACAACAGTCAACAGACAGGTAAATTATTTGGCATCGGGGATAATATCCAGAGCTATGCAGAAACTTAAGTCAGGGAGGGACAGGAGGGCGAAGGTGACTTTGGGCAGAGGCCTAGAGGAGGGGAGGATGAGTGAGGGCAGGCACGCCCTGTCAGGCAGGCAGGCACGTGGGAGAAACAGGGGCAGGGAGAGGGGAGAAGGCCGGAGAAGTAGCCCTGGCCACTTCTCCCCTGTCAGGCCTGGGAGGTCAAGGGGAGGATCTGGGTTTTAGTCTGAGTGAGGTGGGAAGCTGCTGGAGGGTTTGGAGCAGAAGGGTGATGCTGTGTGGGAAGGGACTGGTGGCTTGGTCGTCGGAGGTGCTGATGGAGGGGCTGGAGAACAGACCACATCTGGAGTGCTGTGAGGTAGAGCTGCCAGGGTAGGCTGATGGACTGGATAGAGGGAGAGAAGAGGAGGAGGAGTAGGGGGTAAGGTAGAGAGAGGGGAGGCAGGTGGGGAGGAGAAAGAGAGGGCTCCACAGGGATGTTCATTTCCTGGTGTGGGAACTGGAAGGCTGGAGCTGCCACTTACTGGAGGAGGTCTGTGGGAGGTCAGTTCTGGCAGCACCTCTGAGGCACCTGGGAAGCTCCACTCTGGCTCTGACAGGGACTTACACCTTCAGCATGGTGCCAGGCAGAAGGAAAGCTGCCTTCCTTCCTATGAATTCTGGGAACTGCTGCATCAGAATCACCTGGGATCCTAACTAAAAATGCAAATTCCTAGAGCATACCTTTGACCTACCAATTCAGACTCAGAGGGCAGATCCCAAGAGTCTGCACCTTAGCCACTCCTGGGGTCTCTTATGCCCATGGATGACAATGGTCAGCGTATTTGCAAACCTTCCCTGAGTTGGAGAATGCTGTTTCATGTAGTGAATGAATTTCATCTGACCAATTAATCAGCAGCTCCTGGGGTGGGTGGGTTTCAGGGAATGCTTTAGCATTCACTCCTGCCCTGACTGAGAAGCAGGACGCTGCGCTGGATGGCCCACTTAGGCTAAGTCCACAAGCGTGGCATGTGAAGATCCTTAATGGAGGAAACCAGGTGCCCAGGACCGGGTCTTTATCGGGGCAAGAAAAGCCAGACTTCTGGCCAATGTGACTTCTCAAACTTCTATGGGAACTGCAGGTAGATTCAAGGATGCTGAACCCCATGGAGGTGGGGACTCAGTGTCTGAATCCCAGCTGGATGAGATGTGCAGTGAGTACCTTTTCTTTCTCAGTGGTCATTTCTATGCCTCTTTTATCTCACACCTATAAATGTGTTTTCACATACTTCTTCCTGTTCCACAAAGATTATATGATCTTCTGGCTCTAAATCCAACACTCCTTCCCTCATATCAGCAATACTCAATTGAAGTGGGCTTCAGAATCACTAGGGGACCTGGCTTAAACAGGCAGATTCTGGGTCAGAAGGTGGAGGAGGGGTGTGGAATCAGCATTTTAAACCAGGGCCATGAAAGAAAGAACCACAAGTGGACTAGAGCCACACTTCAAGAAATTTAGTTTTTATCCCACAGATTCCTCTCTCCCAAATTTTACCCACTGGGCAGGCTTCACTCCAGACCCTCTGGGGACCCACATTCTGCCTGGCGGCTCCTGTCACAAGGAAGGGACAAGTCTGCTGGCAACTTGAACCTCAGAGGAGGGTGGAGGGCAGCCAGGTGTGAACAGGCTCAGTTTGCAGCAGTTTTGTTAAATGAAGTTAGACAGTTGCTAAAAGCATCTCCCTAATGAGGATTTAAAAAACGTCGTTTCTGTTTTTTTCGTTGAATGTTTTTTCACTCTTTTCCTATCCTTAACGGAAAGAAAAAATGAGGGTGGAGTCACGGGGCTATAACAGGAAGGAGGAGAGGCGCTGCCAGGGCACTTGAGACTTGTCCTAACTGGGAGATTTTCACACAAATGGAAAACTCCTCCTCTGCACTTATTCTGATCCATCCTTCAGTCTTCATTTCTCCAAAAACCCTTAAACACTCGTCTTCAGCCCTGGCCCAGCCACGTGGAACACTGACAGGTTCCACGGTGCAGACCAGATTCACCGTGCAAACAGGGACCAAGGGCTTTCCTGAGCTGGCCCTGCCTCTGGCAACTGGGCTGACCTTTACTTTAACAGCTCTTCCTGCTACCTCAAGATAAAGAACCTACATTTTTCACTGCAGGACAGATTTTTTTCTAAGTTTTCCACCTCACAGCATGATAGACAAATTAAGAAAAACCACACCCAGCTTTATAATGAAAACCAGTGGCAGGCTTTTCCCTCCAGTGTTCATTTGTTTTTGGTGTATATGTGTGGTACATAGTGAAGCTGGCTGGGCAAACAGGTATTAGGACCCTGTTTTTTGTTGGGGGAGGGTTACATCTGACCCTAGAAGGCTCTCCCTTAAGGTGTTTTCAGCGGTATGGGTGACCCTCTTGTTCACATTCCCTCAGCAACCTGGGGGTGCCCCCACCCCTGGAGAGGGGCTTTTGTGTTTGGAAGGCTGGGTTGGGCAGCAGAGCCTGTTTGAGTTCATCCCAGGGTAGAAGCTACTTGAGACACATCCCTAAGGCCTTTCCCAAGGCCAGAAGCCACAGGGAAATCCTATTCACATCCTGGGCCTTCCCTGCATGACTGCCATCCAAGTACAATCAACAGCATCGCAGGACAGAGTGAGAACGCCTGAGGGTGCTGAAAGCCAGGTGTCCCCTTTCCAATTCATCATGCAGCTGAGGTCAAATAAAGCTCCTCATTGCACCACCTGGGCAGGTAGGTTTCAGAATCTTAAGAACCTCTATGGTCCCTGTGAATCAAGCTCGTCCCTGCTGCCCACAACACTGGCAGGCTGCAGGCAGCGAGAGCCTTGCTGGCAGCTGCCTCTTACACCTACCCCTTGCAACTCTCTCTCTCCCCATTTCCACCTTACAACCTCCACTCTTGTCACTCCTCTGTCCAGAATATGCCCCACTTTCTATCTCTCAAAACTGAGGCTTTGACCTCAAGGCCTGGCTCAAGTCCTCCTTCTCCAGGAAGATGTCCCCAACGCACCACAGGTGGATCTGCCCTATATGGTGCTTGCTCTGACCTTACACGGCTCTGCTGCAGTCCTGGCCTGCCTCTTACCCCAACAAATCACTCAGTACTTCAGGCTTCCGCCTTTTCTCTGCACTGTGGGAAGGATCTACTGCACAGGGCAATTCTGAGGATTAACTGCGCTAGCACCATCCAAGCAAAGTTCCTGCTCAGAGTCCAAGTGGACACCCGATAGTGCCCTGATCAGAGGAGGGCACTGCTCAGGTAATTTTTGGTTTGACAACAAGTTTCCAGAGTTGTTTGGAGAAAAAATACCCTTGAAACAGAGAAAGTTTGTGCAGCCAATTTACTGCTGGTTTTGTGGTCTACAAAAACATAAAGAAAACAATAAGCTTGAGGCTAGAATTAGAGTGAAATTGGGACATTCTTGCCTAGTGTGGACATGATCTAAAAAGAATCTAGATTTCTCAACAAAAAGTCTATAAAAATAGTCCCTAAGGGAAAAAAAATTTTTTAAAGAAAAGGGAAATCTATTTAATTTCTTGGTTTAGCAAGTTAACTACTATGAAACTTAAAGGCGAAAGTAAAATCTACTGGGCCTGGTGGTTCCATGCCCAGTTTTAATTCTTGCAACTCTTCGATGAGGTCCCAGGCGGCACTAGTGGTAAAGAACCTGCCTGCCAGTGCAGGAGATATGAGACCCAGGTTCGACTCCTGAATTGGAAAGATCCCCTGGAGAAGGGCACAGCAACCCACTCCAGTATTCCTGCCTGGAGAATCCCACGCACAGAAGCGGGCTACAGTCCACAGGGTCGCAAAGAGTTAGACACAGCTGAAGCAACGTAGTACACACAGCACACACACATTATCTCTGCCGCATAGCTGAAGAAAATGAGACTCAAGCAGAGCAAATGTCTTATCCCAAACCACATAACAGAGCTTGAAATCAAACTCAAGTCCACTGAAAACCAAAATTCACACTCCTCCACTCCATCATTAGAAAAAGCTGGCAACGTGGCTCAAGGTTGGCGTTTTAGCAGGCAGTGTTCAACGTGAGTCTCAGCCACCCCACCCACTAACTTTCCCAGAGGGAGTCTACTTTTGCCTGATAGACCTGTGGGATGCTAATGTTTTGTTTGAAAACAACAAACTTCACTGCCAAGAAAAACCAAGTAATTAATAATTGCATGGTTCTATACCTCAGCCCTCTGGTATCCACAAGTTCTGCACCTGCATATTCAAGGAGCTGCGGATCCTGTGCTGTATTTAAGATTCACGGTTGGGGAACCCACAGCTGAGGGAGTTGAGGCTGCAGAACCAGGTATCCGAAGGGCTGACTGAGGGCCTTGAGCATACACAGATTTTGGTATCTGCACGGGAAGAGGGGGTTCTGGAACAAATTCCCCGAGGACACTGAGTCTTCCTAAAGCCCGAGATGAAACCAGAGGTTCAACTATTTTTAATTTCTGCTTTCAAGTTTTAAAGCTTTCCCTCTCTGCTAATATGGTGGCTGATTTTTCAAAGTTCAAAAACTTATAGATTTTTTTCCCTAAATGTCTCATTGTATTACCCAGATGTTTCAAACGCATGTTGCCATTTCCGAGATGTCAGGGGTAGGCGTTATCTAGCAGCTGGTAAATATCATAGTTCATGCCCCATGAGAGTTATGGCTGCTGCCTCTGTTCTCTATGGCCAGTTCCCTTGGCCTCCTACAGTTACGGCCAGCTTCTCTCAGCCCCTCACAGCTCAAAACAGGGCGTGCAGCCCATTCTTCTTAACCCTTTAACAAATCACTCCAGGGATCTGCTTTCTAATATTCCAAGCTCTTCTCAGGGCAGGAAGTCGCAACCCACAAATGAAAAGACCACTTTGGAGCACATCTTTACCTCAGAATCTCTTTGGTCAACAGAAACCAACACAATATTGTAAGCAATTATCCTCCAATTAAAAATAAATATTTTTTTAAAAAGAAAAAAGTCTTTGATACTTGGCTTTATATTTTCTTTAGATATATGTCATTTATGCTGAAAATTCAGGAGACTAGACTAAAAAGGTGTGAAAGTTCTGAAGCCTCCCCATAAAACTCACTTCTCTCTCTTGAGAGAAAGGCGGTCCTTAGGCACAAATTCTTAACAAGCCCACTCTTCCTTTTCTACCACCCCACCCCCATTCCCACTGCTTTAAATCCTCTATAATTAGTAAAAGCAGCCACCACTGAAGTGACTTAGCAGCAGCAGCAGCCACCACTTATTAAGATCTAACTAGTACAGACACTAACCTAAGAACTTCATTATCTCTTTCAATTCTCTCAACAAATGTAGGAGAAACTAGAGGTTTGGGGGTTACATGAAGCCAGCATGACAGCCAAGATTCAACCCTAAGTCTGACACCAATGTTCTCCTTGTCATCATTATCCAGCGTCACCTCAGTCATGAAATAGTTTCATCCCCCCACCTCCCAAAAGAAGTGCTTCTTCAAGCAAATTCTTGCAGGTCAGGGACCACTGAAGAACCACCTGAAAGACCTTTTGCTAGGTCAACCTGTTTTACCATAAAAACCATGGGAAACAGGAAAGGTGAAGAAAAAAATACAAAGGTTCTAAAGAATGCTTTCACCTCTGACCTCTTTCCTCCTGTCAGAGGTCTGATGAGCAGTCCCTGGAACAAATGGGATAAATCTGTGGCCAGTTTCCCATTCAGGTGTTCACATCTCTGACTGGGAAGAAAGAGCTGACCTGACAAGTCTCGCCTTTAAGAGAAGGCAACATGGGCTCCGTGTCTATATTAATTAACCAAGGCCTCCCCTGGGCATTTCTCTGCTGGCCCCTCGCTCTAGTCAGTGAGTCATGAAAATGAGGACAAGGCTCCAGGGAGCTGAATAGCACAGCTGCACAGCCGTGAACCAGAAATGACAAGACACAGGTGGTTCGAAGTTTTCTCCCCAGGGGTCCCCTCTCCCACACACTCCACCACCATGTTCCTAACTGAGGGGAGCACTGAGGTCATCCCATTATGGAGGAAGAGTCTGGAATGTTCATCCCAGCCAGCACAGCTCACCACCTGAAACCAAAGCCCGAAGCCCTCCATCACCATAATACGTGTGAGGCCTCAAAAACGCTTTAGCTTTGTTGAACTTTCAGACTAAAATACTTCATTCCACTTGAGAGCGTAGCTGGCACGAGCAACCCCCAGTTTTTCCCCACGTGCTCAAGAAGCCCCTCTTTAAAAAAAAAAAAGTATTATTAATGGTCAACAGATTCCAAACAGAATTTGCCTGCCAAGATTTCTTTGGCAAAGAAAAGATACTTGGGTTTTAAAAATAAATCCCCAGCTTCTTTTTGCTAAACTCTTCATCTACTCACTTGAAAGAAAATTCATGAGTCTCTGCAAGACCAGTTTTTTTTCCAATGAATTCTTAGCACCAGGGTTCGAATCCACTTACCCTCAGTGTTGGAGCTGATGTCGTCCTCCACCCCGACCACTTGCCCCCGCTGACCCAGGTGCGGGCCGTGGTCGGGCCCAGGGTAGTTGGGAAGGGCTGCCTCTCCTCCGGGATGGGCTGGAAGAGCATCCTGGTCCGCTGGCCCAGCCCCTCCCTCTGGGGAGGGCGGCGGGGCTTCCCCGGGAGGTGCAGGTGAATCTCCTTCAGTCTTTGGAGGAGCAGGGACTCTGGTCCCTGGCTGTTCAGAAGACTCGACTCGCCCTTTTAAATCCGGGGCATCGGTCTCCCCCTGAAGTCTCCTCTCTTTGGTGTGAGGGTCCAAGGGGGAAGATTCTGTTTCAGGCCCACTCCGAGATGCTAAACGTGGCTCAGGGGAGGCCAGGTCAGAATCTGGAGCAGAGATCCTACCTCCTAAAGAAACATCGACTGAGCTGTGGCCATTTGATGCCTCCGCTGGCTCACTAGGCGGGTATTCGATTTCCTCCTCATTCTCATCATAATCATCCAAAGTGTCCTGAGTGTAGTCATCCTCCAGGGCCACAGCATGGCTGAAGGACTGTCCCAGAGGAGCTGAAGGACGGGCTTTGGAAAGGTCTCCTCCAATGGTTGCTGGCCTGACGTTGTCCAACGGGGAAATGCTGCCTATGTGAAAAGCCCACACTCCAGGAATGCCCAGGTTGCTGTGTCTAAACAGAAAGGAAAAAAGATATTGTAGCACACGTGTCCACCCACCACCTTCTTACAAAGGTGAGCAATTTATCTGAAAACTGAAAGGCTATTCAGATCAGATTAAGTTTTCACTGGCAGGGAACCAAACAAAACCAGACTTACATGATAACTGAAAAGCATTATATTGGAATTTTGATGCAAACAATCTCTTATTAAACAATGGGTTTCAAAGGCCATATGCCTACTGCTGGACACTCAAATCAGAATTCTGTACTACATGTTTTATCTAAATGGCTATATGAAAACACCTAGGGAACAAGGGCTTCCCTGCTAGCTCAGATGGTAAAGGATCCGCTCACAACATGGGCGACCTGGGTTCAATTCCTGGGTTGAGAAGATCCCTTGGAGAAGGGTATGGCTACCCACTCCAGTATTCTTGCTTGGAGAACTCCATGGACAGAGGAGCTTGGCAGGCTACAATCCATGGGGTGGCAAAGAGTCGGACATGACTGAGCAACTAACACTCCTTGGTGACTCAGTGGTAAAGAAGCCTCCTGCCAGTGCAGAAGACATGGGTTCAATCCCTAGGTTGAGAAGATCCCCTGGAGAAGGAAAGGGCAACCCAATCCAGTATTCTTGTCTGGAGAATTCCATGGACAGAGGAGCCTCGTGGGCTACAGTCCATGGGGACACAAAGTGTTGGACATGACTTACCTACTGAATGCAAGCACACACACACTTTTAACAAACTCAAGAAAACATATGCTTAAACATTTCTGCCAAACACCTAAATAATAATGAGTCCTTTTTATTTGAGAGTTACATGCCAAGTGCTTAACATTCTTCAACACAACTTGCAAGGTAGAGGCAGTGATATGCCTGAGTTTTCAGAGGAGAAAACAGGTTTAGAGAGGTTAACTAATCTTCTTAAGGTTGCACAATAATAATTGGCAGAGCTTGGACTTGAATTCAGCAATAACACCAAAGCCTATGCTCTGAATATCCACATCATGTCAGAAAATCAGTACACCATAGTCAGTCCACATCCTAATTCTTTTACACTACAGAACGTCAGAAACATTTCGCTGTTTAGTCACATGGATTATTCAATTAACTAATTCACAAACCCTGGTAAATCAATGTCAAAAAACTCAAAGAAATAGAAATACCTAAGTATCAAAAATGTTGAGCAGATTAGAACAAAGGTAAGAGTGGGGGGGAGGGGTAAGAAAGCAGGTTAATTAACTGCCACGGGTCACAGGTAAGAGGCGTCCAGAAACATTTGGAGCCAGGGAGCTCACTTGTACACCTCCACTAGAAAAGAACACAGGCTCCATTCAGTCTTCCAAATATCCCAGCGACCCATTATTTTAGTCAATGATACATTCTAAAGAGAATAACCCCACAAACAATTAAAAAAAAAAAAAAAAAAGGAAAAACCCGAAGAAAGAAAGGGTCTGGCTGGCTTGAATACACCCATTTCTATATGCTCTGGTATACGGACCAAACACCAGGCTCTCAGTCTCTCGTGTTGTGGGATTTTCTCTGCACCAGTCCATGAGAAGTCAGTTAGTGACTAATAATATTAACAGGAAATTCATTGACTCATATGAGGACAAGAGAATTTTGCTCATTTGGGCTGGTATTGCTCACCTTCATGTGGATTTCTGTAGCAATAATATTTATTAACACAATTCCAAGAATCAATCAGTCCCCACCCCTTCACATGTTGTTACCACCACTGCTGTTGCGATTAGTTTAGGGAAACGAGTGTAGAAAGAAAGTTTTGATCCTTTGTGCAATATGCTTTGTAAACTCGGTAAGTTCTAAGAATTAAATGCTGGTGCTTTCTGGCAAGCAAGCAAGGAATGTTAGAGAAGATAAGATTTTCTGAGGACTCAGAAAATCTGAGGATGTTGAGTTTGTTATCACATCGGAGGTGTTGCAGCTGTGAAATTTCTTCTTGAAGTTAGAAACAGAACTATAAAAGCTTCAAAGAGTAGGAAAGTACAAATTATGGCAGATAAAAGCTAAATAAAATAGCCTTCTACTTAAATATGAATCACTACCCTGGCTTTTGTCATTGTAAATGATAGGAAAGAAGCCAGTTTGAGTTTATCCTAAAATCCAAGGTCATTTGGAAAGCTTAGCGATAGAAAGAAGTTTATTTATTTCCTAGAAAGAAAATAAGGCTACAAAATGAGATGGACAGTGCCTTCCTCCCTGGGGTATTAGGAGGATTAAGCTAGAAAATCACATAAAATGTTCAGCATGGGGCCCTGCATATAATAAGTGCTTAGTAACTACTGTTTTCTAGGAGACAGAAAAGAATAATCTCAAAAAATGCAAATGTATACATTCATATTTAAATGTGCAGAAGGAGAATTATTACAAACACATTATGAATTATATAATTTATGACCTCTAAACTTATAAGACAAGTTTGAGGAAGAAAATAATTCTATTGACTAGGAGAATTTTATTTTTTAAAAATGCATACTGATGCTCTGAGGGGAGAGTGGCATGATGGGTGTCACTTACTTTAAATTAGTAACATAAAAAAGAAAAAAATTATTAAGATGGCAAAATGTCAACAGCTTGTAAATCTAGATTACCTCCACTTTTCTGCATATTTTTGAAATTTTAAATAATGAATGCTGGAGAGGGCATGGAGAAAAAGTAACCCTCCTACACTGTGGGTGGGAACGTAAATCAGTACAGTCACTATGGAGAACTGTATGGATGTTCCTTAAAAAACTAAATATAGAACTGTCATATGACCCAGCAATCCCACTTCTGGGCATATATGCAGAGAAAACCATACTTTGAAAAGATACATGCACTCCAATTTTCATAACAGCACTATTTACGATAACTAAGACATGGAAGCAACCTAAATGTCCGTCAACAGATGAATGGATAAAGATGTGGTGTATATATATATACACAATGGAATATTGCTGAGCCATAAACAAAGAATGAAGTAATGATGAAAGTGAAAGAGGAGACTGAAAAAGTTGGCTTAAAGCTCAACATTCAGAAAACTAAGATCATGGCATCTGGTCCCATCACTTCATGGCAAATAGATGGGGAAACAGCGGACACAGTGGCTGACTATATTTTTCTGGGCTCCAAAATCAATGCAGATGGTGATTGCAGCCATGAAATTAAAAGATGCTTGCTCCTTGGAAGGAAAGTTATGACCAACCTTGACAGCATATTCAAAAGCAGAGACATTACTTTGCCAACAAAGGTCCGTCTAAGTCAAGGCTATGGTTTTTGCCAGTGGTCATGTATGGATGTGAGAGTTGGACTATAAAGAAGGCTGAGCACTGAAGAATTGATGCTTTTGAACTGTGGTGTTGGAAAAGACTCTTGAGAGTCCCTTGGACTGCGGAGATGCAACCAGCCCATTCTAAAGGAGATCAGTCCTGGGTGTTCGTTGGAGGGACTGATGTTGAAGCTGAAACTCCAATACTTTGGCCACCTGATGCAAAGAGCTGACTCATTTGAAAAGACCCTGATGCTGGGAAAGATTGAGGGCAGGAGGAGAAGGGGACAACGGAGGATGAGATGGTTGGATGGCATCACCGATTCAATGGAGATGGGTTTGGGTGGACTCTGGGAGTTGGTGATGGACAGGGAGATAGACAGGGAGGCCTGGCGTGGTACGGTTCATGGGGTCACAAAGAATCGGACACGACTGAGCGACTGAACTGAACTGAATACCATTTGCAGCAACATGAATGGACCTAGAGATCATCACACTAAATGAAGTAAGCCAGACAAAGAAAAATATCATATGATATTACTGATATGTGGAATCTAAAAGAAGAGAAAGACACAAATGAACTTACTTCCAAAACAGAAAGACACTGACACAGAACACAAACTTACAGCTACCAAAGGGGAAAGTGGGAGAGGGATAAATAAGGTGTTTGGGGTTAACACATGCACACTACTATACATAAAATAGATAACCAATAAGAATCTACTGGATAGCACAGGGAACTATATTCAATATCTTGTAATAATGGGAAGGAAAGAAAGAAAGGAGAGAGGGAGGGAGGAAAGAAAAAAATGAAGGAAGGAAGAAGGGAAGGAAAGAAGAAAGAAAAAAGTAAAATAGAGGATTAAGTTGGGGAACTGTTCTATCATTTGGAGGTAGAAAAGGCCTTCCTAAGAATAATACCAAGACCTGAAATCATAAAGGAAAAGGCCAATAACTTTGACAACCCTAAAGTTATACCTTTTAGATCGTAACTACCTTTAAAGATGAACAACTGGATAAAAATATGGATGGCATTTAAGAGAAAATATTTTTACTAGATTTTTCTTATTTGTAAAAGATCTCTGTAAATACCTCAGTAGAAAAGAGCAAAGAAATGGCTATTAACCATTGAAAAGGTGCTCAGTTTTACCAGTAATCATAAAAATTAGAGTGAAAATATGAACATTTACACCTATCAGATTCACAAATATTAAAAAGATTAGAAGCCTGTAGGAAATGAACATTGTCAATCACAGCTCTCCATTATTGGTGGGATTGTAAGCTGGTGCAGGGTTTCTGAAGGGTGATTTGGTTAACGTGCACTAAAATGTTAAACTGCATATACCTTTTCTCAGCAATTCTACTTTTAAGAATTTATCTTTAAGACAAATGAGCATCCAAACAATGTATATTATTTTGTTTACTGCAACAATAATTATAAAAGGAAAAACCAGAAATAGTTTAAATGTTCATCAGTTTATTGTTTTAATAATATAGGCCATATATGATGCCATGTTTTATAGCCTTCAAATAATAATATAAAGATATCTTACTGAAAGATGTCCATCAGACAGTGGTAAATGGGAAGATTGCATATGTATAACAAAAGAACCTTTTTGGTTTTAAAAAGGTTTTGTATACACCTAAACTTCTGAAATGACTATTAATAATGGTTATCACTTTGAAGCAGTGATAATGGGTGATTTTTACTTTTATTTCACAATCATCAGCATTACTTGCACCTTATTTTAGTTTTTATACTAAACAGATTTTACTAAAGAAAACTTCTTCTGCCAGTCATTCTGGCCCCCTATCTTCCACTTTCAATCAAGCAACTCGGAGGTTTCTAGGAAGCATGAAAGACAAAGATGAGGTAGGCGTTGTTGCTATTGTTTGGTCACTAAGTCATGGCTGATTTTTGTGACCTCATGGACTGTAGTCTGCCAAGTTCCTCTGTCCATGGGATTTTCCAGGCAAGAACACTGGAGTGGGTTGCCATGCCCTCCTCCAGGTGACCTTCTCAACCCACAGACTGAACCCACATCTCCTGCCTTGGCAGGTGGATTCTTTACCATTGAGCCACATGGAGGAAGGTAAATGGAAGAGTGTATATGTGTACAAGTCTGCGTGTCCATGTGTGCCTGTGTGAGTTCTTAGGGGCCTTTACGGCTGTGGCGGGGAAGCATAACTGCTTTTTCCCACAGGCTTTTTGGCCTCCACTGCCTCCTGTACCCTGAGGCGGTGTTAGCACCTAGTCCCATGCTCTGGAACTGTCAAACTGCTCCTCCATCTAGTCTAGGAGAATGCAGGCTGCTAGTATACAGGGCCTAGGCCTTAGACATCTTTGTCTTTCCAGCGCTTGGATAATGTCTGAAAAGCAGAGAATCCATGGGCTCCAGAGAAGAGGGTGGTGGAGCCAGGGCAGAAAAAGCAAGGAGCTAACTTTTCTCCAGAGTCAAGACTAAAAGGCAACCTCAGTGGAGCCCATAAGATGCCTAATGTGAGTCCTGAGAATGGGAAAGCAAGCCAGGATTCAGCATAAAAAAAACAGTAGTTCAGAGCTCCAGACTCGTGCTTGAATTTTGGCTTTGCCACTTCATAACTTTGAGATTATAGGCAATTTAACTTTCCTAAGCTCATTTGTCACATTGACAAAAGAACAGAACTTACCCCTGAGACTCTTGTTGAGTTTTAATTAAGAGAACTTCTGGAAAGTGTTTAGCATAATGTTGGCAAACAGTAAGCTCTCCATAAATGTCAGCTCTGAGTAACCCTGTTTGGCTGTAGGGCCCACTCTCTGGTCTCTGAGTAGAGCGGATGGCATGCAAAAGTGTAAGGTGTTCCAGTACCCAGTAATCTCATTCTGTCCAGCTTGTAGACCCGTATTCAGGGAAGCATAAAAGCAGAGAGATTTTTTTTAAGCCCAGAAATGAGTAAATATCAACTGATGCCAACCCAGATACTGAGCATGATGTGGACAAGCAAAGTGCGCTCACGTGATGGGACTAAGGAATGTGCCCAGTTCCAGGCATTTCATGAAAAACCCATCCAGACGATTTCAGATAATGAAGCCATTGAGAAATCCCAAGACTTCCAAAACCCTAGCAATCTGTTTGTTGGTTTTTCTCTTTTTTTTCCAAATTACACAACTCTTAATTTAACTTTTAACACCTATCTGTATAAAAGACTAACTTACAACATTTCCAGCTGTGAAACGATTAACCTGGAAAAACCTCAACCTGGGCAGTTATATTACTGAATATTTTTATGTGGTTCCAAGAGCAATGTTTTCCATAGCAAGCCTCAGTGGCTGTGCTAACACACACATACACACACACACACATACACACACACACACACACACATATACTCACACACACAGTTTGGTTTCTGGTATCTCTAGCCAATACGGCAGGAAAAATAACGAACCTTTTATATTTTGGTCAACTTGCTCCTCCCAGGGCCTAGTCTAGTTCCTGGTTTTGACATTGATGCCTTGCTTAGTTAGAAACTACCAAGATACTATTTAATGGTCTTAGAGCCACTGAAGTTTGGGTAGCTCCTAAGGGTCCTTACATTCCAACAAGAAAGGGCTTAAGCCCTATGCTACTTACTGGTAGAGATTTTTCACAGACTGTTCAGTGCTAGTCAAGCTGAAATATGGTCCCTGTCTATTCAGGTCATCAACCTCTCCTCGGCAGAAGCCCACCCGGGCTGGAAGCTGGAGCTGGACGTTGTAAGATTCTTTGGGGCGTGTTCCAAAGAACTGAAGGCCATTGGCAGGATAAAGAAAGAGGGCGTAGGTGTCAAATTCATCAGATGCCAACACTGCCTGGAAAGTATTCAGCTGTGAAAAAAATAGACAATATTCTTAATAAATCAAACAAATAACAACAAAAAAAACTGCAAGCAAAGCATTATGAAATGCAAAGTGTTGTCCCCCTTCTCAGGATTTCTCTAAATTGTTTTAACATAATATTCTTTTAAATTTCCTCTCCAAGTTATAAGCATAATTACATAAGCTGTATTATTATAATCATCTTTTATCAACTTAGATTAATAGTTGAAATATGCATAGGTTAAAAAAAAAAACAACAACACACAGGTTAGGACTTCCTTGGTGGCACAGTGCGTAAGAATCTGCCTGCCAACGCAGGGGACACAGGTCTGATTGCTGGTCTGGGAAGACCCCACATGCCGCGGAGCAACTAAGCCCGTGCACCACAACTACTGAGCCTGCGCTCTAGAGCCCACGTGCCACAGCTACTGGAGCCCGCGCACCTAAAGCCTGTGCTCTGCACTGCCATGAGAAGCCCACACACTGCAACGAAGCGTAGCCCCCACTCGCTGCAACCAGAGAAAGCCTGCGCAATTCAACAAAGACCCAGCGCAACCAAAAATAAAGGACTTTTTTAAAAACACAGGTTAAAAAAATAAAACTACTTTTTAAGGTTTCAAACTTCTATCATCCAAACTTCTTTCAGAGCTGAGAGTAAATAGCAAAATTAATGTGTACATTCCCATAGTCACTGCCCTAGTTTACTGCTCTGGGCACTTACTGGGATCATTCATTCATTCATTCATTCACTCATTCACTTATTTATTGAATCCCCTTTATGGGCAGGGGTGGTGTGAGGCACTGGCTGATCAAAAGGCCTCATTATTGTTCTCACAGCCTCACTTTCTATTCTCTTCCATCTACCTTCTGACACCAGCACCAGAGTTATCCTATCCTCATTTCTCAGATGTGGAAACCAGGACATAAAGGCTAAGAGACCTGCCTAGGGCTAGGCTGTTAGTATGCAGTGGCAGGCCAGCCAGCTCCAGGGTCCCTGCCCTGCACCACCAGGCCGTGCCAACCACTCCTTGGCCTGCCACGCCAGGTGATTATAAGCTGCAAACTCTCTTTCCAGGCTCACATCCACTGTATCTTCACCAGATTATTTAATATTGCCCATCTGTCCCATGTACTTTGATGCTTCTGAACATTTATTTACTCACGTTTTCCTGTGCCTAGAAACACTCCTGACCTTCTAGTACTGACCTCTGAGGGGTTTTCGAGATTCCCTGTAGATTTATTGCTGTTCTCTGACCCTCCACAACATCTTAATGAGTGTTTCTAGTTAGCAGTCGCCTCGTTTAGCCTGATTAGCTGTTTACATGTCTGTAAACTTGATTCATTAATTCATTTGTACATTAATTCAGAAAGCCAGGTGCCAGCCAAGCACTGGACAGTATGCTTGGTGGGAACAAGCAAAGGGGCAAAGGATGGAAGCCTCCACCCAGGACAGTCTCAGAGTTTACGACAGGGAGCAGCCATGGCTGGGATTCCAGGAGAGTTGCTGGAGAAGGTAGTAGAGGCCAGAGAGGAAGGCGTGGGCCCCAGACCTCAGGGCTGGAATGGGCAGGCGTCGCAGAGGCTGACTGTGAATGGTAATAAACACTGCAGGAGCCAAAGCAGACCAGAAGGACAGGCCAGGAGCCTGAACTAGCCACAAACGCAACACCCAGGTCCTTATAGAATCACTCCTTAAAGTTCAATTTACTCTAGTATTTTCAACAGGACACTTTTTTTTTTTTTTTTTGCCTTTATCTACATCCAGCTATCTCCCTCACAACACACAAGTGATCAGTTAATGGTACTTGAGTATCTTTTAAAAAATGTTATATGAAGGCCTCTGAGGACACCCCTCTCATTAAACTCCATTCTTTTTGCAACTTAGCAAGGAGCAGGAGATGTATTTATAAATACCACTACTCCCTAAATAATGTGACTCCTAGAAACATTATTTACTGGTAAGGAGCACTGTCTCCCCATTTTGCTAGACACACAAAGTTAGGCAGAGAGAAACATATCACATTTTACTAAATAAAACAGCAGACAATAGGTATGGGCCTGTCCTACATCCTTCCCCAAATGCTGGCCAAGCTCTTTTCTAATGTTAATTATTCTTTTTTGATGTTTAATTTTTAAGTATAGTTTGGATGGTTTACTTACAAGATAAAGTTTAGGTGTTAAAATGTTTTTCCAGAAAAAAACCAAAATATTATCCAACTTTTCTTCTAGATCGCCAACATAGAAAAGGTCACCTTACATGGCTTGGCTTTTTGCTTTCCTTTAAGTTCAGAAACTTAAAGACAAGGGGGGGCCCTCATATATTTGTTATTGTTTTCGTTGTTGATTGTTTCAGCCGGAAAGCTTGACTTTTCCAAAAACAAAAGGCAAGGGATGTTTTCTAGAATTTCTCAAAGCTCGGAAGCCATAACTTCTGCCAAATGTAAACAAAGGCCATTCTGTATCATGTCCATACAGAATGTATACATGATCGATTAATGGCAATTCAGTAACTTCAGAGTTTTACTTTACTCAGAATAAATAAAGTTCAGTTAGAGAAAGAAAGGTACTCAAGGAAAGAGACTCTGTTTTAAGAAGCAAAGCTTTCAAAGCTTCTGGCATTGATTGCCCACAATAAATGTCAGATAGGAGGAATCCTGGTTCTACATCTAGAGAAGCTCTGTGAGATAAGGAGGTCCTATAGATTGTGAAGGAATTGAAGGGGATGGGAAAGGGAAGGAAAATGTAAACAGAGCTGGGAAGGGGAGAGTCTGGCTTTTTACTGTGGGGTCTGGGTATTTAGCTAGTCAACAAATTTTATTCATTCTTTAAGCCAATGAGCAAATTTATTTCAATGAAAAGTTATTCAACGTCTTTATATGCCATCCTTGAGACAAGCACTTATTACAGGTGGCAAGCATTTATTTAATATACTTGTCTTCACTGAAATAGGCAAATAGAAAAAGTTTAAATAGAATTTAGGATCCCAGAGTACCAGCCAAAAAAGTCTGGCTGTTTAAAAACCATTCGCACACCAAATGATCACGTTTAAAGTTTTCTCTCAGTTCCACAACATTCTACCTAATCCCTAAAGAGCCTGCTTCATGATGTCCTGCAGGGCTCCTCCCCCTAGAACACTCTTTAACTGGCTTCCTAACCGGAAAGGTCTACACATTCCTGGAGAAAAGACTTTGCAAGAACCCCACATGCTCTGTCCCTGAAGGAAAAGCCTCAGATGGGCTGCCAAACCTCACAAAAGGGTCAGCAGTTTCCAACTTCCTCAAGATCCCAGGGAGGAGAGGAGCAGGGCCTGTGCTGTGGAGCTTCAGGATCCACCTTCCTGCTATCAGAAAGAGAAAAGCCAGAGCCCTCAGGAGAAATCAATCAGCTTCGGACTCTCCCTTCCAGGTGCAGGGCATCACCAATCAGTCCTGACGATGCTTGGCAAAGCCAGGCTGACGGGTACAAAGCATGCTCCTCAATGAGTTCCCAGTTTATGCAATTTATTTAATTTCAGCCATCTGGCCAAATATCACAACAATACCATCCATGTCCCAAAGGGTTTGCCTGAAGTGGCTTACAAAAATTATAATGAAAATTAAGAAGTTGGGTCACAAAGTTCCCCTTCCTGTCTTCTTTAGGGCCTCATGCTCTCTATACTCGGAGAAGGCGATGGCAACTCAGTCCAGTACTGTTGCCTGGAAATCCCATGGACGGAGGAACCTGGTGGGCTGCAGTCCATGGGGTCGTGAAGAGTTGGACACGACTGAGCGACTTCACTTTCACTTTTCACTTTCATACATTGGAGAAGGAAATGGCAACCCACTCCAATGTTCTTGCCTGGGGAATCCCAGGGGCGGCGAAGTCTGGTGGGCTGCCGTCTATGGGGCTGCACAGAGTCGGACACGACTGAAGCGACTTAGCAGCAGCAGCTGCTGCTCTCTACACTCCTAGCATTATTAGCTTCTTGTCTCCATTGTTTGGTGTGAATGCTAATCTCCATTCCTTAGTATATTTCTCTATCTACCATTACCTATACATCACTGTCACTTGCATGATTTTCCCTCATTCATTTTTTCTGCCCTTAATCCTACAGATCCTGCCAAAAATACCAAAATAAATGCCCAGTACTATCACATCCCTAATATTATAACTTTCCTAACACTTGGTCTTTAGTAAAACTTCAGCATTTCTTTAACCAATTTCCATATATGTCTCTGTTCTCTATGTCTGCAGAGCTAGATCTCAGACACAAGCTAAACTCTCTCAGACAGACTGTAGACCTCCCTTCTTTGGGACCTCAGCTTCAAAATTCAAAAAAAGCTACAACCATGTCCTGCTTGTACTTCTCATTTTCTCACTGGATCCAACCCCCTCCATCAATGACCATCGTTCTTTGAAACATGTTGGCATATCTCACTCCCAAGGTGAGGCCTCCACTAGGAAGCCTTCTGCTCATCTTATTTTACTGCCCACATCTGCCTTCATCCATATCTTCAGCCTCAGCTCTCTTGGCCTTCTCCCGGGACACATCCTCGGCCAGCACAATCTGTCCTGTTGCCACATACTCAATATCCATCATTTCAGCCCAACTTAAAAGTCGACAAAACATTCCCTGTACCACACAGATCTATGAAGCCCAGTTTTCTATCCCCCTTCATCCCTCAAATAACAACACCCTCACCCACACCACCCTCGAGAAAAAGACACAGCTAAAGTAAACATTAGTCCTCTTTATGTCTCCCGTCAGTAAGTTCTTTGAAGGTCAAACTGACTCACTGGAAAAGACCCTGATGCTGGGGAAGACTGAAGGCAGGAGGAGGAGGAGATGACAGAGGATGAGACAGTTGGATGGCATCACTCATTCAATGGACAGGAGTTTGAGCAAGCTCTGGGAGTTGGTGATGGATAGGGTAGCCTAGCGTGCTGCAGTCCATGGGGTCTCAGAGTCGGACACTACTGAGCAACTGAACTAAACTGCGACTTTGCTCTGTGATGTACTTATGACAATTCAAGGTGTCTCAGATTGTGCTGACAAACACTATTTGGTCATAGCTTTTTAGATTCCTACAGTATCAGGTACCACATCCCATCACATCCATCACGAATGTCCATGGTGAGAAATGACAACATCTGAAACAGTTTTAAAAGGTAAAAATGCCTTTCCTCTGACATCTTCAAGTTTCTGGTAACTCTGCAACATGTTATATGCCAAGGTTTAAGAAGGCCATGTAGAACCCACACAGTCCTTCAAGCAAAGTAGATTACTGTTTGCCAAAATCTATTTCCAAAGAACTATTAAAACAACAACACATGTCACAGGGCTCTTTAAAGTATTCAGAAGGAACCTTCAATGTGGGTAATTAAAAAAACATCCTCTCTCCAAACAGAATCTTTATCTCCTTTTTAAATTAAACATTCTGAAGCCAGCTCAACATTTGGCAACATTTCTGAAGATTAATTTTAATTAGAAAAGTAAGAGATGGATTCTACAAATCTTCCCACGCTCCGCCCCCACCATAAAGAGGCCCAGACAGAAGTTGCAATGCAGAAAACCTTGTATTTAAAGAGTCCTTAAGTTAAAAGACTCACATCACAGTATCCTTTCAAGATAGAGAAATCAAAGAACCAGAATCTGGTCCTACATCAACCCCATGTAGGGGAACACAGATCTGCTGAGCAAATGCACCTGCTAAGACTAAGGGACTACGATGGCTACTTTAAAATGTCACCTTAGTGAATTCTCACAGCAGTCCTGTAAGGTAGGCATTGCTACCTCATTTTACAGGTTAGTAAACTAAGACTGAGGCTGGATCATTGCTTCCAAAGTCACTGGATAACCTTTCATAAACTACTTCTTTCAAAACGTTTTTTGTCATTATCTTCACATCAGAAGCATTATTTCCATGCTACAGATGAAAGAGAAAAATATTTGTCTGCATTACAATTTTCAGTTTCAAATAAGTGCTGATAAAATTGGACTCCTGAAGCTCTAAGAGTGACTTCATCACCCCATAGGTTCTGTGCAACTGCTCATCTCTACAAATCATCTCACTCAGCTCAACATTACCTTTTTTCTCTCTGTTGAAAAAGACAGATGCAGCTTGATTCACTTCAGACCACTGGAATACTAATTTGGAAGTAATAAGGCATCAATAGTATCCTTGGCAAATTTCATTCCAAGTTCATTCTTCCTTTGAATGAGATATGAGTCCAAGGACTCTTCTGGTACTAAGATCACATCAAAAAAATAAAACAAGCCTCATTTACTGGAAGTGTTTGGAAAAGGCATAACTACTCTGTCCGCCTACATCACTTGTGCCAATAGAATGGGTCCTGCATGAAAAGTCTGGGTAGAAGCAACAACAAAAACCTAAGAATCAACAGGTCTATATTATAGGGACTTCCCTGGTGGTCCAGGGACTGGAACTTTACGCTCCCAAAGCAGGGAACCTGGGTTCACTTCTGGTCAGGGGACTAGATCCCACATACTGAAACTGAGAGTTTACATGCCACAATGGAGGATCCCACACACCACAAAAAAGAAGAAAAAGAAAGTCTGTATTCTAAACCTGCCTTTGCCTTACTACGTACAGAATTCTGCACACTCACCTTAACTTACTAGTTAATGGCAAACAGTGAGTTTTGCTGTACTTGTCTTGCAGCAGTGTTGTGAGAAGACAGCAAGATAAAGTGTTGTTATAAGAATTAACAAGATATCCTGAATAAACAGCACACATAATCATTGTCCAAGTAGTCAGCCTTTCCTTTGAACCCTTACCTCCTCAATAGTCAAAAAGAGCACTCTTTGAAAAACAAAACTTCTATTTAAAATCCCTCAAGAGCTGCCCAGTGCCAAAGAACCAAGTCCAAACCCTTAGCAGAGCATGATCTGCCCCTACCCCACGGCCTTCCCAGCCTCATTCCCACCACCCTTCCTTTTCAGTAATAGGATACCACATGTAATGCCCCCAAACACATTAACGATACAGTATGTAGGTGATACGTCATATGCTACCCCTTCTATAGGGAATGTTCAACTCTGCTCAACTCCGATTTAAAGACAATTGCTCACTGAAACTTTCCCAGATTAGGTTCCCTAACCAGGGAGGGGTGGAGTTAGTCTCAAGGTGTCACTTCACTTATATTGAATCATAATCAATATTAAACCCTGAGATTCTTGAAAGTAAAGAATGTGTCCTTTCACAGTGTCTACACATCCTGACATACAGTAAGTGTGCAAAAAAGTTTGCTGGATAAATAGATCTCAACTATGTTTAAATACAAATTACTTACACATACATATATTAATATATCACATATATATGTTTAGAAAAGAAGATTGGAAGAAAACAAAATAGCAGTGGTGACCTCTGATTAGTATAATTATAAACTGCGTTTATTTTCTAAACTTTGTATTATAGGTATGTTAAACTTTAAATATGTTTTTTAAACTTATGGGCAAAAATAAATGAATGAATCAACATACTTACCTTATTTATCTTTATCCAACCCTCCATCTAGCCCAATGCCCTGCACAAAGAAGGTGCTCAATATATGTGTTTGAATTAAATATACTCTGTTGAATTGAATAACTGAAATGTCAAATCTATGCATTAAAAAGTTATTCAATAAACAGAACTAGATGTTTCAAAAAAATTGGCTAAAATCAATTCAAATGGTTTTTTACATCTCTAGATCCTCTTTGCTTAGTAGAGTCTTTAGAAGATACTCCTCTCACTCAGGGAACACAGTAGGAATGGCCACTATCTTGAATCATTCAGGGAGAGTGTGCAAGCTACTTAACCTCTCTGAACCTGAAGGAAGATATGTACTGCCTCTATATAGCTAAAAATCACACTGATGAGTTAAATAGAGATAAGCTGAGAGTTTCAGCCCTTGGAGTACGACATTTTAGATTCAGGTTGAATTTCATGTAGGAACCCTTACCTATCCCAGGAATGAGGCAAGTAACCTTTTGCCAAACCACCATGACCCATCTGATAATTCATTTGGAATACCTCAGTGAATGAATGCATGCAACATACTTACCTTCTTTATCTTTCTCCAACCCCCCACCTAGCCCAATACCCTGCACAAAGAAGGTTCTCAATATCTCAGGTAGAGGCTATACAATGGCTCAAGGGCAGTCTCCTGTAAAGTAGGGAGCATGTGAACTGGTACCTGAGTGACAGTTGGGCAAAAATTATCAAAAACTTCATATAAAATGCATCAATTTGGCCCATCAATTCCACTTCCTGGAAAGTCAAGTGGTGACATGGCATAAAGATTTAGCCTAAAAAAGAAAAAGTGCTTCACAAATTTATGATGAAAAATTGGAAATGACATTGCTGACCACACAGCACAGTGAGAAATCCACTGGATGGAATATACAAACGTTAACGATGTTGTAGAAATATTTATTGACAGTGAAATATATTCGCAACTTACTAAAAAAATTTACGAAACAGTATGTGGAGTGTGAATCCATCATTAATAGACAGAGACACATACAGATACGGATAGGAAAAAGCTCTGGCAGGTGCACACAAAACTGTTTAATAGTGGATATCTTAAGTGGCAGGAAAATGAGTGGCTGTTCTTTTCAAAACTGCCTGCCATCTTCTGATGTTTTTCCTTCAATGAACATAGAAATAATTCTTTGTATATATGAGGTGATTCTAAAATGAAACAATCAAATCATAAACTCCCTCCTGCATCTGCACTGGGGCATTCACATCTCCTAAGCAGTTCTCCTTATAAAGTGACCACCTCTCAGACCCTCAGAGAAAGCCTGGAGAAAACCAAGCCACTTCAGCCCCGGTGCCACCAAACCCTACATGAGGTTCATCAGGAGACCAGACTCAGGAGAAACTTCAAGCCTGGGTTCCAACCCAGAATTCAAGCCCATCTTTCAGTAAGCACAGAGGCCAAGCATCCGTGGTCGCTTACCTCTCCCGAAGGCGGGGCCCCACGCTTGGCTTCTTCGTAGGCGCCCACCTGCTCCCAGGTGGCCAGAAAGGCGTGGGTGGGAGTGAAGTGCGCGCCGGAGAGCGGGAAGCCTGTGCGCACGTAGCTGGCGGCCAGGCCCAGCACCCCAGGAGAGGTGTCCTGGCGGTACAGGACCCGGCCCCTGCCGCCACTGGTATCGATGTCGGCCAGGAAGGGGGCGATGGCCGGGAAGTCTGTGGGGAAATCGTCGTCCACATACTGGGTCTCCCTGGGGAAGTCCTGGGTGGAGATGATGCCGTTGGTGCCCACCTGGGGAATGAGGGGGACAAAAAGGTGACCGCAGGAAGCCCAAGGACGTGAGAGCCTACCCTGGCACCGCAAGGAGGGAAGGGAGCCCTCGAGGCATGAAACTCCCCACTTTCCCATCCTCTGGAAGCCTGACTCCTGGTTCAGAGCGACCAGTGCAACTTCAACCGGCGTCGTCCCCCCCCCCCCGCCCTGCCACCCTATCCCACACGTGCAGTGCAATAGCTCCAGGAGCCCTAAACTCCTTAACATACCTTTTCACTTCCCGCACAACCCTGGGGAAAAAGCTCTGGGTTCGAGGAAGGCGCACCCAGTTCTGCAAATTTGCACGGCCCTCTCGCTGAACTTAACTTTAGACCGCACGCACTGGCCGCCTTAGGAATCCCACCTTCTTTTCTGCCTGGGACGCTCATGCAGCTGAGAACAATTCTTAACTGTCCCCCTGTAGCAGGGGAAAGCAGTGCGTTTGGCAAAGGCAAAAAGCCAGCTCCCACCCCAAGGGCGCTCGGGGACAGCCGACGATGCGGACTATTTCCTCCCCTCGGAAGGCAGGGGTCCGGTGAAATCCACACTACCAATGACCCCTGTTCAGAAGCTGCTAGAAATCTGCCGAGTCCCGCACTATGAAGAAGCTAAACTTACGTAGAGGTCGCTGAATTGGGCATCATAGAAGCGCAAGGAAAGCGTCAGCTTCACGGCGGCTGAGCTTTCGTCGTCGCCTTCCTGCAGGAGCTGGTCCCCTCGCGACTGCCCGTAGGGGAAGAGCTCGCTTGGGTGCAGCGCCGCGGCCCGCGACAGCAGCAGCAGCAGCATTAGCAGCAACGGCGGCGGCGGCGGCGCCGGCCACCCGGCCGCCTGGTCCCCTCGCATGCTTGCTCGGCCCTGGGCTGCCGCGCGACAGACCGCGTCCCGCCCGGCCCGCCAGCCCACTAGCAGCGCCGAGCGGGCCTCAGACCTGGATCCCCGCGGGTGCCGGGGCGGGGCGGGACTCTGGGCCCTCCCAAAGCGCTGATTGGCCGCGGACTTGGGCCCGGACCCAATCGCCGGCTCTGAGAAAGTTCGACAGCGGCCACCACATCTGGTTCTCGTTAAGTTCTCTAAGGCAGCGGTCACAGGAGCGGCTGGGGCTGGAGAGGTGAAAGCCCCCGCTAGGGGTGATCGGAATTACTTCTCCTCCGCCTCCCCTCCCCGAGAGCTCGCGGGGAGGGGAGGTCATCTCCGCCCTCCTAACTGGGCTACCCGGAGATCCTGGCGAGTTCCGCCCCGTGGACCAAATGGCCCACACGGTTCGAAGGCGGCAGCGCTGCAGGAGATGACCTCGGCGCCAAGGGAGACCTCGAGGCGGCATGCGCCGCCAGCCTGGCAGGGCGAGGGTGGTGGGGGTTACGGTTTGCGCCCTGCCCTGGGGTCCCAGGCGCCTGTCGCCCTGGACGTCAGGCTCTCGAGCCGAGAAGCAAAAGGCATTGTCGCAGCCACAGCTTCCCATGCGGCCGCTTCACTTCACCCAGAGACGCGTTGCGGAGAACCGCGGCTTTGTGTGAAGCCTGGGGACTGACTCCTAAATTCCATCCCCCTCCCGAAGGTTGCCTCCCAGGAGGACGGGACCGCCCGGAAGGACTGGGCCACCGGGCCGAAATGCCTGCCAGTCCGAGTCAAGAGCGTTGTTTACCTTCCCCGGGGAAAACCGCACCGGGAAGGGCATGAAACGCTACAGTGTGTGATCGGCTGTTTGGGGCGTGGAATAAGGCATCCGGTTTGGACACCAAGCAGAAACGGGCTAGGCGCCACGGTGGAGAGACCCTGGGTCGGGCATCGAAGCTGCTCTTGACCGCTGCCACAGAGGTGGTAACCCGAGCTCTCCGCGGAACTGGAAACCTCACAACCGCCAAACCAGAGGTCCTGAGAGTGTGAGGGAACCTCATCTACCATAAATGTACCCTCAGCGAAGCTCCAGTAGCTGGAAGAGATTTTACTACCAATTTTATTATCAAGAGCTTGAAATTTCCCAGATAGTCTGTTTTCTCTCTTGGGATCTCCCTGGGGTCTTTGGAAGCAAAGGTATTTTAAAAGAAGGGAAAAGCAAACCCTTGGAAATGCCTTTAGGAACGCTCAAGAAACAGATTTCCTTTTGTGGGTGTTATTCCCGTTATACAAATCCTTACCAGCCCACAGGGCCAAGCCCTGAAAACTTTAAAAAGATCAGACTGTGAGACTCACAGAATTAACACAAAATGGAAAACTGGCCTAAAGTACTTTGCTTCTTCAAACTGTGAAGACATATTTGATGTTATAAAAATGTATTTGTGTTTGCATATATTATGTTCTCCTTTCTTTTGGAGACAGATTATTTTCATTGTACTGAGGAGGAAATAGCTCAAAGACGTTAGGTGACTTGACTTGCCCAAGGTCACCTAAAATTACTCTGTGGTATGAAATCCTTCACTGATTTTTGTAGCTTTTGCAAATCTCTCAACTGAGAATAATAATAGTTAACATTTATGAAATGGTAATAAGCCATAAGTTAGTGAGTCAGGCAGACCCTAAGATGGCCCTCAATGACCCCCATTTCCTAGTGTTCACTCCCTTGTATAATCTCTTCCCCTGGAGTGTAGGCTGGCCTAGTGACTTCTTTTTTTTTAATATAATTTTATTTATTTTGCTTATTTTTGGTTGCACTGGGTCTTTCTTGCTGCGTGGGCTTTTCTCTCGTTGCAGTGAACAGGGGTTACTCTTTGTTGTGGTGGGTGAGCTCATTGTGGTGGCTTCTCTTGTGGAACACGGGCTCTAGGGCACATGGGCTTCAGGAGTTGCAACTCCTGGACTCCAGAGCACAGGCTCAACTGTTGTGGCCCACAGGCTTAGTTGCTTGTGGTGTGTGGGATCTTCCCAAATCAGGTATTGAATCCATGTCTCATGCATTGAAGGTAGATTCTTTACCACTGAGCCACCAAGGAACCCCCTGCTGCTGCTGCTGCTGCTGCTGCTGCTGCTGCTGCTGCTAAGTCGCTTCAGTCATGTCCGACTCTGTGCAACCCCATAGATGGCAGCCCACCAGGCTCCCCCATCCCTGGGATTCTCCAGGCAAGAACACTGGAGTGGGGAGCCATTTCCTTCTCCAATGCATGAAAGTGAAAAGTGAAAGTGAAGTCGTTCAGTACTGCCTGACTCTTAGGGACCCCATGGACTGCAGCCTATCAGGCTCCTCTGTCCATGGGATTTTCCAGGCAAGAGTACTGGAGTGGGTTGCCATTGCCTGCTCCAGGAACCCACTAGTGACTTCTAAACCAAAGAATGTGGCAACAGAGTTGAGAAATCATTTCAAATATTAGGCTAAATCTGTCTTGCTGGCAGACTCTTTGTCCCTGGTTTTGATGAAGCAAGCGATTATGCTGGGAAGGCCAGTATGGCAAGGAACTGGGGGCAGCCTCTGGCCAACATCCAACAAAGCACTGAATTCTGCCAACAACCATGTAAGTGAGCCTGGAAGGAGATCCTTCCCCAGTCATGTCTTGAGTTGTTGTTGTTCAGTTGCCCAGTCGTGTCCGACTCTTTGCAACCCCATGGACTGCCACATGCCAGGCCTCCCTGTCCCTCGCCATCTCCTGGAGTTTGCCCAAGTTCATGTCCATTGCATTGGTGATGCCATCCAGCCATTCATTCTTTGCCACCCACTTCTCCTTCTGCCCTTAATCTTTTCCAGCATCAGGAACTTTTCCAATGAGGAAAAGTTCATTGGAACAGGTGGAACAGCCACCTGTTCGCATCAGGTGACTAGAATACTGGAGCTTCAGCTTCAGCATCAGTCCTTCCTATGAGTATTCAGGGTTGATTTCCTTTAGGATTGACTTGATCTCCTCACTGTCCAAAGGACTCTCAGGAGTCTTCTCCAGCACCACAGTTCAAAGGCATCAATGTCTTGAGACAGCACCTTAATTCTGGCTGACACCTGGACTGCAGTCTTGTAAGAGACCCTGAAGCAGAGGACCCTCACTAAACAAGATTCACATTTGGGACCCACAGATACTATGGGAATTTAATAAAATCATGTTATTTTAAAGCTGTTATGGTTTGGGATAAATTTGTTATGCAGCAATAGTTAAGCCACAGAGCTAGACACCATGCTAAAGAAATCAAGACTTGATTTCTGGGTTAATTTCTTGTGTGTGGTTAACACACACACACACACAGAGTTACTGCTACATAGCTAGTAAGTACAAGAACGTGATTTGAACTCAGTTTTGTCTGATTTCTAAACCTCTGCTCTTTAGTACTAAATCACATTGCCACGAAGCCCTCTGCAAGGTTGCTCAGGCCTACCTCTCTAACTTCAGCTCTGGCCATGGTTATCCTTTCAGGTGAGACTTTAGTTCTCAAATGCAACATATATTATGGTTAGGAATATCCTTATATGCTTTCCCCAATTCATCTCATCTAGCTAAAACCTACTCATCATTCAAGACTTGAATCAAAACCCTTCTCTTCAGGAAGCCTTCTTGGAAACAAGCCTAACACAGAAGACCCTTCTCTGTCCCATATGCTCAGTGCTTGTCATTATCATATCTTCTGTCATCCCTAGTCTCTGCATGTCCCCCTCCCCACCACCACCACGCGTGGAGAATGGGAACTTGGTCTCATTCAGGGCCTGCTACAGTGCCTGCCTGGCCTGTTGGAAGACGTTTAAAGAGGTATTTGTTGAAGGAGTGAAGCCAAGCAAGGCAACCTAGGGCTAGGATCCATGTCTGTGGCTCAAATGAAACATTCGTGTCCCCACACCACCTTTCCTGTTAATCTGACCTGAGTTTTGTAATTATCTTCATCAGGCTGTCTAGTGACTTACCTACCATGGCTCTCCAGTTTTTGTCATTCTTTCATTCATTCATCCACTCTACAACTATTTTCTGGGACTTTACCATGACAAATACAGCTCTGCAAGAAATAATGGAGTGCAAGATGTGACCCTTCACCTTATAAATCTCAAAATCAGTTGCAAAAACAAAGCAGGAATATGAAAAAAAAAAAAAAAAAAAAAGGACCAATGCTGCAAGGTAACATGCATTTAATAGAAAAACAGGCCAAAAAATGCCTTTGAACTGAGAGACTGTCACTAGGTGTGAATCTGGTGTTACCTGAACACAAAAGACGTAGATTCAAAGGCAAGAGGCTGAAATGAGCCGTCCTGACTCCTGTTTGCATTAAAGTGGCCAAATTCTTTTTGAAATACGAGGCTTTGGACAGCTGTGCTTAAGCAGATATTCCTTTGAACTTTTATTCTAATATTATTTTTAAAAGACTCTATGGCACCCAAAGAGTGGTTTCTTCTTTAAAATGTCACTTTGGGCCTGGAGGAAAAGGAAAAAAAAAATCTGTCATGGCTATTTCAATGGTCAAAGTAAATACTGAAGAAATATTTCTCTTGTATCCTCTGCTCCAGAGTAGAATTTCCATGACCTGCCAGACTAGTTAAAGAGGCAGAGGCCCCTTTCTGGCCAAAAGTTATAGAAGACTTCCCTAGACACTTTTAGTCCTCTTGGATTGGATCTTCAAGTAATTGCTTGAGAGAGAAGATTCTCAACTGTAGTTTTTATCCCAAGACAAGGATGGTACCAGACACCTTGTCAATAGACCTTGGCAAGTCTTCAAAGTTACACACACACACACACACAAATATATACATATAGTGGTTATATTTTTGTTATAAATACCAAGACTGCAAGAATGATGATACTTTCTATTATTTTAATCAAGAGAATGAAAACACATTTGTTCCACAGTGTGGCAAATAGATTTTGGTATTCAAAGCCAAGTTCTATATATAGAATGGACTCGTGTGTGTACATGTTTATACTGGAGATGGCCTTGGCAGAAGATGTTCTGGTTCTTGTCACACACAGTGATTCTTTGCATAACTTTACTCTCTATTAAATTCCAGACTGGGTGTTCTAGCATGTAGTGAAAATAGAGTTGTACAAATTAGCATGTCTCCACAGACTCAGGATGGACTGAAACCATCCATAGGCCTGAGAAAAACCACTGAGACCTTCCTACTGCTTGGATTATATTTGAAGGTTATTACAATGTAGGTGGGATGCTCTACTTTCAAATGACCTCCAAATATATCCCAAGCCCTAAATCTTCACTTGAGTTTTGCATTTGTATTCAACTCCCTGCTGAACATCCTTGGGATGTTCCAAGGATGTTCCACATTTAAGTGTTAGGGAAATTAAAATGGAGGAAGTCCTGTTCAGGCTTCCGAAACAGGATAGCAGGCCTCTGACCTGCTTCTGACCATCCTAGATGCTCCCCAGATTCTGTGTCTGCCTGTAAGCACAGCAAGTTAGGCAGCACTTCAGATAAGAAAAGAAGTGGGTCTTGGAATCTCTTAAGCCCAAGGGCCTGGCCAGCCCCCCAGCACTGAAGAAGTTACATGACTCACAAAGTAGAACAAACAGCACTGTAAAATTTAAAAGAAATACCAGAAATGACACTTAACATCATCGAAACAAACAACCCAATCAACAAGTGGGCAGAAGACCTAAACAGACATTTCTCCAAAGAAGACGTATAGATGGCCAAGAGGTGCATGAAAAGATGCTCAACACTGCTAACTATTAGAGAAATGCAAATCAAAACTACAGTGAGGTATCACCTCACACTAGCCTGAATGGTTATTACCAAAAAATCCACAAACAATAAAGGCTGGAGAGTGTGTGGGAATGTAGATTGGTACAGCCACTAGGAGAACAATATGGAGGTTCCTTAAAAAACTAAGACTAGAGCTACCATATGACCCTGCAATCCCACTCCTGGGCATATATCCAGAGAAAAATATGGTCCAAAGGCATACATGCACCTTTGCAGCATTGTTTATGAAGGAGGAAACAGACAGAACAGGCTCCATCTTGAAAGCAGGACTCCATATTGGGCCAGCCTGTGGACTTTGAACTATATGCCCAGAATCTATGGAAACGACATACCAACTGGAAAACCAGGCTCCCTGGATGGAAGAGCCCCAGGGCTCATACCTAGACTCTCTGTTGCCTAGGAGAATACCCTAATTATCTGTGTAACCGAATACAATCATAAATTCTATTATGCTTATTGGGGTATGACCACAGGCCTATTGATAATTGTCCACTGTTAACTACCTAGGCTTAAGGTATATGAATCAGGGGTTAACTTTGATTGTAGCTTTCTTTTCCTTTGTTCAGACTAGTTTCAGGGAAATGGGGGAGGTGGGTTTGGGCACGTACACCTAGGGTATATAAGGTTTTCAGAAAAACTGGTCAGGGTCCTTGGCTAAGACGAGACTCTGCCTTGGGCCCGCTGGTGTAATAAACTGCACTCCATTATCTGCATTGTCCTTCTGAGTGAGTTTGTTTCCCAGAACGCGTGGCTACAACATTTATAGTAGCCAAGACATGAAATCAACCTAAACGTCCATCAACAGAGGAAAGGATAAAGAAGATGTCGTACATATACACAATGGACTATTACACACCCATTAAAAAGAATGAAATAATGCCATTACCAGCAATATGGATGGACCTAAAGATTGTCATATTGAGTCAAGTGAGTCAGTTCAGTTCAGTTCAGTCACTCAGTCGTGTCTGACTCTTCGCAACCCCATGAATCACAGCATGCCAGGCCTCCCTGTCCATCACCAACTCCCGGAGTTCACCCACTCATGTCCAACGAGTCAGTGATGCCATCCAGCCATCTCATCCTCTGTCATCCCCTTCTCCTCCCACCCCTAATCCCTCCCAGCATCAGAGTCTTTTCCAATGAGTCAACTCTTCACATGAGGTGGCCAAAGTACTGGAGTTTCAGCTTTAGCATCATTCCTTCCAAAGAACACGCAGGGCTGATCTCCTTCAGAATGGACTGGTTGGATCTCCTTGCAGTCCAAGGCACTCTCAAGAGTCTTCTCCAACACCACAGTTCAAAAACATCAATTCTTCGGCGCTCAGCCTTCTTCACAGTCCAACTCTCATATCCATACATGATCACAGGAAAAACCATAGCCTTGACTAGACAGACCTTTGTTGGCAAAGTCATGTCTCTGCTTTTGAATATGCTATCTAGGTTGGTCATAACTTTCCTTCCAAGGAGTGTCTTTTAATTTCATGGCTGCAGTCACCATCTGCAGTGATTTTGGAGCCCAAAAAAATAAAGTCTGACACTGTTTCCACTGTTTACCCATCTATTTCCCATGAAGTGATGAGACCAGATGCCATGATCTTAGTTTTCTGAATGTTGAGCTTTAAGCCAACTTTTTCACTCTCCTCTTTGACTTCATCAAGAGGCTTTTTAGTTCCTCTTCACTTTCTGCCACAAGGGTGGTGTCATCTGCATATCTGAGGTTATTGATATTTCTCCCGGCAATCTGGATTCCAGCTTGTGTTTCTTCCTGTCCAGCGTTTCTCATGATGTACTCTGCATAGAAGTTGAATAAGCAGGGCGACAATACACAGCCTTGACGTACTCCTTTTCCTATTTGGAACCAGTCTGTTGTTCTATGTCCAGTTCTAACTGTTGCTTCCTGACCTGCATATGGGTTTCTCAAGAGGCAGGTCAGGTGGTCTGGTATTCCCATCTCTTTCAGAATTTTCCACAGTTTATTGTGATCCACACAATCAAAGGCTTTGGCATAGTCAATAAAGCAGAAATAGATGTTTTTCTGGAACTCTATTGCTTTTTCCATGATCCAGCAGATGTTGGCAATTTGATCTCTGGTTCCTCTGCCTTTTCTAAAACCAGCTTGAATATCTAGAAGTTCACAGTTCACGTATTGCTAAAGCCTGGCTTGGAGAATTTTGAGCATTACTTTACTAGCGTGTGAGATGAGTGCAATTGTGTGGTAGTTTGAGCATTCTTTGGTACTGCCTTTCTTTGGGATTGGAATGAAAACTGACCTTTTCCAGTTCTGTGGCCACTGCTGAGTTTTCCAAATTTGCTGGCATATTGAGTGCAGCACTTTCACAGCATCATCTTTCAGGATTTGAAATAGCTCAACTGGAATTCCATCACCTCCACTAGCTTTGTTCATAGTGATGCTTTCTAAGGCCCACTTGACTTTGCATTCCAGGATGTCCGGCTCTAGGTCAGTGATCACACCGTCGTGATCATCTTGGTCGTGAGGATCTTTTTTGTACAGTTCTTCTGTGTATTCTTGCCTCCTCTTCTTAATATCTTGTGCTTCTGTTAGGTCCATACCATTTCTGTCCTTTATCGAGCCCATCTTTGCATAAAACATTCCCTTGGTATCTCTAATTTTCTTGAAGAGATCTCTAGTCTTTCCCATTCTGTTGTTTTCCTCTATTTCTTTGCATTGATCGCTGAGGAAGGCTTTCTTATCTCTCCTCGGTATTCTTTGGAACTCTGCATTCAGATGCTTATATCTTTCCTTTTCTCCTTTGCTTTTTGCTTCTCTTCTTTTCACAGCTATTTGCAAGGCCTCCTCAGACAGCCATTTTGCTTTTTTGCATTTCTTTTCCATTGGGATGGTCTTGATTCCTGTCTCCTGTACAATGTCACGAACCTCATTCCATAGTTCATCAGGCACTCTATCTATCAGATCTAGGCCCTTAACTCTATTTCTCACTTCCATTGTATAATCATAAGGGATTTGATTTAGGTCATACCTGAATGGTCTAGTGGTTTTCCCTACTTTCTTCAATTTAAGTCTGAATTTGGCAATTAGGAGTTCATGATCTGAGCCACAGTCACTCCTGGTCTTGTTTTTGTTGACTGTATAGAATTTCTCCATCTTTGGCTGCAAAGAATATAATCAATCTGATTTCGGTGTTGACCATCTGGTGATGTCCATGTGTAGAGTCTTCTCTTGAGTTGTTGGAAGAAGGTGTTTGCTATGACCAGTGCATTTTCTTGGCAAGTCTGGATGTAGGCCGGCCCAATTTGATGATGTATACACTGCTACTTCTCTCTATTGTTTCTATTTCTTCTCTTTTGTTCATTGTATATTGAAATTAAGTCAAAAAATCTATAAAAAATTGAAATTATTCATTTGTGAGTAATGAGTGGTTTCTTTTGTTAATGAATCCTTGAAATCTAAAATTAAAGTAATACTTTTGGCAAAACAGAAGTTGGTGCTATGAGCAGGATTTGTAAAACAAAACGCAACTTGTTAAGAAGAAAGAGGTTAAGATTGATGAGGTTTTTATTCCTAGATGGGAAGATCTGCCTTACTGCTTGTTAGTTGCTATAGGGGGCACATCCACTGGATTGTGTGAGAATTGGGACCCCAAATTAAAGTGGGCTGAACCTTTTGAAATTATTGAATGTTTGCAGCTCGTGCCAATTGAGAAAGGACAAAAATGTACCATGTTGGGTCTGAGAGGCTGGATCCTCCTCTCTGCATATCGTCAGGTACATGAAGCCAAATTAAAATTGGTTGAAGAGAAGTCAAAACTAAAGAAATAATTATGTGATTTGCAGGGATGATTGTCCATGTTACAATGTCAAAATTATATTTTAGGTGACTAAGTCTCCACTTGGCAGTCGATAGCAGAAGAAGCCGCTGTAAAGGTTGCACAAGCTAAACATCGAAAGCAGCACAGTAAGGTTAATAAGAAGGTAGTTCATCCAGCGATAGCTAAATCGGGGTAGACTGGGACCCTGATGCTTGGGATATGGATATCTGGGATGATAGTTCGAATTCAGAGGCAGAGGATGATGCAAGCTCAAGAGCACAACCTAGCTCTATGCAAGCCAAGGAGAAATCAAACCCCCTAACTTTTATGCTGAGTCGGCATAGTGTGGAGAATGGAAACTGATGCCCAAGAGAATGTCATAAAGAAGGATACCCTTGAGGAAAATACCCAGTATGAAATTAACGACATTCTAAGCAGAGGGCTGAAGAGCCCCTTACTTCTCAGACAGTGTGTGTATACGACACTGGGGCAGCAGGAATCCTCATAGATGGGGAAGACACAAATAAATTTGGCACTATCAGCAATGATTCTTTTGTGCAACAAGTTTTTAGAAATAAAAGTCAAAGTCCTGGAGACTCAATTCTACTAGAAGTGGTGGTTGAAGGGTGGGTGCATTAAGAAATAGCCTTTAAAATCCACCTGGCCTGGGAGTGATCGCCCTTGGTATGCATTAAAGGATTGTATTCAGAGACTGAAGAAAAAGGCTATGAAAAGTGCCATCTTTGCAGAGCACACGAATGAGATGTCACAAATGCCTTTAACAGTACAAATGAGAAAGAAGATCTTTAAAATGACCCCTCCAAGCTACAATCATGCCATTTAAACCCTATTTTAAATAAGATGGGCACTCCCATTAATTAAGTAATTGATAAAGTCCAGCAACTCAGTGACTTAGGAGAATGGAATTTAGAAAAATAGGAGGACAGAGAAAAAAAATAAAAGCAATAACAGAGTATCTAGAAAGGACACGTTTATGGCTCACATTAAAGAGAGAGTTCCTAGAGAGAAAATTGATGGAGTAACAACTAAAGAATTATGGGAAATGTACTGTAAGAATGGATTAGATATAAGAAAGACTTCCCAGAAAACTGTTAAGGGTAAGGAACAAGAGGAAGGAAAAGGGGGACCCAGAGAAATAATCCATTTAATGACAGTAATGGTAAAGATGAGTCTAAGTAATCAGATTTGTTCCCCAACCCCATTTATCCCTGGATAGATATGGGGAAAATTTAAAACAAACAATGACTTGTGGGACAAGCTCCAGTAAATTCTTCGGCTAGGAAAGATAGATGGCCTCATTTTAAAGTAACAATTTTTTTGAAAAATGACTCACCAATTACTTTTAGGGCATTATTTGATACCAGGGTGGAAGCCTCTTTAGTCTATGGGAATCTCAAGAATTTTAAAAGACAAAAAAATAATAATGACAGGCCTTGGAGGTAAACAGACAAAAGCTGTACAAACCAAAACTGATTTCAAAATAGGGCAATTACCTCGAAGAACTTATTCAGTAATGACTGTTCCTATTCCAGAATATATAATTGAATTTGACATCGTGGCAGGCATGACTTTAAATCTAGAAGCAGGAAGATATCAATTTGGAGTACATGCTTCACAACTGGCATCTCCTGTAATTGTGAGAAAGTTAATCATGCCCCCTAAAACTACTGGCTGCTACCAAATTAATTCAGCTAAAACAATATCAAATTCTGGAGGGACAGACTGAAATTACTAAAACTACACAAGACCTATTAGAGGCTGGAGTATTAATTACTACATCTACTGAATGGAATAACCTTGTATGGCCAGTAAAAAAAAAAAAGATGGCTCTTGCAGAAAGACTGTACATTATTAGGAACTAAACAAGGTGGCAGGTATGACTTTAAACTGTCTGCTGCAGTTTCTGATACTATAACTTTAATAGAATGAATACACAGCCATTCAGGACAATGGTATGCAGGAACTGATCAGGCCAGTGCTTTCTTTACTATACTCATAGAAGAACAATCATGGAATCAATTTACTTTTACATGGCAGGGGTGACAATATATGTTCACCCACTTGCCATTCTTTAGGATTATGTGCCCAGTCCTACTATCTGTCAATGACTTGCAGTTGAACATTTAGATTACATGGAAATGTCTGATGATGTAAAAGTATCTTATTATATTGATGATATTATGATACAAGGACCAACCGAGGAAACAGTGTTAAAACTCTAAACCAATGTGTTAGTATTTTAAAGAAACAAAGGATGGGAGATTAATCCCTCCAAAATTCAGGGACCTGGCCAGACTGTAAAAGTTTTGGGAATACAATGGGTTAAAGAATATAGAGAGATGTGGTCCCTCACCTAGAGCCAGACATCCTGGAATGTGAAGTCAAGTGGGCCTTCAGAAGCATTACTACAAAGCTAGTGGAGGTGATGGAATTCCAGCTGAGCTATTTCAAATCCTTAAAAATGCTGCTGTTAAAGTGCAGCACTCAATATGCCAGCAAATTTGGAAAACCCAGCAACAGCCACAGGACTGGAAAAGGTCAGTTTTCATTCCAATTCCAAAGAAAGGCAATGCCAAAGACTGTTCAAACTACCACACAATTGTGCTCATTTCACATACTAGCAAGGTAATCCTCAAAATCCTTCAAGCTGGGGCTCAACAGTACGTGAACCAAGAACTTCCAGATAAACAAGGTGGATTTAGAAAAGGCAGAGGAACCAGAGATCAAATTGCCAACATCTGTTGGATCATACAAAAAGCAAGAGAATTCCAGAAAAACAGCTACTTCTGCTTCACTGGCTACCCTAAAGCCTTTGACTGTGTGGATCACAACAAAATGTAGAATATTCTTAAAGAGATGGGACTACCAGAGCACCTAACCTGCCTCCTGAGAAATCTGTATGCAGGTCAAGAAGCATCAGTTAGAACCAGACATGCAACAACAGACTGGGAAAGGAGTATGTCAAGGCTGTACATTGTCACCCTGATTGTTTAACTTATATGCAAGTTATCCTGCTTGTTTAACTTATATCATGTGAAATGCCAAGCTGGATGAATGACAAACTGGAATCAAGATTGCTGGGAGAAACATCAATAACCTCAGATATGCAGATGATACCACTCAAACAGCAGAAAGTGAAGAGGAGTTAAAGAGCTTCTTGATGAGGGTGAAAGCGGAGAGTGAAAAAGCTGGCTTAAAATTCAACATTCAAAAAACTAAGATCATGGCATCTGATCCCTTCACTTCATGGCAAATTGATGGGGAAAAAGTGGAAACAGTGACAGATTTTATTTTATTGGGCCCCAAAATTACTGCAGACAGTGACTGCAGCCATGAAATTATAAAACGCTTGCTCCTTGGAAGAAAAGCTATAGAAAACCTTGACAGTGTAAAAAAGCAGAGACATCACTTTGCCACATATTCAAAACTATAATTTTTCCAGTAGTCATGATGGATGTGACAGTTGGACCATAAAGAAGGCTGAGCTCCAAAGAATTGATGCTTTCGAAATGTGGTGCTGGAGAAGAATCTTGAGAGTCCCTTGGACAGCAAGGAGATCAAACCAATCCATTCTAAAGGAAATCAACCCTGAATATACATTAGAAAGACTGATGTTGAAACTAAAGCCATACTTTGGCCATGTAATGCAAAGAGCTGACTCACTGGAAAAGACCCTGATGCTGAGAAAGACTGACGGCAAAAGGAGAAGGGACGGCAGAGGACGAAATGGTTAGATAGCATCATCGACTAAATGGATATGAGCAAATTCTGGGAGATAGCGGAGGGCAGAGGAGTCTGCAGTGCTGCAGTCCATGGGGTCACAAGAGTCAGACATGACTTAGTACCTGAACAACAACGAACATAAAGAGATTTTACCTAAGGCAAGTGATGCCAGTGGTAAAGAACTCTCTTTCCAGTGCAGAAGATGTAAGAGATCCGGGTTCAATCCCTAGATCAGGAAGATCCCATGGAGTAGGGAATAGCAAACCCACTCCACTATTCTTGCCTGGAGAATCCCAAGGACAGAGGAGCCTGGCAGGCTATAGTTCATGGGGTCACAAAGAGTCAGACATGACTGAAGGGACTTAGCATGCACACAAACAAAAGATAATGAAATTTAAAAGTCCCCAGACAAAAAAGGGAGGCTCAGAAGTTTAGAAGGCTATCTGGTTTCCAGTGACAGTGTATTCCACATTTGGGCCAGATATTAAGTCTACTTTACAAAGTAACTAAGAAAAGGTATAAATTTCAATGGTCTGATGAGCAACAATAGGCTTTTTATGCCACTAAAAGTGCAATTGTTATTGTTGTGTAGCTGCTAAGTCAGGTCCAACTCTTGCAACCCCAAGGAGCCCACCAGGTTCCTCTGTCCATGGGATTTCCCAGGCAGAAATACTGGAGTGGGTGGCTGTGCCCTTCTCCAAGGGATCTTGCCAACCCAGGGATCAAACCCATGTCTCCTGCTTGGTAGATGGATTCTTTACCATTGAGCCACCTTGGAAGCCCCACTGAAGAAGGTAAAAGTAGCCAATTTGCAGAGTTATATGCCAGGAGTTGGTGATGGACAGGCCTGGCATGCTGCAATTCATGAGGTCGCAAGGAGTCGGACACGACTGAGCGACTGAACTGAACTGACTGATGGTATTTATCAGGTATTAAAGCACTCATGGTGGCTCAGATGGTAAAGAATCTGCCTGCAATGCAGGAGCCCCAGGTTCAATCCCTGGGTTGGGAAGATCCCCTGTAGAAGGAAATGGCAATCCACTCCAGTATTCTTGCCCAGAGAATTCCATGGACAGAAGTACCCAGTGGACTACAGTCCATGGGTGCGCAAAGAGTTGGACATGACTGAATGACTAACACTTTTACTTATCAGGTATTAAAGCAAGAGAATTTAACTAAATGTCATGGTCAGTAGCCAATGGATGGCCACTTGGCTTCCCCTATGGGTAAAGAATAACTGGCAAATTCACTCCAAAGTGCTATGGGGAAAGGAATTATGGTCAGATATTTTGGAAATTGCACAAACTACTAATGTTTCAGTCTTTCATGTAGATGCTAATAGTGTTCCAAATTCTACAGAACGATGGTATAACTATTACAGATGAACAAACCATAATTCAAGCCTTAGAAGTCAATCCAGACTCTAGCGACTTAAAAGGTTTGACTCTACAGGCACACCAAAAATATGGTCATCTGGAAGAAAAAGCAACATACAGGTGGGCTCAGGATTAAGGTGTTTCTTTTAACTATGGTTCTCATTAAATTTGTTATTTTAACATAGCTGATCTGTCAACATATTTAAACACAGAAGCTTGCCACAACTAGTCAAAGGACAACTGGCACATGACAAGCTGCCTGGGCAAATATGGCAATTTGATTATATTGGTCCGTTAATTTGAGATAAAGGATGCCAATATATATATTCTGCTGTGGACAGCTATTCTGTATATTTAGTGGCCACTCCCTTTAGGAAAGCCAATCAGACTGATAATATTAAAACATTGTAAAAATTAATTTATGTTATGGTGTTCTACTTTAGATTCAGAGTGACAATGGGTCACATTTTAAAGGTAAATTAATACAAGAGTTTGCCCAGGAACATAATACACAATGGACTTTTCATATTTCTTACAGTCCTCAAGTTGCTGGTTTGACTGAAAGAATGAATGGTTTGCTTAAACAACAATTAATTAAACTTGGAGAGGTTCTTACAAAAATTGGAGGACTAACAACATTTAGAAAACAAGGATCATGGCATCTGGTCCCATCACTTCATGGGAAATAGATGGGGAAATAGTGGAAACAGTGTCTGACTTTATTTGGGGGGTCCAAAATCACTGCAGATGGTGATTGCAGCCATGAAATTAAAAGACGCTTACTCCTTAGAAGGAAAGTTATGACCAACCTAGATAGCATATTCAAAAGCAGAGACATTACATTGCCAACAAAGGTCCATCTAGTCAAGGCTATAGTTTTTCCAGTGGTCATGTATGGATGTGAGAGTTGGACTATAAAGAAAGCTGAGCACCGAAGAATTGATGCTTTTGAACTGTGGTGTTGGAGAAGACTCTTGAGAGTCCCTTGGCCTGCAAGGAGATCCAACCAGTCCATTCTGAAGGAGATCAGTCCTGGGTGTTCATTAGAAGGACTGATGCTGAAGCTGAAACTCCAATACTTTGGCCACCTCATGTGAAGAGCTGACTCATTGGAAAAGACTCTGATGCTGGGAGGGATGGGAGGCAGGAGGAGAAGGGGACGACAGAGGATGAGATGGCTGGATGGCATCACTGACTCAATGGACATGAGTTTGGGTAAACTTCAGGAGTTGGTGATGGACAGGGAGGCCTGGCATGCTGCGATTCATGGGGTCGCAAAGAGTCAGACACAACTTGAGTGACTGAACTGAACTGAACTGAACTTGAATACTGCCCTCAATATTTTAAATAACAGATCTATAGGAGTATCAGAAACTCCTTTGATGAAAATGACTATGCCAAACCTACAGATTCATAAAATAGACTTCCATCCTGAGACAACTGAGTATCAGGAAATTATCCCAGGAGCACCGTAGCTCTTTTCCAAGCTCCTTCTGAGGCCTCGGGACTGGATTTCTATCTATATCTGAACATACACTTACTAAAAGATTGATATGTGCTATTTCAACTGGTATTGGAAATAAAATGCCTCCTGGACACTGGATTAATCAAAGAACACTCCAGTTTAGTGTTAAAAGGGATTTCTGTCCATGAGGGTAGGGTGTTATAGACTCAGACTACCAAGTAGAAATATGAGTAATTTTACAAAATAAACAAAAGGATGATCTACTTATTAATACACAGGATTACATTGCCCAGTTGTGGATTCTTCCGTGGGTAATTGGCAAAGTACAAAAAGAAGAACCTCCCACCTTACTAAAGGTTAGAGGTGATGCAGGGTTTGGATCCACAAATGATATACATGCAACTGGAGTTAAATTCTGGGTGAAGCAGCCTAATGGTCCTCCCAAACCTGCTGATGCAACTGTGCAGGGGAAGGGCAACACTGCGTCAGTGATGATCCCTGGACAGGAAAAAGGGACATACGTGCCATTAACCTGCTGTTATTCCCGTGAATAGACTATTCTTGGAAGCCTGACTGTAATGTGCATTGTCATTCACACCACAAACTTCAAGAATACAGTACAATTAAAAGAAAATATGAAGTATACACACTGCTGTATTTTAAATGGATAACAAGGCCCTACTATATAGCATATGGAACTCTGCTCAATGTTATGTGGCAGCCTGGATGTGAGGGGAGTTAGGGGGAAAATGGATACATGTATATGGATGGCTGAGTCCCTTCACTGTTCACCTGAAACTATCACAATATTGTTTGTTAATCGGCTATAATCCAATACAAAATAAAAAGTTTGGAAAAAAAGAAAATATGAAGAAAGTCATTGGGGAATCTTCAACTGGAGAAATATAAGCTGGACCTGAACTCAGGATAACTTCACCTGACCTGCAAACAAGGCCTGTCCTTTCTTATCTCTGACTTTCCATGGACAAAATTTATCTGTTAGATTACACAGCACTAGTAAATATATAGCTCAAGCCTTAACTATCAATGCTAAGTGGATGCTAAAGCCCCATGAATATAGCTTGATTTATGATAAAAAAATTTTACAGTTATTTAATGATTCAGAAGGCAAAAGGAGAAGAGGGCGGCAGAGGAAAAGATGGTTGGATAGCATCACCGACTCAATGCACAAGAACTTGGACAAATTCCAGGAGATAGTGAGGGACAGGGAGGCGTGGCATGCTGCAGTCCATGGGATCACAGAGTTGGACACAACTTAGCAACTGAACAACAATAACAATGACTCAGTAATATTTCATCTACACCAAACTAAATCATTAAATGACATATTTGATTGGACTATTTGTTCTATGCAGTTATTGTATTACCTTACTCAAAAGGATAAGGCCCAAGGAATTTTAATGTCTACTAATATGTACGCATGAAAGAAATTATATAAAGAATGGATTCCTGACAATCATTGGGTGGTTGTCCCTGAAGGCATTACTAAATGCACTGACACTTGGTACCAAGGAACTCTGTACCACTACAGTATAGCTAATATGAGTTTAATATGCCAGTTTCATGTGTTATCTATTGTTTTTAGAGATGAGTATTGGCTATTTCATTTCACTGGAAATTATTTGGACTTTGATAACCATATGCACTTATTAACAGATTTTGACAAAGCTACCAAAAGACTTGGGCTTCCCTTGTAGCTCAATGGATAAAGAATCCTCCTACAGTGCAGGAGACCTGGGTTCGATTCCTGGGTTGGGAAGATCCCTGGAGAAGGAAATGGCAACCCACTCCAGCGTTCTTGCCTGGGGAATCCCATGGACTGTAGCCTGCCAGGCTCCTCTGCCCATGGGATCGCAAAAGCTGGACACGACTTAGCAACTCAACCACCACCACCACCAAAAGACTGTTATGTGGACATACTTCTCGCATTTGGGACCCCTACTTATTGGAGAATTCCATCAATGTAGACACCCCTGGGGTCTAAGAAGTGAAATGACTCACAAGGTGAAACAATCATTGTAAAAGTTAAAACCAGAGCTTCATTTTTATGTGCAAACTGATGATGATATCAGTTTATGGCTGGGGATTATAAGCAGTAGCCCCCAGAACTGCAATTTGGAGTCTCCCCCATGGGGTGGATGCACCACCTGGGACTCTTTCCCAGTTGGAACTCTGGATAGCTGTCATTCAGGACTTTCCAATGCTGCTCAAGTCTAGATATAGGTTGGCACAATTTGGTGATGTATACGTTGTTTCTTCTCTCTATTGTTTCTATTTCTTTTCTTTTAATGAGTGTATGTTGAAATTAAGTCAAATAATCCTCCAATAAAAACTGAAATTGTTTATTTGTGAGTAACAAATGGTTCCTTTTGTTAGAGAATTCTTCAAATCTAAAACGAAAGGAAAACTTTTGGCAAAACACTAAGAGAATGAGATCCACTCCTCAGAATTTCTGAATTTTCAGTTTCAGTTAATGGGCAACAATCCCTCTCTCTCACCATTGCCTTGTTTTGGGTCCTCATTACCTCCTACCTACTACCTTTTGTGGCAGAAATTATAGGTCAGCTACACACCACTTATTGCCAACCTCCCCCCTTGCCCAAATCTTCTATGTAAGAAGATCACTGCTTTCCTAGCTTCTGCTGCAGCTGGAGGTGGCAGCTAGTATGGTCCTGACCTGATCACCGGTAGTTCACTCCAAGTCTGGTGGTCTCCCGGAGAGCTTTTACACTGATGATTAAAGGGAAGAGTTGCATCTCTCCCTGTTCCTGTCGCCTTTAACACAGATGTGTTGTTTTGAGCTCAGAAGGCTATCTTCTGACCAGGAGGCAACAATGTGAGGACAAATCTTGGCAAAACAAAAAGACAGCAAGGATGCAAATGTCTTAGCCAGCGAGGAACTGCCCATCTTTACACTTCTTATGTGCAAAAACAAACCTTGCTGGCTTAAGCCAGTGTTTCATGCAGCAGTTTCTAATCCTAACAGATACCTTGCTAAATCTTTTCTCTACTTGTATCTGAAAGACAAATCTGACCATTACATGTTCCTGTCTAAGACCCTCTAGTGGATCTCCCTCAACTTTAGGATGAGTCTTAAGCCAGAAGGGCTCCCATGGCTTGGCCTCTGCCTGTCCTCTCCTGCCCCCTCCTACTCAGACCTTTAGCAGCACCCAACTGTTTCTAGTTCCATATCAACATGAGTCTCTTGCCTCCAGTGTCCTCTGGTCATGCTATTCCTGGCCCGAAGCACCCTGCCCACCTCCTGATGGGCTCTTCTTCCCTTCAGGATTCTGTGCAGACATCACATCACATGGATAGAGAACCTCTCCTCTGTGCGGCTATGACACCTGGGCACGCTACTGTCTTAGCTCCTCACAGAAACTACTGAAATGGCCTCTTTATGTCTGTCCCTTCATCTGGTTGAAAGGGCCTCAGAGGTAGTTTTCCTGTAATGGCAATCTTCTGTCTTCTTTTTTCTCTTATGCACTCATATGCCTATTTCAGACTGTTTTTACCACAAGCTGGGGCACAGAAAGAGACAGGTCTTGACAGTGCTATCTGGATGCTAGAGTGTGAACCATCCTCAAGGGCAGAATCAGTTCTTCTTCTAAATCTCCCAGGTCTAGCACAGTACCTGCTACAACCCTCTGGGCTGTTTAGTAAACCGCTGCTGATTTGAAGGGGAAAGTGTTGTAAAGAAATCTTTCTTAACTCTTGTACTTTTTTCCTGAATAACCCACTCCCTGCTTCTTTACATATTAATTATATTCTAGACTGTTGCAGGGAAAATAAAAATCTAAGGTGTAGCTTTTATGTGGGTAAACAAGGGTCCCACCACTGCATATGTTTGAAGGTATTCCAGTTGAGGGCATAAGATGCCTATAGAGAAACTAGTGCAGAAAAGCCAGTCTTGCTCTCTCTCCTCCTGTGACTACCACCCCAAGTACAGGCTGAACCACCCGAGTTAGCATTTGACTCCTCTAACATTGGCATTCAGATCCTTTCACAAAGACTTCTCTCCGTGCCCAGACTGTAAGTTCCTCAAAGGTCCTGCTTTCACCTTCCTCTAAGACTCCCTCGGCTGTCTAACACAATGCTGAATAAATAAAGGCTGGTCAACTTCTAATGAGCTGAGAGACTGCCCAGGAGTGATCTCAGTGTGTGCTCTCTCCACTGGGCACTGGCTGTGGCCATGTTTCCACAGGCTGTTGTCCTTGGCTTCATCTATGCTGCTTTCCTAGACATCCTGTGCTTCTTACCAAATTGAGTCACCTCGTTTCTGCCACATGTGACCGGCTGGCCATTGTTACTTCCTCTAGAAACTAATGCATGAGTCAGAACAATGCTAATAAAGCCAAAAATAATCATAACAAGCCTTAATTGAACCTTTATAAAGTACCAGGTTCTAGTTATGGGACTTCCCTGGTGGTTCGGTCAGTAAAGAATCCGCCTGCAATACTGGAGATGAGAGTTCAATCCCTGGATCTGCAAGATCCTCTGCAGAAGGAAAAGGTAACTCACTCCAGTGTTCTTTCCTGGGAAAGCCCATGAACAGAGGAACCGGAAGGCTACCCACCATGGGGTCAAAAGGGTTGGGCACAACTTGCTGACCAAACCACCACCACCAGGTTCTAGTTAGAACTGGAAATGCAGGGTTTCCTGAATCCACCGAACATATCCAGTGTGCAGATAAAGAAACTAAGGTGAGAGGGTTTAAGGAACTTCACTGAACACAGCCAGCAAGGGTTGAAACCAGAATTCAAACCCAGGGAGTCCTACTCCGTTAGTGCATATCTGTGACTTACAGAGCTTTTTTTGATTTGCCACACTGAATATTGCTGTGTCAGGTCCCAGGCAGAGAATGTGATCCAAAATTAACCAAAATCTGCCCTCAGCAGTGGTTTCCCGGATGCATCTGATATCTGAAACACAGCCCAAGGATGTATATTCTCTACATTCCATCCCTGTATTAAGTGATATCATCAGAAAACAATGCACTAGGGTTATGTTATTTTACTGCTTCCAAAAAATACTTTGACTGAGTTAAGATTTAATTTTATGCTTTCAACTTTTATGGAAGGTCTTTATGAGAAAAGTCAACCTGATAAGTATTTCATTATCTTTTCATAAAACTGTATTTAAAGATACTCTCTATTGTAAGAAATTTTCTCATACAAGGTTTATAAGAAAAATGCTTCCTAAAATTCAGAACCAGGAATAAGTGTTTCCAGTCCAATCTGGGTGTCTCTTGAATCAAATACTGACTGAACTGTATGACTCCACACAGACCTCATGGCTCCAGTCACAAAACCCAAAAGTCAATCCTGAGCTCACTTCCTTTCAGCAAAGCATTTTAATTAGATAGCAATTCTCCAAGTTCATCGGGCTGAAAACTGAATGTGTCACTGTTCGTACCAACCTAGTCCTCCTCCTGCCTCCCACTGCTGTCAACTGAGCTACCATGTTCCCAGACACTTAGACTAGAAACCTCAAGCATCTCTATTTGACTTCTCACGTTCCCTTTTCATGTACATCCAGTTACTTGACAAACACCACAGACCACAAATTCATTGAGATTAAGAGTTTGTCTCTTTTGCTCACCAATTGTATTCTCTGCCCCTAATGCAATACCCGACACACAGTAAATGTTCAATAAATATTTACTGAGTGAATAAAGTTCTACAGATTTCCTTCCTGCCTCCTGGTCTCCAGTCTTTTGCCCTCTTTCAATCTTCCTGCCATCACTCAAGTCCAGGCACTTACCACCTCCTCTTGTCAATAAACAACACCCTAATCTACCCAGTATTAGCCCACAAGTTCCAGTCTATCAGAGTCCAGCTGCCGCTAAGTAAGCTTCCTAAAATACCTGCATATGCACTTTCCTTGTTCAAAAGCTCCCCCTGACCTAACATTCAAGATGAGCATTTGATATTATTCTTACATTTGCTTCCAATAATAACTACATGATTTAGTGACTGAACAACAACAAAATGAGTGAAGAGGAGCAGGGGGCGAGGCCAGACCACGGCAGCTGGGGAGGAAGACGCTGATTAGAACTAAGCACAGGGGCAGCGTGAGGACAGACAGCTTAAGCACCTGTCAGGCTGTGGGAATTAAAGAAGGTTATGTAAAGCAGGTTAAAATGGTAAACCGCCACAGACAGGTATGTTTTATGTGTCAGGATTACATGTTCCTGAAGATGAATCATCCAGAAAAAGTGCAAAGACATGTCAGAGAAATGGATATATCATTTTAGAAATACTTCCGTCATAGGTTTTCATTCATTGTCTTACTAGGTTATAACAATCCTCATGTCAGAGGAGTTTGTGGTTTACAGTGTATGATTATCTCACGAAGCTCACTTTGACACCCTGAGAGACAAGGATCAGTATCTTCAAGGAGAGACCGAGGCTTGGAGAGGTCAGGAGACATGGCCAAAAGTCACCTAGCTAGTAAATGGCAATACGAATCCAATGGCATTTGACACTATGGAAATTTGTTTGTGGGCACAAAAACACACAAAGGCCTCTGTGTCATCTCGAACTAAAACCCTAGACTCTGGATGCCAAGCCTGGTACCTTAGTCACTGCACCAGAGCCTTCCCTTCTCCCCTTCCCCGCAACCATCCACTGCTGTGTCATTCTGGAGTGTTATCATTCACTATATATTCTGTGTAGTACTGGCTACTGCTGCTGCTGCTGCTACTAAGTTGCTTCAGTCATGTCCGACTCTGTGCGACCCCATAGACGGCAGCCCACCAGTCTCCCCCGTCCCTGGGATTCTCCAGGCAAGAACACTGGAGTGGGTTGCCATTTCCTTCTCCAACGCATGAAAAGTGAAAGTGAAGTCGCTCAGTCGTGTCCGACTCTTAGTGACCCCATGGACTGCAGCCTACCAGGCTCCTCCGTCCATGGGATTTTCCAAGCAAGAGTACTGGAGTGGGGTGCCATTGCCTTCTCCGTAGTACTAGCAGTCTACTTCAAATGTTTCATGTTTCAGGCAAATATGCACTATTTCATTTAATCCTCCCAGCAATTCTTTGAGAAAAAAAAAATATTATTATCTCTTTTTACATCTTTTTTTTTGAATTCTGATGAGGCCCAGAAAAGCAATTTAGCTAAGGATACATAGCTACCAGGTACTGAGGTAAAAATTCAAACCTGGGTAGGCTATCACAAAAACATGAGTATTTAACATCATCATAAAAAAATAAATAAATAAAAAAAATTAACATCATCATACCATGTGCCCTCAAATTTTAAACATTTCCATCTTTCTAAGTTGTCCTTTAATAATGTTCTCTGTCTCCCCTTTCACATGTTTAATTTTCATTTTATTCTGTATATTGAATGAGCAGTGTCCTGATGAACAGATAAGTTCGTGATTTTGGAAAAATCCTGAGCATTATGTATCCTTGAACTCCATTACTGATTTGATCTCTTTGAGTTTCAAATGTTTCCCCCTCTTATTTCATAGACTCATAGCCTTTCAGAACTGAAAAGGGCCTGAGATATCCTGTGCTCAAATCCCCTTGCTTTAGTGTGACAAAACTCTGACTCAAAGTTTCGGTCCCTTTTTCACAAATCATAGCAGGAAGAGAATCAAGTTTCAAGTTCCGAAGCTAGCAATCACAGAGCCAGAGCTCCGGGCCTTCGCCCCAGGCTATGCCAGCAATCAACAGAGATGATGGAGAGAAGCACCCTCTCTCAGATCAGTTCAAAGTGCTGGTGAGCTCTTTGGCTATGACCTCTTCAAAGACAAGGTATATGGGAAGGCCATAATAGATCCCTGTTCACTTGACCTCCATGTGGAAGCATTCCCTTGATAGTTTGGGTTGAAAAGACCCCCCCCCTTTAGCCCTTAATTGAAGTATTTGGCAGGCACAGTAAAGAGAATAACAGAATCACATAAGCTAGCTTCCCAATGTTATCTTCTGATGGGAGGGGAAAGGTGTTCTATCCCAAAAGGGGAAATAAAATGATAGGCATTTGTGGGAGGGCGCTTTCCTCAGTTGAGACTCCTGGGTAAGCTGTTCTGTGCAGTGGTGACTTCACCAAGAACATCTGGTGCATTCTAACCATTACTTAGGAAGCCATATAAAAGACTTATTTACACTGAATGGTCTGTTTTGGCCTTTTCTGTTTACAACCCAAATTTGTCAAGCCTGACTCATTAATAAGCCATGTGAATAGGACAGGCCTCATCTCTAGGCTGAGCTGGAAAATGAATGCGACCAAGAAAAATTTAGCCTTCTGACCTAAGGCTGGCAGATTTTCTTGGGTTGTTTTCTCCTTCTCCTCCTCCTTCTTTTCCTCTTTTTCTTTTTTTATAATTGCTCTTACATAATACATAGAAACTTAAATAAAAAATGTAACTGAAAACATTGCTTTTATTTGGCAAATACCAGTGGTTCCCTGGTGGCTCAGACTGTAATGAATCCACCTGCAGTTCAGGAGACCCAGGTTCAATCCCTGGGTCAGGAAGATCCCCGGGAGAAGGGAATGGCAACCCACCCCAGTATTCTTGCCTGGAGGATTCCATGGACAGAGGAGCCTGGCCTGCTACAGACCATGGGGTCACAAAGAGTCAGACATGACTGACCGACTAATATAACACATGCTAACTGCTGAAGAGATTATTCTCATGCCACCCACCAAAGTGTTCCATATGGTGTCCAGGCAGATATATACAGTTAGGGTCCACAAAACTGTCACAGAAGGGAGATCATTGCTTACTGTGGTCCTCAAGAACCTTCTTTACTCATGGCTTTAATAAAAGAAAGAAGGAGGACTTCCCTTCTTAGTCATCCAGTGGTTAAGACTCTGCTCTTCCAATGCAGGATTCATGGGTTTGAACACAAGTTGGGGAACTAAGATCAGGAATACTCTGTGGTGCCACAAAAAAGAAAGAAAGAAGGAGCATAGGCATTTAAGATAAACAGGATGAAACAACATTTTGCATCTAATTGGTGGTGGGAAAAGGCAACCCTCAGGCACGAAGGGGGTGGTTAAAGCCTTAATGACAGACATACATCTTCAACAATCTGACGTCCACTCCTGAACAACTGAGCATTGATCTATACTTCAAATATTTTCCTTTATACAGAGTTTGCAAGCAATAGCTCTGAACTCCCAATCTCTCCTCAAGTAGCAAGAATGTCACAGTTCATTTACACTTGAACCATCTTTGTCAATTTAAATGCAATCTTTCTTAACTCTACCCAGAAAATTTATAGGATGAATAAAGACTTGTGGAGAGAGATACATATTTTTCACAAAACATCAATTAGATCTTTTTTTCCAATTACTATTTTTCTGTTTTAAAAGTTATTTTAAAATGTACATACAATAAATTTCGCTTTTTTGGTGTCCAGTTCTACGAGTTTCAACAAATGCTTAGTGTTGTATGATCACCATCACAATCAAGAGATAAAAAGTTCCGTCACCTAAAACACTGCCCAGTGCATCCTCTGTCCTCATGCCGCCCCTCAGCTCTGAGCACTACTCATCTGTTCTGCAAATGTCATATAAATGAAACCATAAAGCTATTTGAACTGTATTTCTTTCACTTAGCATAATGCATTTCAGATTCATTTATGTTGGTGCATGTACCTGTACCTTATTCTTTTTTACTGCCAAGCAGTCCATTTTATGGGTGCACTGTGGTTTCTTTATCCACTCACCAGCTAAAGGGTATTGCGCTCTTTCCAGATGTGGCTGATTATGAGAAAGCAGCTATAAACATTCATGTATAGGTGTTTGTGTGAAAATAAGTTTTTCTGTCTTTTGTCCTATGAGTGCAATTTCTGAGTCATATGCTAAGTATATGTTAAACTTTATACCAAAATGTCAAACTGTTTTCCAGTATGGCAGTACCATTTTGCATTCCCATCAGCAATGTATAAATAACATGGTTCTTCCCATCCTTTCCAGCATTTGATGTTGCCACAATTTTTTAATTTAGGCATTGTAATAGATATGCAGTGGTGGCTCATTGTGGCTTTAATTTGTATTTTTCTAATTTTAATGATGTTGAGCATCTTTTCATATGCTTATTTACCTTCTGTACATACAGATTTTTAACAGTCTTTATCTGATTTCAAATGTGATACATGATTGTTATAAAATTTTAAATGTTAGAGAAATATGTTATATTGAATACAAAAGTTTAATAATTTTACTTTCTAGTCATAGCTACTGTTAACACTCTAGTGTATATTCTTCCATGTATAAGCTAACATATACAGTATTTATAGCAGTACAAAAATGGTGGTATTTTATACATACTGTTTGAAAACTTGCTTTTAATCACGTAATAGTAATCCTGGATAGTTTTTCACATTGTGCTATTCAATTGTCTTGTGTCATATTGTAAGAGAAATGGAGGAAGTCTTGTTCAGGCTTCAGAAGCAGGGGAGCAGGTCTCTGTCCTGCTTCTGACCTGCCTGGACACTGTCCGGATTCTGTGCCTGCCTGTAAACACAGCAAGTCAGATGGCACTCTAGATAAGAAAGGGAGGGCTTCCCTGTGGCTCAGTGGACAAGAATCTGCCTGCCAATGCAGGAGACATGGATTCAATCCCTGATCTGGAAAGACCCCACATGCTACAGAGCAACTAAGCCGATACAGCACGACCACTGAGCCTGTGCTCTAGAGCCTGGGAGTCACAACTCCTGAGCCCATGTGCCACAACTACTGAAGCCCTGGCACCCTAGAGCCCATGCTCCGCAATAAAAGAAGCCACCGCGATGAGAAGCCCTCACGCAACTAGAGAGTAGCCCCTGCTCAGGACAACTAGAGAAAATCCAGTTAAGGACCAAAGGCCCAGTATGGCCAAAAAGAAAGAGGAAAAAAGGGAATGGGTCTTGGACTCTCTTAAGCCCCTGAGGACCTGGGGTCAGCCCCCTTGGGTCTAAGAAGTCCTATAACTCACAAGGCAAAACAAACAGCATTGTGAAAGTTAAAGTAAAACCAGAGATGCATTTTTGTGTGCAAACTGATGATGACATATTTGCAGTCTGGGATTATAATCAGGAATCCCCCAAACTGCAATCTGAAGTCTCACCTCTGGGGTGGACACACCACCCTGGATCCTTTCCCAGTTGGGGCTCCAGACAACTGTCACTCAGGACTTGCCAGTGCTGTTCAAGTATGGATGTAGGTCAGCCCAATTTGGTGATGTATATGCTATAACTTCTCTCTATTGTTTCCATTTCTTTTCTTTTACTGACTGTATATTGAAATTAAGTCAAATAATCTTCCATAAAAAATTGAAATTGTTTATTTGTGTTTAATGAGTGGTTTCTCTTGCTAATGAATCCTTTAAACCTAAAATGAAAGTAAAACTTATAGCAAAATATGTATTTTCTAATGAAATAGAATTTTTTCTGATTTTAAGTACAAAACATCACATTTGGATGATTCTATATCCTTAAAGATAATAGCAATCAGTATTTCTAGTATATTTGAGTAAAATTTTAAAGTTATACAAACTTCCTGATTGCACATTTCTCAGTTCTGAACGGAGAACTTTGTTGCAGTAATAAGAACTATTTCAGAAAGATACCTAAAAGATGATGCTGTGAAAGTGCTGCACTCAATATGCCAGCAAATTTGGAAAACGCAACAGTGGCCATAGGACTGGAAAAGGTCAGTTTTCGTTCCAATCCCAAAGAAAGGTAATGCCAAAGAATGCTCAGACTACTGCACGATTGCACTCATCTCACACGCTAGCAAAGTAATGCTCAAAATTCTCCAAGCCAGGCTTCAACAGTATGTGAACTGTGAACTTCCAGATGTTCAAGCTGGTTTTAGAAAAGGTAGAGGAACCAGAGATCAAATTGCCAACATCCGCTGGATCATGGAAAAAGCAAGAGAGTTTCAGAAAAACATCTATTTCTGCTTTATTGACTATGCCAAAGCCTTTGATTGTGTGGATCACAATAAACTATGGAAAATTCTGAAAGAGATGGGAATACCAAACCACCTGACCTGCCTCTTGAGAAACCTGTATGCAGGTTAAGAAGCAACAGTTAGAACTGGACATGGAACAACAGACTGGTTCCAAACAGGAATAGGAGTACCTCAAGGCTGTATATTGTCACCCTGCTTATTTAACTTATACACAGAGTACATCATGAGAAACGCTGGGCTGGAAGAAGCATAAGCTGGAATCAAGATTGCCAGGAAAAGTATCAATAACCTCAGATATGCAGATGACCCCACCCTTATGGCAGAAAGTGAAGAAGAACAAAAGAGCCTCTTGATGAAAGTGAAAGAGGAGAGTGAAAAAGTTGGCTTAAAGCTCAACATTCAGAAAACTAAGATCATGGCATCCAGTCCCATCACTTCATGGGAAACAGATGGGGAAACAGTAGAAACAGTGTCAGACTTTATTTTGGGGGGCTCCAAAATCACTGCAGATGGTGATTGCAGCCCTGAAATTAAAAGACGCTTACTCCTTGGAAGGAAAGTTATGACCAACCTAGACAGCATATTAAAAAGCAGAGATGTTACTTTGTCAACAAAGGTCTGTCTAGTCAAGGCTATGGTTTTTCCAGTGGTCATGTATGGATGTGGGAGTTGGACTATAAAGAAAGCTGAGCGCAGAAGAATTGATGCTTCTGAACTGTGGTGTTGGAGAAGACTCTTGAGAGTCCCTTGGACTGCAAGGAGATCAAACCAGTCTATCCTAAAGGAAATCAGTTCTGAATGTTCATTGGAAGGACTGATGCTGAAGCTGAAACTCCAATACTTTGGTCATCTGATTCGAAGAGCTGACTCATTTGAAAAGACCCTGATGCTGGGAAAGATTGAGGGCAGGAGGAGAAGGGGATAACAGAGGATGAGATGGTTGGATGGCATCACCGACTCAATGGATAGGAGTTTGGGTGAACTCCGGGAGTTGGTGATGGACAGGGAGGCCTGGCGTGCTGTCAGACACGACTGAGCAACTGAACTGAACTGAACCAGTTGAATTATGTGGAAATATAAAACAAGTTTCCAGTTAATTTCATGTTTGTGTCTTAAGAAACATGTGGCTATGTGGGTAGTGCTCTATCATAGGGAATAGCAAGACTATAAAGAAATTTATTACATTGTATTATTGTTCCCCCAGGTTTTCCATATTAAACAAGCTGATTTTGGTACATACTTTTAATTATTTCACTCATAGGCAATTCCTTTCTGCATCAATCATTCCTATTAACTCATAATATTCTCGTGGGGGTTAAAGCACTATCAGTGTCCTTTTATGAATGATTTCACAGAGAACAGATAACAGGCAAAGGAATGTAAATGATTTATATCTTGTGACTTAACCTTAAACCCCCATGCTTGTTTAAATTTAGGAAAATTAGGGGAAAATTCTGACAATATGATTATTCTTAAGTAGAAGAGGTTTTTTGTTTTGGTTTGGGGGTTTTCTTTTGTAACCATAGACAGAAATATTTAATCTTAGAAGGCTATTCAGAAGGAGGAAAGAAAATGGAAATATCAGAGACCTTAGTGGGTATTTCCTCTCCCTCTCTTCTAAGAGCATTTAATCTTTTGGTTTTCGAAGCAAATCTCTTGCAGCTGCTTAGCTCTCTTTCGTGCCAAGGACCCTTTGTTTATACTAACTGCACCCAAAGCATTCTTCTTACACAAGTTGTACTACTTAAGCTCTTTTGCAAGTCTCAGACTTTATCGCATACATGGGGAAACAGAGCCATACTTTTCTTTCTCAGCATTCCTTCTGGTCAAAGGAGAATGTAAAGGATTTGATTTCTTAAGCATCAAGCCTTAACCTAAGACTGCTTGTGATATGCATGTATCAGTGTATAAGACAACTCTCACGAGGCTTTGGCTAGATACCCTTACCATTTCCATGCAAATGGTGACAGTTCTAAGAAGGGACCAGGAATAACAGTAGTCCATTTGTATTCAGCTGGTTTTCTAAACTATCCTTAAAATTAGCAAGAACCAACTAGTGTAAGAAACAGAATAAAATACGTGTGCATACTCAGTCATGTCCAACTCTTTGCGACCCCATGGACTGTAGCCCACCAGGCTCCTCTGTCCACGGGATTCTCCAGGCAAGAACACTGGAGTAGGTTGCCATGTCCTCCTTCAGGGGATCTTCCTGACCCAGGGGTCAAACCTGCATCTCCTGCATCAGCAGGTGAACTCTTTACTACTGAGCCACCTGGGAAGCCCGCCCAAAGAGACCTAGTTCTCCTAGCGGAGACTGATTTTGGATATTCATCTGTAAGTTCACAACTTTTTAATTCCATGAAAAATACACTTATCTTGGACATATTTTTAAAGCCCTTGAAGATTAAAGAAATTATGTATCATCTTTTTATCACTAAACTCCAAATTATAAAATTGAGCCAATTGTCAACTTTTAACATTTGTTCCTGAAAGCTCAAAGGCTGTGAATAAAAGGAAGTTCCTTCTTTCAAGTTTTGTATATTCAACCCCCAAACTTAATATTATGTAAACAGTTGGATCATAAATGCCATTCATTTACATTGTCTCCAATGATGCTTTTTTGTTTTAGAAATGAGACAGTCAAAATCTGCTGCTGCTGCTGCTGCTAAGTCGCTTCAGTCATTTCCGACTCTGTGCGACCCCATAGACAGCAGCCCACCAGGCTCCCCCGTCCCTGGGATTCTCCAGGCAAGAACACTGGAGTGGGTTGCCATTTCCTTCTCCAATGCATGAAAGTGAAAAGTGAAAGTGAAGTCACTCAGTCGTGTCCGACTCTTCGAGATCCCATGGACTGCAGCCCACCAAGCTCCTCTGTCCATGGGATCAGTCAAAAGCTAGGAAGAGTCAAAGGACACATTCAAGATCATGTAGCTGATGTGGAAGAAGGTGGACTCAATCTAGACCCTTCAATTCCTCCATACGTTTTTATTGTCATTCAGTCGCTAAATCATGTCTGACTCTTTGTGACCCATGGAAGGCTGCAGCATGCCAGCCTTCCATGTCCTTCACTATCTCCTGGAGTTTGGTTAAATTCATTGAGTCAGTAATGCTATCTAAACATCTCATCCTCTGCTGCCCTCTCCTCTTTTTGCCTTCAGTCTTTCCAAGCATCAGGGTCTTCCATAAGTTTATTGTACCACGATTGCTTTTCCTAAATTATATAGATGATAAAATTAATTTCGCAGATTATCCAGATGATAAAAATTATAAAAATGAAAATACAGCCAATCATTCTGACGTTTGCTATTACCCTGATACTAGTGAATGATAGTGTGCATTTTTTTTTTTTTTTGTATCATATAGATAAAACGTCATCTATGTCCAAGCTTGCTTGGCTAACACTACTCTCCAACCTCTTTTTTATTTTCCTGTTCCTACTGAAAAGTTCATCAAGACTCATAGATTCACATCTAGCCTTAGCTGTGAGCTGTGTGACCTTCACCAAATTCCCTGAGCACTCTGAGCATCTGTTTCTTCATTTTATGAAATAAGAGAAAAACAACAGCAGTCTCCTCAAAACGGCTACAGGGAAAATTAGATGAGAAAAGTCTTTAGGGAAGGGTCTGGCCAGGGTAAGTACTCAGTTTCAGTGTCCAAAGAAGGCATGCTTCAAGAATAAACATAGGGATATATGAAGAGTAAAGAGACTGGGGATCTTGTCACTAAATCGCAGGTGACACAAGTGTGCTCCAGCCTCCAAAATGTGTTCGATAACAATATAACAGACACAGTAAGCTGTGCTATATCAGTGGCACCTGATACCAGCGAGAGTCAATTTTACATATTTCTTCCCAACTCCGTTTTCAGTGAGGTCAAGTTGGTAGCTTGAAATCAGCCATGGTTGGGGGTATTTACACTCCAGGAAACTGGCAAACACTGTAAAGCAGACCTCCCCTCCCCTCCCACAGAGCTGGCTGTTGGACATGTGCCAGCACACCACTGATAGAGACCAGGCTTTGAAGTCAAGTAAATCTAGGTTTGTAGCCAAATCTAAACTCTAACGCTTACTAATATACTCTAACATATAAATAGTAGAGTCAAGCCATCTGAGTCTCTGGTTTCTCATTTTTGAGATGGGGATAACAGTACTAAGTTTGAAGACCGTTGAAAAAATTAAATGAGATAAAGGATGTGCAACACTTAGAACAGGACCTAAAGCCTTAGTAACATCAAAAAATAGATGATAATGGTTGTTACTATTGTTGTAAAAAGTCTGTCAGCTTAGGTTAGGAAAGAATTTGTTTCATGGAAAAAATTTCTATTCAAGTTCTTTTATTGTCTCTGAGAAAATATTTAAACAAATTTAAAAATCTAAACAAAGACAATTTTAAAGCCAAAAATCTTTAAGTGCTCTGAGTCTCCTCTAAGCATTTTTCAACAATGTTGGGCCCCAAGCCAGAACATGTTACAACCTTTTTGAACCCACCCCACCCTGCCTCAACAGCAGGCCTCCCCCAGAGAAAAGAATCTGATACAACGCCAACAAGAGAATCTTCCTCCTTAGACTATCTTAAGGCTTTCATCCTTTTTTGCTTAAAATAAAAAAAGAAAAGCTAAAAACTTGGGATGCAACAGGCTTCAAAATACTCAGATACACAGAGTGTGGAGAAATGAATATTCAAAATTTAAAAACTTTGGTTCAGAGGTATGTGGATGAAGGGCCTGGGCCTGAGGTACCCCTTGCCATATGGCAAGAAGAGCTCAGATACCCATAGGTATGGTGTCTCCATCCACTTCCGAGCCTTTTCTCCAGGTACCTCATCATGAAGGGGGTAGCTGGTCACCCTCCTATTGAGGCCCTTAGCAGAGATCTGTTGCAGTAGCTCAAGACAGTCCAATTGAGGAGTTAGGTGATGGGCGATTCATTTTTCACTCTGTTGCAAGGGCATGTGGGTTGGGGGGACAGGAAAAGGAGAGCAGACAGGACTTTAGAACACTGGTGGAGCCCTGGAAGCCACACCAAAGCCACACCCCGTGAGCTCGTGCAGGAAGGATGTGGAGACGACAGTCCCAAGCAGGCCCATTCAGTGTTCTGGGTAAGTCTCTCACTTCCTCTCCATCACCACCATCTGCCTCTTGCTTTTTCTGGAGGGGCTGTCAGGAGCACGTAAGGCATCTGAGTCCCCTCTAGCAGAGTAAATCAAGATTGTCTATGGACAGCTGCTTCTTTATTCTTATACAGAATTTCCCTGGCACAACAACAGTATCATAAGCTGTATCACCCCCGCCCCATTACCATGCAAAGTGAAAGTGAAGTCGCTCAGTTGTGTCCGACTCTTTGTGACCCCATGGACTGTAGCCTATCAGGCTCCTCCGTCCATGGGATTTTCCAGGCAAGAGTACTGGAGTGGGTTGCCATTTCTTTCTCCAATTACCATGCAAGATGAAAGACAAATAGAAACTTAGAGTTACACTTTGTTCAATGGACAGGACTCCAAAGGGTGAAATCCTTTTCTTAAGGTTGCATAACTTGTTAACTGTGTCTAGAGCTCGGTTTTGTTTTTTGTTTTTTTTTTCTTTTGCCTCCTTCTGAGCACAATTTTCCTAGTCTGTACCTTTTTTGAAAAGAAGAGAAGTGAAAAGCAAAGGAGAAAAGGAAAGATATTCCCATTTGAATGCAGAGTTCCAAAGAATAGCAAGGAGAGATAAGAAAACCTTCCTCAGCAATCAATGCAAAGAAATAGAGGAAAACAACAGAATGGGAAAGACTAGAGATCTCTTCAAGAAAATTAGAGATACCAAGGGAACATTTCATGCAAAGACGGGCTCGATAAAGGACAGAAATGGTATGGACCTAACAGAAGCACAAGATATTAAGAAGAGGTGACAAGAATACACAGAAGAACTGTACAAAAAAGATCTTCATGACCCAGATAATCACGATGGTGTGATCACTCACCTAGAGCCAGACATCCTGGAATGTGAAGTCAAGTGGGCCTTAGAAGGCATCAGTACAAACAAAGCTAGTGGAGGTGATGGAATTCCAGTTGAGCTATTTCAAATCCTGAAAGATGATGCTGTGAAAGTGCTGCACTCAATATGCCAGCAAATTTGGAAAACAGCAGTGGCCAAAGAACTGGAAAAGGTCAGTTTTCATTCCAATCCCAAAGAAAGGAAATGCCAAAGAATGCTCAAACTACTGCACAATTGCACTCATCTCACATGCTAGCAAAGTTATGCTCAAAATTCTCCAAGCCAGGCTTTAGCAATACGTGAACCGTGAACTTCTAGATATTCAAGCTGGTTTTAGAAAAGGCAAAGGAACCAGAGATCAAATTGCCAACATCCGCTGGATCATGGAAAAAGCAATAGAGTTCCAGAAAAACATCTATTTCTGCTTTATTGACTATGCCAAAGCCTTTGATTGTGTGGATCACAATAAACTGTGGAAAATTCTGAAAGAGATGGGAATACCAGATCACCTGACCTGCCTCTTGAGAAACATATATGCAGGTCAGGAAGCAACAGTTAGAACTGGACATGGAACAACAGACTGGTTCCAAATAGGAAAAGGAGTACCTCAAGGCTGTATATTGTCACCCTGCTTATTTAATGCAGAGTACATAGAGTACTTCTATGCAGAGTACATCATGAGAAACGCTGGGCTGGAAGAAGCACAAGCTGGAATCAAGATTGCCGAGAGAAATATCAATAACCTCAGATATGCAGATGACCCCACCCTTACAGCAGAAAGTGAAGAGGAACTAAAAAGCCTCTTAATGAAAGTGAAAGAGGAGAGTGAAAAAGTTGGCTTAAAGCTCAACATTCAGAAAACTAAGATCATGGTATCTGGTCCCATCACTTCATGGGAAATAGATGGGGAAACAGTATCTGACTTTTGGGGGGGGGGGCTCCAAAATCACTGCAGATGGTGACTGCAGCCATGAAATTAAAAGACGCTTACTCCTTGGAAGGGAAGTTATGACCAACCTAGATAGCATATTCAAAAGCAGAAACATTACTTTGCCAACAAAGGTCCATCTGGTCAAGGCTATGGTTTTTCCTATGATCATGTATGGATGTGGGAGTTGGACTGTGAAGAAGGCTGAGCGCCGAAGAATTGATGCTTTTGAACTGTGGTGTTGGAGAAGACTCTTGAGAGTCCCTTGGACTTCAAGGATATCCAACCAGTCCATCCTAAAGGAGATCAGTCCTGCGTGTTCATTGGAAGGACTGATGTTGAAGCTGAAACTCCAATACTTTGGCCACCTGATGCAAAGAGCTGACTCATCGGAAAAGATCCTGATGCTGGGAAAGATTGAAGGCAGGAGGAGAAGGGGGCGACAGAGGATGAGATGGTTGGATGCCATCACTGACTCAATGGACGTGAATTTGAGCAGGTTCCGGGGGTTGGTGATGGACAGGGAAGCCTGACATTTGTTGAATGAAATGATAGAAAGTGACAGTGATATTTTTTTAACCTTCACTTTTTCTTTTTTTTTAATTAATTTTAAATTTTAAAATTTGGGTCCGTGGGGTCGCAAAGAGTTGGACACGACTGAGTGACTGAACTGAACTGACCTCCTTCTAGATTCATTTCTCCCTGTGAACGGGTGGACCCCCAGGTCTGGCTTGGTAGGCCTCCTAGCACCATCCGCCCTCTCTGGGTCTCTCCAGCCCTTGGCTTTTCCATTCACAATCTCACGCTGCTGGGTCTGGCTAGGCTCAGGCAGCCTTCATCACTGTCATTGTTGTTTAGCTGCTCAGTCATGTCTGACTCTTTTCCCCATGGACTGTAGCCCGCCAGGCTCCTCTGTCCATGGGATTTCCCAGACAAGAAATCTGGAGTGGGTGGTCATTTCCTTCTCCAGGGGATCTTCCTGACCCAGGGATCAAACCTGCATCTCCCACGTCCTTTGGTAGGTGGATTCTTTACCACTGAGCCACCAGAGAAGCCCCACACCTATCCTTTAGGTAAGAAAAGTACTAAGAGGCTTTAGAGATTAAGAGACATTATGGGATTTGCTCATAGTGCCAGGCAGGCAGATTTTAGAGTCACACCTTGTTCCTCTTGACTTCTTGCCTTCAACTTGCCCACTAACCAGACCTCCTCCACACCACTTAAAAATATCACTGTTGCATGAGACAGGGTGCTCAGGGCTGGTACACTGGGATGACCCTGAGGAATGGGATGGGGAGGAAGGTGGGAGGGGGGTTCAGGATGGGGAACACGTGTACATCCATGGCTGATTCATGTCAACGTATGGCAAAAACCACTACAATTATTGTAAAGTAATTAGCCTCCAATTAAAATAAATTAATTAACTTTTTAAAAGAAAAAGTGAAAGTTAAAAAAATATATCACTGTCACTTTCTTTCATTTCATTCAACAAGTGTCAATTGAGCAAATATGCTATAGTCAGCATAAAGGAGGTGCAAGAGCTAAAAAGATCAAAATGACACACCCCATCTTCCTAAATCTACATCTCCTTCCTAGAAGAACCCAGACTTTAGCCTACCATATTTTAAATAATGAATTTTTCCCATCTTCCCAAACTACATAATTTTTATTTAATTGTATTTTTGTTTATTTATTTGGCTGCACTGGATCTTAGTTGCAGCATGTGGGACCTAGTTCCCCAACCAGGGATAGAACCCAGGATCCCTGCACTGGGAACTCAAGAGTCCTAGCTACTGGACCACTAGGGAAATCTCTACAATTTTTATTTACTGAATGTGTTCAATATATTTATTAAATGTCTCTTCTAAACTCTGTGTCTGTTTTCTCCATTATTAATTATGAGCCTGGGCTCCTTAACCCCATGTTTTACACAAGGAGCAGGTAGATTTTAGGTTTAACTGCTCTTCTGACTTAAGCTGAGCTTTCCAGAAAGCAGGGCCTGAAGCGGTTTTTGATGTCATTACCTTATTAGGGATGCACGTTCAGGTAGCAGGCATGAGATACAGGGAGAGTGAGGCAGGAAGGAAAGTAAGCCAACAGAAGGATACTTCATAGTTTTATGCCATTAAATTCAATTGACGCCTTGATACTGTTGGGACTGTCCCTTAAAAAGCCATGATAAAAGCTGCATGTGGGGCAGGGATAAAGGAGGAAGAATTTACCAATCAGTTTCCTTTTCTACCGGTCAAAGGTTTGCCCCATGGAGTGTTACTGCTTTCTGCACTTTCAGGACTGCATGTTTGAGTACCAAATAGGGTGTGACCCACACCTCAGCATCAGAAGGGAAGCTATGGGGTTGGAGACAACAGAGGTACAATATATAGAGAAAGGGGCGCCCTGGCGGGGGGCACCTGCAGGAAGTTTATCTGAGCACACGTCAGTACCAGTTCCCACAGGGGCTTTGAACCAGACCAGGTGAGGTCTGATGCAGGTGTTTGATACGATTGCTATTGACTTTGATCCTGTTCTCTGTTTCCTTATAAAGACAGGAATAAAGACAGTTGATTGTAGTTGCTTTTGACTGTTCTTAACCCATGGTTCTATGGTCATGAGTCTGAAAGGGCTAGGTTGAATGAGTTCAGTATAGAGCCTCCAGGTAATCATACTCCAGCCAAAACTCACACCTCAATAGATCCTGAGGGTCAGGGTTGATAAGGTTCATCTTCTAATTGATTAGATAACCATTTGTAGCACTGCACAAAAGAGATATTCTGTCTTTTTAACTTGAATTTTAATTATTAAATGCCTGCTATTAAGAATTAAAACATATTCTCAATGCAAAGGTTATGGTTTTACAGCAATGTACCAGGAGGGGTCTTTATAGACTATTAGTCTTACTAATAAATTTTTGTCAGAAATAATGGCTTAAGAAAGAATCCTAATAAAAAATAGTTAACTCTGGCATATGTTTTCAATTCTAATCAGATTCTTTCCATAATTCTGAATGACAGATGTGTTCTTCCCCTTCTTCCTTTTAGCAAAACCTTGATTTTGTTTTAGAGGACTTCCCTGGTGGCTCAGATGGTAAAGAATTTGTCTGCAATGCAGGAGATCCTTGATTTTGTTTTAGTAACCATCTCTCTCCCAGCAAATTAGTGTTGGATCTTGATTGATCTATGTGTATCCAGGGATCCCATTCAGCTTGCCAGTAATTCATTTGGGTGAATTACTCACCATTTGAACCAGTGAGATGTGAAGGGGAGACAGTTGAGGGGCTTTGGGGACACATTATACTTGATCTTAAAAAAGTAAACAAAGATAAGGAATGAGTTTATTGCCACTGGATGTTGTTGAATAGGAATGGAATGCTTGGAGCATCTAGAGAACTCGACTGAAGATGAGTCAGATACCCTAATGAGGAATGGTGGAAAAGCTACAAAAAATGCTAGATTCTTGATGATGTCTTTTAGTCACTAAACTAACCAACTCTGGAACTGCTCAAACTGTGGGTTTGTTAATGAGAAATAACTCCATTATTATTCAGGCCAGTTGAGTCAGGGTTTCTGTTACTCACAATTCAAAGTATCCTGATGTGGTCACTGGGAATTCAATGTACAATTAATTTGTACTGGAGAGCAAACCAGAAAGGTACACAGCTTAGAATCAGAAGTTCTATGAGAATTTTATTTAAATTTTTCTATGACTTTGGCAGGATGTGAATACTATCTTCTTTTAAAATTTTCTAATCTTATGATTAGATGATCTGTTCCATACCACAAGAACTTTAGTCCTAGAATCTTTGTCACTTAATAAATTAGAATAACCCCAAACATATTTCAGGCCTCCCAGGGGGCACTAGTGGTAAAGAACTCGCCTGCCAATGCAGGAGACTCGAGAGACATGGGTTCGAGCCCTTGGTCAGGAAGATCCCCTGGAGGAGGGCATAGCAACCCACTCCAGTATTCTTGCCTGGAGAATCCCATGGACAGAGGAGCCTGGCGGGCTACAGCCCGTAGGATCACAGAGAGTCAGGCACGGCTGAAGCAAGTTAGCCCACACACAAGTGAATGTATTTCCTGGGGATGATTTTGGTTCTGCCATGGTTCTGCCCAGACAACTGTCCTGGTTAGGCTCCTTAATTTCAATAAGAAAATCATAATTTTCCCCTGGGCTCTACTGATTGCCAACGCATTTGGATCTGGTATCAATTAGCAACCCAGAATACTGATACTCCAAGGTTTTGCTAAATATTACAACTTTCAACTCTCTATGGTCCAGGACTTTTCCAAAGCTCAGCTACAAGAATGGAGCTTGCCAACAGGCACAGAATCCTCATTCTACTGGAGATGAGAAACCTTGCTCTTGGCCCAAACAGACGGTCCAGCAACCACAGCTGTACCGTTAAGCCTCCTTCTCTCTCCCATGTCACCCATCAGCCATAAAATTACATTCTGAAGTTCTTTTTTCAACTGAAGAATGGTAAAGAAACAGCCTCTAAATTCTGTATTAAATATAATCCTACTGAAGCCCAGAATCTTAGTGGAGTCCTAGTCAGAGAAACACAGCTTGGCAGCCAAAAAGTAACTTCAAAAAAATGAAAACTCTTAACATGTGTTTCTTAAATTGACCAAAGGCAATACAAAATTCACAGAATATTTCTTAAAAATCTCAATGATAAGTTCACTATCTTGATTGTGGTGATAATTTCATGGATGTCTGTTGTCGTTCAGTTGCTCAGTTGTGTCCGACTCTTTGTGACCCCGTGGACTGCAGTAACACCTGGCTTCCCTGTCCTTCACTGTCTCCTGGAGCTTGCTCAAACTCATGGCCATTGAGTCGGTGATGCCATCCAACCATCTAGGAATATTCTGTAACCCTGACAAAGAAATGTCCTATAATCAAAGGTGCCTCTGGGACAATTCCAGCCATGCAGAGCATAGGTCTGGATTATGCTTCTTCTTGGAGTTGTCTTAAGAAAGTAGGCATTCCTCTGTACTGACTTGGAAACCAACAAGTTGCCTTTCCTTGAGCCTTCTTGTTTTGTTTCTGGTGAGGCAACCTCTATTTAATGAACACACATCAGTACATTATCCCTTAGTTTGCAACTTTTAGTGCACCGAATCTTTAAGTTTGGCCACTGTTCCAATATTTCGAGGCCGGCCACCTGTGCTCTTGATCTAACCGTCAGAGAGAAACAGACCTCAGATGCACAGTGATGTCAGTCTAGGACAGGGATGAAGTGCAGCATTTCAGGTCTACCATCCGCACCCCCCACCACACTACCAGTGCCACCCTATATCTCCATAATGAAACAAGGACTCACATCCTGCCATCTCAGAGTGGTACCAGCATCCACGGAAGAAACTCCAACAACCAAGATTTCAAAGTAAAATAATCCCTGATTAACATTTCTCAAACATTATGAAAGAGACACACAGTCAACAGCAATGTTTCTCAAAATCATTTTGTTCTCCTTGTGCCTATTTCATTTTTCATGGCTCCTCCAAGCTGCAGCAACACCAGGCTTCCCTGTCCTTCACTATCTCCTGGAGCTTGCTCAAACTTATGGCCATTGAATCAATGCCATCCAACCATCTAGGAATATTCTGCAGCCTGACCTCTCCTCTGAAAACTCCTTACAGGGTCCCTCCCCCAACCTTAGTTCACCCATGTGCCTTGGCTTCTCATCCTTCCCCTTTCCTCTCAATTAGTCATTCACAGAATCCTAGGGGGAAAGTCTGCAAAGGCAGAACTGTCCTTACATGATAGATGAGGAGAAGGAATTGAACAAAGAAAATACTCCTTAAAGAGAAGGGCAGAGGGAAAAGCCAGCACCATTCATATAGTAATGCCTTTTCTCCATTACAAATCCCTGTAGGCATCAGGCAGGAGACTACCTCATCTGTTACATCACTGTGTCCTCTTTCTATGACAGCAGGAAAACATTCACGGATCAATACTGTGAAAAGCTGTGCTCCTACTAAAGAGGAAATTTACTTTCATGGGTACTGAGAATCCTCTATTGGCAGTGCTTCTGTCCCTGCACAGATTATTTGGAAGTCTAGACCCAAATTAACACTATCGCCCTAGTAACATGCAGTGTAGTGTCTACAGTATGTAAACTTATGTGTCAATATCACATCTGGGTTTAATAGTTCCTGTGTTTATTTCTCTCATCTATCAATTCCCTCATCTACTTATAATCTATGTAATTTTACAGATGGTTTCAGATCTATTGCAGCATAAAGTGATGGAATGAATGAATGAATGAAAAGGCACATATCTTTCCTTCTATCTCTTCCTAATTTACAAGGTTACACTTGCCTTTTCCCTTCCTGTTTTTTTTTTAATTTGAAAATAAACCATTTTATTTATTTAAATTAATTTTTTTCCACTTAGGAAATTCTAAGGTTTCTTTTTCCAATTTTATTGAGATATAATTGATAGCACTGTATAAGTTTAAAGAATACAGCATAATAATGAGTTGATTTACATATATCATGAAGTGATTATCACAATATGTTTAGTGGACATCCATCATCTTATATAGGAACAAAATTAATAAAAAATATCCCTTGATTTTTCAACCTCAGCTCCATCATACTACAAGGGCTTCCCTCGTGACTTAGTGGTAAAGAATCCACCTGCCAGTATAGGAGATGCGACTTTGATCCCTGTGTGGGGAAGAGCCCCTGAAGCAGGTAATGGCAACCCACTCCAGTATTCTTGCCTGGAAAATTCCATGGACAGAGAAGTGTGGTGGCCTACAGTCCATGAGTTGAAAGGAGTTGGACACGACTGGGCAACTAAGCATGCATGCACATCACCATACTACAAACCCATGTCTGTCCCAGGTTCCCTTCTGTCTCCCAGAGACCCAGGATCAAAAGCGAGGCATGACCTTTGCCTGCTCCTGTGCTTCCCTCGCAGGCAATCAGAAGTTCTGCCAGTTCTTACTTCATGTGCTGCTACACATTCCTTCCAGTCTCAATGACAGATTCTCATTTGGGCCCTCATCACCTCATGACTGGACCACTGTGATATTTGCATAACTCATTTCCACTGCAGACCTTCTCCACTCCAGACCATCCTGCAAATGCTTTATTTACCATTATTCCTATCACACCACCTGAAGCATATGGTGCTTCATTCATTCCTTGTTTTTTTCCTCTTGCCTAATTTAAACCCCAAATGCAAATTTTATTTTAAAAAAGCTTTTAAGATTCTTTCACATCAAAACCATCTTTGAGCTTTCCAGATAGTCCTTAGGTAACCAAAAAGATTTATCCCTTCACCTTATGAAAGGAGCAATACAAAAATAATAAGGCTTGTTTCATGCTCTTCATATTTTAATTAGCTCTGTCAATGACACAAGTGACACGAACCATTACATCAATGCTCACTTTCTGAATCCAGATGCCAAATGAGCCTTTTCCTTTCTTAAGCAAAAACTAGACTAATCCCCTACTTTGAACATTTTGACCTATGCCAATCCCTTCTTCCACACTGTGAATTCAGGACAAGGTTATACTTTAAAGGTACTTATTCAAAACTCAGAGCTTATCATAAGCCCATAGCTTACGTTTTTCTCCACCTTTCATCTAAGGATTATCGACCTTGTTTATCTGCTAGAGGCAGCAAACAATAACAAACACATGAGGCCATTTGATTATCACCTATAAAATTCTTGTATTGTCTGCTTCCCACACAGCAGTAGATAACCCTATCTCCCTTCCCTATATAAGTGAATCTCACGACATCTAAGAGCTGCTTTAGAGCATGCCCAGTTCTTATTGGCTGATGTTTGACCCTGATGACAATCCTAAGATAATATTATTTGGGGATGACTACATGTTCAGAATAATCAATGTATACTTAGTGCTATATGAATAATAATAAAAGACTCTAAATACTCTGTTGTGTGTGTTTGTGTGTGTGTGCTCAGCGTGTCTGACTCTGTGTCCCCATGAACTGTAGCCTGCCAGGCTCCTCTGTCCACGGAATTTTCCTGGCAAGAATACTGTATTGGGTTGCCTTTCCTCCTCCAGGGGATCTTCCTGACCCAGGGATCAAACCTGCGTCTCCCGCATCACCTGCATTGGCAAACAGAGTCTTGACCACTGAACCACCTGGGAAGCCCAAATAGTCTGCTAGCAATAGCTTGTTGTCCCCTAGATAGCTCTGACATGCATGTGTGCGTGCATGCTAAGTCGCTTCAGTCATGTCTGACTCTTTGCAACCCTATGGACTGTAGCCCTCCAGGCTCCTCTGTCCATGGGATTGTCCAGGCAAAAATACTGGAGTGGGTTGCCATTTCCTCCTCCAGGGGATCTTCCCAACCCAGGGATCGAACTCACATCTCTTAAGTCTCCTGCATTAGTCAGGCAGGTTCTTCACCTTCACTAGCACCACATGATTATGTCACAATTAAGACAGGTCAAAGTTAACGTTGTTCATGATTTTGACATATTACTTTCTTGAAAGGGCTTTTCTGATTTCTTTTGACACCCCCATAAAAACATTAAAAAATAAATTAATATCCACTTATTCTAAACAATCTAACATCTAAAGAAAATTTCAGTAACTCAGACTGAAGCCCATCCTAAAAACACACCTGACTACTATTGTACAAAACTAATGACCCTTACTGGTGTTGCTGCCATTAAAAGACAGTTGTTCAATCCATTAAAAGACAGTTGTTCAATCTGACTGATAAATAAAATGGACTTACTCAAATATAACAATTTACTCCACTAGAAAAAAATATATACTATATCAAAATGTTCTCACATCCTTTCATGTCTCTCCAAACTATATCTCCAGGCCTTTACCGTTAATGAACCATAAAAAAAAAAAGAAGAAAAACAACCCAGTGGGGGTGTCAGGGTCAAATTGGTTCAGACATTACAAAATTATGGGTGGGAAAAAATTTACCTGAGAGACTCAACAGGTGATGAAATTTTACCCTGTGAATAAATTTTACCCAGGGAAAACTGAATGATTTTTTAAAATGTCACTTTACTGTTAAAATATTTAAAGAAGTATGTCAATGACACATCATTTCTGAAACATAAAATGAGTTACATTGTTTTATAACCAAAACTACCCCAGTTTTCCATTTTAGTGGGATCTGTCAAAATCCACATCAATCTTCACTGTATAAAACTGTTACGTAAAGCCCTGTGAGACTTGACTCTCCCTCCAACAGATTCCATTTGGAACATTCTGGCCTTGTCAGATATGATAGGTTGATATGTAGTCATAGGTCCAACAGATGTGAGCTGCGATTCTGGAAGGTACTTGGCTCAATTCACCACCACATGTTATAGATTTAGGAAGCCAAATACACTCAGACTACAATGAAAGTCAGCCTTCAAACTACATACAACAGAGCCATTTCAGGTGTTCTTAAACACAAATACTGATTTTAAGTTCCAAGACACATATCACAATCAACTTTGCTAGTAAACATACTGAGGCTTTTCATCTGAATCTTCCAATCTAGACCGCTGTACATCTGACTCAAGGCTCACTAAAAGGCCTCCAGAAGCAGACAGTTTCTGGAAGCCATCAGCTTCCTTACCAACCCTTGATGGATGAAGAAGGTGACATCAAGTATGTTTTTATATGTTTGGATGCACATACATAGTTGGGTCAAAGGCCTTATCTTTGAACTTGAAATGTATTCTTTGTCTCTTTCTTCTTTACTTATATTCTTTTGCATTAATCTCTTTTGCTCTCGGCTTAACTTCTTCATTTCCCATGAATGTCTCAACTAAATTTGCCTTTCTCAAAGAATAGCAGTGACCACTCACTCTAGTATTCTTGCCTGGGAAATCCTACAGACAGAGGACCCTGGCAGGATACAGTCCATGGGATTGCAAAGAGTCGGACACAACTGAGTGACTAAGCACTAGCACTACCAAACTTTCTAAATATTAATTTTGATATACATCCTAAAAATTCACTAATACATATATATTTTTTAGCTCTGACACATCTATATTCTTTAATGGGATTCTAAGTCCCTACCAATTAGTTCCTGTTACTGATATTTCTCAGAAACTCAAAGGGTCCAAGGACATCAGAGAACAAGGAAATATGAGACTAATTAAGCAAACTGTCCAATTATTTTCCCAAAAAGCTATGCAGAATCATTGCATGATTTTTTAAACTCTCCCTGGTATTTTGTCCTCTACAATTAGACCAATTACAGTCAAACTGTTAATGATATCTATTACCATTAAAAGGGATCTTGATGGCCATTCTTGGGCCTATCCTTCTTTTTTTTTTTTTTCACTTGGTATTATCTTTAATTACAAAGACTTTTCCAATCACATCACATAGAGATCATTTTATCCACTGCTCTGTTTGGCTGCCAATCTCTTATCTCTCTCCTCAGCAATTAAGGCTAATACCCTTTCCACGGGAAGAGAGATCCATTTTGTTGCCTTTGCCAAAAATGAAAATGTTTGATCTGTTGCTTAAATCTTTCACATGAACTACATCAAAAGAACCTGGATGCCTCTCCGGTTTGTAATCACACCAATTCTTCCCAGGTTAGCACCTCCAGTCACCATGCACAGGTTACCAGTGTCAAATTTGATGAAATCAGTAATCTTGCCAGTCTCCAAGTCAATCTGAATGGTATTTTCACCTTGATGAGGGATCAGGGTAACGGATGGTACGAGCATCATGGGTTACCAGATGAGGGATTCCTTTTGTTCCCACAAATATCTTTCTTACTTTGCACAATTTATACTTGGCCTCCTCAGGTGTAAAACGATGAACAGCAAAGCGACCCTTGGTGTTTAAACTCTCTTGATCAAACGAAAGTTCTCTCAGTCTTATCAATGCTGATGACATCCATAAAACCAGCAGGGTAGGTTATATCTGTCACGGACTTTGCCAATCTTAATGAAACGCTGCATGCAAATCAAACTGTCTATTCCTTAGGAAAATGATTAGGGAGACTAGATGGACGAGGGCAAACACACCGGTCAGTTTATCCAGCATCCAATGTTTTGGAGCTGCTTTGCTTCTTGGGACCCGAGCCATGGCTGCTGTATCCTTCTTGATTAATGAGACAGCCTTGTTGTCCTGACCATTCCAAAATGTGATCTGTTCTTTAGACATGGTAATCTAGTCTTTCCAAGCGTTCAAAGCCATTCTTTCATTTGTTCATATTTCATCGAGTTTTACATGACAACTTACCAAAAATTGTCCTTATAGTGGATTTCACCTTTTCACAAGTATTTCTGAACTATGATGAAAGATCCATAATTTATCTCTGACAATGGCCTCATTATCAAGTTAAAAAATGCAAACTTGAGTTGCTTAAGAAGCTAGTATAAATTTGTTGCCTAAAGAGTTCTAAAAAAGAAAATTGTCCTAGACCATCCAAGATGGAATCTGATAACACTTCATACATTTTACTGTGCTTGGGTAAATATATCAAAAAAGACAAAACAATTAGGCAATAAAAGAGATAAAAGTCACCTGGTTAATTAAAACTGATCAAACCAATCCTTTGAAACTTATTCTCCTGACTAGTTCTAGACTGACTAAAAATTGAATACAAAATCAGTTCTAATTAAAAAAAATTCTTGTTGTTACTTTCATATATGTTTGTCTTTCTCTACCCTTTACCCTTTACTTTCTCTACTCTTTACCCACAAACTGTGGAAAATTCTGAAAGAGATGGGAATACCAGATGACCTGATTTGCCTCTTGAGAAATCTGTATGCAGGTGAGGAAGCAACAGTTAGAACTGGACATGGACTAGTTCCAAATAGGGAAAGGGATACATCAAGGCTGTATATTGTCACCCTGCTTATTTAACATATATGCAGAGTACATCATGAGAAATGCTGGGCTGGATGAAGCACAAGCTGGAATCAAGATTGTCAGGAGAAATATCAATAACCTCAGATATGCAGATGACACCACCCTTGTGGAAGAAAGCAAAAAAAGAACTAAAAAGCCTCTTGATGAAAGTGAAAGAGGAGAGTGAAAAAGTTGGCTTAAAACTCAACATTCAGAAAACAAAGATCATGGCATACGGTCCCATCACTTCATGGCAAATATATGGAGAAACAGTGGAAACAGTGGCAGACTATTTGGGGGGGCTCCCAAATCACTGCAGATGGTGATTGCAGCCATGAAATTAAAAGATGCTTGCTCCTTGGAAGAAAAGCTATGACCAACCTATACAGCATATTAAAAAGCAGAGAGACATTACTTTGCCAACAAAGGTCCATCTTGTCAAGGCTATGGTTTTTCCAGTAGTCATGTATGGATATCAGAGTTGGACCATAAAGAAAGCTGAGCACCTGAAGAATTGATGCTTTTGAACTGTGGTGTTGGAGAAGACTCTTGAGAGTCCCTTGGACTGCAAGGAGATCCAACCAGTCCATCCTAAAGGAAATCAGTCCTGAATATTCATAGGAAGGATGGATGCTGAAGCTGAAACTCCAATACTTTGGCCATCTGATGTGAAGAACTGACTGACTAGAAAAGACCCTGATGCTGGGAAAGATTGAAGGCGAGAGGAAAAGGAGATGACAGAGGATGAGACGGTTGGATGGCGTCACTGACAATGGACATGAGTTTGAGTAAACTCCAGGTGATGGACAGGGAGGCCTGGTGTGCTGCAGTCCATGGGGTTGCAAAGAGTCAGACATGACTGAGCAACTGAACTGAACTGAACTGAACCCTTTACTGATGACACTGCAACAAAACGTGACTAAAGCCCTCATGGTAAACCGCTTCTTTAGGAGTTTGAACAAAATTGTGTGTCCATTTCTCTCCCCTGCACAGATGGAGATCAATTATAGAAATATTCTCAACCCTTAGAAAGGACAACCCAACTGTCCTCCTGGTGGTCATCACAGGTATGACCCTGGCAGTGGCCATTCAGGGCGAGCAGTATTCCACTATCAGAGAGACACCTCTGAGGCACTGTCAGAACCAGGAGTTCAGAATCTTGGCTTTGTCACCCACTGTTGCTTCAGTAACCAAGACCGGGACTTAGACAACCAAGTGTGCATCTCTGGGAATCCCAAGATTTATTTGGAGAGAAACACTGGTAGAAATTGGACATGCAGTCAATAGCCATGAAGACTTGCCTATGTGTGTTAATGGACTCACATTTGTGTTTAGCAGCTTTAGACATTGGGATTACACTTATAGTTTCCAACTGGAATATATATAATCGGCCTCCCTGACTCAACTCTAAATTTCTCAAGGGCAGCTATTCAGTATGAACAGGGAGTTTAATTGGTTGATGATAGAATGAAAATAACCTCTAGAGGTTTAAATCTCTAGAAATGAAGAACAATTAAAAGTAGGTCAAGAACTTCCTATCTTAACCTGTGTTTCACACAGAAGACCTTGAAAATAATTTTTAAACTGTGTGACATTAGAAAATGTAACAATAAGAGGTTAACTGAATTAATATAATTTAATATCCAATGTGATCATGTGGTGGTGTCCCCTTATTTACCTTTCAGAATACCCAAAAATAAGCTTCTATTTCTGCTTGATATTCAGAAAGAGTGGCCCAAAAAGAATCTGACCAGACATGGGTTCAATCCCTGATCCAGGAAGATCCCACATGCTGCAGAGCAACTAAGCCTGTGCACCACAACTACCGAGCCTGTGGTCTAGAGCCTGGAGCCACAACTACTGAGCCCACGTGCTGCAACTACTGAAGCCGGTAGGCCCTAGAGCCCGGGCTCCACAGCAAGAGAGGCCACCACAAATGAGAAGCCTACACACCACAACTAGAGAAAAGCCCTTGCAGCAATGAAGACCCAGCACAGCCAATAAATACATAAATAAATAAAATTATACATATACAAATAAAAAAGAGCCTGACCAAGAGTAATGGGGTGAATTTGATTTAGCTACTGACTTTTATGATTCTGATTCTGACATTTAACTTCCTTCCAGGTGTATTTCCTCATCTGCTAAACGAGGATTATATTTGTCTGTGACTCTCAGAGTTGTTATAAAAGCTTACATAACATTTAAAGGTATTTTATAATGTAAACTATTCTATATTAGAAGTGTTTGAGCACTCCTTCAGTCAATGAATGCATTTTAAGCAGTATTCATTTGTGGGCCATTTGCTATCACTGGGGAAAAAAAAAAAAGATGGTTCTCTATGGGGCAAATTTATACAGATAAGGTCACTGTTTGCAAAACTATATTGAAAACAGAGTCCTCTGCATAAAGTGGTCCTGAAGGTAAAGCCATTATTTCAACACAGGAACATTCAGCTATAATTCCTGCAGCATTTCCAAAAATGGAAGGGAAATCAGCATGCTGGGATCTTTGGAAGGTACAGCTGGCTCAGGCCAACAGCTTACCTGTTTGCTTTGATTTCAACTCCTGGCTCAGAGCAGGCAGTATTATCCTTGTTGATGTCGACAGATTATATCACTCACTGGCTAACCTCATGTTAATGCAGAGGAAACATCGCCATTTGGGAAGCAATTCTTACAGACTAGGTTACAAAGTTGAATGGATTAAGCAATACATGTCAGAAAAAATTTTGTAAAGAAGTTCTATGCACAGGACATGAGACATCTATAGACTCCCAAAAGTTTCAAATATTTCCTGTCTGTTTTTGTTTAACTTATTATTACTATGCAATGCAGTTTGGTATTTGACAAATACAAATCCAACTAAGAAAAAGAAATAATTTTTTTATTTTTCCTGGTGAGTGAACCAGGGAAAAGCCACAGGGCAGGCTTAAAGTCTTTTAAACTCAGGATAATATAAGAATCAGAGAACCAGAAAATGTGTCAGAGAGATGTTTAGATGGCAGACATCTAGAAGATCTCCTATTTTGTCTTAAAAGATTTTTCAAAGATGGATATTCTATTGTCACTTCAAGTGGTCTAATGTTTGAGCTCTCTTAGATCAACAGAGCTTCTCTTTGCCTGAGCTCTCCTTTAACTTCAAGTTCAACAAATACTGCATCTCCACTGAGGAGATGGAAAACAACTGTCTAGCATTATCCTCTTGACTACCATTGAATATACAATGCTGCTGTATATTTATATAAAAATGCGCAAAACCTACACGGCACCTTCATGAAACTGAATGGGGAAAGATACCTCTTCTGGGTGGGTGCTTGTCCTGCCAGGCAGAGGATGCCTTAGCGTGAGAAAGGTGCTCTTATATCCTTTATGAATTTAGTCTGAGCCAGGGCAACAGTCTGGCAAGCCCCCATTGGCCATTTTGGCTGCAACTCCTTGTTCAGTGTACAGATTCAACAACCGTATGGAATACTTCTTCAATACTTGAGGATAATCACTATCCCAGCTCGGCTGTCTATCAACAACAGTGCCCCACATCTGTTTGCGTTTTACAAAGTTCCTTTGACATTATCTCTTTTAATTCCTTTAAGAATCACCTAAAGAGATATTTTCATTTCATAGATAAGGAAATTTAGATAAAGAAGCTAAGATAGGTTAAAGTACTTGGCTAATAAGTGGAGAGGCTTATTTTCACATCCAGTCTGTGTGCTTGCTGCTCCGTCTTCATTCCCCAGCTTAGACATACCAGCTTTGAGGGTCATTTTCCATCCATCTATTTCTCCCCACTCACAGTTATCTTTGTAGAACCCTCAGTCTCACGTCTTAGTTTGGAGCTCCAAAATCCGGACACCAGCGTTTATATCAGCTCAGGAGTCAACAGCCTTTATGGAGTCCACGGTGAGAGAATCCTAAGAACCAGAAGGCACAGTTCCTGAGCTTGGGAGAAGCATTGTTTTCAAGCTGACGCAAATGGCATTGTTACTAAAGCTTGCCTATGTTTGCTTCTCTTGTGAATGTGAGTTACTTTTTAACATTATGATTTGACACTGTTCATCAGAATGTTAATGCCATACTTTCCCCTCAGTTTTCCTCAATTTGTACTTTTAGTATTTCATTTTAGATCCTAAATGACTATTTCAAAATAATCCTTTATCATATTCATTTTAATTCTTTTTCTAACTTTCAATGAACAACGTTCTCCTTATCCTGCCTTATTTAGAGGCACCTACAAATTTAGCCAATATAGGTTCAATACTTGATTTCAAGTCATGTGGGTCATCTCTCTTAGATCTTCTACTAATGACAGAATCTCTCAGTAAGGGGGTTAAGATGTGTCATGTTATGTCTCTAAATCCACTGGAGTGGGAGTCAGCAAAATTTTTCTGTAAAGGGATAGAGAGTAAATATTTTAGGTCTTGTAGGCCAGATGGTCTCTGTCACAACTGTTCAACTCTGCCCTCATAGCACAGAAGTAGCCATTGACAATACATAAGTAAACAGGCATGATTGTTGTGTTCCAATATGGCTTGATGTATAGATACTAAAGTCTGAATTTCATATAATTTTCACAAGTCACAAAGTATTATTTTCCTTTTGATTTTTTTCCTGACCATTTAAACATTTAAAAATTATTCTTAGCTCACAGACTATACAAGAGCAGACTAGGATTTGTCAAAGTTGCTAGCCCTGACATAGAGATCAATACTTACATTAACATACTGTGAACTAGTTATGTATCTGATAAGGGGTTAATACCCAAAATATATAAAGAACTCACACAATTCAATAGCAAAAATATCCAATTAAAAATGGGCTGAAGAAGTGAATAGACATTTTTCTAAAGAAGAATAACAGATGGCCAACAGGTATATAAAAAGGTCCTTGACATTCCTAATCATCAGGGAAATGCAAACCAAAATCACAATGAGATATCACCTCATACCTGTTAGAATGGCTATCATCAAAAACATGAGAAATAAGCATTGCCAAGGAACTAGAGAAAAGGGAAAGTGAATGTTGATTAGAATGTAAATTGGTGCAGTCATTATGGAAAACAGTATTGAGTTTCCTCAAAAACATTAAAAATAGAACTACCATACGATCTAGCAATTCCATTTCTGGGTATGTATCTGAAGGAAATGAAACTAACATACCCAAGAGATATCTGCACCTCCATGGTCATTGCAATATTATTTATAACAGCTAAGACATGGAAACAACATAAGCGTTCACTGACAGATGAATGGCTAAAGAAAATATTGTATATCTACAATAGAATATTATTCAGTCATAAAAACAAGGAAATTCTGCCATTTGCAACAACATGAAGGGAACTTGAGACCATTATGTTAAGTGAAACAACACAGAGAAACACAAATACTATATGATCTTTTTCATATTTTCTATGATCCAAATTCATAGAAACAGAAAATAAACTGGTAGCTACCAGAGGCTGGGGGTGGGGAGGCGGTGGAAAAAATCAATGAAGGTGGTCAATACATAAAATTCCAGGTATAAGATGAATAGATTCTGAGGTGTAACGTACAGCATAATGGGACTTTCCTAGTGGTCCAGTGGCTAAGAATCCATGTGCTCATTGCAGTGGCCCAGGTTTGACCTGTGGTCAGAGAACTAGGCACTGTTCTCTGAAACTTCTTAGTAACTTCTTAGTAACTATGTGACTAAGAAGTTCACATACCACAACTAAAGATCCTGCATGCTATAGAAGGAACATACTTCAACATAATAAAAGCCATAGATGATAAACCCACAGCAAACATTATCCTCAGTGGTGAAAAATTGACAGCATTTCCCCTAAAGTCAGGAAAAAGACAAGGGTGCCCACTCTCACCACTACTATTTAATGTAATTTTGAAAGTTTTAGCCGCAGCAATCAGAGAAGAAAAAGAAATAAAAGGAAACCAGATTGGAAAAGAAGTAAAATTCTCACTGTTTGCAGATGACATGATCCTCTACATAGAAAACCCTAAAGACACCACCAGAAAATTACTAGAGTTAATCAATGAATATAGTAAAGTTGCAGGATATAAAATTAACACACAGAAATCCCTTGCATTCCTATACACTCACAATGAGAAAACAGAAAGAGAAATTAAGGAAACAATTCCATTCACCATTGCAACAAAAAGAATAAAATACTTAAGAACAAATCCACCTAAAGAAACAAAAGACCTATATATAGAAAACTATAAAACACTGGTGAAAGAAATCAAAGAGGACACAAACAGATGGAGAAATATACCATGTTCATGGATCAGAAGAATCAATATGGTGAAAATGAGTATACTACTCAAAGCAATCTATAGATTCAATGCAATCCCTATCAAGCTACCAATGGTATTTTTCAGAGAACTATAACAAATAATTTCACAATTTGTATGGAAATTGTGAAAAAACCTTGAATAGCCAAAGCAATCTTGAGAAAGAAGAATGGAACTGGAGGAATCAACCTGCCTGACTTCAGACTATACTACAAAGCTACAGTTGTAAAGACAGTATGGTACTGGCACAAAGACAGAAATATAGGTAAATGGAACAAAATAGAAAGCCCAGAGATAAATCCACGCACCTATGGACACCTTATCTTTGACAAAGGAGGCAAGAATATACAATGGAGAAAAGACAATCTCTTTAACAAGTGGTGCTGGGAAAACTGGTCAACTTCTTGTAAAAGAATGAAACTAGAACACTTTCTAACACCATACACAAAAATAAACTCAAAATGGGTTAAAGATATAAATGTAAGACCAGAAACTATAAAACTTCTAGAGGAAAACATAGGCAAAACACTCTCTGACATAAATCACAGCAGGATCCCCTATGACCCACCTCCCAGAGTAATGGAAATAAAAACAAAAATAAACAAATGGGACCTAATTAAACTTAAAAGCTTTTGCACAACAAAGGAAACTATCAGCAAGGTGAAAAGACAGCCTTCAGAATGGGAGAAAATAATAGCAAATGAAGCAACTGACAAAGAATTAATCTCCAAAATATACAAATAGCTCATGCAGCTCAATTCCAGAAAAATAAACGACCCAATCAAAAAACGAGCCAAAGAACTAAACAGACATTTCTCCAAAGAAGACATACAGATGGCTAACAAACACATGAAAAGATGCTCAACATCACTCATTATCAGAAATGCAAATCAAAACCACAGTGAGGGACCATCTCACTCCAGTCAGAATGGCTGCTATCAAAAAGTCTACGAACAATAAATGCTGGAGAGGGTGCGGAGAAAAGGGAACCCTCTTACACTGTTGGTGGGAATGCAAACTAGTACAGCCAATATGGAGAACAGTGTGGAGACTCCTTAAAAAACTGGAAACAGAACTTTCATACAACCCAGCAATCCCACTGCTGGGCATACACATCGAGGAAACCAGAATTGAAAGAGACACATGTACCCCAATGTTCATCAGAGCACTGTTTACAATAGCTAGGAATGGAAGCAACCTAGATGTCCATCAGCAGAATAACTGGCAAGACAGATGTGGTACATATACACAATGGAATATTACTCAGCTATTAAAAAGAAGGCATTTGAATCAGTTCTAATGAGGTGGATTAAACTGGAGACTATTATACAGAGTGAAGTAAGTCAGAAAGAAAAACACCAATACAATATATAAATGCATATATATGGAATTTAGAAAGACGGTAACAATGACCCTATAGGTGAGACAGCAAAAGAGACCCAGATATAAAGAATAAACTTTTGGACTCTGTGGAAGAAGGCAAGGGTGGGATGATTTGAGAGAATAGCATTGAAACATGTATATTACCATATGTGAAACAGATCACCAGTCCAAGTTCAATGCATGAAACATAGCACTCAAAGCTGGTGCATTGGGATAACCCTGAGGGATGGCATGGGGAGGGAGGTGGGTGGGGTTCAGGATGGGGACACACGAACATCCATGGCTGATTCATGTCAATGTATGGCAAAACCCACTATAATATTGTAAAGTAATTAGTTTCCAATTAAAATAAATTAATTAATTAAAAAAAAAAGATCCTGCATGCTGCAACTAGGACCCAATGCAGTCAAATACATCAATATTTAAAAAATAATAAAGTACTGCATGGTGACTAAAGTTAACAATACTGTATCATACTTAAAAGGTGCTAAGAGACTAGATTTTTAAAGTTCTCATTATAAGAACACAAAATTCATAACTACATGAAGTGATGGATGTTAACTAAACTTACCGTGGTGATCATTTTGTGATATATAAACATATCATATCATCATGTTATACATCTAAAACGAATACTATGTTATATGCCAGTCATATTTCAATAAAACCAGGAAAAGATAAAAAGCCTACTCTCATTCTCATATATTCTATTAATTTTACATACAGGTATACAGTCTAGATGATATATTCTTATGGAAAGCCATTAAAACATGAGTAAATAAAAATAATTTATAAAATTTAGATGCCCATGGTAATTGAGCCTATTCTAAACAGTATCATTTATACATTGATCAGTTCAGTTCAGTTCAGCCACTCAGCTATGTCCGACTCTTTGCAACCCCATGGACTGCAGCACGCCAGGCTTCCCTGTCCATCACCAACTCCCAGAGTTTACTCAAACTCATGTCCATCGAGCCAGTGATGCCATCCAACCATCTCATTCTCTGTTGTCCCCTTCTCCTCACGCCTTCAATCTTTCCCAGCATCAGGGTCTTTTCTAGTGAGTCAGTTCTTCGCATCAGGTGGCCAAAGTACTGGAGTTTCAGCTTCAGCATCTGTCTTTCCAATGAGTATGCAGGACTGATTTCCTCTAGGATGGATTGGTTGGATCTCCTTGCAGTCCAAGGGACTCTCAAGAGTCTTCTCCAACACCACAGTTTAAAAGCATCAATTCTTCAGGCACTCAGCTTTCTTTATAGTCCAACTCTCACATCCATGCATGACTACTGGAAAAACAATAGCTTTGACTAGACAGACCTTTGTTGGCAAAATAATGTCTCTGCTTTTTATACATTGATAGATACTTATCTATACATATACATTGATAGATATTACATAGATAGATAGTCATCGCTTACCAAAGAAGCATTTGTTAAGTGCTTGCTATAACTTAGATGAAAGACACAGGAAGAATAAATATGTACTCACTACCTTTGACATTTTGGTGAAAGAAGCTTATATTAAATACACAAATAAATCTTCCTAGCTCATAATCTGAACAAAAGCAGGCTAGGATTTGGCAAGGTTTGCTATCCCTGATGTGAAAATCAATACTTATATTAACGTACTGTGAACAATATTTACAAAGTAATGTGTTTACAAATTAAAGTCCCACCTGGCCTTTTTTATGTTCCCTGAGATAGAGTTTCTTTATCTTGAAATCATTTCCATCACTCTTTTTATTAACTTGAACACTAATGTACCTACTTTATAAAGAAGTACCTAGTTTTCTTCTTTACTAATGGCAATAAATGCCTCTATGAAGCTGCATAAAACCACTGAAGTGAGAATATTAACAGGTTTAGTCTTCTCTATTTGAATATGCCTGGAAATGAACTTGAACAAATCCCCGAGAGGAAACTTCTTTGATAGTTTCCAGGCAAGTGACTGCTGACATTTTTACATTACCAAGCACAGTATGGCTCAGTGGTAAAGAATCCGTCTGCAGTGCAGGAGATGTGGGTTCAATCCCTGGGTCAGGAAGCTCCCCTGGAGAAGGAAACGGCAACCCACTCCAGTATTCTTGCCTGAGAAATCCCATGGACAGAGGAGCCTGGTGGGCTACAGTCCATGGGTTGCAAAGAGTTGGACACGACTAAGCAACTAACCACCACCACCACTGTGAACTAGGGACAAGTAACTATAACTTCATGAAAGTTATATGAAAGTTACAGATACACAAACCCTCTCAGTTTCCCAGGTAGTAAAATCACTAGAATCAAATCCTAAAGCCCAGAAGCAGAAACTAAGAAAAATATGTTTAATGAAATAAATTTCAAATTCAACCAAGAAACAACTTGCTCCTGTCAAGTTCGATTACAGTTTGCTCCGGTTAGGTATATTCATTTATTCAAATTAGGTTTCAGATGTTCATATTTCCCCTTTCCCTCCAAACTCTGGCTTTATGAAGTATTCATAGAAAGAAATATATGAAAAGCTGTTTGACTCCACGTCACTAGTAAACAGCTCCAGGCAGTGAGCAAGGTCCGCTCCCCTTGTTGCCCTTGGCTTGGGAGTCTGAGCAGCCACGTCAGCCTCTCCTTTCCATCTTAGGTAATTTTAATCCAGCCCCACAGTCCAGATTCATGGTACCCGGCTTCTAGTTTGGTTACACGCCTCTGTGAACAAAGTTAAATAAATGATTCAGATTGAGGACAGTAAACTTTGGATGGATCTTTTTTCAAGAATAATTTCCAGGTGGTAGGATGAACTGGAGAGAAGGATAAAGAAGTGGAGAAATTACCTGTGGAGGAAAATGTAAAGTGGCCTCCAAGACTACCGGCCTCATTAGGACTTTGGACCCAAAAACACTATATGCTAAAAAAAAATGAAAAATCTGCATCCTGTGGATATAGCTATTTTGGACTTTGGCTGTGATATCTGGATCAGGCTGTTGTCTAACCTTCCCTTTTCTCTTAGCCCACTTCTAGGCATGTATCCTAGTGAAAGAATCCTCAATAGAGAAAAAAAGCTTTCAAGCTCAAAGATATTTATTATAATTATGACAGAAAAAGAAAAACCTAAATAGGTAAACATGTGGGGGTGCAGTGAAGTGAAAGTCGCTCAGTTGTGTCTGACTCTTTGCGACCCCATGGACTATACAGTTCATAGAATTCTCCAGGCCAGAATACTGGAGTTGGTAGCCTCTCCCTTCTCCAGGGGAGCTTCCCAACCCAGGGATCAAACCTAGGTCTCCTGCATTGCAGGTGGATTCTTTACCAGCTGAGCCACAAGGGAAGCCCAAGAATATTGGAGCGGGTGAAATGAAGTGAAGTGAAGTCACTCAGTCGTGTCCGGCTCTTTGCGACCCCATGGACTGTAGCATACTACGCTCCTCCGTCCATGGGATTTTCCAGGCAAGAGTACTAGAGTGGGTTGCCATTTCCTTCTCCAGAGGATCTTCCTGACCAAGGGATTGAACCCAGGTCTCCTGCACTGAAGGCAGACACTTTACCACCTGAGCCCCCAGGGAAGTCCTCCAAGGATCTTCCTGACCCAGGAATTGAACCAGGTCTCCTGCATTGCAGGCAGATTCTTTACCAACTGAGCTATCAGGGAAGTTGGAGAGACTAAGTTAACTAAGCAGTACATACTCAATGAGTAGTGTAAGTATTTATAATACAAGAAAAAATTTAAAAAGCTGGATATGAAACTGCATGTGTAATATGATTCCCGCTAATAAAAAGGATATTCACATAGAAAACATGGGAAGAAAACATTACAAATAACAGCTATCTTGCTCTTTAAACTATTACACACTGTATATGTACTATTTCACATGCATTGGTACAATCATAGAGAAAACATACGGAAAGCCTAGTGAGCTACTGCTTAGAGAAAAATGCTGAACTTTTTTCCAACCTAAAGCTGCATGGAAAAACTGGGTGCAATTATTTTGAAAACTTATATATCAAGAGCATTAAATTTAAATACCAACAGGAGTCAAACACAGCATAAATAAAAGAAACTGCACTGGGACAATTTTCAAGTTGGCAAGCACCTGCCCCTTCTGAGGGAGACCACCTCTTCTTCACTCTTGACATTTGAGAATGCATCTAAAGTTTTCAAGAAAAATTCTAAGTATGGATTTCAAGCGAAATCTCTTCAGTTTTGCATGTTAAATCTGAATTTAAAGTATAAATATATTTCCCAGGCCAGATAAAACAGGCCAGATGATTTTTTTGGCCCCAAAGCTGCCCATTTGCATCTTCTGCTCTATATCTGAATAAGTACAAGTGCACACACATCAATAGATGTTAGAGACAATCCAACCAAAATGGACCTGAAAACTCTAGAAAACAAAAAGTCCATATCCTGCAGATTTAGCTATTTTGGGTTTTGCTTCCATAGAAGCAAAATCTTCTTTAATATGCATGGATGCTTTTATAATGAAAACATTAAAGCATTATTTTTCACTAAAGTACAGGGTTTATCTTTTTTGAAGCTTTCTCAGGATGTGGAGATTCTTTTCATTTTTCTCTACATATTATAGCCATTAAATTAAACTTTTAATTGTTCTTATGAGGATGTTACAGACAGCACTGATGGAGTCATACATACAAGACAAAGACATCAGCACGAAAAATGACAACTATGCAAAGTGGACTATGTCCACTATGTCCATCCTTAAAAAGGATGTCACGTTAACTCAACATAGCTGCCTAGTCACTCTCTCTCTCTCTCCCCATACCCTTGACCTCATCCCACCACAACCCAATCGGTGGAGGGAATCGTGTCCCTTGAGCCTACTGACAAAAATCACAAAAGTGTAGCCCAGGAGGGGAGGGAACAGGAGGGAAGTCACTAAGCTTATGAGAACTTATGATAATGTAGGAAGAGTTGACAACTAGGAAAAAGTGAAAGGTTTTACATCCTACCCCAAATTCTTTTAATAATTCTACTTGGAAAGTTGAGCTGTTTCTCCAGACATTTAAAAAAAAGGGAATGAAAAAACCATCTGCAATTCTACTCAAGACAGAGTTGCAGATATTGGAGAAAAAGCATAAAGGAAGTGAGATTTGCTCTTCTACAAATACAAGTGCTGTTAAGGGCCCTTTTACTTTGCTTTATACGTTCCTCATAAGATCAAAGGGATAGTTCAAGTTTCACTTTGTGCTCAGGGGTGGCATGCCCTGTTATGTCAGGAGTCATATTTTCATCCATTCTTTTGCTTCTCCTTGAGAATGTACTCTGTTTTCTGGCCTGTTCTAAGAACCCCTGGGAAGCTTCCTGCTTGGCATAACAAGAAAGTGTTTGAGAAAGTGGGCTTTCAGGGAGTCGTGGGGCACTGCAGTGGGCAGGGGGTAGTGAGATGAAGTGGTTAAGGGTTTGTATGCTTTTGAACTTCTGCCAGGACTGCTTGATATTCTCTGGTATTTCCTCTGAAAGATTATTATGGTTTGTCACAGTGATGCACTGTTAAACATTTAACAACTAGTTCTCTGAGGAAAAGAACCCTTATCTATATAGCACTTGCTCATTTTTCTGGTGTAGATGCTCCCACCAGAGCTGATTTCACTAAATGCAGAGCCAGGAAGAGAAATGCACAACAGGCTCCTCCAGCTCACCCCTAGTCTGTCTTCTGCTCCATCTTCGTCTCATCAGAGTGTCTGAGGCTTTCCGGTAGGGATGCTCAGCCTGTAAGCAGTGCCTGCTGTGAAGAAACCCACTCTATCCTCTGTTGCTGCTTTAACCACCATTGTTCAGACAGTCTTTGTGATCTTTTTCAGCTGATCACATTGTTGAACAATTTTATGTTACTTCTATTTCTCTCTTCTTATAGTTTATCTTTTTCATTTTATTGATTTTATTTCTTTACCACTGTTTATCTCAACAGGGAAACACTGAATCTAAAATTGCCCCTTCTCTGAAAAAGGTACAGAGCTCACACCATGGTAGACACTAAAAGGTCCTCTTGTAGTCAATTTGGGACTCACTCTGGGACTAAGCTTAGTTGCCTCCTGAGAGATCAATGATATTAGTTATGCTGTTCAGATTGGCAATGTGCAATTGACGAGTCAGCTGCTGCGGCAGTACTACTGTGTTTTTAGACACGGCCATCTCAATAACTTGGAATAACAAATATTTATTTCTCACTCACAGTCTGCAGGTCCATGGCAGCTGCTCCTCTTCAGGCTGAATGTAGGTTTCAGGACGCAGGTCCATCCTATACATCTTCTTCCAGGGCCCACAATGAAGGACGACAGGCTTCTAGAGCTTGATCTAACTGTAGAGTTCCTAAAGCTGGTGCTTAGAACTGTCACGTGGACTTCTTTGTCCATGTTCCACTGGCCAGAGCAAGTCACATGGCCAAGCCCATCATCAGTGGGGAAGTAGACTCCACCCTAAAGGGAAGGGGAGCAGAGATGGGAACATCTGCTAAGCGACGTTCCATTACAACAACTCTTGAAGGTATTGCATGCTCAATGAAGGTGCTCTGTGAGCTAGTTTCTCCCAGAAGCCTCCCGGGGTGAGAAGGAAAAGGGTAGACAATAAAAGGGTGGAAAAACCACAAAATGAGCAGCTTTCTGTATAATTCCCTGGGAGGAAATCCCTCACATCTGACCACCTCAAAGTATACGACAAGGAAAGTGGGTTGAAAGGGCTGCCCTCAGGCATGGCGGATCCTCACTGTAAGGGGTTGCCAGCTTATATGCATAACTTGGTGGGGGGTGGAGGGGCTTTCTTTAAGAAAAGAAATACGAAATTACAAATATAAAATTAGATTTTAAAGTTTTTATTTAAAGTGAGAAAATAAACCACAAATCACACATTTTGGAAAAAATTGATAAGTACCCAAAAATCCCCCAAATCCAGAAAAAGGATATTTTAATTAACAAACTACCTGACATGCCTCTATAATATTGTCCTAGATTTTTTGCCTGCAAATATTTTGATAATCTCGGACAACAACTTGGTAATATCACATGTTAAGAGAATAGATTCATTTTTTAATTTTTTCCTATTTCATTGAAGTATAGTTGATTTACAATGTTGTGTTAATTTTTCCTGCACAGCAAAGTGGTTGTTACATGGTCATACATACATACATATATATACATTATTTTTCATATCCTTTCCATTATTTCAGTTCAGTTCAGTTCAGTTGCTCAGTCGTGTCCGACTCCTTGCAACCCCATGAATCGCAGCACGCCAGGCCTCCCTGTCCATCACTAACTCCCGGAATTCACTCAAACTCATGTCCATCGAGTCGGTGATGCCATCCAGCCATCTCATCCTCTGTTGTCCCCTTCTTCCCCTGACCCCAATCCCTCCCAGCATCAGGGTTTTTCCAATGAGTCAACTCTTTGCATGAGTATTACAAGATATTAAATATAGTTCCCTGTTTTATAAAGTAGGGTCTTGTTGTTTTTCCAAAGAATAGATGGGTTTAGTCATTCCTCTAGCATGAAAGTTTCTGACTATCTCAAACTTATTTTTCCTCTACAACCCTCACACTCTGGCTGATAATGATAACAACCCTCATTATCTGGCTGATAATGATAATACCACTGGCCCTGGACCTTCACACTGAAAGAATTAACACACTGATTAGGAAGAGTATTCCTGGAAACAACCCAAAATGTCTATCAACTGATGAATGGATTAACAAAATGGAGCACTATTCAGGCACAAAAAGGAATAATATACTGATTCATGCTAAAATGTAGATAAGCCTTGAAAACACTGTGCTAAGTAAGGAAAGCCAGACACAATAGGCACATATATTATATGATTCCATTTATATGAAGTGTCCAGAATAAGCAAATTCAGAAACAGAAGATATTTAGGAAGGGATTTAGGAGTCGGCTGGTGAGAGGAAGGGAGAGAATAGGTAGGGACTACTGATGTGGTTTCTTTAGGGGAGGGATGAAAATGTTCTAGAATTAAAGAGCTGTGATAGTTTCACAACTTTGCGGCTGCTGCTGCTAAGTCGCTTCAGTCGTGTCCAACTCTGTGCTACCCCATAGACGGCAGCCCACCAGGCTCCGCCATCCCTGGGATTCTCCAGGCAAGAACACTGGAGTGGGTTGCCATTTCCTTCTCCAACGCAGGAAAGTGAAAAGGGAAAGTGAAGTCGCTCAGTCGTGTCTGACTCTTCGCGACCCCATGGACTGCAGTCTAGCAGGCTCCTCCATCCATGGATTTTCCAGGCAAGAGTACTGGAGTGCGGAACATACTAAAGTCACTAAACTATATGCTTTTAAAAGGTCAAGTTTATAATATGTGAGTTATAGCTAAACTTAAAATTTTTAAGATCATTCCTAAAAGCCACTCTTATATTCAAACAGCCAGAAATAAGTATACCCAGAATACCTGCAAACTATATAAATATATCTCACTGAACCCAAACTAATGTATATCTTTAATTTAACATCCTTTTAGCCAGACCCCAAAATATCCTTGGCTGCCATGTGATACAAAGGGGTGGTTATAGAAGTCAGCATAGAAAGAGACACTGGTTTTACCCTTCTAAATTGTACAAAGCCACATGACCAAGTCAACCTATCATTAGGGCCTTGGACCATCCTTACATGCCAAGCACCCACCCCACTTCCCCACCCCCACCCACAGTGTCGGCCACACGCATTTAAATTTTAGAAAACGGTCAAGCAGTCCTGAATATTTTTACACAGCTTCTTGAAGGCAAACAAAGCAACAATTTCTCAGCTAAGCTATTAAATCCTGTTTACATTGTACCTGAATGTCTAAAATGACACACTTCCCCTTTGAAAAAAGACAGCTTTAAAAGAGGTTTCTTTTCTGTGTTCAGGACGTTGCAAATTTTCCCCTCCTCCATGAAACAGAGGGTAAGCTCTGATTAGAATCCCTCTCAAGGGGTCTGACCTTGCTCAGAGGATCAAAGTCCAAATTTCATCTCACCACCAAGGCCTAATGAGAATTCCAGAGCCCTCCAGATCATCTCAGTTTTGGCGAATCCGCCCTCGGGCTGACCCTCACCCACATGGAAGCCCCTCTCCCCAGCTGTAGGCCTGCACCTGGCTGGCTTCTGCTCGAGCCTCTCCCCTGCTCAGCTGGAAACTGGACTCTGGTGTCTGTAAATTCTCCAGGTGCCGGGACCCAAACTGCTTCTCAGCCTGGAGGAGAAGTCCTGCCAGATGCAGGGGCTGTAATTCATTTATTTGAGGATTATATAATTTCAAACGCCAACAGACAAATACATGGAGATATCTGCCTGTGTTTCTGACTTTGAGTGGCCCATTTCTCAAAGGCCAAACAATATTCTTTTGGATGCAAGCTTCAAATACCTTCCCATTCAGATATTAACCAGAAATCAGCTTTAAGAAAAACAAATTGTCCTTGCTTCTTAACTAAACGTTCATTCCTCTTCTTGTCTCACTTTAGCAAAGATGAGTAAATAAGCACTAATCCCAATGGCCATCAGAGGGTTGGCTTCTGAGATATCTGGCTGTGTGTTCTGTGCTTTGTCAGTCAGTCGTGTCTGACTCTTTGTGACCCCATGGACTGTAGCCAACCAGGCTCCTCTGTCCATGGGGATTCTCCAGGCAAGAATACTGGAGTGGGCTGCCATGCCCTCCTCCAGGGGATCTTCCCAGGCCAAGGATCGAACCCAGGTCTCCCACGTTGCAGGCAGATTCTTCACCATCTGAGCCACCAGGAAAGCCCTGGCTAGGCTGGCCTAAACTGAGGCTTTCATTTCAAAATGCTGTACCAAGTACAAGTTTAAGTTTCCTTTGAGTGGCTAGAAATAATTGTGCTTAAAAACTAGATTAAGAATCTGAGAGCTTCTCTAGTGGCTCAGTGGTAAGGAAACCACCTGCCAATGTAGGAGACATGGGTTGCAGGACACAATGCAGGCGACATCAGTCCCTTGTGGGGGAAGATCTCACATGCTGAGGAGCAACTAAGCCCGTACGCCATAACTATTGAGCCTGTGCTCTAGAGCCTGGGAGCCGCAACTACTGAGCCCACGTGAAACGACTACTGCAGTCCACTCACCCTACAGCCTGTCCTCCTCAACAAGAGAAGCCATTGCAATGAGAAGCCCAAGCACCACAACAACAGAGAAGTCCCTGCTCGCCACAATTAGAGAAAGCCCACATGCAGCGATGAAGACTCAGCACGGCCAAAAATAAAATAAATAAAATTATATTTAGTAGGAAGTCAAGAGATACCTGGAGTAACAGGCAAGTTTGGCCTTGGAGTACAAAATGAAGCATGGCAAAGTTTGCCAAGAGAATGCACTGGTCATAGCAAACACCCTCTTCCAACAACACAAGAGATGACTCTACACATGGACATCACCAGATGCTCAATACTGAAATCAGATTGATTATATTCTTTGCAGCCAAAGATGGAGAAGCTCTACACAGTCAGCAAAAACAAGACTGGGAGCGGACTGTGATTTGGATCATGAACTCCTTGTTGCCAAATTCAGACTTAAATTGAAGAAAGTAGGAAAAACCACTAGACCATTCAGATATGACCTAAATCAAATCCCTTATGATTATACAGAGGAAGTCACAAATAAATTCAAGGGATTAGATTTGATTGAGTGGGAGGCCATGATCAAAACCATCCTCAAGAAAAAGAAATGCAAAAAGGCAAAATGGTTGTCTGAGGAGGACTTACAAATAGATGAGAAAAGAAGAGAAGCAAAGGCAAAGGACAAAAGGAAAAACACATCCATCTGAATACAGATTTCCAAAGAATAGAAAGGAGGGATAAGAAAGCCTTCCTCAGCGATCAATGCAAAGAAACAGAGGAAAACAACAGAATGGGAAAGACTAGAGATCTCTTCAAGAAAATTAGAAAACATTTCATGCAAAGATGGGCACAATAAAGGACAGAAATGGTATGTACCTAACAGAAGCAGAAGATATTAAGAAGAGGTGGCAAGAATACACAGAAGAACTATACAATAAAGATCTTCATGATGCAAATAACCACGATGGTGTGATCACTCAACTAGAGCCAGACATCCTGGATTGAAAAGGCAAGCGGCCCTAAGGAAGGAACACTACGAACAAAGTTAGTGAAAGTGATAGAATTCCAGCTGAGCTATTTCAAATCCTAAAAGATGATGCTGTGAAAGTGCTTGCTGCACTCTATATGCCAGCAAATTTGGAAAACTCAGCAGTGGCCACAGGACTGGAAAAGGTCAGTTTTCATTTCAATCCCAAAGAAGGGCAATGCCAAAGAATATTCAAACTACTGCACAATTGCACTCATCTCACACGCCAGCAAAGTTATGCTCAAAATTCTCCAAGCAAGGCTTCAAAAGTACATAAACCAAGAACTTCCAGATGTTCAAACTGGATTTAGAAAATGCAGAGGAACCAGAGATCAAATTACCAACATCCGTTGGATCATAAAAAAGCAAGAGAATTCCAGAAAAACATCTACTTCTGCTTCAGTAACTACACTAAAGCCTTTGACTATGTGGATCACAACAAACCTGGAAAATTCTGAAAGAGATGGGAATACCAGACCACCTTAACTGCCTCCTGAGAAACATATAGAAACAACAGTTAGAATAGGACATGGAACAAGGGACTGGTTCCAAATTGGAAAACGAGTACATCAAGGCTGTATATTGTCACCTTGCTTATTTAATTTATATGCAGAGTACATCATGTAAAATGCCAGGCTGGATGAAGCACACACTGGAATCAAGATTGCCAGAAAAAAATATCAATAACCTCAGATATTCAGATGACACCACCTTTATGGCAAAGAGCAACTAAAGAGCCTCTTGGAGAAAGTGAAAGAGGAGAGTGAAAAAGCTGGCTTAAAACTCAACATTCAAAAAATGAAGATCATGGCACCCAGTCCCATCACTTCATGGCAAATAGATGGGGAAACAATGGAAACAGTCACAGACTTTATTTTGGGGGGCTCCAAAATCACTACAGATGGTGACTGCAGCCATGAAATTAAAAGATGCTTGCTCTTGGAAGAAAAGCTACAACCATCTAGACAGCATATTAAAAACCAGAGACATTTCTTTGCTGACAAAGGTCCATAGAGTCAAAGCTATGGTTTTTCCGGTAGTCATATATGGATGTAAGAGTTGGACTATAAAGAAAATTGAGTGCTGAAGAATTGATGTTTCTGAACTGTGGTGTTGGAGAAGATTCTTGAGAGTCCCTTGGACTGCAAGGAGATCAAACCAGTCAGTTCTAAAGAAAATCAGTCCTGAATATTCATTGCAAGGACTGATACTGAAGCTGAAACTCCAACACCTTGGACACCTGATGTGAAGAACTGACTCCTTGGAAAAGACTGATGCTGGGAAAGACTTAAGGCAGGAGGAGAGGATGACAAAGGATGAGATGGTGGGATGGCATCACTGACTCGATGGACTTGAGTTTGAACAAGCTCCAGGAGTTGTGATGGACAGGGAAGCCTGGCATGCTGCAGTCTGTGAGGTCGCAAAGAGTTGACACGACTGGGCGACTGAACCTAATTGATATTTTAAAAAATTGATAGTTGCTGTTAGTTTTATGTATGGAAAATGGAAAGAGAAAGAGGATGGGAAGGGAGGGGAAGAGAGAATAGGAGAAGGCAGAAGAGAGGAAAAGCAAGGGAAGGAGAGGGAAAGGAGCAAGTCAGGAGGAGGAGGAGTCATGGCTAAGGCAGAAAAAAGGGAAGTCACAGGATAGTAGAACAATCTCAGAAATCAAAGAGGAGTGCTTTTCTAAAAAGAAAATTTGGGGCCACTAGTGAGACTCCAGTAGTTGGAAAGCCCACTGAATATGCATGATGTCATGCACTGTACATTCACAGCACACACAAGGCCACATTCAATCTGCTGACCTCGAGGGCAGAACACAAGGCGCACTTGTTCCCCCTGGCCCTTGACTCTGAAGAGAAGGAGAAGTCTGTACTGGAAGCATTTTAATTTTGAATCAGGCTGGTTGTTAGCTACGCTGTGAAATAGATTAGCTTTCAGAAAGAGAAATATTCATTTCTTTTTCTGGTCACTATTGTAAGTAGATGGTGGGTAACAGGCTTGGGAGGCCCCCAACTTGGTGTCAGGGCTGAAGTGGCAAAGCCAGGACTCACCAGTGGAGAAGAATCAACCTGGCTAAGGGGGAATAAGTCGTATCCCAACTTGTACTGTGACTCAAACAGGGCTTACTTATGCAATTTGGGTGTCTCTTTTAGTGACTTCTGGAAAAATAGAGCTAAGATATAACCTTATAAGACAAACTGTAAATCACATCAGTCACAGGAAATTTTGTCATGGCTGGATTAGGTGGCATTACACATGCAAACAGAAAGGAGCTAGTTCTAAGAAAAAAGTCAGAGGAACTGGGATTTGTCTGAATATTACTAGAATCATATGGAAGAGAGGTAACTGGGTTCTTTTAGGTTGGTGATGCCAATATAGAGAGAAATGGAAATATATAGAGGAGATGGTTAGTTCACCAGATTATTTTGTTCATTTAAATATTCTTTTGGAAATGTCCAGTTTCCTTTTTTCCCTCTTTTTCTATGTTCACCAAGGTGTATTTTTCCTATTTTTTATAAACTATGTTTATTTAGAGATAACTTAGATATCAATAGTTCATCTTTTTCTTTATTTTTTAAAACCGTTAATGATAGAAAATTTCAAACTTAAAAGTAGAAAGAAAAGTATAATGAACTCACAAGTACCCATTTAACAGCAGTTTTTAAAAATCTATTCTCCTTTTTTTTCCTGGTGTATTTTAAAGCAAATCTCAGACATGATATTAATTCACCTGGAAATACTTCTATATACATCTATCTTTAACTGTTAAGAAGTTTTAAAAAATGCCAATTATCCCATTTTGATAATAATACAACTTAAAATAATTTGTTTATATAATTGAATATTAAGTCTATCTTCAAATTTCCCTGATTATCTCAGATGTATTTTGTCACAAGTTTGTTCAAGTCAGAATCTAAACAGTTTCATACATTGGATTTGGTTAAATATCTTTCATTGCTTATAAATCCATCCCTCAATTTTTATGTCATTATTTCAGAAAAACTAGCTCATTTGGCCTATAGAATATCTCATTCAGGATTTGATTTATTGCATCTTGGTGGTTTTGTTTAAAATATTCTTTGCCTTATTTTCTGTGAGCTGATAGCTAAAACTATTGGCTGGATAAGATTCAGGTCTAATTTTTTTAGGCAAGAATACTTCTTAAGTGGTGTGTTTTTCTTATTGTAGGACATCATTATACAGTCAAGTTGTTTTATTTTTAATTATACCAAGGGAATCGGTGGATTCAGGTGATAGCAATCCAATATTTCCATTATGAAGTTCTTCATTGACTTTTTTTTTTCAATTTATTTGGCTGTGCCTGGTCTTAGTTGTAGTATGTGGGATCTTTGTTGCCATGTGCAGGATCTATTTCCCTGATCAGGGATGGAACCTATGTATCCTGCATTGGCAGCACAGTCTTAACCACTGGGCCATGAGGGAAGTCCCTCTTCATTGACTTTTAACTTAACTGTTTTAGCAAACATAATTGTTGTCTAGATCCATTGTTTTATTTGGAGTTTCAAAATGACGATTTTATAATTCCATGATTCCTTCTGCATTCGCTGGTTGAATTATTCCATAAAAAACTTTCCCTCATAAATAATTTGGTTATCGTGAAATATAGTTCATACAGGAAAGGCAGAATAAAATCCTTGATATTTCCCTTTTTAATACATTTTTGTATTTCAAGAAGTAATAGTTAGAACTGGACATGGAACAATAGACTGGTTCCAAATTGGGAAAGGCATATGTCAAGGCTGTATATTGTCACATTGCTTATTTAACTTATACGCAGAGTACATCATGTGAAATGTTGGGCTGGATGAAGCACAAGCTGGAATCAAGATTGCAGAGAAATATCAATAACCTCAGATACGCAGATGATACCACTCTTCCGGCAGAAAGTGAAGAAGAACTAAAGAGCCTCTTGGTGAAAGTGAAAGAGGACAGTGAAAAAGTTGGCTTAAAACCAAAATTCAGAAAACTAAGATCATGGCATCTGGTCCCATCACTTCATGGCAAATAGATGGGGAAACAGTGGAAACAGTGGCAGACTATTTTTGTGGGCTCCAGAATCACTGCAGATGGTGACTGCAACCATGAAATTAAAAGACGCTTACTCCTTGGAAGGAAAGTTATGACCAACCTAGACAGCATATTAAAAAGCAGAGACATTACTTTGCCAACAAAGGTAGTCTAGTCAAAGTTGTGGTTTTTCCAGTAGTCATGTATGGATGTGAGAATTGGACTATAAATAAAGTTGAGTGCCAAAGAATTGATATTTCTGAACTGTGGTGTTTAAGAAGACTCTTGAGAGTCCCTTGGATTGCAAGGAGATCCAACCAGTCCATCTTAAAGGAAATCAGTCCTGAATATTCATTGGAAGGACTGAAGCTGAAGCTGAAACTCCAACTTTGGCCACCTGATGCACAGAACTGACTCTTTGGAAAAGACCCTGATGCTGAGAAAGATTGAAGGCAGCAGGAGAAGGGGACGATGGAGGATGAGATGGTTGGATGGCATCACCGACTTCATGGACATGAGTTTGAGCAATCTCCAGGAGTTGGTGATGGACAGGGAAGCCTTGTGTGCTGCAGTCCATTGGATCACAGAGTCAGACACGACTGAGCAACTGAGCTGAATTGAATACATTTTTGAGTGATGATCTGGTGCCCTAGTGACCTCCAAAAACAACTAAAGACATATTTTTTTTAATCATTTTCAGTTCAGTTCAGTTCAGTCGTTCAGTCATATCTGACTCTTGGTGACCCCATGAACCACAGCACGCCAGGCCTCCCTGTCCATCACCAACTCCCGGAGTTCACCCAAACTCATGTCCATTGAGTCAGTGATGCCATCCAACTACCTCATCCTCTGTCATCCCCTTCTCCTCCTGCCTTCGATCTTTCCCAGCATCAGGGTCTTTTCAAATGAGTCAGCTCTTTGCATCAGGTGGCCAAAGTACTGGAGCTTCAGCTTCAACATCAGTCCTTCCAATGAATATTCAGGACTGATTTCCTTTAGGATGGACTGGTTGGATCTCCTTGCAGTCCAAGGGACACTCAAGAGTCTTCTCCAACACCACAGTTCAGAAGCACCAATTTTTCGGTGCTCAGGTTTCTTTATAGTCCAACTCTCACATCCATACATGACCACTGGAAAAACTATAGCCTTGACTAGACAGACCTTTGTTGACAAAGTAATGTCTCTGCTTTTAATACACTGTCTAGGTTGGTCATAACTTTCCTTCCAAGGAGTAAGCATCTTTTAATTTCAGGGCTGCAATCACCATCTGCAGTGATTTTGGAGCCCCCAAAAATAAAGTCAGCCTGCGTTTCCACTGTTTCCCCATCTATTTCCCATGAAGTGATGGGACTGGATGCCATGATCTTCGTTTTCTGAATGTTGAGCTTTAAGTCAACTTTTTCACTCTCCTCTTTCACATTCATCAAGAGGTTTCTTAGTTCCTCTTCACTTTCTGCCATAAGGGTGGTGTCATCTGCATATCTGAGGTTGTTGATGTTTCTCCCGGCAATCTTGATTCCAGCTTGTGCTTCTTAGAGCCCAGCATTTCTCATGATGTACTCTGCATATAAGTTAAATAAGCAAGGTGACAATATACAGCCTTGACGCACTCCTTTTCCTATTTGGAACCAGTCTGTTCCATTTCCAGTTCTAACTGTTGCTTCCTGACCTGCATAAATTCATTAATTTTTCATTATCTGATGTGTTCTAATTTTTTTCATGTACATATTGCCCCATCTTTGGCCAGTGGGAGCCTCTTAAGAATGGCTTTTACATCGTTTCGATTTGACTATTTGTTTTGAAAGATTTCCTCATTTCTTCTTTGACTTAAGATAATGTCCCAGACTCACTTTTTAAGTCCCGCCCTAAACTTGGAATCTGCAAAGAGTCAGACACAACTGAGTGACTAAGCACAGCACAGGGCAAACTTGGAGTCAGGCATTTCCCCAAAGATTTCTGGTTCCTCTTAGTAGGGAATGGTATTCAGAGACCATAATGTGAATGCCTCTTGCGCTTATTACTACTAAATTCATTGTTTCTAGGCCTTTTCAACAGTCAGAGCAATGAAATATGTTATTTTTAATTTAAGAGACAAAAAATCAGTTTATACTGATATTTCCTATTCAAATATGAGATTATGGGATTTTTTACTTAACTCTGTTGGTTTTATACTCTTATTTTAGTAATCTTACGTTATTAGTAATGCTGATGCTTTAGTATCTCTTATTTTTGAGTTAACAGTCAAGGTTCACCAGATATTTAAGAAAATCTGAACACTGAAAACAGAAACAATAAAAGGAATTTAAAATATATCAATGTAAAAAACATTATAATTAATATCCTCAGAGACACAAGAGATAATATTACCCCCATGGATTTATTACAAAGAAATTTTAACCTGCATTAAATGTGTTATTTTCAAACTAAAGCTAATAAGTAATGATGTTACTAATAATATCACAGAAATCAAACTGATCAGCAAGGGAGAAGTAACATACAGATACAAATCAGTTAGGAAAAACCATGTAATCTTGAATTTAAATTGGAAATATCAGTAAGAATCAAGTTTCTCTCATCTTCATATGTGTAAATGTTCTCACTCTTTACTCTGAAAAATCCACAAAACAATGATAATTCAGGAGCAAAGACTATCTCTTATGCCCATATGGTGGTTTCTAAATACCATTTCCCAGTGAAAAGTAACTAGGAATCCTTGGGAAAATACAACAAGGATGCAACAGCCAAACAGAGAATATGAAATTCTGTAGATTTGATCAAATTTCTCCTACAAATAAATGGCACTAAAAAAGAGAGGAGCACTTCCCTGGTGGTCCAGCAGTTGACAGTCCGCCTGCCAGTGTTCGAACCCTGATCTGGGAAGATTCCACATGCTGAAGAGCAACTAGACCTGTAGGCCATAATTACTGAAGCCTGGGCGCCCTAGAGCCTGCATGCCACAAATGCTGAGGCTGTGTGCCGCAGCTACTGAAACCCACAGACCTAGAGCCCGTGTTCCGCGATAAGAGCAGCCGCTGCAATTGAGAAGCTCGTGCGCAGCAACAAAGGGTAACCCTGCTTGCCACAACTAGAGAAAACCGGAGCACAGCAGAGATCCAGTACAGACACTAATAAATATTTTTCAAAACTTTTTAAAAAGAGAGGAAATAATATGCATTGGGTGGATCTTGTTTGAATCTTGTAGTACAAGAAATATATGGTCTTTATCCATGATTATATGATATTAAAAATTATTAATTTTATTACATATGATAGTAGCATTATTATGTGGAAAAAAGGGACCTTACCAGCCAGCAATATATTCAGTTTTTGTAGCTGAAATGATATATTTGGGATTTGCTTTAACACACTGGAAGAAAAAGAAGTGGAGGAGACGTAAGTGAGAGAAATTTGGCAAAATATTGATAAATACTAAAGCTAGGTGGTATGGGTTCAACATACTATTTTTTTGTGTATTCTTTGTATGTTTGTATGTTTGAAAATGACCTTAATAAAAAAAGGTTTAAAAAACAGAACTCTGTTTAGAAACAAACTCTTATTTAGAAACACTAAAGAGGACCCAAATACATGGAGAGATATTAGGATATAATTAACTAATGAAGTTAATTAAAGGCACACAGGAAGCAAGAGAGAATCCAGCCCCAATTCCATGCCTCAGGCTCCAGCAAGCAGCAGGATGTGCCTGACACCCCCCAGAGCTTCAGTCCAGGGCCTGGACATGGCTCCAGATGTCCGTTGACCCCTGGGCCTCCCTGGCCTAGGGCGGCAGGTCCTGTTCCCATTCCCAGGCTGCTGGTGGGAGGCCCTTTGTGCAGCTTCCTAATTCGCAGAGCCCTTTTGGACACGCGTGAATAGTTGGTTACATTCTCCACATTTTTATGCAGATGCTCCTGCACAGGGTGGATACTAGAGGCAGCAGCAACTGATTAGGAAACCACGGAGGGCAGCTCTGGAATAGCCTCTCCCTAAGGGACCCCACAGGAAACCTGCACAAACTCACATCCCTTTTGGTTTATTCCTCTGCCATGGCTGCCAGTTTCAGCCGTGCTTCGGTGTCCCCTTCTCCAGCTTCCGGCTCCCCCACCAGCTGTTGTTTCCCTCACCCCCTCTGCTCCCACCCAAGGTACAGGAGGACTTCATTCCATTTAGAGAACTCCTGGCGTTTCCTGGCGGCTGGGGATGATTCATTTTTACTCCCTGGAATCCTCTCTGTGGCCAGAACATTGTTTTCCATATCCTTCCCACCCCCACCCCCAGGAAAGAACAAAAGGCAATATTTGGTCTTCTGGCTGGAATCTAATCACCCCATCCCATACATGGTTTGGGCTGTGGTTCCTCCAGCTCATCTCACAAAACATTTTGAGACAGACTCTAACAGGGGGACATGGTCGATTTCCGGTTGAAGTGATGTATTATATGATTCATCTGTTCCCTAAGATTTCCAGTTATAGTTATGAAATCTGGCCTCTACCCTGAAGCTAACCTTTATGTTTACTAGAAATAAGCCTAGTAACCCACACATTTTCAGAGCTGCAATCATGCTTCCATGAGCTTGTAAACTCAGCAAGATAAAGTTTTCTCTGTTGCAAATAGCTATGCTTGAAAAGTTGGTACAGTTGAAATAAGCTACAAATAAGATAGGTTTGATGAAGTTCTAATTCAAGAATTTCATTTTCTCACTTCTGCTCCAAACCATGGCCAGATCAATGGGACCTTCAACTGCATTATATTTCACATTGTGATCCCAGAAGGAGCCATACCATTTTAGAAAGAAGGATGAACAATGGATTCAAGCCATCCAGAATGAGATTTGCAACAGAGGGCAAATAAGGTCCTCAGAATCAAAGAATGTTAGGGGGAGAGAGAAGTTAGTCAGGATCTACCCTCTCCTTTTAGAAGTGAGAAAACTAAAGTCCAAAGAGAGTCATATTTTCCTAAGGCCACAGAGGTAGTAAGGTTCAAAACCAGGTTTAAAACCAGAAGACCCCAAACCCATTCTGATCATGCTAGCTTCTGAAAAGTCCTCCTTGTTTGGCTTCGCATCCTCGCTGGTCTATTCTCCGGTCCCCAGCCACCTCCTCTACAGCACCCCTTGGCTCCTATCTCTCCTGGCTCAGAACTATTCACTCACTCTTGGCTGTCTCCCATGACTTTCCAGTTGTATCACACACTGCACTCCTGTGCCCGTCCCAGACCACATGAAAAGTAGCTCTTCCCCAAGAAAGCCCTGTGCTGACCTATATCTTTTCCAGTGCAGTTTTCTCTGCCCAGAAGATTCTTCTTCTCTATCTTTACCAGGCAAAATCCTCCTCCCTTTCAGAGGATCAGTTCAGATGCTACTTCCTTCATATTCAGATGCAATTTCTTCATTAGCTCTCCCTAAATGAAATCTATCTCTCCACTGTCTCCCTGTACTATATACTGTGGACCTTCGGTTTTATAGATACCACATTCCATCTGGCGTAATTCTGTAGTTAGTTATGAACATTCTGCTTCTTCCCACTAGTTTATAAATTCCTGTAAGTCAAAGACCAGATCTCATTTGGTAGAGATAGTTAGCAGAGTTATTTGCTCAGAGTAAACATAAAAAAATTTTTTTGTTCAAATGAATATAACAAAAAAGAAACAAACTCACAGATACAGAAAACAAACTAGTGGTTACCAGTGGGGAAAGGAAAGGAGAAAGGGGCAAAATATGGGTAGGTGTTAAGAGATATAAACTACTATGTATAAAATAAATATAGTACAAGGATATACTGTATAGCACAAGAAATAACGCCAATGCTTATAATAACTTTAAATGGAGCATAATCTATAAAGATATTGAATCACTATGTTGTATACCTGAAACTAATATTGTAAATGAACTATAATTCAATAAAAATTTTTAAATTAAAAAAATTAAACTGGATTAAAATCTATTATCTTTAGAAACCGACAGCATTTAGATATGCAATTCTAAAGAGCTGAATTTAAGTATTTTATATATTTCTATCCCTGATGTTCTCAGGTATGCTGAAGGGCACGTCTATCTCCTACAATGCATCTTGGATAAAATCAAGGAGGATTCTTTTTCCTTTGCTATTTACTTAGATCCTGCTCAGCAAAAGGTTCAACTAAAGATATACCTGTTGAACATATAACAATTGTCAATTGTCACTGTCTGCTATTAAAGAAACTTACAACAGACTAATAGCTTAAGGAACTACCTTTGATTAGGAATCAGAAGACCTTGGGTTTACTTTAAACGATATTAAATTTCTATCAGTATGACCTTGGACCAGTCACTTAATCTCTGTTCATTGGTAAAAAGGACTGCTTATAAAAGGTAGGTTCCTTCATAGACACGGATGCCACCCACTGGACTACAAGTTTGTAGTCCAGTTCTGAAAACACACAGTATGAGTTACAGCACTGGTTCTCAAACTGTAGTCCTCAGACCACATCATCTACCAGGAACTTGATAGAAATGCACGGTGTATTCTGGTGCTCCTCTTCTCCAAATGGGAGGGGGTGCTGGTCTTCTGGGACACTGCACTGGGGTAGTTCCTCCTCATCCTACCAGCTCATGGTCTAGGAAGTCTAGAATGATCTTACACATCACACTGAAACAATTCTGCTTCCCAAAGGCACCACAAGAAAATAATACCCACCCTACTTTCCACATAGAGATAAAGCTGTGTCTGAGGTTCAGAGGACATAATGATTGTGAAAATACTCTGAAAATTAAGAGGGACCATACAAATGTAAATATTGTTCAAGTTGCCTAGTCTCTGATGGAGCTGTATGAAGGAGAAAAACAGAATAAATGGAAGAGACACACATGTCAGATTATATAAACTACTCAGCTACTGAAAAAATCATCATTTTGATTGTATACATAGCTTTCCTCCCTTGATTTTCATCCTGCTTGTCTGTTTATGTTTGAAATAAAGGCATACCACATAGATAAAGTGAAGACACTGCAATTTAAAAGGAAGCCCAGTACTCTATAACCAGTACCTGGCTACTTCATTTACTTCTACAAAGAGAAAGTATAACCTCTAGAGCCCTCTTGAAAGGTCAGCTGGAAGGAGCATGGCATTGGATTCTGAAGCAAACACAGTGCTGTTTTTCCCCTATTTCCACAACTCCCTATCACTTGAGTAAAGAATGAACTGCTTGCGTGTAGTTCAGCTCCATAACCTCGCACACATAAGAATCCCCTTTCCGTTTTGACTAAACAAGATAGATTTGGTCTTTTCCAAATGCAGAACTGGTTGTCCTCTTTAATTCCGCCCTGCCCTCCTCCTCTAACAAACCACCTGTGGGAATTACTTTTCAGGGGAGCAAATGACCTTGAATCATAAAGGCAGAGTTTCAGTTGGGCTTCTGCTATTTACTATATGGCCGCGAGTAACACCTGTCCTGACCTCATTTTCCTCAGGCTATTTGAGTGGACTGTCTGGTATTTGTTAACTGCAAAACATTTACAATAGAAGGTGATATTATCATACTACTGTTAGCAAAGCAGAGTAGCCAAGACCTGCTGTTTTCTAAAGACAGTTTGTAGACAGAGAAGGAAGCCATGCTTATTTGGAGAAATTAAATGACAGGGGAACAAATCAAGACACCCATTTCCTTGAATGTCTCTTCAAAAAATGGTAGAATAGTTGTTAGTGGCTATGGTAGTCTCGTATCTGCTTCTGTTTTCAGTCTGTTGTGAGATACTGTTTTGGTTGAAGCATGTGAAGAAAGCCTAGCCTCACAAAGAGAATTAGCTGGAAATGGGAGAGGAATTTCAGCAGCTTTTCAGATATGCGGATGATCTTTCACATTACACCAAACTGCCAAAATGATCGTTTCTCCTAAAAGACGATAACAATATGGAATCTGAAACTGTATCAGTGAACTTTTTGTACTCTATTACACTAAAATCCACTGATCTATCTTATGCTTTGAATAAATCTTTTACTCATGCATAGGGTAACAGTAATTCATTGAGCTAGGCAGAACTTTCAAATTTTGATACATTACATTATGCAATACCAAAATTCATTCCTATTGCCACCAAAATCACCAGAAAAGTGTCCAAATATAGAGAATTTGTGAAGTTAACTGTGGTAGATAAAAATATTCCAGATTTCTAATTTTCACTTAAAAGCTCAAATTGTATCATGGGCACAAATACTGATAATTAATTTCCTTAAAGGGATGAATTCACCTTTTTTTTTTTTTTAAGTATCTGCCAGATACTGAAGTCTGAAGAACCATAATTTGTTTGCCAAATTATTTTTCTTTTTGAACTAAAAATGGTGTTCCAGAAAAAAGGGGATTCTGTTCAGGATACACAAGTGTTTTCTTCGGGGTGACCTTTCTCCTTTGACATTCAGCAGAACTGTTTTATGCATATTCCCATTTTGTTGCACAGAATATTAAAAGGAAATGAATTCAAGGTTCAAGATTTGATAAAACTAAGAATTTTACGACTTTATCAAGGGCATTCTTAGGTGAAATTGATGGTTTTTTTTAATTATTGCAAATGTATGATGGTGGAGAATACACTGACTTCTAGTAGTTTGATTCATGCTGAGGCCCTATCAGTTTTAACTGCCATTGTTTCTGCACCATTGGTGCTGGTAACAGCCCAGGGGAAAAGGTAAATAATGTCTTGGTATTAATCTGACAATAGTTTACTTCATGGCTGCCTGAAAGTGTTAGTGACCTTCAGAAATCTGAAGAACCACACTATGAGAATCAGTTAGGCAGACAACCTTCCTGCCTCAGAGATTGCACTGTGTTCAGTTCAGTTCAATTCAGTCGCTCAGTCGTGTCCGACTCTTTGCGACCCCATGAATCGCAGCACGCCAGGCCTCCCTGTCCATCACCAACTCCCGGAGTTCACTCAGACTCACGTCCATCGAGTCAGTGATGCCATCCAACCATCTCATCCTCTGCCATCCCCTTCTCCTCCTGCCCCCAATCCCTCCCAGCATCAGAGTCTTTGCCAATGAGTCAACTCTTCACATGAGGTGGCCAAAGTACTGGAGTTTCAGCTTTAGCATCATTCCTTCCAAAGAAATCCCAGGGCTGATCTCCTTTAGAATGGACTGGTTGGATCTCCTTGCAGTCCAAGGGACTCTCAAGAGTCTTCTCCAACACCACAGTTCAAAAGCATCAATTCTTCGGGGCTCAGCCTTCCTCACAGTCCAACTGTCACATCCATACATGACCACAGGAAAAACCATAGCCTTGACTAGACGGACCTCTGTTGGCAAAGTAATGTCTCTGCTTTTGAATATGCTATCTAGGTTGGTCATAACTTTCCTTCCAAGAAGTAAGCGTCTTTTAATTTCATGGCTGAAATCACCATCTGCAGTGTGTAATTTCCTCTAAAACGTCTCTTGAGAGAGTGTGAAGCAGAGATAGAGAGAAAACTAAAGAACCAGGGAGGCCTGGTACATCAGTACACAGTCTTCTGAGGAAAACTTATGCTCTTCTGCCCCCTCGTGGTAGACCATCAACAATGCAGCCGATTACACAGCAGGACTACTCTATGTAAGCAAAGGACTACGGTTTCCTTGTTGATGTGTTGATGTGGCAGAGGCATTATTTTACAGCTACACTTTCTACATTCACATTCAAGATCTAACTGTGCTTGAAACGGAATGTTTAAAAATCCCTTTTAAAATCGCATCAAAAATACTTAGGAATAAACCTGACCAAGGATGAGAAAGGCTTATATGCTGATAAGTATAAAACATTAATAAAGAAAACTGAAGATGACTCAAAGAAAAGGAAAGCTATCCCATGCTCCTGAATTGGAAGAATTAATATTGTTAAAATGGCCATACTATCCAAAGCAACCTACAGATTCAATGCAATTCCTATCAAATTATCCATAACACCGTCCAAAGAACTTGAACAAATAGTCCCAAAGTTTACATGGAACTATAAAAGACCCAGAATAGCCAAAGCAATTCTTAAGAAAAAGAACAAAGCAGAAAGCATAACGCTTCCAGTCTTCAGACAATATTACAAAGCTATGGTGATCAAATCTGATATTGGCACAAAAACAGACATATGGATCAATGGACATGAAAAGATGCTCAACATTGCTAATTATTAGACAAGTGCAAATAAATACTACAATGATGAACCACCTCACACCAAACTGAACGGCCATAATTAAAAAGTCTATAAACAAGAAATGCTGGAGAGGGTGTGGAGAAAAGAAAACCCTCCTACATTGTTGGCGGGAATGTAAATTGGTGTGGCCACTATGGAAAACAGTACAGAGGTTCCTCAAAAAACTAAAAAGAGAGTTTCCATATGGTCCAGCAATCCCACTCCTGGGCATATATCTAAACAAAACTATAATTCAAAGAGATACATGGACCCCTATGTTCATAGCATTACTATTTATGATAGCCAAGACATGGAAGGAACCTAAATGTCCATCAACAGATAAATGGATAAAGAAGATTGGTACATACATATACAATTAAATACTACTCAGTCATAAAAAAAGAATGAAATAATGCCATTTTCAGCAACATGGATGCAACTATCATCATACTAAGTGAATTAAGTCAGAAAGAGAAAAATACCCTATGATGTCATTTATATGTGGACTCTAAAATATGGCACAAATGAACACATCTACGAAACAGAACCGGACTCACAGACGTAAAGAACACACTCAGTTCAGTTCAGTCGCTCAGTCGTGTCCGACTCTTTGTGACCCCGTGAATCGCAGCACACCAGGCCTCCCTGTCCATCACCAACTCCCGGAATTCACTCAGACTCATGTCCATCGAGTCAGTGATGCCATCCAGCCATCTCATCCTCTGTCCTCCCCTTCTCCTCCTGCCCCCAATCCCTCCCAGCATCAGAGTCTTTTCCAATGAGTCAACTCTTCACATGAGGTGGCCAAAGTACTGGAGTTTCAGCTTTAGCATCATTCCATGCTAAAGAACAGACTAGTGGTTCCCAAAGGGGAGAGGGGGAAAGGACTGGCAGTTCAGGGTAAGCAGATGCAAACTATTCTATATCGGATGGATAAACAAGCACCTACTGTATAGCACAGGGAACTATATTCAATCCTCGTGATAAACCACAATCAAAAAGAATATAATATATATATATATATATATAACTGAATCACTTTGCTATACAGCAGAAATTAACAATGTAAATAAATTTTACTTCAATAAAATAAAATGTTTTAAAATATTTAAAAAAGGATCTAAATGTGTTTAATCTTTTAGCGACTAGAATGCAGGAGAATAAGTTGCCATCATGATAAAGGCTGAGGATAGGGTCTCTGGTGAAGATAACCAATGCCTGCTTAATTCTCAGGGGCATTCTTGCCACCCCTTTTCTCCCAGTGTTCTGAGGCTTGGCTCTCTGTGTCAGTGAAGACCTTTGCTACCCTCCATTGAGGAACAAACTATAATCCCAGAGTTTTTCACTTTTCTATAAACCAAGCTTAAAAAATGAGTTCTAAGGGTCTTCATGTATAAAGGGGAGGTTGACCAGGTTTCAAAGACTGCCCTCTATGCTGCATTCTATTTCCACTGAGATCTCATCAGTTCAGTTCAGTCACTCAGTAGTGTCCGACTCTTTGTGACCCCATGGACTGCAGCACGCCAGGCCTCCCTGTCCATCACCAACTCCCAGAGTTTACTCAGACTCATGTCCATTGAGTAGGTGATGCCATCCAACCATCTCATCCTCTGTCGTCCCCTTCTCCTCCTGCCTTCAATCTTTCCCAGCATCAGGATCTTTTCAAATGAGTCAGCTCTTCGCATCAGGTGGCCAAATTATTGGAGTTTCAGCTTCAACATCAGTCCCTCCAATGAACACTCAGGACAGATTTCCTTTAGGATGGACTGGTTGGATCTCCTTGCAGCCCAAGGGACACTCAAGAGTCTTCTCCAACACCACAGTTCAGAAGCATCAATTCTTCAGCACTCAGTTTTCTTTATAGTTCAACTCTCACAACCATACATGAGTACTGGAAAAACCATAGCCTTGACAAGACGGACCTTTGTTGACAAAGTAATGTCTCTGCTTTTTAATATGTGTCTAGGTTGGTGGGCTGCTGTCTATGGGGTCGCACAGAGTCAGACACGACTGAAGCGACTTAGCAGCAGCAGCAGGTTGGTCATAACTTTTCTTCCAAGGAGTAAGCGTCTTTTAATTTCATGGCTGCAGTCACCATCTGCAGTGATTCTGGAGCCCACAAAAATAAAGTCTGCCACTGTTTCCACTGTTTCTCCATCTATCTGCCATGAAGTGATGGGATCGGATGCCATGATCTTTGTTTTCTGAATGTTGAGTTTTAAGCCAACTTTTTCACTCTCCTCTTTCACTTTCATCAAGAGGCTTTTTAGTTCTTCTTCACTTTCTGCCATAAGGGCGATGTCATCTGCATATCTGAGGTTACTGATATTTCTCCCAGCAATCTTGATTCCTGCTTATGCTTCCTCCAGCCCAGCGTTTCTCATGATGTACTCTGCATATAAATTAAATAAGCATGGTGACACTATACAGCCTTGACGTACTCCTTTCCCGATTTGGAACCAGTCTGTTGTTTCATGTCCAGTTCTAACTGTTGCTTCCTGACCTGCATATATGTTTCTCAAGAGGCAGGTCAGGTGGTCTGGTATACCCATGTCTTTCAGAATTTTCCACAGTTTATTGTGATCCACACAGTCAAAGGCTGTGCCGTAGTCAATAAAGCAAAAACAGATGTTTTTCTGGAACTCTCTTGCTTTTTCGATGATCCAGTGGATGCTGGCAATTTGATTTCTGGTTCCTCTGCCTTTTCTAAAAACCAGCGTGAACATTTGGAAGTTCACGGTTCACATACTGCTGAAGCCTGGCTTGGAGAATTTTGAGCATTACTTTACTAGCGTGTGAGATGAGTGCAATTGTGCGGTAGTTTGAGCATTCTTTGGCATTGCCTTTCTTTGGGATTGGAATGAACACTGACTTTTTCCAGGTCTGTGGCCCCTGCTGAGTTTTCCAAATTTGCTGGCATATTGAGTGCAGCACTTTCACAGCATCATCTTTTAGGATTTGAAATAGCTCAACTGGAATTCCATCACCTACACTAGCTTTGTTCATAGTGATGCTTCCTAAGGCCCACTTGACTGAGATCTCATAGAGGCAGACAAAATCTCCACACAGAGGTTCTAACTCGGCCCTCTCTACACTTCGGGACAGAGTTGCAGATGTGGATATTTGAGAGAATTCTGAAGGCCAGGGTTACGGGAGATATCCATGTATCACAAAAGACATGCATGTATCACAAGAGTTGGTGCCCCAGTGGAGACCTGAGGGGAAAAGACGAGCAGGGAAGGGAACAGGACCCAGGGCTGGTGGCTCCTGAGACAGATAGAGAAGCTGAGTCCGAGGTTTCTAACCCTCTCCCTGTCCTTTACCCCCTTGCCCAGGTCTCCCATGGTGAGGCGAGAGCTACAGCCAACCATGCCTCCAGGGCGTAGGCGAGCTGCCGTCCACGCAGTTTAGAAAAAGGGAAGAACAGTCCAGGGCTTGGGTGCTGGTGGCTTTGCTCTGCGAGCTCCAGGAAGCCATTTCTGTGAGGTTATCCACTGCCAACAAGGAACATAGAAGGAGGTGGAAACCCAGAACTCTGCCAGGCTGAGCTGAGGGAAGACGGACTGACTAACGAGGGGGAGAAAAGAGACACCTGGAGTCCTTTCTCACAAGCCTTGAATTCATCTCACTGGATTTTACAACAGCGTCAAAGGCAGAGGGTGGGGTCAGGGCCACCCCTTCTCCTCTTTCATGCCATCTCCTGGTGGTCCCCACGTATTCTCTCATGACCGCATCTGGTTCCAGGTCCACCTGGAAATGCTCCAGCGAACAACCAGCCCTTCCCTCCACCAGCCACCTTCTCGCCAGCCTCCTGGACCAGCCTCCACTGCTCCTCAGCCTCTGCAGCGCCCCCTTGTGGCGCTCCCTCCTCTCACTCGTCAGATCCGGCTTGAAATGTTCAGGACCAGGCCACCCTGAATGCTCCGGGCAGCATGCCCTTACTGGACTTCTACATGTATCACTCTGCCATGTTGGTCTGTCTCTGCCAAACTGAAAGCACTGTGGGGTGAGGACTCTGTCCACATTCCTGTTGTATTCCCAGTGCTCAGCAGTGTCCCGGTGCCTGACAGCAGGCAAACCATGAAACCTTAGAGGGTTCCAGGCTCCACCCATGACGGTGAACTCTTAGATCACCTGAGGTTACATTCTGCTGAGGAATTCTTCTCTTGCTTCAAGACATAGCTCAACATTTTGACTCCCTAAAGTCTTCCTTCCCTGACGTACTATCCTACTAATACTTGACCCTTCCTCTGTAGCTGTCACCCCACTATTAGGGCTGATGGTTGCATACATCCAACTGGCTTGGAAGAAATTCCGTTCACTCTATATGTATCTTCCCCAATGGAGCTGAAGTTCCTTGAAAACAAAGGCCACCCCCAGCCCTATTCCTTCATAGTTACTTTGCATAGAATTCACTGCAAAATATGCATTAATTCCATGTCTCCCAGGAAAGAAAACCAAGGCTTTTTCTCAGAAACAAGGACACTGGTGTGACTGGCAGGGGCAGGGATTTAGCAGGTTGAACTTCAGTGATGTAATATGAAGCACCATAGGGGTTGTAATTTTCAAAAAGGATTTGACTCACAGAAGATGTTTAAAGTGAATTTTGCTAAATTTATCTTTCCACTGACTTTCATCATAATATAAAAGATGCATTCAGATGGAAAACATTCTTACCTCAAGATGAACAGGAGGCTTGGTGTAGTAGAAAACGCACCAGTTTTACAATCAGAGAGATGTGAGTTTGAATTTCACCTCTGTTCCTTATTCCTTGAATAAATCACTTAAGCTAGTAATTGTTGTCAGGCTGGCAGAGAGATCAGGTATAGGTGGAATACTGATGACGATGATGAAAGTAATTATTATTATAATCTGTCAACAGTGAAGACAAAAATGTTCTATAAGTAATAAAACACAAAATTAGAGTATACCCAGAATTTAGAGCTATATTTAAATAGCATTTGGCACCCCACTCCAGTACTCTTGCCATGGAAAATCCCATGGATGGAGGAGCCTGGAAGGCTGCAGTCCATGGGGTCGCTGAGGGTCGGACAGGACTGCGCGACTTCACTTTCACTTTTCACTTCCATGCATTGGAGAAGGAAATGGCAACCCACTCCAGTGTTCTTGCCTGGAGAATCCCAGAGATGGGAGAGCCTGGTGGGCTGCCGTCTATGGGGTCGCACAGAGTCGGACACGACTGAAGTGACTTAGTAGTAGTAGTAGTAGTATAACTAGTATACCTGGAGTATTCTTTCAATTACAAAGATGAAAACAAATTCAAAAAGGTTAAGCTAAAAGCAGAATTATTAAATCACAAGTCGGGGCATTCAGGTGTGTGTCTAGTTTCAGGCACATCTGAACCCAGAATTTCAGTGATCTCCTGGGAGCTCCGACTGGCTCTCCATGCCTTGAGTACACTTTAGCCATAGCATGGGTCCCATGAGTTGAGTCAATCCAGAAGGAAACAGAAATGAGTGGCCTGGGATGAGAAGGAACCAGGTCAGAACCCCATAGCACAGGGAAGGGCCATTTCCCAAAGCAAAACTGGGTGGTTTTACCAGAGGAAGAGAGTAAATGCTTCCCAGGCAAAATTAATTGCCTGGTTGATACCCTACAAGCAATCTGAATTAATTGTGCTTCAGTTGCTCCCAACTACTTTGTAAATATTGCTTCATTTAATCCCTTCACAGTGTAATGACATATGTGGTGCTATTCCCATCTTACAGTCATAGAACAGTGCTGGTGTAGTCACTAAGTCATGTCCAACTCTTGCAACCCCATGGACTGAAGCCCACTAGGCTCCTCTGTCCATGGAATTTTCCAGGCAGGAATACTGGAGTGGGTTGCCATTTCCTTCTCCAGGGTATCTTCCTGACCCAGGGATCGAACCTGGGTCTCCTGCATTGGCAGGTGGATTCTTTACTGCCGGAGCCACTGGGGAAGCTTATTTCACAGTCATATAAGGGTAATTGATAAAAGTAGTTCATAGTCACTTATATTAACTATATATTAACTTATACCATCATAGCATTTGTCTTGTTCGAAAACTGTTCGACATTATGATGAAAGTCAGTATGCCCAAAGCATGCCCAAAATATTCTACCTTCCTATCCTCCAAGATCTTGGAGCTTACCAACTCCTTGATGCCCTTCTTAACAAATACATCATTTATTTGAATTATGGTTATAATGACAAACATGTATTGAATTTACTATGTACAAGTGCTGTGCTAACAGCTTTACGTAGATTATCTCCTTTCATTCTCCCCACTCTCTTATGAGGAAGGCACTGTTATCTCCTTGATTCAGATGAAGACAAAGAGGTACAGAAAAGTGAAGTCACTTGTCCAAGTGAATGGGGTCAGGATTCTAACGAGGGCTTCCCATACAAGAGCTTGCCCTCTTGACCACTACCAGGCCTGTAAGCGACCCCGAGCACATTATACCATTTACAACACATTGCATGTACTTCTTTATATAGCTAGCATAGTCACTGAGCAAGGCAGCTGCAATGGTAGTATAAGTTAAGACAAACTTAATATAAGAGATGGTGAACTACTTTATCACTTCCCCTTTTATGACTGCAAAACAGGAATTATAAAGCCAGGTATCACATCGTGTTGTGGAAGGATTAAATGAGGCAATATTTGTAAAGTAGTTGGGATAGTGCCTGATACACAGTAAGTTATCGTTATTGGTAGCGGTAGTATCATCACCATCATCAAGCTAATCACTTCTGCTTGAGCCCAGCTGTCCTGGGGATGGGAGACCTGGATAAGAAGGGATGTCTGTGTAGACTGAGTCTCTCTTGGATCTATGACAAGGGAGAAAAGAGGAAAACATCTGGTTTCCCTCTTTTGTTTCTTAAAAGAAGGTTCAAAATAGGCTAAAGACCTAAATGTTAAGACCAGAAACCATACAACTCCCAGAAGAAAACATAGATGGAACATTCTTTGTTAATAATGGCTATCGTAAAAAAAAAAAAAAAAAAACACACACACAAAATAACAAACGTTGCCAAGGATATGGAAAAACAGGAACCTCATGCACTATTGGTAGGAATGTAAACGGTGCAGCCACTGTCGAAACAGTACAGAGATTTCTCAGAACACTAAAAATGGAACCACCATATAACTCCGCAGTTATATATATACCTTGGATGTATATCTGAAGAAAATGAAAACACTAATTTGAAAAGACACATGCATTCCAATGTTCATGGCAGCATTATTTACAATAGCAGAGACATAAAAACAACCCATTATGTACAATAGCAAAGACATGATACCACCTATATGTGGAATCTAAAAAGTTAATTAGTGAGTATAACAAAAAAGAAACAGATTCACAGAATTACAAAACAAACTAGAGGTTACTAGTGGAGAGAAATAAGATAGAGGTAGGGCATTAAGTGGTACCAACTACTATTAAATTACAAGGATATAGTGTAGAACACAGGAAATACAGCCAATATTTTATAGTAACTATAAATAGATTTTAACCTTTAAAATTGTGAATCTTTATGTTGTACACTTGAAACTTATAAATCAACTAGACCTCAATAAATATATACATATATATTCCCTTACCATTCAGAGGGACTTCACAGGTGGCTCAGTGGGTAAAATATCTGCCTGCAATGCAAGAGATACAGGAGACTCAGATTCAATCCCTGGGTTGGGAAGATCCCCTGGAGGAGGGCATACCAACTCACTCCAGTACTCTTGCCTGGAGAATCCCATAGACAGAGGAGCCTGGTGGGCTACAGTCCACAGAGTCACATAAAGTCCAACAAGGCTGAAGTGACTTAGCACACATGTACCATTCAGAGACAAAAACCGGGCCAGGACACAACCAAGGAAACCAGCATTCTAAGACACGGAGAAGATCGTGCAAGACACAGCTAATGTGAATGCCAGGCTTTGAATCCAGGATTCCTAAGTCCTAAGCCCAGTGCTGCATCCCCAGAGGGTCATAAAAGGGGGCCTTTCTATGGCTGGCCCTGTCTCCTACCACCACCTCCCCAAACGTCACAGTTTGTCTTTCTACCATCAGGCAAGTAGCCCAACTATTCCTGACACTATCTGCTCTACATGACAGGAAAACAGGCCTGAGTCTTCACCCAGAAGGCTACAGTTCTGCCCATACCATTTGCTGGCCCTGATCAGAACGGACAGCAAAAGACAGAGCTGTTTGTGGGCAGAGCCTTCTAGTTTTCATCTGCTGAAATAAAATCTTGAATCTCAGCAGAATGTTTTCATAGGGAACATTCCTATACTTTGCTGGGCACACTTTGAGATGCAATTGCTAGGCTTTAGTGATGAAAACTAAAGCACATTCTTTATGGAATTCCCAAGGCAGGGAATTCAGAGACTACTGCCAACGGGAAGATCAATGGGTCCCATCAGTCATCGCCCATCTCGTTTCATTTCTAAGACCTACGGGAGTTGACAGACCAATCCTCAATTCTCCCTTCACCTCTCCTGCTTCATATCTTGGACACTCAGTTGCCAACTGTTCCTTATATGATTTATATTGTTTTGTTAATCTTTCAGCAATGTCCTTCCTTCCAAGTTTTTATTTATTTATTCCCTTGTGGAAATGAAAGAGCAAGTGCCAATCCCCTGCTAATGGATAGATAAGCCTGAAATACTAGCCAGAGCCACTAAAAATTCCCTACTCTCTCTCAGGTCCTCTGCAGCTAATGAGGAGAGGAGTCAGTCTAGAAAGTGAGCCTTTGAACCTGAGTCTTAAAAGCAGAGATGCTGTTGTTCAGTCATTGTGTCCAACTCTGTGATCTCGTGGACTGCAGCACACCGGGCTCCTCTGCCTTCACTAATTCCCAATTTGCTCAAATTCATGTCCATTGAGTAGGTGATACTATCTAACCATCTCATCCTCTGTTGCCCTCTTCTTTTGTCTTCAGTCTTTCCCAGCAGCAGGGTCTTTTCCAATGAATCAGCTCTTCAAATCAGATGGCCAGAGTATTGGAGCTTCAGTATCAGTCTTTCACGGTTGATTTCCTTTAGGACTGATTTGTTTGAGAAATATGTTGATGGCCTAAAGGAAGGGAGGGAGAACTCAGCAGGGTTCCAGCACCCAGGATGAAGTACCCAGCTACTGCTCATAACTTGACCCTTTGGTCAAGCCTTAGAGGTGGATATTGGTAGAGGATTTCTATTTAAAAGAATGCACTCTGTGTCTTACCTCTTGTAATTAGACCAGCAGAGACTTTCCTCTTTAATCTTAAAGGTATTTCCCTAAGCCACTTCCTTGAAGTGACAAGCTTTCCCAACTCCTGAGTCATATAAGCTTCAAACATCATACACTGGACTAGTATTAGTGAACACCAAGATTATCTGTTCACCCTTCTCAGAGGTCTCTCTACTTCAACATTAGGTCCTTAAAGTAGTGAATTCCTGTTTCGCCCATCCCTGTCCCCTCACAACATCATGGATAGCATCATGGACTCAATAGACATGACTCTGAGGAAACTCCAGGAGATAGTAAAAGACAGGGAAGCCTGGCATGCTGCAGTCCATGGGGTTGCAAAGAGTCTGACATCACTGAGCGACTGAACAACAATGGCCTCCCTGACTCTTCTCTCGCCCATTCATTTTTGGAGTGGAAAAAATAATGAAACAGAGACCACAGTTCTGAGGTCCAGCTCTGGATCTACCACCAATTAACTGTGTCCATAGGTTTCAGTTTCTCATCAGTGATATGAGAGGTGGGTCGACGTCATCTCTAAGACCCTTTTAACTCGTGGTCAGGAGGTCTCATCACTTTACCCACCCTGGGAATCAGGAGCAGTTAGGGCAGTGTTCCAACAGACCTTGGCTAAAGGAGAATGGAATTTTGTGGCTGAAGATCTCTCAGTGGAGGGAATGGTAAAACTAGAAGAGCATTTTACTGAAGGGTATAAAAGCTCTTTTAGGTGCTTAGAAACCATAAGAGTCTACAGTTAATCAAAGGAGCTGTGGGTCCCAGAGAAAAACCTACCCTAGCTTTGTTAACAGTGGTGCACTGGTGGAAGCAGTCAGAACAGCTGAGCAAACATGACAATCATTTCCAAAGTTGGCAAGATAATAATTTGTAATAAGGATACAGCTCACACCCCTTGGATCTCTGTGGGTAGAATCTATGCCTAAGAATTTGATCCTGGGTTATATTAAAGAATAACTGTAGTTTCAAAGATTCTGCCAGTTCTTTGTATTTTTTTCCATGATAAAGTCATAGAGCAAATAATTCCTTATTTAGCTAAGCCCAAAATAAATTCTTGTATGTGCAAAGTCAGAACAAAATCACATTTCAAATGGTGGGAGAGAGCTACAATGCTTTATATGAATTTGAAAGTACTTCTTAAACTGGATAGAAAGATAAAGGGAGAAATTCAATGACGTGAATGAGAGTAGACAGGATCAAAGTAATATTTTGTGGAGCAGGGAAGGTAAATTGGTAAAACATATCTTGCAGTACTAATGTCTGATATTCAATGGTTGTTTCCTTTCTTGACCTGCAATTAACTTGCATTATCTCATTATTTTTGAAAATGGTTATAACAGGCCATTGTCTATTGTGATTGGAACTTTTCAGAAGTGAAGAAGGGTGGTTCCCTTCTTGGGAACCTTCCCTGGGGAATCAGTTCAGTTCAGTCACTCAGTCGTGTCCGACTCTTTGCAACCCCATGAATCACAGCACGCCAGGCCTCCCTGTCTGTCACCAACTCCCGGAGTTCACTCAGACTCACATCCATCGAGTCAGTGGTGCCATCCAGCCATCTCATCCTCTGTCATCCCCTTCTCCTCCTGCCCGCGATCCCTCAGGATTATGAATAAAAAATAGTCAAGACTTAGGAATTAAAAGGACAGTGAGGTTCAAGATACAGAAGAAAGAGAAAAACTGGTAGAAAAGTTTCCTGAGGGGATGCAGACATTAGATTCCATGGTATTAAAGTATTTGGGCACTCTATCTGGGTACACCATTTTTCAGACTTTTCCATTATTATCTGCCCCTCCCTACCCCTTAGTTAGAATGCCTGTCTTATGTCCCAGTCTCCCAAAAACAATTTTCTGTGCTCCACGTGCTGTCAACCAGCTAAAAATAAAGTATCCAGGACACGCTGTGCGATATGGTAGCTACTGGCTTCAGGCGGCTAACTGAGCATCTGAAATGCAGCTGGTCTGAACTGAGGTGTGTCCTAAGTGTAAAATGCATACCAAATTGTGAAATTTTGTATGAAAAAGAGTATAAAATATCTCATTATGAATATATTGATAAATGCTGAAATGATAATGTTTGGGGTATACTGGTTTAAATAAAGTATATTATTGAAATTAATTTCATCCATTTCTTTTTACCTTTTTAAATGGAGCTACTAGAAAATTCAAATTTTGCGATACAAATTTCTACCAAGAAGCAGTAGTCTAGACTAGTCTAGTACTAGTAGTCCAGTACTAGTCATGATAGTAGTTGTGTCTGATTAATGTTAGATGTGCTTTGTGCTTAGTCAGTTAGTCATGTCCGACTCTTTGCGACCCCATGGACTGTAGCCCACCTGGCTCCTCTGTCCATGAAAATTTTCCAGGCAAGAATACTGGAGTGGGTTGCCATGCCCTCCTCCAGGGAATCTTCCCAACCAAGGGATCGAACCCAGGTCTCCTGCATTGCAGGCGGATTCTTTACCATCTGAGCCACTAGTGCTTCATTGTATGCAACTATATATAGCAAAATAGAAACAGACTCACAGACATAAAAAGCAAAAGTAGCAGTTACCAGTAGAGAGAGGGAAGGACAGAAGGGCAGGATAAGGGTAGAATTTTCAAAACTGCCTTAAGAAGACAACACTTTATAATTTTGAACCTGTAAAGGCAAGAAGACCCCAGGTGGTGCAGTTGGTAAAGAATTTGCCTGCCAGTGCAAGAGACTTGGGTTCGATCCTTGGGTCAGGAAGATCCCCTGGGGAAAGAAATGACAAACCACTCCAGTATTCTTGCCTGGAAAATCCTATGGACAGAGGAGCCTGGAAGGCTACAGTCTATGGGGTTGCAAAGGATCAAACGTGATTGAGCACACACAGCACACAAGAAGATGGTACTTCAGCCTAAATTCTAAGCCACCTCTTGGAGAGTTACTCATTTTGCTTCCCCGGTGGCTCAGTTAGCAAAGAATCCACCTGCACTGCATGAGACCTCCTACAATGCAGGAGACCCAGGTTCAATCCCTGGGTCAGGAAGATCCCTTGGTGAAGGGAATGGCAGCCCACTCCTGGAGAATCCCATGGACAAAGGAGCCTGGCAGGCTACAGTCCATGGCATTGCAAAGACCTGAACATGACTGAGCGACTAACACTTTTGGTTGCAGAGCACAGGCTCTAGGCGCAGGGGCTCAGGAGTTGTGGCTCACAGGCTCTAGAGTGTAGGCTTAGTAGCTGTGGTGCTCAGGCCTAGTTGCTCTGTGGCATGGCATGTGGGATCCTCCTTGACCAGGTATCGAACCTGGTCTCCTGCACTGGCAGGTGGATTCTCGACCACCGGACCACCAGAGAAGTTCCCATGTAGTAACTCTTTTAAGCTCTCAGATGAGGAACTTGCTGACTCTCAACCAGTAAAGGGCAGAGCCAAGACAAAACATTTGGCTTTTGAAGCTTTAGACTATACTGCTTCCTGATCAGGGCTTCCTAGGTGACACTAGAGGTAAAGAACTTACCTGCCAATGCAGGAGACACGGGTTCAATCCTTGGGTGGGGAGGATCCTAGAGGAGGGCATGGCAACCCACTCCAGTATCCTTGCCTGGAGAATCCCATGGACAGAGGAGCCTGGTGGGCCACGTACGGTCCATTGGAGTCACACAGAGTCAGACACGACTGAAGCGACTTAGCATGCATGCTTCCTGACCAACTTTTCTTAGCACATTCTACTGCAACACCATTTTTAGGTACAAGCTAGCATTCTAGTACATGGCTAAATAATAATTTACTTAATAAATCTATAAGTGGGCATTTTGACTATTTCTATTTTTCCTCTATTAAGCACTGCTGAGCTGAACCTAATTATAGCCTATCTTTGAGCCATCTGATGATTTCCTTGAATTAACAATGTGCATTTTCACAACAGCCACTTAGAACTGTGAGAATGGGTAACACTACTCACCCTCCTGCCTTTAGAGCAGGCCTCAAACAAGGCTGCAGTTCCATCTTGCTTTGACATTTCTCCACTAGCACCTACCAAGGTGTTAAATTTCCTGTCTTGAGGTTTCTCATCTGGTCCCCTTAAATAACCCACAAAGCTCCACGCTTTGGGGCTCCCTACTAAACAATACACACATACACACACACACAGCCATGTGTCTGAGGTCCACAAACTTCTAGTATAGCAGTGGGGGAGTTTGGGGTAACAAAGTAGGTAAATTATAGGTTCGTATCACTGATGCTGGCTTGAAGAAGTTCTGTTTTCCTGACACTTCTAGTCTTATCTCCCTCAGATAATTTTCCATTTCCTGCCCTTAGACTGATACTGTCCTTTCTGTTAGTTTGAACCACAAAGACCTGCCAATATTCAACCACTTAGCCTATGAAGACAGAAATTTTACCCGGTTCCACCTAACAAGGCTGAGGTGTTATTTACCCACTGGAGAACACAGCAACCATCTGTCATGTTGGGAAGCTGTTCAAAACCTAGGAAAACCCTTCCTATATTGGGGGAAATCTCCATCTTTTAAATCCTGGTGTCCCTAGTGTCATGCCAGAAACTCACTTTCTCAGATTTAGTTAAGATTAAAATATATGAATGTGACCCAGTTCCCTCCAGTCAGATGCAAGATTTTTGATGCAGCCCAGAGAACAACAGGAATAGCCATTCTGCCTTTGATGAGAGGCAGGGACTGGAAGGGGCAGAAAGCTCTAGGGAAATTTCAAGTTCTTGGCCAGGGTAATGGTTATATGGTAGACCATATAACCACTTGCACCTTCTGCATGTGTGTTATTCTTTATTTTTTAAACAATGTTTTAAAAACTCAACTGTGGCAAAAAAAATATGGGAGAGACATGGAGCTTCCCAAAGGAGGAAGACAGAGGTCTTGATATCTTGGTATCAGCCATGTGAGCTGAAAGCTCATTGTGCTCCGAGGGAGCAGTTCTCCAGGCAATTTGGGCATAGTTCTTGACACACAGCCTCCAAGACTGTTTCTCTGGCTGTCCTAATGTTCTAGGAGTGTTCTACCATATATCCTTTAATAAATACTCTTCCTGCTCTCACTAGCTAGAGAAGACTCTCCTTTTTGACTAAGAGCTCTGGCTGCTACAAGGAAATTCAGGTTCTTTTCAGGCCAGATCTTGACTTGACACTAAAAACACAGTCCTCAGGGCCACTGGAATGCTGGCTTAGTGGTCCCTCCAGACTCTAGAGATTCCTCTGTTTTACAGTCGGAGCATACAGGGTTGAAACTATACATAGCATGCTTTGCTGCTTTTGAAACCATGGGTCATCATTAGTTAAATCCATTTCACCTGTAATCTGCCTACACTAGTCAAGTTTGTTTTAACTGTGGCTACATAAGACTTGCATTTCCTCCAAGCACCAACAAGCCTGAACAATCTGAAGTTTGAGTTGTTTTCCAAGAACTTGGAGTCAATTGTGTCTAGTTGCAGTTGAGCCGATTAAGACTGGATAGGACCGCTGACCCTCCAACTGGGCATGCGCAAGTGTCTATTCAGTGACCTCTTGACATCAGAGGGATGAAAACTCCACCCTCACATCATGCTAAGTGCCTCCGTTTTGAACAGGTGTAGCTTAGTTACACCTGCACAGAATGACAGTTACCACACCTTTATCCAGTTACCTTTCCACACACTCCCCATGCCTCAGACCACTCTGTTTCTTTTTTCTTTATCTCATAATCTGAGCCCCTTGCCTCCATGAAGGCAGATTTGACACTTGTTTACCCATCTCCTCGCTTGGCTGACTTGTGAAAACCCTCTCTTTGTGGCAAACCTCCGTGTCTCAGCATTTCGGCTTACAAAACTAACCTGGTTCACTAACAGCTTCAATCAACTATTATTATCTGCTCTGAAAATCATACATTTTCCTATATTAATCTCCATTATTTTCCTTTTCCTCACTGCTCCCCAGAATATATTTGTAGACACACATACACACCGATACCACCGCAACGATCACCTCCATCGCAACCCAGGATGCCCAGGAATTTGTAAAAGTCATGACATACCCATGTAACAATAGAAGGTAAGGTTCATGAGCAGAGATACTTGTCTATTTTGTTCATTGCTCCATCACAGAATTTAGAATGATGTCTGGCCTATATTAAGTACCCAATAAGCATCTGTAAAATGAGGGAATACCCTGCCCTAAAACGCATTTGTCAACTAGTTCATCCAGCAAAGAACAAATGCTCATGGAGAGTGAATGTTGGTGAAGGCACTTGTCTGGTTGTCAGAGACGTCAAGGTAATTAAGATACAACTCTGCCCGTGAACAATTCAGGATGTTCTGCTTATTTTAGGAATACTGCAATCAACCCTCAGAATACATTTTGTCCCCTCTATAAGCCCATTTGCAGCTTCTCTTTAATGAAGATATGGGACAGTGCAGCTGGGAGGTTTTCTTAAACCAGAAGCAATATCTTCCCTCCTCTGATCTCAGTTTCAGGCCAAACAGGAGGAAGATGACATATTAAAGTATGTGTCCACGTCTTTGGTCCATGCTAGTGCCCTGAACTCAATGGTTGTGAATCAACTTTGACCATGAATAAAGCAATATCAGGGTGGTGATCAGCAATCAGATCTTACCGCTCTTGCCAGCAGCTTTTCTTCAGATTTGAAATTAAGCCCACTATCTGGTCTGGCCCCTATATGATCCTCATCCTTAAATGATCTGGCTTCACCTGCCTCTCTGACCGCCTGGCAGTTGTGCTTCCTCCTCACCAAGCCTGCTGTCTCCAGCACAAGCTGGTCCCACCCTTGGTCTTTCCTCACTCACTCCCTCTTTTAGGAACATTCTCTCCACTTATGTTGCTTTCTTTTTTAACACTGAAACTTAACTTAAATGTCACCTCCTCAAAAAGGCTTCCCTTGGCCACCACACAAAGGCAATCATCCTGCCACCTCTTTAACATGACCTCGTTCCGTGTGTAGCAATTTGGGATGATTCCATAGCTGGCATTTTTCTCATGTTTAACATTCTTCCTTTATCTTTCTTCCCGCTTCTTCTCTTCCTCCCTTTCCCCATTTTCCTTCTTTGGCTTTTCCTTCTTTGGCTTTCCATAGCTGGCATTTTTCTCATGTTTAACATTCTTCCTTTATCTTTCTTCCCCCTTCTTCTCTTTCTGCCTTTCCCCATTTTCCTTCTTCGGCTTTGTCTTGTTTGGTCCACCTGTTCCACTAGATTCTCAGCTTCATGAAAACAGAAGCTTATGGATCCAATTGACTCATGTGTTCCCAGTGACTGAAACAATGCTGTACATACAATAGACATGCAATACACATTTGCGCAAAGGCTACGTTCATCTAGATCTTTAAAAGTAGAGGCTAACATCACTCCCTTCCATGATAAACTATCACCTGCTGTTTGTTAAGCAATTTGGGCAGAATTTTCACAATTGCAGAGAAACCATGCTTAAGGTAAAAATTGAGCTTTCTGAGAAAAGCGTGTGTTGGTACTATGGTCTGGGCCATCGCTGACTGAAGAAATGTGAAAACAGGAAATGATCTGAAGAAGACAACAGGTAAAATTCAAGATGTTCAAAAGTAAGTTATTATATTGTTCAGAGCATCAAATGTATCCCTTGTTAATATGAAATTTTTTATGTTCAATTTACTTCATACACAGCCTGGGGAACAATCATCTAACAAATCTGTTACCCTCTCTAAATGTTCTCCCACGCTCTACTACATTTAACCCTCATAGCAGCCTTATCTGTGTGTATGTGTGTGTGTCTGTGTGTCTGTGTGTGTGTTAACTGCTCAGTCACGTCCAACTCTATGCAACCCCATGAACTGAAGCCTGCTAGGTTCCTCTGTTCATGCGATTTCCCAGGCAAGAATAGTGGAGTGGTTTGCCATTTCCTTCTCCAGGGAATCTTCCCGACCCAGGGATCAAACCTGGGTCTCCTGCATTGCAGGCAGATTCTTTACCATCTGAGCCACTAGGAAATCCCTAGCAGCCCTATGAGAAGGGCCTATTCTTTATCCCCCTTTTTCATATGAAGAAACTGAGCTCACTAAAACAAACAAGTTGCTCAAAAATGAAGAACTAAGTCTGCCTTCAGAGCAATCATAAATTGTTACTGAGCTCAGAAATGAGCAACAATAAAAATGCATATGGGTTAAGAGGAGTCTTTGGGGACATTTTTTAAATTGCCCTTTCTTTTTTGGTTCACAGCACAACTCCAGGAAAATACTCTGAGCCAATCCAAGGTCAGAAGATGATGACTGTGTTCCCAGCTCTGCAGCCAACCAACTGTGACAGTGAATGAGTCACTCAATGTTGCAGATGAGAAAGACACAATGGGAAAGAGTCTATTTGGCTCAAGATATTTTTCAGCAAAATGGTCTGAATATAATATGTTGCTCTTGGTGCATTCCTGGTTGATTTTAAAACATCAGCCTAATCAAACTGACAGTAGCTGAGCAACAGAGAAAAAGAGTCTGAGGTACTTACAGATGATGTAAGAAACATTTAATGACTATGTGGCAGAAAAACAGCTCATATCAGGAAATTTTTAAGACACCATTTGGAATACATGGTTCATTTCCATGTACAAGAGGTATGGATTCCCCATGACCTGAAAAAGCCTAAGCACAGTCAGTCAGTTCAGTCGCTCAGTTGTGTCTGACTCTTTGCGACTCCATGGACTGCAGCACGCCAGGCTTCCCTGTCCATTACCAACTCCCAGAACTTTCTCAAACTCGTGTCCATTGAGTCGGTGATGCCATCCAACCATCTCATCCTCTGTCATCCCCTTCTCCTCCTGCCTTCAACCTTTCTCAGCATCAGGGTCTTTTCCAATGAATCAGTTCTTTGCATCAGGTGGCCAAAGTATTGGAGCTTCAGCTTCAGGATCAGTCCTCCCAATGAATATTCAGGACTGGTTTCCTTTAGGATTGACTAGTTTGATCTACTTGCTGTCCAAAGGACTTTCAACACAGTCACCTTTTAAAGCTATGCAACCAATTTTGTACATTGTCTATATTCTATCTTAAAGAAAGTCCCCACAAAATCCAATGAGTCTGTGCATGCCCCACATGGGAAGAAGAGCTAAAAGTGAAATAGCCCTGCAAAAGCTAACAAAATTAGCCCTGCTGAGGGACTGCACCTTTACATCCCAAATCTACCTATTTTCTTCAGTCATGTTTAGAGATAAGCTGGGTTGGTGGGTTGGTGGGCTGGTTGGTGTGTTTATTAATCAAGCATACACAAAAATGAGAATTTAAGTAAATTTTTGTTAGTCATTTAATGTGTTTTAGAGGCTGATTTAGGGGATAATCAAAATGGATTTCGATAGGACAAAAGTGATACTATATTTTTATTTTAGCTATTAAAGCAATGAACTTGAATATGTGGTCAATCTCAGTTCAACCCCAAGAATTTTACGATTTGAATGGCTCTCATGTAAAATAAATTCCATTCCTTTTTTCTATTCTGTGACTTGGCAATAAATAATAGAGAAGACTTAAAAGAAACACTATTATATTATTAAAATTATTCTGAGGCCATTTTGCACAGAATTTTAAAAATGTTAAGTAATGTTAACACCTAATTACAAAAACAATGGATAAGCAGCATTCACATTCTAATTGTTCCCCAAACGTGGACAGCATTGGGGTGATGGTGGTGGTTTACTCTCTAAGTCATGTCTGACTCCTGTGACCCCATGGACTGTAGCCTGCCAGGCACTTCTATCCATGGGATTTCTCAGGTAAGAAAACTGGAGGAGGTTGCCATTTCTTCCTCCAGGGGATCTTCCAGACCCAGGATCAAACCCAGGTCTCCTGAATTGCAGGCGATCTCTTGCATTGCAGGCAGATTCTTTACAGAGGACACACACACAAAAAAAATGACAAGAGAATGTTCATCTTGCCAGTCAGATAAGTAGAAGCAGCACAGGAAATAGTACATCCAAAAGGTCATCACATCCATCACAACAGTGAGTTAACAATTTTAAAGTTTGGGGCTTCCTAGGTGACTCAGTGGTAAAGAATCTGCCTGCCTACCAATGCAAGAGACGCAAGACAAGTGGGTTTGATCTCTGGGTCAGGAAGATCCTCAGGAGGAGGAAATGGCAACCCACTCCAATATTCCTATGTAGAAAATTCCAAGGACAGAGAAGCCTGGTGGGCTACAGCCCCTGAGCTCGCAAAGAGTCAGACATGACAGAGAAACTGAGCACAAGCGTGAGCACGTGAACTTTAAAGTTGATATTTTCTGAAAGCTTTTGCTGAAGTCAGTGAGTCATCAGAGCTTTACTCCTGGAACACTTGAAAAGGGAATTTGTTTTCCTTCTAGCCCGGCTAAATTGCAGTTTTCAGGATCTTAGATTCACAGGTTATTTTTGTAGGGGCTTAAGAAAGGGATCAAATTGCCAACATCCGCTGGATCGTGGAAAAAGCAAGAGAGCTCCAGAAAAACATCTATTTCTGCTTTATTGACTATGCCAAAGCCTTTGACTGTGTGGATCACAATAAACTGTGGAAAATTCTGAAAGAGATGGGTATACCAGACCACCTGACCTGCCTCTTGAGAAATCTGTATGCAGGTCAGGAAGCAACAGTTAGAATGGGACATGGAACAACAGACTGGTTCCAAATAGGAAAAGGAGTACCTCAAGGCTGTATATTGTCACCCTGCTTATTTAACTTCTATGCAGAGTACATCATGAGAAATGCTGGGCTGGAAGAAGCACAAGCTGGAATCAAGATTGCCGGGAGAAATATCAATAACCTCAGATATGCAGATGACATCACCCTTATGGCAGAAAGTGAAGAGGAACTAAAAAGCCTCTTGATGAAAGTGAAAGTGGAGAGTGAAAAAGTTGACTTAAAGCTCAACATTCAGAAAACAAAGATCATGGCATCCGGTCCCATCACTTCATGGGAAATAGATGGGGAAACAGTGGAAACAGTGTCAGACTTTATTTTTGGGGGCTCCAAAATCACTGCAGATGGTGACTGCAGCCATGAAATTAAAAGGCGCTTAGTCCTTGGAAGGAAAGTTATGACCAACCTAGATAGCATATTCAAAAGCAGAGACATTACTTTGCCAACAAAGGTCCATCTAGTCAAGGCTATGGTTTTTCCTGTGGTCATGTATGGATGTGAGAGTTGGACTGTGAAGAAGGCTGAGCGCCGAAGAATTGATGGTTTTGAACTGTGGTGTTGGAGAAGACTCTTGAGAGTCCCTTGGACTGCAAGGAGATCCAACCAGTCCATTCTGAAGGAGATCAGCCCTGGGATTTCTTTGGAAGGAATGATGCTAAAGCTGAAACTCCAGTACTTTGGCCACCTCATGTGAAGAGTTGACTCATTGGAAAAGACTCTGATGCTGGGAGGGATCGGGGGCAGGAGGAGAAGGGGACGACAGAGGATGAGATGGCTGGATGGCATCACTGACTCCATGGACGTGAGTCTGATTGAACTATGGGAGTTGGTGATGGTCAGGGAGGCCTGGCGTGGTGCGATTCATGGGGTCGCAAAGAGTCAGACACAACTGAGCGACTGAACTGAACTGAACTGAAGAAAAGGAAAAAAGGGTATGTTTATACCCTGCTTTCCCAGTACCTTTTTCAAGTTTTCCATTTCCTGTTAAAACCTGACTTGTGTGTTTGGAGTGGGGATGGGGGGTAGGTAGAGCAGGGGGTAAGGGAAGGACATTCTCTTTGAAGCACAATTGAAATCCCAGATCTGGGTAAAAACTGCCTCATCTCCACCTAATCATGACCTACATTACACTGCTTCCCACCCACCACTTCCTTCTCACCCAACAAACCCTCCCCCTGCACACCTCACTGTGTCTGTGGTTTATCTTTTCTGACCAAAAATGAATCCTAACTGGGCAAGGGGGTGAAGAGAGAAAGATAAACAAGAAATGCAACAACCATGACCATAACCACCAATCAATTACTGATATTCCTCATGGGTCACCCCTGAACCTGGGAAGAAAGACACCCCCAGAGGTAGAGTTAGAGACCATTATCCCTTATGATTACAGATACAAAGAAGCCCTTAAAAGTACTCAATTCAGTTCAGTTCAGTCACTCAGTCGACCCCATGGACTGCAGCATGCCAGGCTTCCCTGTCCATTACCAACTCCCAGAGCTTGCTCAAATTCATGTCCATCAAATTGGTGATGTCATCCAACCATCTCATCCTCTGTCCCCCTTCTCTTCCTGCCTTCAATCTTTCCCAGCATCAGGGTCTTTTCCAGTGAGTCAGTCCTTCGTATCAGGTGGCCAAAGTATTGGAACTTCAGCTTCAACATTAGTCCTTCCAATGAATATTCAGGACTGATTTCCTTTAGGATTGACTAGTTTGATCTCCTTGCTGTCCTAGGGACTCTCAAGAGACTTCTCCAACACCACAATTCAAAGCATCGATTCTTTGACGCTCAGCTTTCTTTATGGTCCAACTCTCACATCCATACAAGACTACTGGAAAACCATAGCTTTAACAAGATGAACCTTTGTTGGCAAAATAATGTCTCTGCTTTTGAATATGCTGTCTAGGTTGGTCATAGCTTTTCTTCCAAGGAGCAAGCGTCTTTTAATTTCATGGCTGCAGTCACCATCTGCAGTGATTTTGGAGCCCAAGAAAATAAAGTCAGCCACTGTTTCCATTGTTTCCCCATCTATTTGCCATGAAGTGATGGGACTGGATGCCATGATCTTAGTTTTTTGAATGTTGAGTGTTAAGCCAACTTTTTCACTCTCCACTTTCACTTTCATCAAGAGGCTCTTTAGTTGCTCTTCACTTTCTGCCATAAGGGTGGTGTCATCTGCATATCTGAGGTTATTGATATTTCTTCTGGCAATCTTGATTCCCGCTTATGCTTCATCCAGCCCATCATTTCACATGATATACTTTGCACAGAAGTTAAATAAGCAGGGTGAAAATATACAGTCTTGACATACCCCTTTCCCACTTTGGAACCAGTCCATTGTTCCATGTCCGGTTCTAAGTGTTGCTTCTTGACCTGCATACAGATTTCTCAGGAGGCAGTTAAGGTGGTCTGGTATCCCTATCTCTTTAAGAATTTTCCACAGTTTGTTGTGATACACAGAGTCAAAGGGTTTGGTGCAGTCAATAAAGCAGAAGTAGATGTTTTTCAGGAACTCTCTTGCTTTTTCAAAAATACAACGGATGTTGGCAAGTTGATCTCTGGTTCCTCTGCCTTTTCTAAGTCCAGCTTGGACATCTGGAAGTTCTTGGTTCACATACTGCTGAAGCCTCGCTTGGAGAATTTTGAGCATTACTTTGCTAGCGTGTAAGATGAGTGCAATTGTGCGGTAGTTTGAACATTCTTTGGCATTACCTTTCTTTGGGGTTGAAATGAAAACTTACCTTTTCCAGTCTTGTGGCCACTGCTGAGTTGTCCAGATTTACTAGCATATTGTATGCAGCACTTTCACAGCATCATCTTTTAGGATTTGAAATAGCTCAACTGGAATTTCATCACTTCCAATAGCTTTGTTCATAGTCATGCTTCCTAAGGCCCACTTGACTTCACATTCCAGGATGTCTGGCTGTTGGTGAGTGATCACACAATTGTGGTTATCTGCGTCATGAAAATCTTTTTTGTATAGTTCTTCCTGGTATTTTTGCCACTTCTTCTTGATATCTTCTGCTTCTGTTAGGTCCATACCGTTTCTATCCTTTATCAAGCCCATCTATGCATGAAATGCTTCCTTGGTATCTCTAATTTTCTTGAAGAGATCTCTAGTCTTTCCCATTCTATTGTTTTCCTCTATTTCTTCGCACTGATCACTGAGGAAGGCTTTCTCATCTCTCCTTGCTATTCTTTGGAACTAATTTAGCAATATAAAAAATAATTTACACAATGACCAGGTGGGGTTTCTTCCAGGAATTCAAACTGGTTTGATGAATGAAAAGCAATCAGTTAACCATATTAAGGGAGAAGGAAATGGCAACCCACTCCAATATTCTTCCCTGGAGAATCCCGTGGACAGAGGAGCCTGGTGGGCTGCTGTTCATGGGGTCGTACAGAGTCATACACAACTGAAGCGATTTAACAGCAGCAACCATATTAAGAGGCTAAAGAAGAAGGGGAAAATGTCACATGATGATATCAGTTAATGCAGAAAATGCATTTGGCAAATTCAAAAGTCATTTGCTCATTCATGATACTAAGGAAAAAGCTCTTAGAAAAAATAAAAGAGAATGTCCTCAACTTGACAAAGAGCATCTGTAAAACATCTACAGCTAACATCATACTTAATAGTGAAAGACTGAGTGCCTTTTCCCTAAAATCAGGAATTTAGCCAGGATTCTCACTGTCTTCACTCTTACTCAACACAATGCTGTATTTCTATTTTGTGCATTAAGGTAAGAAAAGGAAATGAGATACATACAGAACAAAGAAGAAATAAAACTGTTCCTACTTGCAGATGACATATGCAGAAAATCCCAAGGAATCTACAACAACAAAAATCTAGAATAAGTGACTTCTGCAAGGTTGTAGGTTACAAGGTAAACATACAAAATCAACTGTACTGCTATACACTAGGAATTAACACAGATACAAACATGCATAATCACTCAAAGAAAAGAGAAAGAAATACTTAGTTGTAAATCTAAGAAAACATGTATATGACTTATAAGCTGAAAATTACACAATACTGATAAAAGAAGTCAAGGAAATCTAAAATAAACAAAGAGCTAGGAAAAGTCACTATAGTAAAGATGTCAATTCTCCCAAACTGACTGACATCTAATACAGCCTCTACCAAATCTCAAAGACAGTTTTTGCTGATATAGGCAAGTTTATTTTAAAATGCATGTGGAAAGGAAAATCAATAGAATAACTAATGGAACTTTGAAAAAGAAGAATAAAATGAGAGGAATCCATCTATCTGATTTCAAGACTTATTGAATAGTTACAAAAATCAAGACTGTGTGGTATTAGTGGAAAGACAGACGCACAGTTAGTAGAACAGAGGAGAAAAGCCAGAAATAGATACCAAAATGCCCAAATAACTTTTGACAAAGATGAAAAAGCAGTTCAATGGAGGAAAAGATAGTCTATTCAACAAACAGTGCTTGAAGAAATTGCACATCAATAGGCAAAGAAAGAGCCTTGACCTAAACTTCATACGTTATACATAAATTAACTCAGAATGGTTCATAGGCTTAAAGGGTAACATGAAACTATAAAACTTTTAAAAAAAAAAAAAAAAAACAGGAGAAAAGGGGGCAGGCAAAGATAATTTGACACCAAAAGCAAGATCTATAAAAGAAAAAAATTGTTATAATAAACTTCAGCAAAATTAAAAACTTTTACTCTATGAAAGCTCTGGTAAGTCAATGAAAAGACAAGCCACAGAGTGGGAAAAATATTTGCAAGCAAAGAATATATAAAGAATTCAAAACTCAACAGAAAAAGCAAATAACCCATGGGCAAGACACGAATAGACATTTCATCAAAGATGATATTTCAATGGCAATAAGTACATGAAAAGATGTTAACTATCTATCCACGAGGGCAATACAAATTAAAACCACAATGCTCTATTACCAAATACCTATCAAAATAGCTAAAATAAAAAAATAATAACACCAAATTTTGGAGAGAAATCAAATCACTGTTGCATTACTGGAAGGAAGCAAAAGGGTATAACCACTCTGAAAAATATTGTGGCAGTTTCTATAAAAATGAAGCATACCAGTGACTAAAACAGTGTGGTATTGGCACAAAAACAGACATAGATCAATGGAACAGCATAGAGGGCCCAGGAATAAACTCATACACCTACAGTCAATTAATCTTCAACAAAGGAGGCAAGAATATACAATGGAGAAAAGACAGTCTCTTCAGCAAGTGATGTTAGAAAGCTGGACAGTTACATGTAAATCAATGAAATTAGAACACTCCTTCAATCATATACAAAAATAAACTCGAAATGATCTTAAATATAAGACATGACCCTGGAAAACTCCTAGAAGAGAACACAGGCAAAACATTCTGACATAAATCATATCGATATTTTTTTAGATCAGTCTCCCAAAGCAAAAGAAATAGAAGTAAAATAAACAATTGGGACCTAATCAAACATAAGTGTTTTTGCACAGCGAAGGAAATCGTCAATAAAATGAAAAGACAGCCAACATTTTGGAAGAAAATATTTGCAAACCATGTGGCTGATAAGAGATAAATTTCTGAAATATAAATGGCTTGTATAACTCAATATCAAAAAACCAACTCAAATCAATAAATGGACAAAAGACCTAAATAGACATTTCTCCAAAGAAGACATGTAGAGGGCTGACAGGCGTATGAAAAGATGCTCATACCACTAATTACTAGAGAAATGCAAATCAAAACCACAATGAGATATCACCTTTACCTGTCAGAAGGGCCATCATCAAAAAGTCTACAAACAACAGACACTGGAAGAGTGTGTAGAAAAGAAAGCCTCTTGCACTGTTGGTGGGAATATAAATTGGTGCCACCACTATGAAAAACAGGATGGAGTTTCCTTGAAAAACTAAAAACAGTGCTACCATATGATCCAGTAATCCCACTCCTGGGAATATATCCAGAAAAGACACACACTCTAATTTGAAAAGATACACGCACCCCAATGTTCATGGCAGCATTACTGATAATAGCCAAAACATGGAAGCAACCTAAATGTCCACTGACAGATGAATGGATTAAAAAAAGATGTGGTAAAATATATATATAATGGAATACTACTAAGCCATAAAAAGAATGAAATAATGCCATTTGCAGCAACATGGATGAACCTAGAGATAATCATATCAAGTGAAGAAAGTTATAGAAAGACAAACATTGTATGATATCATTACATGTGGAATCTAAAAAATAATACAAATAAATCTATAAAACAGAAAGAGACTCACAGACATTTTAAAAACTACAGTTACCAAAGGAAAAAGGAAAGGGGAGGGGATAAGTTAGGAATATGGCATTAATAGATACACACTACCATATATAAAATAGATATAAGCAACAAGGATTTACCGTATAACACAGGGACAAGCATTCAATATCTTGTAACCTATAATGGAAAATAATCTAAAAGATATATATTTACATAACTGGAATCACTTTTCTGTACACCTGAAACTAACACAATATTAAAAATCAACTATATTTCAATAAAATAAAAAATAAAAGCTAAAAAAACCTTAAGCACCCAATGATCATATGACCCAACAATGGCACTCCTGGACATTTATCCCAAAGAATGAAACTTAGTTCCCATAAAAATCTGTACATAAATAAAGAGGCTTCTTTATTCATAACTGCCAAAAAATTGGAAACAACTCATACATCCTTCAATGACTGATTAAACAGACTGTGGTACTTCTGTATTGTGAAATATTATTCATCAGTAAAAAGGAATGACTGATTGATAGATACAACAACCTGATGAACCTCCAGAGAATTATGCTGAATGAAAAAAGTCAATCTCAAAGGCTTTTTTCATACACATCTAAATGAATGATTCCACTTCTATTATATACTTAAAATGACAACACTAAGAAATGAAGAACAGATTAGTGGCTATAAGGGATTCAGGCAGAGAAGGGTGTGGAAAGAAGGTGGGTGTGGTTATAAAGGGATTATATGAGCAATCCTTATGATGACAGCTCTGTTCTGTATCTTGACTTTTTAATGTGAATATGCCAGCTGTGATACTGTACTATAATTTTGCAAGATGTTACCACTGGGGGAAACTGGATAAAGGTTACACAGGATCCCTCTATTTTACTTCTTAAAAGTGTACATGAATCTATGGTTATCTCAAAATAAACAGTTTAATTTAAAAAATTACAATTAAAATCATTAAAATTAACCCCTGATCTCTGTAAGAAGTGCCTTATCTCCACTGCATCCTGTCATACATCACACCTTTCCTCACCCACTCTCATCCAACCCACACACAAACCACACAATATCTAAGAGGGTAAGGGAAGGGAAAGAGAGGGTTGTGAGAGATAGCGACACATGAAAAGTGCTGCTGCAAGGACCATCCACACAAATCAACCGTCAGTGTTCTTCATGGCCTAACCTCCCTCCCACTTTGAGAAGCATGAGGCTCTGAGTGTGCGAAAGTCTCTCAGTCGTGTCTGACTCTTTGTGACCCCATGGACTATACAGTCCATGGAATTCTCCAGGCCAGAATACTGGAGTGGCTAGCCTTTCCCTTCTCCAGAGGATCTTCCCAGCCCAGGGATTAAACCCAGGTCTACTGCATTGCAGGTGGATTCTTTACCAGCTGAGCCACAAGGGAAGCCCTTGGACCATCCACACCAATCAACCATCAGTGTTCCTCATAGCCTAACCTCCCTCCCACTCTGAGAAGCATAAGGCTCTGAGAGGCAGGGTCAGAATTTAGTAATCCATCCAGGGATTACTATCTGGTGACTTGTCTTTGTCCTGGCTGACTCCCTGGCTACCTCTGACATCTCTCACTGAACCTCTCTCACTCTACTTCTTACCATCCTGCTTCCCTTTCCACTGCCCATATCTGTTTCTTAGCTTTGACACTGATTTTTCTACTATCTGCACAAAACAATCTCATCATTTCTCTCCTCTCTTTTGGAAACACTCAGGCCTTTTGAGATAGCAATCCTTAACAAATCTCAAAAGGCCTAAATGTTTCCAAAAGAGAGAAGAGAAAGGATGAGACTATTTTGTGCAGAGAGTAGGAAGAAGAAAAAAAACAGTCAATCCTAAAGGAAATCAACCCTGAACATTCATTGGAAGGATTGATACTGAAGCTGAAGCTCCAATACTTTGGCTACCTGATGTGAACAGCCGACTCATTGGAAAAGGCCCTGATTCTGGGAAAGTTTGAAAGCAGGAGGAGAAGGGGACGACAGAGAATGAAATGGTTGGATGGATCACCAACTCAATGAATATGAGTTTGAGAAAGCACCAGGAGATGGTGAAGGACAGGGAAGCCTGGCATGCTGCAGTCCATGGGGTCGCAAAGACAGACATGACTGAGCGATTGAACAACAACAAAGTATTGCATTTCCTTTTAGTCTTAATAACAAAAGGATGCCCTCTGAGATAAAACAATGACAGTATTGTCTCCTCCATGCTTCAATTTACTTTCTTTAATTTCTACCGGGTACAGAAAGATAATGGGTTACATTGTTTTTTTTTTTTTTTAAATTTATTTTATTTTTAAACTTTACAATATTGTATTAGTTTTGCCAAATATCCTTCTTGACTCTCCAGCAGTTGCCAGCTCTGGTTATACGTGATGACCCCTGAAGGGAAGGAGATTTTTTAACAAGCACCAAAGGCTGGCCCTAATCCCCATTCACTGGCCCAAAACTTGGAGGCTGGGCATCATAAGCATGGGTATCTTTATGAACTAGCTCCAAAGATTGTTCTGATACCAAGGCACTGCTTAGAACCATAATTTTACAAAAAGTACTAAAAGAACATTTATCCCTAATTCACAGGAAAGCAGATTCCATATAAATTAATCCAAAGCCAGCAGGCTCCTTGGGCAGCAGGGCCCTGAGGCAGGACATCTAGAAGAGGTGGAGCTGGATTAGAAGCTGGGCACCTGGGTTGACTCCGGGAGGTACTGACGTTTATGAGGAATAACACATTCCCTGAGTAAACTACAAAGATTCATGTCTATTGAATTACAAGAGAAAGAGAAATGGGTCCTGCCTCAGTGGGAGCTGACACTGCCTTCTTTAAAATAAGCCTCAGTAAATATTTCAAGAATATTGATTTGAAAGGACCTATATTACTTTGCTAAGGCACCTGTAACAAAGTACCACAAACTGGATGAAACAACGGGAATTTACTCTGTCACAATTCTGGAGGGTAGATATTTGAAATCAAGGTATCAGCAGGGTTGGTTCCTTCAGGGCTATGAGGGACAGATCTGTTTCAGACCTCTGTCCTAGCTTCTGATAGCTTCAGATGTTCCTTGGCTTGTAGTTAGCTATCTTCTCCATGTATCTCTTCACAGGACCTTCTTCCACTGTTTATGTCTGCCTCGGTGTCCAAATTTCCCCTTTCGATAAGGGCACCAGGTATATTGGATGAGAGCCCCACCCTACTCCAGTAGGACTTCATTTTAACTAATTATATCTGCAATGACCCTATTTTAATATAAGGTCATAGCTGAAATATTGAGGGTTAAGATTTCAACATATGAATCATAACAAGTCATGATTTTATTCAGCACAGAGATTCCCATATGGTTGGTGTGGTTCAGGGATGAAAAGAAGGATAAGAAGTTGGAGTTTCAGGGAAATGAGACAGGACCAGATCAAGTGGGTGGGTGAGTGGGAATTCAGAGGAACTGAAGAGAGAGACTGGGAAAAGGCACGTTGGTGGGGAATTATCCAGGAAGAAGGAGGAGGTTGTGTGGCCCTCCTTCTCCTCACTCAGATCCCCATACATTGTAGCACTGGCCAGGATGGGATTGAGGGCATAATAAGCTATGGAAGAGTCTGCAGAAGCAATGAAAGAAAGAAAAAGAGAGAGGTGGGAAGTTCCCAGTTCCAGCAAGGGGACATCAGAGGCACAGGACTGTGGCTCCTGTTGATTCACTCCTAAGGGACAATAGGAAACCCCCTGGATTTTTTCAATATCATGCTATTTGGATTATTTAATTTTTCAAGAAGTCAAAAGTCTTAAAATACTAATGAAATAATAAAAAGCAAGTTACTTTTTAGTGTCCTTTTACCATGATAAATTTACTATGATTATAAGAAGAAAATCAATAAATCTATTTTAGCTAGAAAATTTTCTTAGAGACCTGGTTGAAAAGTACATATATGTAATTAACAGGCATACCTGGTTTACTCAAGAGAGAGAATAACTAATACTAGTTCTACTCTACTTTGTCTCAAGCTAGGGCTTTTTTTTTTTTTTTCTGAAAAGCTAAAATAACTGTCATGTGTTATCTCTTCTAGGTTGATCATACATAAAGACAGATAATATTAATATCAAGTTTTATAGGTCCCCAGAAAGGTCAAGCTGTTTCCCTAATTCAGCCTGTAGCAGAGTTGCAAGTCAAACTTGCTGGGTGTCGTTACTTAAATGGAACTTCCATTTCTTTGCTATGTTTGTATAAGAGGATGAGAGATTCTGAAAGCCAAATGAAAATTCTAAGCAATTTAGGTCTTAGTTTCCTTGAGTAAATCAAGACACTAGTATAAATATAACTCTATGGAAAGACAGGGAGATCCTTATGTAATGAAACGGATTAAAAATATGCAGTTAGGGAAAAAAACTGAGATATTTGTATCAGCAAATACATCTGTGATGGCTTGTGTTCAGCTATTCACTATCATTCTATGACCTGCTTTTTTTACTACCAGGTTCTTTTTTTTATGGATGATAATTGCTTTATAATATAATGTTGGTTTCTGCCATTCATCAATTTGTGGTACATATATACAATGGAATATTACTCAGCGATTAAAAAGAACTCAGTTGAGTCAGGCCCAGTGAGGTGGATGAACCTAGATAGAGCCTATTCTTCAGAGTGAAGTAAGTCTAAAGAAAAAGATAAATATTATATACTACCAGGTTCTAAATGATGCTTGAATGGTCCACCTCAGTCTAACTCTTCACTGTGGTACTTCTAAGGGTACTCAGGTAAGCTCACTGGTCTTGTTCTGAATTTATGTCTACTAACCAAGCAGAGACCAGATATACAAAATATTTTCCTTTTATGAGCATATGCCTGACATAGTATTGTCCTTTATTAAGCTTTATATCTTTGCACAGCTCATGATGTTCATTTATTCTAAAAAATATTTATATTTGGCACTTAAAAGAAACCAACTGTCTCCTTTAAAAGAGAATTAAAATGATCTGTTTTGGACATTTTCTGTGATTTTTATTTGACTTTAGTAAGTCTCAAAATTCTTTGATAAATAAATTAAGCTTTTGATGATAAAAGTCACTGTTACATTACCAAAGATTTATTTACAAGTATCTCTGAAACAGGCTCTCTGTTCCAGAGATCATGTATGGGGAAGTGTTTTTCCTTTAAAAATTCATTTTATGGTACTCTGAGGGCTTTGAGATTGAACAGTCCCAATAATTCTCTTTCAATAGATGAATGAATTCAAATCTGGATTTTGTAACCATGTTTAAAAATCCCCCTAAATCTCCTTTATTAGAAAGTTTCTAACTTGAACCAAGTCATCTCTCTTCAGGCAACTTCTATATAAGGAAAATAACTTTTTAGCAGAGACACTATGGTTTCAAAATTGTTAAAGTTGGTTCAGTATCCTGTTTCAATTCTTGTGTCAAATGTCAGAAAAGATCAAACTTTTAATGTCATGAGTAATCTCTAGATTGATGAAACTGTAGATTAAATGTTGAGTCACTAAGCGATAAACTTTGGTTTTGCTGTTATAGCTTTCACTCATTTGGAAGGAAAAAATAGTATTTTTAACTAAGAAAATCTAATGTAAAATATGAGATACAGATATTCAAAGATAAGATTTGTACACATGCATATTTTCATTAGAAGTACAAGATATTTTAGTTGAAACTACCCAGAGTTATAATTTCTAATGGATTTTTAATTTATTCATTTAGGCAAAAGACTACATTTAAAATACTTCAAAACTGAAAAGAGACTTTCTTAAACCAACTTTTACAATATAGGAAAATGTTAGGAAAACATTTGACTTCTTTTTCTTTTTTTTTTTTTAAGATCCCCTCTAGTCATTTTTTTTTTCATCTATTTATCTTTAATTGAAGGATAGTTGCTTTACAATATTGTATTGGTTTCTGCCATATATCAACATGAATCAGCCTAAGGTATATATATGTCCCTTTCCTCTTTTTTTTTTTAGGTTTGCTATTTTTTTCCTTTTTTAAATCTGTCTAACTTAAGGATAATTACTTTATAATATTAGTCTGATTTTTGACATACATCAACATGAATTAGCCATAGGTTTATATATGTCCCCTCCATCTTGGACCTCCCACCCCATCCCACCCTTCTAGATTGTCACAGAGAACCAAGCTGGGCTCTCTGAGCTATATGGCAAATTCCCACTGGCTGTCTATTTTACATATAGTAGTGTATGTTTTCATGCTACTCTCTTCATTCCCCCCACCCTCTCCTTCCCCTACCCAGAGTTATAATTTTGGGGAGTACCAAGAAGATTTTCCATCTCATAGCATGCATGCTCAGATACCAAACAATTGTACAAGGCAGGGTTCACTCTTCACTTGAAGACTCTACAGGGAGATGTTAAAAAGTTCCAACCCAGCTTTTGTTCATAAAAAAAAAAAAAAAGGAATCCACAACAGCACACAGATATTTTTCTGGGAATATGTCTCACTCTTAATATGCAAGTGTCTCCAAAAAATGTTAAGTAATCACTTAGTGAGGTAATATCATGGGCTGAGCACTGTGCTAAGTATCTAATTTTTCTAATTTCTTACCTCTTATTTTAACAATGGCTTATTTAGTACCTGTAAGTTATCTATATTTTATGGGCTCTCACTCCACTTATTCTGTGATTTTTTTGCTGGGCTCTGGTTTTGTTCCAAACGCCTAAATGTATACTTTAAATAGCACTTCATTTTAACCACTGATTCTATCCAGTAGCATCTAAGACCAATAAGTTGGCTGAATCATGCATGTTTTTCTTTAAAAGTGGGAAATGAAGTCATAATGTTCTTCCCACCACTGTCCACTGAAAAGATCCAGAGCAATGGTCAACCTTTGGAAATGAGAACAACTAGCACTATCAATATCATCTCACTAAAAGGAACCCTGTCAGGAAGCACTTAACAGGAGGCTTCCTGTGTGCTGTTTTGAATCTGTCAGGAATTCTCTGTTTCTTATTAATTCCTAAAAGAGGAGAGGCAAGCCTCTCCTGGGGGCTGAGGAATCCATGCATTTCCTTCCTTAGTTGTTCTAAGGGTGATAAGTACCCTCATCCTTTTTATGAACCATATTGTAAAAGTGATTATTTACAACTCTCTCTCTCCCTTTAATATGGATCGCCTATGTTTTGTAAGTCTGGAATTTTAATCTTTATTTTGCTGAGAATAACTATAGTATATATGCCCACATCATGTTGATTAAAACACCTTTGCTCCATCAGAGCTTTGCTCCCCTTGTCTTTCTTTCTCTCTCTCTCTCCCTTTCTCTCTCTCTCTCTCTTTTTCAGGCTGATCCCCTGGAGTGCAGAGGCTCTCTGAGTTCACTTTCCTGCCCGGGCCTCTAAGACCCTCTCGAGAAGGAGCTCTGCACCTTCACCCCATTGAGAGGGCGCCTGAGGCCTTTGTGAATAGAGCAAGCCCCGTGCAGGGGCTTTATTGGCTTTCTGCGTAAAGCAAGGAATATCAGCCTCTTTCTCTCTCCTTTACTTTCTTATCAGTCGACTCCAGACCACCAGGTTCCGGTCCATTAAAGGACCTCAAGAGAACCCTAGGCTCTTAATTAGAGGATTAGAAGTAACAGTTAGAACTGGACATGGAACAACAGATTGGTTGCAAATCAGGAAAGAAGTACATCAAGGCTGTATATTGTCATGCTGCTTATTTAACTTATATGCAGAGTACATCATGAGAAATGCTGAACTGAATGAAGCACAAGCTGGAATCAAGATTGCTGGCAGAAATATTAATAAACTAGGATATGCAGATGACACCACCCTTACGACAGAAAGCAAAGAAGAACTAAAGAGCCTCTTAATGAAAGTGAAAGAGGAGAGTGAAAAAGTTGGCTTAAAACTCAACATTCAGAAAACTAAGATCATGGCATTCAGTCCCATCACTTCATGGCAAATAGATGGGGAAACAGTGACAGACTTTATTGTTTGGGGCTCCAAAATCACTGCAGATGGTGATTGCAGCCATGAAATTAAAAGATGCTTGCTCCTTGGAAGAAAAGTTATGAACAACCTAGACAGCATACTAAAAAGCAAAGACATTACTTTTCCAACAAAGGTCCATCTAGTCAAAGCTATGGTTTTTCCAGTGGTCATGTATGGATGTGAGAGCTGGACTATAAAGAAAGCTGAGTGCCAAAGAATTGATGCTTTTGAACTGTGGTGTTGGAGAAGACTCTTGAGAGTCCCTTGGACTGCAAGATCAAACCAGTCAATCCTAAAGGAAATCAGTCCTTAATATTCATTGGAAAGACTGATGTTGAAGCTGAAACTCCAATACTTTGGCCACCTGATGCGAAGAGCTGATTCATTGGAAAAGACCCTGATGCTGGGAAAGATTGAAGGCAGGAGAAGAAGGGGACGGCAGAGGATAAGATGGTTGGATGGCATCACCGATATGGACATGAGTTTGAGCAAGCTCCGGGAGTTGGTGATGGACAGGAAAGCCAGGCATGCTGCAGTCCATGGGGTCGCAAAGAGTCGGACAGGACTGAGCAACTGAACTGAACTGAACTGAATTCTGAAGCAGGAAATGCACAAGATAAATCTGGAACATCTTGCCAGGCTTCAGAAGAAAGGAAAGAATCAAAGAATCTTAGAGACAAATTGAAAAAAGTTTCCAACTGGTTGAAGACAGACCAAATAAAGCATCAAAAATAACGCAACATTTGAAATACATCATGTTAGACCCCAGGAGTCCATAATGATACATAGTGTTTTAAAGCAATACTCATCTTTGGAGATTACTAGAACACTAATTCATCAATATGAAAAATGGTAAATAAAAGGATAGAAACAAGCATTTATTCTGCCTTTCCTATATGAATGGAGTTCCAGCTAATACAGGCAGAAGGAGTGACATAATTACATTATTATTCACTAATAACCCCTAATGAAATAATGGATCTTCACTGCTTAAGTTATTAGGTGACAAGCTGGTGAGGAATATTATAATGAGTGAATTACTCTAACCCATAGATCAATCTTAACATCACAAAGAGAAAGACAACAGGCATAATTGCTTCCTGGTGTGATGCAACAGGAAGTACATATAGCACCACCTGTGAACCTAAACCACAAATTCAGAATGCGTGCAGCTTTACAGGACAAATGACCTGCAGGGGGAACTGTCACAGAACAAAAGATTTTTTAAGAAATGTATCAAAAAATGCAACCTATGGACGTTTTTTGGCTCCTGATTCAAACAAACCAACTGTAAAAAGCCACCCATGAGACAATTGGGAAATTTGAACACTGAATGGATATTGGACAATATGAAGTACAATAGATATTAAGGAAGTTAAGAATATGTTTTAATAAGTTTATTTTTAAGGAAAATAGCACTGTGGTTATATTAAACAAAAGGGAGCCCTTGCCTTAACAGAGATACACATTGATGTATTAAGAGAAGGAATGATAAAATATCTGAGATTTGCTTAAAATAATCTAGTGGTGTGTTGGAGAGTGTGAAGGCAGTTTTTGTATAAGATGTGGGTTTGTTATACTGCTTTCTCTCTTTTTTGAATATGTCTGATATTCTCCATAATAGAAGGTTTTAAAAACAGACAAAGGAATCTTTTGGCTATCCCCTCAGCGTTTCCACTGCCAAGAGCCTGAGCTCAATCCCTGGTTGGGGAACCTAGCAGCCCAGCTGAAGAAAGAAAGAAAAAAGACAGACAAAAGTACTGATCCCATTCACTCCCTCTTTATTTTTATTCATTTATTTGGCTGCACCAGGTGTTAGCTGTGGCACTCAGGATCTTTAGTTATGGCATGAAAACTCTTAGTTGTGGCATGCGCGATCTAGTTCCCTGACCAGGGATCAAACCCTGGGCCCCTGCATTGGGAATGTGGAGTCTTAGCCACTGGATCACCAGGGAAGTCCCCTCACTTCTTCTGACATATACTTAGGTGTGTCCCATGAGTAAGGTTCTAAACCTGGTGCTTGGAGTACCAACAAGATAAAGACTCTTGGCATATTCCCTTCTCTTATGTATCTCACATTTATTTTTGGTAGGGGGAGATATTTAGAATATCACTAAGTAAGGTGATGAAAAACAGAAAAAAATGAAGTGCTACAGAGACACAGACTAAGTAAGTCATTATGATAGGGAATGGCTTCTGTGAATTGGAAAATGTTTCAGAAAAGAGATAACATTTGAACTGGGCCATGAAAGAGCAGTAGTCCTTGAAAAGTTAAATCCTGTTTTGAAAGAGTCAAGGGGCCATTCCAGGGAGTTTATCTTTCTCTTTTTAAATTACATACAATAAAATTCATTTTTTACTGTCAGTTCAATGAATCTCAACAAGTGTATAAAATTATGCAACCTTCATGACAATCAAGATACAGAGTAGCTTTATCACCTGAAAACAAAACAATTCCTCCATATTACACCTTTGTAGTCATCACCACCATTTAATCACTGAGTGATTAATGTTCTGTTCAACAGCAGTGATCTGTTCACATTACAAGAGTTTTACCTTTTTCCTAACGTCATACAAATGGAATTATCCTGTGTGTAGCCTTGTGGATCTGGCTGCTTTCGCTTAGTACTGGGATTCATTTGATATTGTGGAGAATATCAATAAACTTTTCTTTTTTATTGCTGATAACATTCTATTATATGGACATACCACAGTTTATCCATTCTGCAGTTGATGGGCATTTGGGTTGTCTCCAGTTTTTGGTCACTGTGAATAAAGTGCTATAAACATACTTTTATAGATTTCTATTTTACTTGGGTAAATACCCAGGAGTGAAATCGCTAGGTTATAACCAAAATGTTTTCCACACTGGCTGAGCATCTTAAATACCTACATATGAGAGGTGTTCTGCATCCTTGCCAGCTCTTGGCAGAGCAGTTTGGTTTGGTTTATTTTAGCCATTCTGACAGATGGGTAGTGATATCTCTTTGTGGTTTTAATTCGAATTTCCCGAAGAATGAATGCCACTGAGCCAGGCAGATTGTTATTATTATCACTTTTTTCTTGCTGGTTTCAAAAATCTACACTAGCTTTTTCACAAGCCCCCAACTCTGCTCCACTCCCCATCTAATCACCTAATTCTCCAAGAACACAGAAATGTATGAAGTCTGTAACTTTCCTCCCTTACACTTACAACTTAAAAAAAAACTTTTTGCTTTCAAACTCTGGTGCTGGAGAAGACTCTTGAGAGTCCCTTGGACTGCAAGGAGCTAAAACAGTCAATCCTAAAGGAAATCAGTCCTGAATATTCATTGGAAGGACTGATGTTGAAGCTGAAACTCCAATACTTTGGCCACCTCATGCAAAGAACCAACTCATTTGAAAAGACCCCGATGCTGGGAAAGATTGAAAGCAGGAACAGAAGGGGATGACAGAGGATGAGATGGTTGGATGGCATCACTGACGTGATGGACATGAGTTTGAGTAAACTCCGGGAGTTGGTGACAGACAGGGAAGCCTGGCATGCTGCAGTCCATGCGGTTGCAAAGAGTCAAGACACGACTGAGCGACTGAACTGAAGAGAGCAATCAAAGGGTTTCCCTACTGTGCCTTTTGTCTCTACCTAAGAAAAAGCTCTCTTATGCTCTCTGCTAACAGGATGAGAATATTTTGGCTGTCTGGAAAAGAGGGATAGGCACAGATGACTTTACTACAGCACAAAATCCAATAGTAGGGAGGCCTTCTGACACCTACATCCTCCCATGGCCACACATCCAGTCATAATTTCATCAATTCATTTGAGGTTGGCTCTGTGGTCAGCTTCTCTCTAAAGTCTTAAGCCAGGAAAATACCGCACATTTCATAGGCATTTCCCAGGCTTTTGGTTTTCTCTCCTCATTACAATATGCATAATTTGTCTTCCAGGAAAGATGCACACATATCTGTGTGTGGTTTACTTTTTTCTTTTTTTAAATTAATGGTTACATTTTGCTCATTTGTTTTAAAAAAGAAAGGAGAAAATAATTCATTTCATTGTGAATATGAAGGAAGCTTTCAGTCTATTAAGAGATATTTAGGCAAGGTTCTCCCAGAATAAATGTGCTCAGAATTTAGAAGGTATTTTTTCCAAAAATAAAGGGAAAAAAGATATAACCACTTTATACCTAGATTGCTGTCTTTACTGACATTTTATCTTGTAAATGCCATAGATTTTTTTTCTAGGGGACAAGAATTATCCACTACTTCCATTAATTTAAATATGGTAAGACTCTCTCCCAAGAATACTGTTTTGTTTTGTTTTTCAGAGAGATAAGCAACATGGCTACAACCTCATAGAACCACCAACTGAGAAGATACTAGGAGGTTTCTGAGATTTGGGATCACAGCAGATTTTTATGATTTGCTTTGCCGATTTTGGAACTTTGTTAGTGAATCCTCTTATCACTGACATCAGTATATATATTTACATTTAAAAATCCTTATTTACCAAAGGCTGAAATCCTAATTGTCACCACCCATAGAAAAGCATAACAGACTGAGTTACAGACTAGTTAGATTAACAGATAAAGCATAACAGATTAGTTACAGACTAATCAAGCTTGAGTTACTGGAAATATGGTTGCTCTGAAACTGATCCCACTAAGAGGAAAGTCCAGAGGGTATTCCAAGAAGGCTACCTAGTATCATGACCTAGGCAGAGGTAGTACAAGGAAGATCCAGCCATCCAATCTGTCTGAAAACCAACCTGGCAGTGCTAAGATTATTAGTGTACAAGACCAGTAATTATGGATCAAGATTTGTGGAGAAGGATAGGGGAAAATAGGATTAAGTAAAGCATTTGGTATTCAGTTCAGTTCAGTTCAGTCACTCAATCATGTCTGACTCTTTGTGACCCCATGAATCACAGCATGCCAGGCCTCCCTGTCCATCACCAACTACCGGAGTTCACTCAGACTTACAACCATGGAGTCAGTGATGCCATCCAGCCATCTCATCCTCTGTCGTCCCCTTCTCCTCCTGCCCCCAATCCCTCCCAGCATCAGAGTCTTTTCCAATGAGTCAACTCATCGCATGAGGTGGCCAAAGTACTGGAGTTTCAGCTTTAGCATCATTCCTTCCAAGAAATCCCAGGGCTGATCTCCTTCAGAATGGACTGGTTGGATCTCCTTGCAGTCCAAGGGACTCTCAAGAGTCTTCTCCAACACCACAGTTCAAAACCATCAATTCTTCGGCGCTCAGCCTTCTTCACAGTCCAACTCTCACATCCATACATGACCACAGGAAAAACCATAGCCTTGACTAGACGGACCTTTGTTGGCAAAGTAATGTCTCTGCTTCTTAATATGCTATCTAGGTTGGTCATAACTTTCCTTCCAAGGAGTAAGCGTCTTTTAATTTCATGGCTGCAGTCACGACCTGCAGTGATTTTGGAGCCCAAAAAAATAAAGTCTGACACTGTTTCCACTGTTTCCCCATCTATTTCCCATGAATCAAGGCTAAATCATAGAGCAGTTTTGAAGAAGAGAGTGGAGAGTTCCCTAATTAGACCTCTCATTGAATCATGAGCCTCCTCTCCCAGATTTCCAAAAGGTGGCTATCTAATCTGAAGATCACCAAATTGATAGAGCGTGAGGAAAAAAGCAATGAATTCTCCTTACACTCTTTGAGCTTTCTTTAAAAAAAAAAATTATTCTGTAGATACAGCAATAACCAACATCCAGTATCCTGAGTGTGGCTGAAGAAAATCACCCCATTGCACAGATAGTGCTGCATCAAAACATCTGTCTCTACCCTTTGCTGGGCCCTCAGCCTTCTTAGAGCCTCTTCCTTCTCTATCTGCTACCCTCCTCGAAACCTATCTCCAGCCTAACTCCTCTTCTAACCACCCCCTTGTTAATTTCAGCAGACGAACTTAGCTTCCACTGTATACCATCCCATGGGATGCACCCCAGATTCCTGCACCCCAACAATTAGGTTTACACAACTGTATTGGTTTCACCCTCCATCAGCATGGAGGAAACAGAAGACTGACTTTTTCACCTCAGCTCTGATTTCCGTTTCCTCCCGTCTCCTCAGGAGCCCACCTTCGTACATCAGCATCTTGCTTCTGTGTCTCTAACGTACCTTTTCAGCTGGTATTTCCCTCAGCTTTAAATATCTATTTTGACCTTCTCATCTTAAAAAAAAAAAAAAAAAAAAAAACTGACCTACATTCCACTCCATTCTCTTTTCCTTCATAGTCAAGCCTCTTGAAAGCTTTACTGATGCCTGTCTTCACTTCCTCAAGTTCCATTTATTCTTCAATCCCCTATGATTTGGATGGCACTTCCTCCCCACCCCTACACACTATCACCAAAACTGCTCTGGCAAAGCAATTTGCTGAGACTTTTGCTGTTGAATCCAGTAGTCATCTTGTTTGTAGTTCTTTTCTTATTTGACCCTCCTGCAGCATCAGCTATTGCTAAATAATCCCTCCTTTTTGTAACTCCATACTCCCTGGCCTTGCATGAGTCAACTTCCTCCCAACTTCTTTCCTATCTTTATTGTAGTTTTTAAATATTTGGGTCTTAATTCAAATCCACTGTGAAAAAAATTACAACATTCATGACACAACTGAAATTTGAAGACTACTTTAAAAAAAAATAATACAAGCTGCTCAAAACCAAGATAATGACTTTTAATATAAGAGTACAAGATTTTCAGGTGTAGAACAGAGATGGAGGTAAGGGGCCTGAGACAACACCTGGCCCAGCTTCCTTCCAACAGACTCATAGGTTACAAAATGGAAGCACCAGGAAGTTAACTGGACTACCTAAGAACATATGAATAGTATTTACCTCTTATCTTTTATGAACACTCTCTATGAGTAAGTGTTCATAAAAGATAAGAGGTAAATACTATTCATATGTTCTTAGGCAGTTCAGTTAACTTCCTGGTTTTAGAAAAGGCAGAGGAACCAGAGATCAAATTGCCAACATCTGCTGGATCATCACAAAAGCAAGAGAGTTCCAGAGAAGCATCTATTTCTGCTTTATTGACTATGCCAAAGCCTTTGACTGTGTGGATCACAATAAACTGTGGAAAATTCTGAAAGAGATGGGAATACCAGACCACCTGATCTGCCTCTTGAGAAATTTGTATGCAGGTCAGGAAGCAACAGTTAGAACTGGACATGGAACAACAGACTGGTTCCAAATAGGACAAGGAGTACGTCAAGGCTGTATATTGTCACCCTGCTTATTTAACTTCTATGCAGAGTACATCATGAGAAACGCTGGACTGGAAGAAACACAAGCTGGAATCAAGATTGCCAGGAGAAATATCAATAACTTCAGATATGCAGATGACATCACTCTTATGGCAGAAAGTGAAGAGGAACTAAAAAGCCTCTTGATGAAAGTGAAAGTGGAGAGTGAAAAAGTTGGCTTAAAGCTCAACATTCAGAAAATGAAGATCATGGCATCCGGTCCCATCACTTTCTGGGAAATAGATGGGGAACAGTGGAAACAGTGTCAGACTTTATTTTGGGGGCCTCCAAAATCACTGCAGGTGGTGACTGCAGCCATGAAATTAAAAGACGCTTACTCCTTGGAAGGAAAGTTATGACCAACCTAGATAGCATATTAAGAAGCAGAGACATTACTTTGCCAACAAAGGTCCGTCTAGTCAAGGCTATGATTTTTCCTGTGGTCATGTATGGATGTGAGAGTTGGACTGTGAAGAAGGCTGAGCGCCGAAGAATTGATGGTTTTGAACTGTGGTGTTGGAGAAGACTCTTGGGAGTCCCTTGGACTGCAAGGAGATCCAACCAGTCCATTCTGAAGGAGATCAGCCCTGGGATTTCTTGGAAGGAATGATGCTAAAGCTGAAACTCCAGTACTTTGGCCACCTCATGTGAAGAGTTGACTCATTGGAAAAGACTCTGATGCTGGGAGGGATTGGGGGCAGGAGGAGAAGGGGACGACAGAGGATGAGATGGCTGGATGGCATCACTGTCTCAATGGACGTGAGTCTGGGTGAACTCCGGTAGTTGGTGATGGACAGGGAGGCCTGGCGTGCTGCGATTCATGGGGTCGCAAAGAGTCGGACACGACTGAGTGACTGATCTGATCTGATCATTAACTTATTAAAGTATGATAATGGTATTGTGGTTGCATTAAAAATCCTGCTTATTAGAGTTAAATACCGAAATACGTGTGGATGAAATGATATGATGGCTAATATAAGCTTACAGATAAAACAGGGGTGAGGCAAATGAATGAATGGGTATGGATGAAACAAGATTGACTATGAGTTACTAATTACTGAAGTTGGGAGATACGTACCTAGGACTTCATTTTACTCCTCCATCTTCTTTTACATGTATTTGAAATTTTCCATCATAAAAATTCTTTTAATAAAAAACTATAGGATGTTTGTTTCTGTGATAGACTAATCGGTGCCTGTGGTAAACAATCATGTCAAATGTTGGACCAGAGTCAGTGACGGACTGTGAGCTGGGATGGCAGGGAAGGAAATGAAGTAAGTCCCACAATCACCTTTGTTTTCTGATCAGGGATACTTTTCCTCACCACGATGCGAGGAGGGGGAACCCAAGCAGAGGCTGGCAGTCTCGCTGAGCAAAGGAAACCTAGTTTAAACTTCAAAGTTGTTGAGGTGAATGGAATTTTCTTAGAAAGGAAGGAGCTTCACAAGGATACTCTAGAAATCTGCATGATGTTCCCCTTGTAACTTCTACCGAATTCTTAGCTGACCTTGCACAGTGTGAGACTACTCAAGGGCAAACAGAAAACCATCACAGGTCTCCTGCAGCTTGTACAGGGCTGGGATGCACTGGAGTGTTAACCAGTCTGACAGGAGAGTCCTCACAGACCCCCGATACTCAGCTGACAGCCAAAAAAGGCTACACCTTAGGACAATGGATATTCTAGATCTAAAACAAAGATTAGATCTTCTCCAACCAGGTTTAAAAACAAGATTCCAAAGTACCGTGTCAATCCACAAATAAATTAACTGCCATCAGAACAAAATTCAATACCACCTACAAGACAAGATCGAGGTACTCAACAATGTATTAAACAGAATCCAACATAAAATGTAAAATGATCAGGTAGGTAAAGCCCTCTCTGTACTTTTCATTCACCTTTTCTGTAAACTTAAAACTGTTCTAAAAAAACTAAGTCTATAATTTTTAAAAAATGAACAAGGGCTCAGTGACCTTTGGGACACCATCAATATCAAGTGATATAGCATATGTGTAATTGGGTTTATAGGATAGAGTGGGTAAGAATATATATTTAGTGAAATAATGCCTGAAATTTTTTTTTCAAATTTGATGAAAAATATCAGCAACCTGTTCTAAAAAGTACAAGCACCAAGAGAGATAATTACAAAGGAAATCACACCAAAACTCACTGTGATTGGGTTTATAGGATAGAGTGGGAAAGAATATATATTTGGTGAAATGCCTGAAATTTTTTTTTCAAATTTTATGAAAAATATCAGCACCCTGTCCTAAAAAGTACAAGCACCAAGAGAGATAATCACAAAGGAAATCACACCAAAACTCACTGTGATTACACTGCTGAAAACCAATGATAAGAGAAAATATTTAAAACAGCCCAAGAGAAAGAAACATTACATACAGGGACCTATGATAAGAATTATGATTGACTTGTTATCAAAACCAACACAAGTTAAGAGACACAGAATGACATTTTAAAATTGCTCAAGGGAGAGGGAAAGGGGACCCAGTCAATCGCTATTAGCCTATAATTGGATATTTAGAAAATACAACCTTTAAAAAATGAAGGTGTGGGACTTCCCTGGCCGTCCAGTGGTTATGACTCCGTCTTCCTATTCAAGGAGCGTGAGTTTGATCCCTGGTCGGAGAATGATGATCCTGCATGCCATGTGGCACAGCCAAAAAAAAGGTGAAATAAAGGCATTTTCTTATCAGGAAACCTGCACTGCAAGATGTGTTACAGGAAGCTCAAGATAAAGGAAAATGGCATCAGTCAGTTGGAAACTTGAATTTATACACAGGAATAAAGAGTACATGTAATGGTAATACATAAATAGAAAAAATCTATTTTTGATTCTGAAAAATATAATGTATGAGAATCCAAATGTAGATATTTTAGGCTGTCAGTAGGTCAGTGACCAGTGTAGCTTTCCAACTTCATGCTTTAAAAAATTATAGCATTGACCTTCCACCAAGTGAGATCACAGTGAGAAGCCTATGGTCTGTGAGGAAGCAGATTCCCACTAGACACTGAATTGGTCATGACTTTGATCGTGTGCTTTTTAGCCTGAAGAACTGTAAGAAATAGAATTCTGTTGTTTATAAGCAAAAGAAAAACTTACAGCATTCATTAGATTGTATATGAAAAAAACTGGTCCTGAGACAATAATACAGGGCATTTAACTAGTGTAATCTCTGTTATAGCATGCTTCTCTTTTGCTGGTTTCTTTGGTTAACTTATTAGAATATTATATTAAAATGAAGCAGAAGTGTAATAGGTTTATGTTAGCATTTATGTAATATTTTGATAATAATTTCTTTTTATCTCCTTTTGATTTACCTACTATATCATTCATAATTCACTTTTCCTCATATGTACTTTTAAACTGATAATTTAAAAGAGTGATTATAAAAACAGTGTCAAAAAATCTAGAAGGAAGAATCATATGTATCTCGACCTAAGTTCTTTCTATAATTTGGGTTGCAGGCAAGTGCATTTTTCTATTGCTGTAACTATGTTATAATTTTGTATCCCACTTTTTACTTGATACCATACTATAAATAGTTTCCTTATTTTATATATCTGTATAATATTCCAAGCTTTAGCTTTTATTTTTTTATTATTGTCTATGATTAAGAACTTTGTTTCAGTTTGGACATTTTGGTTGAAGAGTAGGTAGTTTTAATGGATAACTCTGCATTCATATGTTTTTGTTTTTATTTATTTTTATATGAATTGTCTGTTTCTGATATCAGACTGGTACTTGCAATACTCTTTGCAACTGAACAATCATTCACATTACAGAGGTTTAGTTTTTCAACTTTCTCCCTTTACTATTGAATAATTCTTGCATCTCATCCCCCTAAAAGAGTAATCTTATCCATTCAACGAAGTCCAGTTAAACCTTAACCTCTTTATTTAACTTTATCTGAACTTCTCTGATCTTCTGTAGCACAGGATATATAATGATGTTCAGTAAATATGTGTTGACTTGAAATTAAATCCAGGACTAATCATTTATAACTCAATAAAAATTAGTTTAATAACATTATTTTATTGAAAGTTGTGAAGATCTGAGAAAACCGTAATGATTTAATCATTAACTTTATTTTCCTTTTTGTGTGTGCAGAAGAGTTACTACATATTAAAAAATCTAAGTCCAGTTCTAAATGATTTAAAATTTTAAATGATATGAAAGCACTGTGATATAATTTAATTGACATGATTTTTTCATAGTGGTACAGAAAATAGTGGTATATTTTATCATCTATAGCATCTTGAATTCAATACATACTTGAGGTCAGATATGGTGGGCAAGAGAGTGTATATTCTGGGTACCTAGAAGGTTAGAAAGGAAGACACAGGGAAGAAAAGAGGAACACAGAAATGAGGACTGGGAAGATGTCAAAAGCAAATGTCAAAATATCACGTGATGACAGTTCTGTATATTCCGGAGTTAACAATGAATTGCATACTCTCTTGCACGATTCTCTTGTATTTTTTGTGTGCTGGCTCTGTCTTCCCAACTAGATCAAACATTTTCCAAATGAAAGATGGTGTATTCTTCTCTCACAGAGCTAGCAAAGCACTTGAGTTGCAAGTCTCTGGTTGGCCTTAGGTGACTGTGCTTTGTTTCATCTAAGCATACACACATTAGAAAGATATTTCTGTTTGAACTCTAACCAGAAAATCAAATTATCCTTTCATATTTCTGGTCTTGTGAGTTAATATGATCAGAATCTTATTAGCATACAAAAGATGCTGTTCTCTATTTAAGACCACTCTGCTAACTAGATACCCCACTGACTGTACTCCCATGCTTATTGATAAATATTTGAATATAACAAAACCAACACAACTTTGGTAATGAAAATATATAAACTGATGCTAAAAAAAAGAATGGAAATCTACATTCACCCCTAAATTCTCTAATGGTATATATAATGAAAAAAACCATTCTTCTACTTCCCTATGTAGGAAAAAATCATTTCTTTCCACTGTGTGTTTCCTTCCTATGTGTCTCCCTTACTAGTCACACAGAACACTTCACTCTGTTCACTAACCGTGTGGAGGATTTTCTCCACGACACCAGCTGGGTGTTCTACAATCTATTAATTCTATTAATTATTAATCTATTAAATCTATTAATTCTGACACCATCTACTTGGACTTAGCATCAGATCCCACAGGTTAAGAGCTCGGTCCCACAAGATTGCCCCTCCCACCACAATTCAGATGCTAATTGCTAGTAGATCCAAGGTTACCCACAACTTCTGCCTGATTTGGATACAAATCAGAGGTCCCAAAGACCCCCCTCGACAAGTTTGATTAATTCTCTAGAATTCGAGGAAACACATTCATCAGTTTATTAAAGCATATGATAAAGGATATAGATGAATAAAGGGCTTCCCAGGTGGCTCAATGGTAAAGAATACACCTGCCAAGGCAGAAGATGCAGGAGATGTGCATTCAATCCCTAGGTCATGAAGATTCCCCTGGAAAAAGAAATGGCAACCCATTCCAGTAGTCTGACCTAAGAAATTCCATGAACTGAGGAACCTGGTGGACTATACAGTCCATGGGGTTGTAGAGTCGGACATGACTGAGAGCATGCACATACATAGATGAATAGCCAGATGAAGAGATACATAGGGCCAGGTCTGGGAGGGTCTGGAGTACAGCAGTTTCTGTTCCCATGGAGTTGGGATGCATCACCAACCTCCATTATAGATGTGTTCATCAGTTTAAAAGTTCTCCAAACAACCATACTTTGGGGATTTTATGGAGGCGTCATCACACAGGCATAATGGATCATTAACTCTATTTTTAGCACTTCTTTCTTCTCAAGATGAAAGGTGAGGAGTGAAGTAAAAGTTGCTCAGTAGTGCGACCCCATGGACTATACAGTCCATAGAATTCTCTAGGCCAGAATACTGGAGTGGGTAGCCTTTCCCTTCTCCAGGGGACCTTCCCAACACAAGGATCGAACCCAGGTCTCCCACATTGCAGGTAGATTCTTTACCAGCTGAGCCACAAGGTAAGGAGGGTGAGGCTTAAAATAAGTGACTTCTAATCACGACTTGGTCCTTCTGATGGCAAGCCCTCATCCAGGGCCACTTAGGAGCCCACTCAGAGTTACATCATTAGAACAAAAGATGCTCCTAAAGCTCTCATCACTTAGGAACCTACAAGGGTTTTAGGAACCCCATGCGAGGAACCACAGGCAGAGATTGATATGTATATATATATATATCCACACATATACATATATATGTATATAGTCTATTATCTATATAATATACTGATATAGATATATAAATATATATGAATATATATTCTATTATCTTAGTGTTTACTATACAGATTTTTTTTTTGAAATATTTTTAAAGATATTTTCAAACCCATAAATACAGGAAAATAAATAAACAGGAGTAGAGGGAAGAGAAAGAAGTACAAGTGAAGAAAGCAAACAGAAGGTGTGATTCTAAGATCTGGAGGTAGTAATCAAGGTTGTTTGTGGATTTACTCACTATTGACAACTGCAACCATACTAAAACATTTCGCTCTGAACACAATGAGATTTTGGAGGAAAGGTCAGTCCCCAGATCTCATGCATTGGAAGCAGCTTCATTTTCAATTTAACCTTGTAGGCATATTCTGGGAATAACATTGTTTTCTTTACTCAGTGTACTGAGTACAATGCATGTGACGCAGGAAACAGATGTTATTAAAATCTTTATACTTATCTGTCCTAAAACATCCTTGCATTACTGGAGCTTAATTTTTTTAACATTCTTATAAGCAAGATTTGTTCCAGAAACCAGTTAACAGCAAGGACAATAAAGATAAATAAGCTAATGTATTTGCTTTACTGTGGCAACATGTTTTCGGGATGTAACATCTTCCAGAGTATTCTTAAATCACTTCGGAGCTTATTTTTAAGTCAATATTCTCTTCTCTTCATAACACAGTATTTCTATAAATTTATAATCTTTTTAATACAATATTTGCTTTGGAGATTTATCAAAAGCCTGGAGGCAAATAGAGAGTTAGGAAAGAGATCTCAGAGTATTCAGACCAGAAGGCGAAATATGCATAGTGAAATGAATGGAAGAAATTAAGCTTGCTCTCTGTGAACCTCAATTTAAAATGTCCAGAAACTTGACTCATCATCACTACTACTCCAGTGGAAGGATGAAAAGAAGAGAAAATTGGGGGAAAATATTTAGAAGACTAAATTGCCAAGACTTAAAAAAATGCAGGGCTTCCCAGGTGGCTCAGCAGTAAAGAATCTGCCTGCCATGTAGGAAACTCAGGAGACTCAGGTTCAATCCCTGGGTCGGGAAGGTCCCCTGAAGGAAGAAATGGCAACCCACTTCAGTATTTTTGCCTGGGAAATTCCATGGACATAGGAGCCTGGCCGGCTACAGTCCAGAGGGTATCAAAGAGTCAAACAGGACTGAAGTGACTGACCACACATGCAGAAAAAAAAAAAGCAAGAAAGCATGGCACAGTGGAGAGAACACAGCCTATGAAATCACACCTGATTTTTTTTTTCCTTTTAAACAAGCTACTATTTTAATACTTTATTTTTTTTATTAATTTATTTTTTTTTTAATTGGAGGCAAATTACTTTAAAATATTGTAATGGTTTTTGCCATACATTGACATGAATCAGCCATGGGTGTACATGTGTTTCCCATCCTGAACCCCCTCCCACCTCCCTCCCTATCCCATCCCTCAGGGTCATCCCAGTGCTCCAGCCCTGAGCACCCTGTCTCTTTCATCAAACCTGGACTGGCAACCTATTTCACATATGGTAATATACATGTTTCAATGCTATTCTCTCAAATCATCCCATCCTCGCCTTCTCCCACAGAATCCAAAAGTCTATTCTTTACATCTGTGTCTCTTTTGCTGTCTCACATATAGGGTCATTGTTACCATCTTTCTAAATCCCATATATATGTGTTAATATACTGTATTGGTGTTTTTCTTTCTGGCTTACTTCATTCTGTATAATAGGCTCCAGTTTCATCCACCTCATTAGAACTAATTCAAATGCATTCTTTTTAGTAGCTGAGTAATATTCCATTATGTATATGTACCACAGCTGTCTTATCAATTTGTCTGCCAATGGACATCTAGGTTGCTTCTATGTCCTAGCTATTGAAAACAGTGCTGCGATGAACATTGGGGTACATGTCTCTTTCAATTCTGGTTTCCTCAGTGTGTATGCCCAGCAGTGGGATTGCTGGGTCGTATGGCAGTTCCATTTCCAGTTTTTTAAGGAGTCTCCATACTGTTCTCCATAGTGGCTGTACTAGTTTGCATTCCTACCAACAGTGTAAGAGGGTTCCCTTTTCTCTGCACCCTCTCCACCATTTATTGTTTGTAGACTTTTTGAGAGCAGCCATCCTGACCAGCGTGAGATGGTACCTCATTGTGGTTTTGATTTGCATTTCTCTGATAATGAGTGATGTTGAGCACCTTTTCATGTGTTTGTTAGCCATCTGTATGTCTTCTTTGGAGAAATGTCTGTTTAGTTCTTTGGCCCATTTTTTAATTGGATTGTTTATTTTTCTGGAATTGAGTGGCATGAGCTGCTTATATATTTTGAGATTAATTCTTTGTCAGTTGCTTCATTTGCTATTATCTTCTCCCATTCTGAAGGCTGTCTTTTCACCTTGTGGATAGTTTCCTTCATTGTGCAAAAGCTTTTAAGTTTAATTAGGTCCCATTTGTTTATTTTTATTTCCATTACTCTGGGAGGTGTGTCATAGAGGATGCTGTTGTGATTTATGTCAGAGAGTGTTTTGCCTATGTTTTCCCCTAGGAGTTTTATAGTTTCTGGTCTTACATTTATATCTTTAATCCATTTTGAGTTTATTTTTGTGTATGGTGTTAAAAAGTGTTATAGTTTTATTCTTTTACAAGAAGTTGACCAGTTTTCCTAGCATCTTTTCCTAAAGAGATTGTCTTTTCTCCATTGTATATTCTTGCCTCCTTTGTCAAAGATAAGGTGTCCATAGGTGCGTGGATTTATCTCTGGGCTTCTATTCTGTTCCATTGACCTATATTTCTGTCTTTGTACCAGTACCATACTATCTTGATAACTGTAGCTTTGTAGTATAGTCTGAAGTCAGGCAGGTTGATTCCTCCAGTTCCATTCTTCTTTCTCAAGATTGCTTTGGCTATTCAAGGTTTTTTGTGTTTCCATACAGATTGTGAAATTATTAGTTCTAGTTCTCTGAAAAATACCATTGGTAGTTTGATAGGGATTGCATTGAATCTATAGATTGCTTTGAGTAGTATACTCATTTTCACTATATTGATTCTTCCAATCCATGAATATGGTATACTTATCCATCTATTTGTGTCCTCTTTGATTTCTTTCATCAGTGTTTTATAGTTTTTTAAATATAGGTCTTTTGTTTCTTTAGGTAGTTTTTTCCTAAGTATTTTATTCTTTTTGTTGCAATGGTGAATGGAATTGTTCCCTTAATTTCTCTGTTTTCTCATTGTTAGTGTATAGGAATGCAAGGGATTTTTGTGTGTTAATTTTATATTCTACAACTTTACTATATTCATTGATTAGCTCTAGTAATTTTCTGGTGGTGTCTTTAGGGTTTTCTATGTAAAGGAAACCCTGTTTTCACTGTTTCTATACAAACAGTGAGAGTTTTACTTCTTCTTTTCCAATCTGGATTCTTTTTATTCCTGTTTCTTCTCTGACTGCTGTGGCTAAAACTTCCAAAACTATGTCGAATACTGGTGAGAGTGGGCACCCTTGACTTGTTCCTGACTTTAGGGGAAATGCTTTCAATTTTTCACCACTGAGGATAATGTTTGCTGTGGGTTTATCATATATGGTTTTTATTATGTTCAGATATGTTCCTTCTATGCCTGCTTTCTGGAGGGTTTTTTACTATAAACAGATGTTGAACTTTGTCAAAGGCTTTCTCTGCATCTACTGAGATAATCATATGGTTTTTATCTTTCAATTTGTTACTGTGCACACCTGATCTTGAAGCCCAACTCTGTAACTAGCTAACTAATGACCCTGGGTAACTTACTTAAACTTTTGGAGACTCTAGTTTCTCAACTGTCAAATGTCAATTTATAATACCTATCTCATTTGGCTGCTGGGAATATTAAAGAGGTTCTTTTGTGTGTGTGTGTGTGTGTGTGTGTATGTGTGGTGGTTGTTGTTTTGGGTTTTTTTCTGGCTGTGCCACATGCAGGGATCTTAGTTCCTTGACCAGGAATCGATCCCATGCCAACTGCAATGGAAGCCCAGAGTCTTAACCACTGGACCTCTAGGGAAGACCTTAAGGAGTTCTTACTAGAAGCTGAAACTCCAGTACTTTGGCCACTTCATGCAAAGAGTTGACTCATTGGAAAAGACTCTAATGCTGGGAGGGATTGGGGGCAGGAGGAGAAGGGGATGACAGAGGATGAGATGGCTGGATGGCATCACTGACTCAATGGACATGAGTCTGAGTGAACTCCGGGAGTTGGTGATGGACAGGGAGGTCTGGCGTGCTGCGACATGACTGAGCGACTGAACTGAACTGAACTGAACTGAATGATCCCTTTCCTGGAACTTCAATCTCCTCATCTCTTCAAGCTCCTTTCCTCAGACTTTTTCTAGTCTTATGCTTCTCTTTGCTTTACTGTCCATTATTTCATCTTGGATAACATGATGCCAAATGCTGATCAGCACTTTTCCAAATAATTTTCATGGAGCACAAATTCCATAAAGGTTAGTAGAATAGGATTACTTAAGGAAAAGTGCTCCCTATGGTTAAATAAACCTAGGTAATACCGGGTTAGAAAAAAAATTAAATAAGATTCTTTAGAAGAGGATTTCTCAGTCTTTAATGCACTCATGTGTATCATAAGTCTCTAAGAGAGATGAATAGTGTGTGGTTTTCACAAATTTAATTGACATTATGACCCTTCTTCCTGAAGAATCATATGAGGCCAGTATTTCTCCCAAACATTTTTTGGCAGTGAGACACAATTCAAAGTCTCTGAACTGTTACCACAATCTTTTTTTCTTTTTTTGCCCCACTCTATTTGTTGTTGTTGTTGTTGTTGTTGTTGTAAATCCTAGTCTGGAGGTTCTCTCTCCAGCTTCCCCCCTGCAATCGTCAACTGGGCCATATTTGGCTGAGTTAAAAGATGTCCATTTAGTAAAAGAAGTGTTGTCAATGATTATTAACAAGGCTGGGATGAAGAAGATTCAACTAAATAGCAAAGGTTTTAAAAGATCAAATCTTGTTGATTCATAGTCTTGGGAAGCAGAAGAAAAACACAAGAATAAATGTGCCACTCTTGTGAAGGATGTTGATAATTGGGAGGATATGCATATGAGGGGGCAGAAAGGGTATATGAGAAACCCATGTATTCCACTCAGTTTTGCTGTGAACCTAAAACTGCTCTAAAAAATAAAGCCTATTTAAAAAAAAAAAAACTGAAAGAAACATAAAAACAAAAATAAAGAGCATTCTGACACTGGGGAAAAGGACCACTGATGCTAGTAAATATCAGATAAATAAAAATTTTTCTTTGTGGATTATTTTTAAATCATTTTAAGATTTCTATAAAAACAAGATTTTATATAATTTCATTATACCACTTATACTATTTTATATCATTTGTCTACATCATGACAATTCAGTTATCCAAGCCACAGGATAATAAATTACTACCAGGTCATCAGTCAGACTTTTTCAATCTTGTGGTCCAAAGCCTAGGTGACTTTAGAGATTAACCAGCAGAATTTTTGCAAGTCTTTGAAATATGATCCTGAGATGACATGAAGGGAAATTTTTCAACATTTTATATTCCAAGGTTTAAAATATGGTTCTGAGATGACATGAAGGGAAATTTTTTAATATTTTAAGGCTGACTTTAGCTATCTTGATATGATTTTATGATGAGTGTTTTATACACATAAGCATGCATAACATGTTACAGCTAATTCATTCTACTAACATTTTGATGAGAGAATGCAAGAACTGTTCAACAACTTCCCACCCCTCTTAAATAGAATTTAACTAATATCCAAACTCCTAACATTCTTCACCTTCTCTCTCAATGTTCCTATAAGCATATTCTATTTTGTCCATCTGCAGATTTCTGGGCAAAAGCTTTAACTCTACCATTCTAACAAGTGTCTTGGCTTGAGAAGAAGGTGGGACCCAGACTCACCAGGATCCAGCAGAACACCTCTCTGTGCATCTGCCTGGGAAGGGGGAAGTTCAGAAAGATCCTCTTTTCTCTTGGTTCCTCTCCCTTTCTTCTTGTACCCCAGGGAGAAGGAATGTGGGTTGGGTTTGATTAGTTGTCAGGGCATTGTTTCAACCAGGTTTTCTGATGGGTATAGTAATGGGATTTAAAAAGGAATGAGAGTATGACTGTCTTTCAACTCCTTCCTCCTCTTGGCTGGGGGCAGGAGGGCAGAAATCTAGTTATCTCCCCCTGCCTCACCCTTCTATATGGCTGGGCCAGACTAGGCCTCAGCTGTGGCCTTGGCCAGCTCCATACCTAGGCAAAGCACATGTGCCATTTTTCTCTGTGGTGTCATCTGACCAGGTGCTGGCAGGTGTCCTTCACCCAAACATTGGAGGAATATTCAAAAGTACTGAAGGACAATAATGACACACATTAACTCCTCTGCTAACATTAGAGCCTCAGTTATTTGGAGACTAAGATAAGATTTGAACTCAAGCAGTTTGGTTCTCAAGCCCATATTCTTACATGCTAGAGAATCCTGTCAAGTGATCTCACCTAGGATTTTCTGCTTGGGCAGACAAGAACAAGGCTGAAGAGAGGGACAATTTTATTTGTAACACTATTTTTTGATTAAAAATATTTGGAGCGAGATTTACAACAAATATTAAAGGGACTTATATAGTGAAGAAATACAAGGGAAGGAAAAAATCTATAAAATCAACCCCAAACAATTAAGAAAATGGCAATAGGAACACATATACAATAATTACTTTAAATGTAAACAGATTAAATGCTTCAACCAAAAGACACAGACTGGCTGAATGGATACAAAAACAAGACCCATATATATGCTGTCTGTAAGAAACCCACTTCAGACCTAAAGACACGTATAGACTGAAAGTAAGAGGATGGAAAATTATATTCCTTCCAAATGGGAAGCAAAAGAAAGCGGGAGTAGCAATCCTCATATCAGACAAAATGGACCTTAAAATAAGGAATATTACAAGAGATAAGGAAGGACGTAATGATCAAGGGATCAATCCAACAGGAAGACATAACAATTGTAAATATCTATGTACCCGACATAGGAGCACCTCAATACATAAAACAAACACTAAAAGACATAAAAGGAGAAATTGACAGTAACACAATAATAGTAGGAAACTTTAACACCCGACTCACGCTAATGGATGGGTCATCAAAACATAAAATTAATAAGGAAACACAAGTCTTAAATGATACATTAGATGAGATGGATCTCACTGATATCTTCAGGACACCCCATCCAAATGCAAAAGAATACACCTTCTTCTCAAGTGCACATGGGACATCCTCCAAGACAGACCACATCTTGGGTCACAAATCAAACCTCAGTAAATTTAAGAAAATTGAAATTGTATCGAGCACCTTCTCCTACCACAATGCTATGAGACTGTGATATCAATGAGACTAGATATCAACTACAAGAAAAAAACTGTAAAAAACACAAACACATGGAGATTAAACAATATGTTTCTAAATAACCAACAGTTACTGAAGAAATCAAATGGGAAATAAAAAAATTTCTAAAAAACAAGTGACAATGAAAACATGACAACTCAAAACCTATGGGATGCAGCAAAAACAGTTCTAACAGGGAAGTTTATAGCAATACAATCCTACCTCAAGAAACAAGAAAAACATCAAATAGACAACTTAACTTTACACCTAAAACAACTGGAAAAAGAAGAGCCAAAAAACGCCAAAATTAGTAGAAGGAAAGAAATCATAAATGTCTGAGCAGAAATAAATGAAAAAGAAATAAAAGAAACAATCATAAAGATTAATAAGACTAAAAGCTGGTTCTTTGAGAAGATAAACAAAATTGACAAGCCTTTAACCAGACTCATCAAGAAAAGAAAGAGAGAAGAATCAAATCAACAAAATTAGAAATGAAAAAGGAAAGGTTACAACAGAAAATGCAGAAATACAAAGGATTATAAGAGACTATTATGAACAACTATGTGGCAATAAAATGGATAACCTGAAAGAAATTGGCAGATTCTTGAAAAAGTTCAATTTTCCAAGACTGAACTAGGAAGAAACAGAAATTATGAACAAGCCAATTATAAGCACTGAAATTGAAGCTGTGATCAAAAATCTCCCAAAAAACAAAAGCCCAGGACAACATGGCTTCACAGGAGAATTCTATCAAACTTTTAGAGAAGAGCTCATGCCTGTCCTTCTAAAACTCCTACAAAAAACTGTAGAGGAAGGAACACTTCCAAACTCATTCTACAAGGCCACCATCACCCTGATACCAAAACCAGACAAAGACAACACAAAAAAAGAAAACTACAGGCCAATATCACTGATGAACATAGATGCAAAAATCCTCAACAAAAAATTTTAGCAAACAGAATTCAGCAACACATCAAAAAGTTCATATACCATGATCAAGTTGGGTTTACTCCAGGGATGCAAAGATTCTTCAATATATACAAATCATTCAATGTGATACACTATATTAACAAATCAAAAGATAAAACCCATATTATAATCTCAATAGATGCATAAAAAGCATTTGACAAAATTCAGCACCCATTTATGATTAAAACTTTTCAAAAAACAGGCATATAAGGGACCTACCCCAACATAGTAAAGGCCATATATGATAAGCCTATGGTAAACATTATTCTCAATGGTGAAAAACTGAAAGCATTCCACCTAAAATCAGGAACAAAACAAGGGTGTCCACTTTCACCACTATTATTCAACATAGTTTTAGCTACAGCAATCAGAGAAGAATAAGAAATAAAAGGAATCCAGATTGGAAAAGAAGAAGTAAAGCTCTCACTGTTTGCAGATCACATGATACTGTACACAGAAAACCCTAAAGATAGTATCAGAAAATTACTAGCACTAATCAGTGAATTTAGCAAAGTTACAGAATACAAAATCAATACACAGCAATCACTTGCATTGCTATACACTAACAATGAGAAATCAGAAAGAGAAATTAAGGAATCAATCCCATTCACCATTGCAACAAAAAGAATAAAATATCTAGGAATAAACTAACCTAAGGAGACAAAAGAACTACACATAGAAAATTATAAGACACTGATGAAAGAAATCAAGGTGACATAAACAGATGGAGAGATATTCCACATTCCCGGGTAGGAAGAACCAGTATTATGAAAATTACTATACTGCCAAACACAATCTACAGATTCAATGTGATCCCTACCAGATTACTAGTGGCATTTTTCATAGAACTAGAACAAAAAATTTCACAATTCATATGGAGACACAAAAGACCCCAAATAGCCAAAGTAGTCTTGAGAAAGAAAAATGGAGCTGGAGGAATCAGCCTTCCTGACTTCAGGTTATACTACAAAGCTACATTCAAGACAATATGATACTGGCACAAAAACAGAAATATAGACCTATGGAACAAGATAGAAAGCCCAGAAATAAACCCTTGATCTATGGGTACCTTAGTTTTGCAAAGGAGGCAAGAATATACAATGGGGCAAAGACAGCCTCTTCAGTAAATGGTGCTGGGAAAACTGGACAACTACATGTAAAAGAATGAAATTCGAACACTTCCTAACACCATACACAAAGATAAACTAAAAAATGGATTAAAGATATAAATGTAAGACCAGAAACTGTAAAACTCTTAGAGAAAAACATGGGCAGAACAATCGATAACATAAATCAAAGCAAGATTCTCTATGACCCATCTCCTAGAGTACTGGAAATAAAAACAAAAGTAAACAAGTGGGACCTCATTAAACTTAAAAGCTTTTGCACAGCAAAGGAAACTCTAAGCAAGGTGTCTTTTCAGAATGGGAGAAAATTATAGAAAATGAAACAACTGACAAAGGATTAATGTCCAAAATATACAAGTAGTTCATACAACTCAATACCAGAAAAACAAACAACCCAATCAAAAAGTGGGAAAAAGACCTAAACAGACATTTCTCCAAAAAAGACACACAGGTGGCTAACAAAACACATGAAATGATGATCAATGTCACTCCTTATTACAGTTCAGTTCAGTAGCTCAGTCATGTCTGACTCTTTGTGACGCCATGAATCGCAGCGCACCAGGCCTCCCTGTCCATCACCAACTCCCGGAGTTCACCCAAACTCATGTCCATGAAGTCGGTGATGCCTTCCAGCCATCTCATTCTCTGTCGTCCCCTTCTCCTGCCTTCAATCCCTCACAGCATCAGAGTCTTTTCCAATGAGTCAACTCTTCGCATGAGGTGGCCAAAGTACTGGAGTTTCAGCCTCAGCACCAGTGCTTACAATGAACACCCAGGACTGGTCTCCTTTAGGATGGACTGGTTGGATCTCCTTGCAGTCCAAGGGACTCTCTAGAGTCTTCTCCAGCACCACAGTTCAAAAGCATCAATTCTTCTGCACTCAGCTTTCTTCACAGTCCAACTCTCACACCCATACATGACCACTGGAAAAACCATTGCCTTGACTAGATGGACCTTTGTTGGCAAAGTAATATCTCTGCTTTTTAATATGCTATCTAGGTTGGTCGTAACTTTCCTTCCAAGGAGTAAGCTTCCTTTAATTTCTGGCTGCAATCCCCATCTGCAGTGATTTTGGAGTCCAAAAAAATAAAGTCTGACACTGTTTCCACTGTTTCCCCATCTGTTTCCCATGAAGTGATGGGACCAGATACCATCTTAGTTTTCTGAATGTTGAGCTTTAAGCCAACTTTTTCACTTTCCTCTTTCACTTTCATCAAGAGGCTTTTTTAGTTCCTCTTCAATTTCTGCCATAAGGGTGGTGTCATGTGCATAACTGAGGTTATTGGTATTTCTCCTGGCAATCTTGATTCCCGCTTGGACTTCTTCCACTCCAGCGTTTCTCATGATGTACTCTGCATAGAAGTTAAATAAGTAGGGTGACAATATACAGCCTCGACGTACTCCTTTTCCTATTTGGAACCAGTCTGTTGTTCCATGTCCAGTTCTAACTGTTGCTTCCTGACCTACATACAGATTTCTCAAGAGGCAGGTCAGGTGGTCCTGTATTCCCATCTCTTTCAGAATTTTCCACAGTTTACTGTGACCCACACAGTCAAAGGTTTTGTCATAGTCAATAAAACAGAAATAGATGCTTTTCTGGAACTCTCTTGCTTTTTCCATGATCCAGTGGATGTTGGCAATTTGATCTCTGGTTCCTCTGCCTTTTCTAAATCCGACTTGACCATCTGGAAGTTCACAGTTCATGTATTGCTGAAACCTGGCTTGGAGAATTTTGAGCATTACTTTACTAGCATGTGAGATGAGTGCAATTGTGCAGTAGTTTGAGCATTCTTTGGCATTGCCTTTCTTTGGGATTGGAATGAAAACGGACCTTTTCCAGTCCTGTGGCCACTGCTGAGTTTTCCAAATTTGCTGGCATATTGAGTGCAGCACTTTCACAGCATCATCTTTCAGGATTTGAAATAGCTCAACTGGAATTCCATCACCATCGTGATTATCTGGGTCGTGAAGATCTTTTTTGTACAGTTCTTCTGTGTATTCTTCTTAACATCTTCTGCTTCTGTTAGGTCCATACCATTTCTGTCCTTTATCAAGCCCATCTTTGCATGAAATGTTCCCTTGGTATCTCTAATACCCCATGGCCAAGGTCAGAGGCAGAGGCCAAGAGAAGCTACTCCATGTCCAAGGAGTGGCAGCTGCATGGGCACAGGAGGGCCGAGAGGAGCTACTCCACATTCAAGGTCAGGACGGGTGACCTCGTCCAAGGTAAGGAGCAGCGGCTGCACTTTGCTGGAGCAGCCGTGAAGAGACACCCAACGTCCAAGGTAAGAGAAACCCAAGTGAGACGGTAGGTGTTGTAAGAGGGCATCAGAGAGCAGACACACTGAAACCATAATCACAGAAAACTAGCCAATCTGATCACACGGACCACAGCCTTGTCTAACTCAATGAAACTAAGCCATGCCATGTGGGGCCACCCAAGACAGACGGGTCATAGTGGAGAGGTCTGACAGAATGTGGTCCACTGGAGAAGGGAATGGCAAACCACTTCAGTATTCTTGCCTTGAGAACCCCATGAACAGTATGAAAAGGCAAAATGATAGGATACTGAAAGAGAAACTCCCCAGGTTGGTAGACGCCCAATATGCTACAGGAGATCATTGGAGAAATAACTCCAGAAAGAATGAAGGGAAGTAGCCAAAGCAAAAACAATACCCAGTTGTGGATGTGACTGGTGATGGAAGCAAGGTCCAATGCTGTAAAGAGCAATATTGCATAGGAACCTGGAATGTTAGGGCCATGAATCAAGGCAAATTGGAAGTGCTCAAACAGGAGATGGCAAGAGTGAACATTGACATTCTAGGAATCAGCGAACTAAAATGGACTGGAATGGGTGAATTTAACTCAGATGACCATTATATCTACTACTGTGGGCAGGAATCCCTTAGAAGAAATGGAATAGCCATCATGGTCAACAAAAGAGTCTGAAATGCAGTACTTGGATGCAATCTCAAAAACGACAGAATGATCTCTGTTTGTTTCCAAGGCAAACAATTCAATATCATGGTGATCCAAGCCTCTTCCCCAACCAGTAATGCAGAAGAAGCTGAAGTTGAACAGTTCTATGAAGACCTATAAGACCTTTTAGAACTAACACCCAAAGGAGATGGCCTTTTCATTATAGGGGACTTGAATGCAAAAGTAGGAAGTCAAGAAACACCTGGAGTAACAGGCAAATTTGGCCTTGGAATATGGAATGAAGCAGGGCAAAGGCTAATAGAGTTTTGCCAAGAGAACACACTGGTCATAGCAAATACCCTCTTCCAACAACACAAGAGAAAACTCTACACATGAACATCACCAGATGGTCAACACGAAAATCAGATTGATTATATTCTTTGCAGCCAAAGATGGAGAAGCTGTATACAGTCAGCAAAAATAAGACCGGGAGCTGACTGTGGCTCAGATCATGAACTCCTTATTGCCAAATTCAGACTGAAATTGAAGAAAGTAGGGGAAACCACTAGACCATTCAAGTATGACCTAAATTAAATCCCTTATGATTATACAGTGGAAGTGAGAAATAGATTTAAGGGACTAGATTTGATAGACAGAGTGCCTGATGAACTATGGACGGAGGTTCATGACATTGTACAGGAGATAGGGATCAAGACCATCCCCATGGAAAAGAAATGCAAAAAAGCAAAATGCCTGTCTGAGGAGGCCTTACAAATAGTTGTGAAAAGAAGAGAAGCAAAAAGCAAAGGAGAAAAGGAAAGATATTCCCATTTGAATGCAGAGTTCCAAAGAATAGCAAGGAGAGATGAGAAAACCTTCCTCAGTGATCAATGCAAAGAAATAGAGGAAAACAACAGAATGGGAAAGACTAGAGATCTCTTATTACAGTAATGCAAGCCAAAACTACAATGAGATATCACCTCACACCAGTCAGAACGGCCATCACCAAAAAGTCTACAAACAATAAATGCTGGAGAGGGGTGTGAAGAAAAGGGAATGCTCTTGCACTGTTGGTGGGAATGTAAATTGATACAACCACTATGGAAGACGGTATGGAGATTCCTTAAAAAACTTGGAGTAAAACCACCATATGACCCAGCAATCCCACTCCTAGGGATATACCCTCAGGAAACCAAAATTGAAAAAGACATATGTACCAAAAAGTTGACTGCAGCACTATTTACAATAGTTAGAACATGGAAGCAACCTAGATGTCCATCTACAGATGAATGGATAAAGAAGTTGTGGTACATAACTCAATGGAATATTACTCAGCCACGAAAAGGAACGCATTGGAGTCAGTTCTGAGGTGGATGAACCTAGAGCCTATTATTCAGAGTGAAGTAAATCAGAAAGAGAAAGATAAATATCATATTCTAATGTATAAATATGGAATCTAGAAAAATGGTACTGAAGAATTTATTTACAGGGCAGCAATGGAGAAGCAGACATAGAGAATAGACTCATGGACATGGAGAGAGGAAAGGAGAGGGTGAGATGTATGGAGAGAGTAAAATGGAAACTTACATTACCATATGTAAAATAGGCAGCCAACAGGAATTTGCTCTATGGCTCAGGAAACTCAAACAGGGGTTCTATAGCAACCTAGAGGGGTGGAATGGGGAGGAAGATGGAAGGGAAGTTCAAAAGGGAGGGGATATATGTATACCTATGGCTGATTCATGTTGAGGTTTGACAGAAAACAACAAAATTCTGTACGGCAATTATCATTCAATTAAAAAATAAATTTTAAAAATAAAAATATATTTGGAGCAAATGTGATAAAATATTAACATTTATCCATGTGAAGTTTTGAAATATATATAAAGTTTTTTGCAAATAAATGAAGATGGAGGAAAGAAAGAAGGAGAGGAGAAGGATGAAAAGGAGGAAAAAGATGGATTTCAATTTCCAGATGGAAGACAAGAAGAAATTCCTCCAGATGTCCTGTCTATTAACTCCATCAAAACCCTGTCCCCAGCTCAGGTACACAGTTCCCACCTACTGAAAACTCCAGCCCAAACTCACGATCAACAGGCTTGATTTGTGTGCTTTTAAATATATATATATATATATATATTTATATATATATATATATTTGGCTGTGCTGATTCTCAGTTGCAGCATGTAGGATCTAGTTCCTTGACCAGGGATCAAACTCAGGACCCCTGCATTGGTGCTTAGAGTCTTAGCCTGTGGAAATCCCTCAATAGCTTTGATTTTGAACAATCTAATTTCTATCTGCTTCTCAATCCTGTTCATTCTTGATCCATGATGCTTTGCCTCTAGAGCCTGTGGTCTTCCTGGCTTCAACCTGGATCTTCCTGATGATGCCCTGTTCTCCTCCCCAGCAGTGCTGTCTCTACCGCTCTGAGAGGGAATGGGATCCAGTCACCCAGGAAGTGGGACTGTCTTAGGACAGGGTTTTCCTGACAGTCCCCTTTGAAGTCCCCACAGATCCGTTGGGAAGTGCTGGCTCTGAATTAATAATTTACATCTTTGAGGGAAATCCATTTCTGAAGAATGTATACGGATAAGCTCCATACAGTCAGCAAAAACAAGACTGGGAGCTGACTGTGGCTCAGATCATGAACTCAGACTTAAATTGAAGAAGTAGGGAAAACCACTAGACCATTCAGGTATGACCTAAATCAAATCCCTTATGATTATACAGTGGAAGTAACAAATAAATTCAAGGGATAAGATCTGATAGAGTGCCTGAAGAATAACGGATGGAGGTTCGTGACATTGTACAGGAGGCAGTGATCAAAACCATCCCCAAAAAAAAGAAATGCAAAAAGGCAAAACGGTTGTCTGACAAGGCCTTACAAATAGCTGAGAAAAGGGGAGAAGCTAAAGGCAAAGGAGTAAAGGAAAGATATACCCATTTGAATGCAGAGTTCCAAAGAATAGCAAGGAGAGATAAGAAAGCCTTCCTCAGTGATCAATGCAAAAAAATAGAGGAAAACAATAGAATGGGAAAGACTAGAGGTCTCTTCAAGAAAATTAGAGATACTGAGGGAACATTTCATGCAAAGACGAGCACAATAAAGGACAGAAATGGTATGAACCTAACAGAAACAAAAGATAGTAAGAACCCAGGGATTGAACCTGTGTCTCCTGCATTGGTGGGCAGATTCTTTACCACTGAGCCATGAGGGTAGCCCTCTCGAGGCAATAGTGCCAGTAGTTATAGCGATAGTGGTACAAACAGTTAGCTGGAATGTCTGTGTTAGTTTCCAGCCTAGTTCTGTGTGATTTAGAAAATTGTTCCTGGATGCATGGTCTCTGCAACTGGTTTTTAAACCTTCCAAGAGACTTTATGTACTAACCAATAACTCTTGAACAAATTCCTTTTCTGTTTAAATTAAAAAAAAAAAAAGATACTAAGAAGAGGTGGCAAGAATACACAGAAGAACTGTACAAAAAAGATCTTCATGACCCAGATAACCACAATGGTGTGATCACTCACCTAGAGCCAGACATCCTGGAGTGTAAAGTCAAGTGGGCCTTAGGAAGCATCACTACGAACAAAGCTATGAGAGGTGATGGAATTCCAGCTGAGCTATTTCAAATCCTAAAAGATGATGCCGTCTGTGAAAGTGCTACACTCAATATGCCAGCAAATCTGGAAAATGCAGCAGTAGCCACAAAACTGAAAAAGGTCAGTTTTCATTCCAATCCCAAAGAAAGGCAATGCCAAAGAATATTCAAACTACAGCACAATTGCACTCATCTCACACACTAGCAAAGTAATGCTCAAAATTCTCCAAGCCAGGCTTCAACAGTATGGGAACTGTGAACTTCCAGATGGTCAAGTCGGATTTAGAAAAGGCAGAGGAACCAGAGATCAAATTGCCAACATCCGCTGGATCATGGAAAAAGCAAGAGAGTTCCAGAAAAGCATCTATTTCTGTTTTATTGACTATGTCAAAGCCTTTGACTGCATGGATCACAACAAACTGTGGAAAATTCTGAAAGAGATGGGAATACTAGACCACCTGACCTGCCTCCTGAGAAATCTGTATGCAGGTTAAGAAGCAACAGTTAGAACTGGACATGGAACAACAGACTGGTTCCAAATAGGGAAAGGAGTACATCAAGGCTGTATATTGTCACCCTACTTATTTAACTTATATGCAGAGTACATCATGTGAAATGCCAGGCTGGATGAAGCACAAGCTGGAATCAAGACTGCAAGAAATATCTAACCTCAGATATGCAGAAGATACCACCCTTATAGCAGAAAGCGAAGAAGAACTAAAGAAACTCTTGATGAAAGTGAAAGAGGAGAGTGAAAAAGTTGGCTTAAAGCTCAACATTCAGAAAACTAAGATCATGGCATCCAGTCCCATCACTTCATGGCAAACAGATGGGGAAACAATGGAAACAGTGACAGACTTTATTTTGGGGGGCTCCAAAATCACTGCAGATGGTGACTGCACCCATGAAATTAAAACACACTTCCTCCTTGGAAGAAAAGCTATGACCAACCTAGACAGCATATTAAAAAGCAGAGACATTACTTTATCAACAAAGGCCTGTCTAATCAAAGCTATGATTTTTCCAGTAGTCATGTATGGATATGAGAGCTGGACTATATAGAAAGCTGAGTGCCAAAGAATTGATGCTTTTGAACTGTGGTGTTGGAGAAGACTTTTGAGAGTCCCTTGGACTGCAAGGAGATCAAACCAATCCATCCTAAAGTAAATCAGTCTTGAATATTCATTGGAAGGGCTGATTTTGAAGCTAAAACTCCAATACTTTAGCCACCTGATGCATAGAGCTGACTCATTTGAAAAGACCCTGATGCTGGGAAAGATTGAAGGCAGGAGAAGGGGACGACAGAGAATGAGATGGTTGGATAGCATTACCGATGCAATGGACATGAGTTTGAGTAGGCTCCGGGAGTTGGTGATAGACAGGGAAGCCTGGCGTGCGGCAGTCCATGAGGTCACAAACAGTTGGACATGACTGAGCGACTGAAATGAACTGAACTGAACTGAATTACAGCATATTTGGAATTGGGTGAGTCGTATATTGTCAAACAGGTGAGGTTATTAAACAGAGAGAAAAGGAAACTTAGAATGCCAGCTAATTTAGTATTTTCGTTTTTCAGTGTAAGGAGACTTCTACTGAGGCTGATGTTACTTTATCGTACTGAGGGAAAAAATACACATGATTTCTTATGTTCGTCATAACTGTCTTCAATTTAAGCAACAACATGGATTAAATAGGATTTCATGGGTTAGGGTGGGGAGTTAATCACTCTTTAAAATATTCCATGGAAAAGTTTGAAGTGAATCAACAACTAATTTGTATAATGTACTTTTAACCTTTATACTGTGCTTAGATAACCAGGAAAACAAACAGCACAGCCCCAATTCTCAAGAAACTTGTGTATGAGCCAAAAAGGACAAAACGGAATATTTTTCTAAGTGTTTTTGAAGTGAGATTGCCTTGGGCATTTTGAATGACAGCTTCCTGGATTTAAATTAATCATGTTTCTAAGCAGCGGATGTGTAACTGGGGCGTGAACAATGGGAAAATGAGAAACATTAAGTATGCTGCTGCTGCTGCTAAGTCGCTTCAGTCGTGTCCGACTCAGTGTGACCCCATAGACGGCAGCCCACCAGGCTCCCCCGTCCCTGGGATTCTCCAGCCAAGAACACTGGAATGGGTTGCCATTTCCTTCTCCAATGCATGAAAGTGAAAAATGAAGTCCCTCAGCCGTGTTCGACTCTTAGCGACCCCATGGACTGCAGCCTACCAGGCTCCACCATCCATGGGATTTTCCAGGCAAGAGTACTGGAGTGGGGTGCCATTGCCTTCTCCACATTAAGTATGATCCTAGCCCAAGTAACTCTTCTTTTTAAACTCTTTATTTGCTTTGGGGTATAGCCAATTAACAATGTTAATTGTTAACATTTCAATGTTATGTGGTGCCTGGATGGAAGGGAAGTTTGGGGGAGAATAGATACATGCATATGTATGGCTGAGTCCCTTTGCTATTCACCTAAAACAGTCACAACATTGTTAATTGGCCACTGTTGTTCAGTCGCTCAGTCATGTCCAACTCTCCACGCCAGGCTTCCCTGTCTTTCGCCAACTCCTGGATCTTTCTCCAACTCATGTCCATTGAGTCAGTGATGCCATCCAACCATCTCATCCTCTGTTGTCCCCTTCTCCTCCCACCTTCAATCTTTCCCAGCATCAGGGTTTTTTTTTCTAATGAGTCAGCTTTTCACATCAGGAGGCCAAAGTATTGGAGCTTCAGCTTCAGCATCAGTTAGGACTGACTGGTTTGATCTCCTTGCAGTCCAAGGGACTCTCAAGAGTCTTCTTCAACACCACAGTTCAAAAGCATCAGTTCAGTGCTCAGCCTTCTTTATGGTTCAACTCTCATATCCATACATGACTACTGGAAAAACCATAGGTTTGACTCTATGGACTTTTGTGGGCAAAGTAACGTCTCCACTTTTTCATACGCTGTCTAGGTTTGTCACAGCTTTCCTTCCCAAGGAGCAAACGCCTTTTAGTTTCATGGCTTAAGATGCCATCTGCAGTGATTTTGGAGCCCATGAAAATAAAGTCTGTCACTGTTCCCATTGTTTCCCCATATATTTGCCATGAAGTGACGGGACTAGATGCCATAATCTTACTTTCTTGAATGTTGAGTTTTAAGCCAACTTTTCATTCTCCTCTTTCACCTTCAACAAGAGGCTCTTTAGCTCCTCTTTGTTTTCTGCCATCAGGGTGGTATCATCTGCATATCTGAGGTTATTGATATTTCTCCTGGCAATCTTGATTCCAGGTTGTGCTTCATCGAGCCTGGCATTTCACATGATGTACTTTGCATAGAAGTTAAATAAGCAGGGTGACAATATACAGCCTTGACGTATTCCTTTCCCAGTTTGGAACCAGTCCATTTTTCCATGTTCTATTCTAACTGTTGCTTCTTAACCTGCATACAGATTTCTCAGGAGGCAGGTAAGGTGATCTGGTATTCCCAGCTCTTGAAGAATTTTCCTTAGTTTGTTGTGATCCACACAGTTAATCAGCTATCAGTTCAGTTCAGTTCAGTTCAGTCACTCAGTCATGTCCAACTCTTTGCGACCCCATGAATCACAGCACGCCAGGCCTCCCTGTCCATCACCAACTCCCAGAGTTCACTCACACTCACGTCCATCGAGTCAGTGATGCCATCCAGCCATCTCATCCTCTGTTGTTCCCTTCTCCTCCTGCCCCCAATCCCTCCCAGCATCAGAGTCTTTTCCAATGAGTCAACTCTTCGCATGAGGTGGCCAAAATACTGGAGTTTCAGCTTTAGCATCATTCCTTCCAAAGAAATCCCAGGGCTGATCTCCTTCAGAATGGACTGGTTGAATCTCCTTGCAGTCCAAGGGACTCTCAAGAGTCTTCTCCAACACCACAGTTCAAAAGCATCAATTCTTCAGCGCTCAGTCTTCTTCACAGTCCAACTCTCACATCCATACATGACTACTGGAAAAACCATAGCCTTGACTAGATGAACCTTTGTTGGCAAAGTAATGTCTCTGCTTTTGAATATGCTATCTAGGTTGGTCATAACTTTTCTTCCAAGGAGTAAGCGTCTTTTAATTTCATGGCTGCAATCACCATCTGCAGTGATTTTGGAGTCCAAAAAAATAAAGTCCGACACTGTTTCCACTGTTTCCCCATCTATTTCCCATGAAGTGATGGGACCGGATGCCATGATCTTAGTTTTCTGGATGTTGAGCTTTAAGCCAACTTTTTCACTCTCCACTTTCACTTTCATCAAGAGGCTTTTTAGTTCCTCTCACTTTCTGCCATAAGGGTGGTGTTATCTGCATATCTGAGGTTATTGATATTTCTCCTGGCAATCTTGATTCCAGCTTGTGTTTCTTCCAGTCCAGCGTTTCTCATGATGTACTCTGCATAGAAGTTAAATAAGTAGGGTGACAATATACAGCCTTGAGGTACTCCTTTTCCTATTTGGAACCAGTCTGTTGTTCCATGTCCAGTTCTAACTGTTGCTTCCTGATCTGCATATATGTTTCTCAAGAGGCAGGTCAGGTGGTCTGGTATTCCCATCTTTTTCAGAATTTTCCACAGTTTATTGTGATCCACACAGTCAAAGGCTTTGGCATAGTCAATAAAACAGAAATAGATGTTTTTCTGGAACTCTCTTGCTTTTTCCATGATCCAGCAGATGTTGGCAATTTGATCTCTGGTTCCTCTGCCTTTCTAAAACCAGCTTGAACATCAGGAAGTTCACGGTTCACATATTGCTGAAGCCTGGCTTGGACAATTTTGAGCATTACTTTACCAGCATGTGAGATGAGTGCAATTGTGCGGTAGTTTGAGCATTCTTTGGCATTGCCTTTCTTTGGGATTGGAATGAAAACGGACCTTTTCCAGTCCTGTGGCCACTGCTGAGTTTTCCAAATTTGCTGGCATATTGAGTGCAGCACTTTCACAGCATCATCTTTCAGGATTTGAAATAGCTCAACTGGAATTCCATCACCTCTCATAGCTTTGTTCATAGTGATACTTTCTAAGGCCCACTTGACTTCACATTCCAGGTTGTCTGGCTCTAGGTCAGTGATCACACCATCATGATTATCTGGGTTGTGAAGATCTTTTTTGTACAGTTCTTCTATGTATTCTTGCCACCTCTTCTTAATATCTTCTGCTTCTGTTAGGTCCATACCATTTCTGTCCTTTATCGAGCCCATCTTTGCATGAAATGTTCCCTTGGTATCTCTAATTTTCTTCAAGAGATGTCTATTCTTTCCCATTCTGTTGTTTTCCTTATACTTCAATACAAAATAATAAGTTTTTTTTAAAGTGTTACTTGTCTAAAATTATTGGCAAAGTTAAACTTTACATAACAAAGTTTTCAGAATGTTGAGAAGTAATTGAAAATAGAATGATAAATATGTGTTTAGATTGAGAGAGTTTATTTCAATAAATCTTTCAAAATCCTTATCTTGAAATGTTGTTAGTAAATTTGTGGGTTTTTTTCTTTTTAAATTTGTTTTCCTGAGAGCATAGCTAATTGGTTTTATTGTAAAACAATAATAATAATAAGCAAACTCTCAAAAAAAATAGATACTACTGCAGCTCTTTGCTCCCACTTTCCTCTCTCCATCTTGAAAAGTAAGCACCATCCAGAATTTGGTGTTCATCACTCCGGTCCATATTCTACAATTCCATAACATATGTGTGTATCCACAGACATTATACAGTATGACTTTAATGTTCTAAACTTTCCACAAATGGTGTTACATTGTATATATTCTCCTGTGACTTTCTTTCTCCCAGTCCCTTAATTGTGCAATTAGGCCATGTTGAGACATTTACTGTACTGCTAAATACTCCTACTATTACTACTGGTACTAATTCCATTGTTGCTGTTGCTCTTAATAGATTTTATTTCTGGACCACATGGCGAATAATTGGTATGAAGACAACATCATTTATTTATTCGCTCTCCTGCTGATGGACACTGATGCGACGTTCACCTATTTGCTGTTCCACACAATGCTGCAGTGAGCATCACCTACATGCCTCCTTGTGTACCTGTGCAAGAGTTTCTAGGATAGATGCCTTAATGTGAAATTGCAGCATTATGGTGAAGACATATTCTCAACTTTACTAAAATTTTCCAAGTTGATCAACTTACACTTTCCTCTCCCACCTTGGCAGTGTTGATCCATATTGTTTTTACCCACTGGGATGGTCTTTTTAATTTTTACCAATGTGGTAAATGTGAATGGCACCTCACTGTGGTTTCCATTTGCATTAAGGTTAAACTCCTATTCCTTCCTGAATTGCCAATCTATATTCTTATCCATTTCTATATTGTGTTATCTGTCTTTTTTTGGTTTGTTTTAGGAATCCTTTACATATTAAGTTCCAATTCTTTGTCCATCACCTGCACTGCAAATACTTTCTCCCAGAAAAAAAAGATAGTTTTTAAAAATTAATTTATTTATTTTTAATTGGAAGATGATTGCTTTACAATATTGTGTTGGTTTCTGCCATATATCAACATGAATCAGCCCTAGATAAACATATGTCCCCTCCCTCTTCAGCCTCCCTGCCACCTCCCACCCCATCCCACCTGCTAGGTTGTCACAGAGCACCAGATCTGAGTTTCCTGAGTCATACAGCAAATTTCCACAGTCTATCTAATTTTACATATGGTAATGTATCTGTTTCAATGCTACTCTCTCAATTTGTCCCATCCTCTCTTTCCCCCACTGTGTCTCCATGCTATCTTTTGTAATACAGAATTTTGAAAAAAATCTAGTGAAATTTTCCAGTTTTTAATTTATGGTTTGAACTTATTTTGCCTTTTAAAATATACTTTCACACCCCAACATACAGAAATTTTAATTTTTCCTCCAAAAGAGTTAAAGTTTTGCTTTAGACATCAAAGTCTAATTCCACTGGAGTCATCTCTTGTACATAATGAAATGTGGAGCTTTCATCCTGTTTTTCCTCCTATGATTAACTGTTTCCCCCAGAACCATTTCTCATATAATCTATCCTTCTGCTGATCTGTATTGATAGCTCTTTATTCATTGAGCATGTTTTCTTACATGCACAAGCCTGTTCCTGCACTCTAATCTGTACTATTACTCCATTTGTCTATCTCTGTTTCTATTATTCCATTTGTCTATCTCTGTACTTACATCACACTGCTTTAATTACTTAATGTCATTACAATTTTGATATCTGATAAGGCATGTCTCCCTGCTAGCTCATCTTTAAAATTTCTCTTGCCTCTTCTTGGCCTTTTGCTCTTTTGTATTAAATTTAAAGTCAACTTACTAAATTCCGCAAAAAATGGAATTTTTAATTGTATTTAATTTTTGAAAGTGAAAGTGAAGTCGCTCAGTCATGTCCGACTCTTTGTGACCCCATGGACTGTAGCCTACAATGCTCCTCCATCCATGAGATTTTCCATGCAAGAGTACTGGAGTGGGTTGCCATTTCCTTCTCCAGAGGATCTTCCCAACCCAGGGATCAAACCTGGGTCTCCCACATCATAGGCAGATGCTTTACCTTCTTAGCCACCAGGGAAGTCCATTTAATTTTTAATTGTACTCATATTTGTTACTCAAGATTTGTTATATTAATATTATTTGTTAACAATATTTATTAACCTTTTCTATTTACTTTGAAAATGTGAAAGTGCTAGTCGCTCAGTCATGTCCAACTCTTTGTGACACCATGGAGAGTGGAGCCCACCAGGTTCCTCTGTCCATGGAATTCTCCAGGCAAGAGTACTGGAGTGGGTAACCATTCCCTTCTCCAAGGGATCTTCCTGAACCCAGGGATCAAATGCAGGTCTCCTGTATTGCAGGCAAATTCTTTACCATCTGCTGCTGCTGCTGCTAAGTCGCTTCAGTCATGTCCAACTCTGTGTGACCCCATAGACAGCAGCCCACCAGGCTCCCCCATCCCTGGGATTCTCCAGGCAAGAACACTGGAGTGGGTTTCCATTTCCTTCTCCAATGCATGAAAGTGAAAAGTGAAAGTGAAGTCACTCAGTCGTGTCCGACTCTTAGTGACCCCATGGACTGCAGCCTACCAGGCTCCTCCATCCATGGGATCCTATCTGAGCCACCATCTATTTACAAAATAATAATAAATCTTTCCATTTATTTACGTCTTCTTTAATATTTTCACCTCAAAGATTTGATACACATTTTGTGACATTTGTCACTCAGTGCTGTTTCTTATTATTCTTGAAAACAATGTTCTTATTTTAAAAAGTTACATTGACCAAACATTAGTATAAAAGAATGTGATTTTTGTGTGTAGATGTAGTGTAAATGAACTGTAGTACTCACTTGAGCCTGACCCTTTTCAACTCCATGAACTGTAGCCTACCAGGCTCCTCTGTCCATGGGATTCTTCAAGCAAGAATACTGGAGTAGGTTGAGATTTCCTTCTCCAGGGAATCTTCCTGACCCAGGGATCGAACCCAAGTGTCCTGTCTCCTGCACTGCAAACACATTCTTTACTTGCTGAGCCACCAAATTCTTGCATAAGAATCTCTTATCAAATAACTTTGATAAAATCTCACTATTACTTCCAGTATGTCTGCCAGTTCTCTTGGATTCTCTTTTTACAGAATTGTTTGGTCTACCATAATGAGAGCTTTTTTTTTTCCTATCTTTATTTTTACCTCATGTTTTCTTTAATCGATTGATTGACTGACTGACTGCGGTGGCCAGGATACCTGTTACTATGGCAACAAAATAATGGTAATGTGATAATGCCTGTTTGTTTCTTGAGTTTAAAAAAAAAAGTGTCTAACTTTTCTCCATTTATAAAGATTATTACCATTAGTTTTTGATATACAGATTTCATGAAATTAAGGAAGTTTTCATTCACTCCTTCTTTCCTTAGTTTATTTTCTTACTTATTTTAGGTGTTAAACTTCATCAAATGCCTTTTCTACATCTATTGAAACAAACATGTGATCCTTCTCTTTTATACACTGAAGTAATGAACTACATTAATAGATTTCTCAGATATTAGACTATGCTTGCAGTCTTGAGAGAAACTACTTTTCCCTAATATATTTATTTATATAGAAGAAATGGAGTAGCCATCATGGTCAACAAAAAAGTCCAAAATGCAGTACTTGGATGCAATCTCAAAAACGACAGAATGATCTCTGTTCATTTCCAAGGCAAACCATTCAATATCATGGTAATCCAAGCCTGTGCCCCAACCAATAACGCTGAAGAAGCTGAAGTTGAATGGCTCTATGAAGACCTACAAGACCTTTTAGAACTCATACCCCCAAAAAATGGCCTTTTCACTATAGGGGACTGGAATGCAAAAGTAGGAAGTCAAGAAACACCTGGAGTAACAGGCAAATTTGGCCTTGGAGTACAGAATGAAGCAGGGCAAAGGCTAATGATAGAGTTTTGCCAAGAGAACACACTGGTCATAGCAAACACCCTCTTCCAACAACCCAAGAGAAGACTCTACACATGGACATTACCAGATGGTCAACACCAAAATCAGATTGATTATATTCTTTGCAGCCAAAGATGGAAAAGCTCTATACAGTCAGCAAAAACAAGACAGGGAGCTGACAGTGGCTCAGATCATGAACTCCTTATTGCCAAATTCAGACTGAAATTGAAGAAAGTAGGGAAAACCACTAGACCATTCAGGTATGACCTAAATCAAATCCCTTGTGATTATACAGTGGAAGTGAGAAACAGACTTAAGGGACTAGATCTGATAGACAGGGTGCCTGATGAACTATGGATGGAGGTTCATGACATTGTATAGGAGACAAGGATCAAGACCACCCCCATGGAAATGAAATGCAAAAAGCAAAATGGCTGTCTGAGGAGGCCTTACAAATAGCTGTGAAAAGAAGAGAAGTGAAAAGCAAAGGAGAAAAGGAAAGATATTCCCATTTGAATGCAGAGTTCCAAAGAATACCAAGGAGAGATAGAAAGACTTCCTCAGCAATCAACGCAAAGAAATAGGGGAAAATAATAGAATGGGAAAGACTAGAGATCTCTTTGTGAAAATTACAGATACCAAGGGAATATTTCATGCAAAGATGGTTTTGATAAAGGACAGAAATGGTATGGACCTAACAGAAGCAGAAGATATTAAGAAGAGGTGGCAAGAATACACAGAAGAACTACACAAAAAAGATCTTCATGACCCAGATAATTACAATGGTGTGATCACTGACCTAGAGCCAGACATCCTGGAACGTGAAGTCAAGTGGGCCTTAGGAAGCATCACTACGAACAAAGCTAGTGGAGGTGATGGAATTCCAGTTGAGCTATTTCAAATCCTGAAAGATGATGCTGTGAAAGTGCTGCACTCAATATGCCAGCAAATTTGAAAAACTCAGCAGTGGCCACAGGACTGGAAAAGGTCAGTTTTCATTCCAATCTCAAAGAAAGGCAATGCCAAAGAATGCTCAAACTACTGCACAATTGTACTCATCTCACATGCTAGTAAAGTAATGCTCAAAATTGTCCAAGCCAGGCTTCAGCAATATATGAACCATGAACTTCCAGATATTCAAGCTGGTTTTAGAAAAGGCAGAGGAACCAGAGATCAAATTGCCAACATCTTCTGGATCATCGCAAAAGCAAGAGAGTTCCAGAAAAACATCTATTTCTGCTTTATTGACTATGCCAAAGCCTTTGACTGTGTGGATCACAATAAACTGTGGAAAATTCTGAAAAAGATGGGAATACCAGACCACCTGATCTGCCTCTTGAGAAATCTGTATGCAGATCAGGAAGCAACAGTTAGAACTGGACATGGAACAATAGACCAGTTGCAAATAGAAAAAGGAGTATGTCAAGGCTGCATATTGTCACCCTGCTTATTTAATTTATATTCAGAGTACATCATGAGAAATGCTGGACTGGAAGAAGCACAACCTGGAATCAAGATTGCTGGGAGAAATATCAATAACCTCAGATATGCAGATGACACCACCCTTATGGCAGAAAGTGAAGAGGAACTAAAAAGCCTCTTGATGAAAGTGAAAGTGGAGAGTGAAAAAGTTGGCTTAAAGCTCAACATTCAGAAAATGAAGATCATGGCATCTGGTCCTATCACTTCATGGAAAATAGATGGGGAAACAGTGGAAACAGTGTCAGACTTTATTTTTTTGGGCTCCAAAATCACTGCAGATGGTGACTGCAGCCATGAAATTAAAAGGCGCTTACTCCTTGGAAGGAAAGTTATGACCAACCTAGATAGCGTATTCAAAAGCAGAGATATTACTTTGCCAACAAAGGTCCGGCTAGTCAAGGCTATGGTTTTTCCAGTAGTCATGTATGGATGTGAGAGTTGGACTGTGAAGAAAGCTGAGCACCGAAGAATTGATGCTCTAGAACTGTGGTGTTGGATAAGACTCATGCGAGTCCCTTGGACTGCAAGGAGATCCAACCAGTCCATCCTGAAGGAGACCAGTCCTGGGTGTTCACTGGAAGGACTGATGTTAAAGCTGAAACTCCAATACTTTGGCCACCTCATGCGAAGAGCTGACTCATTGGAAAAGACCCTGATGCTGGTAGGGATTGGGGGCAGGAGGAGAAGGGGACGACAGAGGATGAGATGGCTGGATGGCATCACCGACTCGATGGACACAAGTTTGGGTGAACTCCGGGAGTTTGTGATGGACAGGGAGGCCTGGCGTGCTGTGATTCATGGGGTTGCAAAGAATCAGACACGACTGAGCAACTGAACTGAACTGATACATATACACACACTGCTGGATTTGATTAGCTAATAATTTACTTATGATCTCTATGTTAATAAATGAAAATGGGCCTATAACTTTCATGCTTTTCTTTCCTTATGCAATTTTGGGAACAAGTTTAAACTGCTTTACAAAAAGATTTGGGCATCTTTTTCTCCTGTTTTTGAAACAATTTACATTAAACAGCATTATCTTGCTATTTATCTATAACTATATTTATGCCTTTACATATGCAGTTGTCTAAGTCTGGAGCTTTTAGAGTGACTGAGGAAGATCTCTGATGACTATCATTATAATTTCTTTAATGATTACTGGCCTGTTCAAGCTATTTTTTGTGACGATATTAATTTTATATTTTTATCAGAAATTTACTTTTATAAACTTCAGATTTATCAGCATATAGCTGTTAGAAAATATTATTGTATGAATGCTACAAAGGAAGCTGGGAAATTTAGTTTTTATTCTGGGTAATTACATGTCCAGTTAAAAAATATTCTTTTTTCAATGTATAAAAAACTGAGAGCAAATGTTAGTAGACAATTTTCAGTCATTTCCACAGCTTCCCTAATTATCAATGTGCTCCAGGAGACAGGCTGATGCCATGGCCTTCATTGTGCTTCCCTGGTATATCTAAGGGGCCAGGGTGAGGGCAGACCTTACCGCCAACGGTGCACAGCTTGGAATTACCACTCTTGCTTTTTCTCATCATCAGGCTATTGGGCCCCTGGGAAACCCCCGCCTATCTCTCCCACCCCAAGGCTTCTCTATTTTAAAATTCCTCTTTGTCACACTTTTCTGGGCCTCTGAGAATGGAGGGAGAGGAGAAACATTCATGGGTTGGATCCCTGCCTGCCTCTCACCAGCTCTCTGTCCTTACCCCCCACATACCAGCTATATTCCCTTACAGCTTCCCATGAGCGCTTCACTCAAGTTTTTCCTTTATTTACTTACTATTTTCAGCTCTGAAGCCTCTCCAGGATTAGGTTTGGAGGAGGAGGCTGGCAGCCCAAGCTCGATGTCTCCCACTCATCAACAATGAGAAGTGCTTGTTTATGTTCTAATTTGGGGGGCCCAGAGGCCTCAGAGGAAGTTGTTGATGTCTCTCTGTGAGGAGAGGCACATGATGTTATCAGAGATGTTTCCCCTCCTTAAAGGAAATAAGAAATCAACCAATGGCCACAAAAGGAGATGTGAAAGGACATGAGCTGAGATTCAGTTTCTGGGAAGGGCCTGGACCCAGGTTGCTTCTCCTACAGGCTGAGCCCAAACGTTGCAGGGTTTGATGAGAACTTTCTGATGAGTTTGGGGGCCTCCAGAACAGTGGGGTTTTGTACTTTACTTCCCTAAGGAAACAGAGAAGGGCCCTAGAGAAGCCTCAAGTCCAGCCTGACTCAAGACAATGAACCAGCAATGCTGAGTGTCGTGTCCAGGTAAGTTGCCCTGACGGTAGCCCCACAGAGGCCCATGCACACTCAGGTAACACAGAAGAGCTTCTGGAACTGGCATTTGAACTGAAGAACACAGGTGGTTTGAGAGAAGGCTACAGATGGAAGACGGCTTATAACTGGGACAAAGAGGAAGCAGTGTGTGTGGAACTTGCTGACTACAAGCCAAGATGGAGCTGCAGACACCAGCAAGGGAGCTGGGTGAACACAGAACAAGGTCAAGGCCAGAGAGAAGAGGCCAGCAAGGGCAGAGGCTGCCCGGTTCACAGGCGTTCCCTCCCTCGGAACACTGCAGCCTCTGGAGTCTCAAGCTACCTCCAGGGAGCAGGAAGATGGATAATGTCAAGTGAATAGAAAAATTAGGCATAACAGATTATTTTAAACTGGAAGGAACTGAATTAAACTGAACTGGCAAGTTTAATTTTTCCACCATTAGCAAAGACTGAATTGCACCTGCAATGCAGGAGACCCAATTCGATTCCTGGGTCGGGAAGATCTCCTGGAGAAGGACATGGTAACCAATCCAATATTCTTGCCTGGAGAATATTGGACAGAGGAGCCTGGCGGGCTACAGTTCACGGAGTTGCACAGAGCCGACCACAACTGAGTGACTTTCACTTTCACAGAGATAGGAGGAAAGCTCCCCCATTTCACTTTTTTTGCATACCCAAAGTAAAATAGTGAATATCACATCGGAGACAACCCTCACTCTGATTTTTATCTTATTAGTTTAAACTTTTTTATACCATTTAAACCTTACCATTCTGTTTTGCTCAGTTAATCACTAAACATTATTTTCTTTCTAAGCTTTTCTGCCTTCCCCTCATATCTTCTATTTTATTATTGATTCACCTTTATTTCCCTTTATTGTTTATTAAAATCTCATTTAATTATATTTTTAGAGTTACAGATATTTGCAATGAGCAGCAAATACTATTGATATATAGATCTACAGGGTAATCTCTTCAACTCACCAATTCAACAGTTTTAAAAATTAAATAGAGTAAATATATTTATAATGAAAAATAAGCCAGACAATTTAAGATAGATCTTATAGCTTACCTAGCAAATAAAATAGTTTGACCTTTTAAATTTTCATAGCCAAACTTTAAAGTAGAGCAGCAGCATCTGCTGTTAATTTTTATAGATTGATATGTAATGCATTTTATATAAAAGAAGGTATCTGTTATGATCTAAAATTTAGATGTTAGGGTCTTTTTTTTAATTTGCAAAATACTACATCAGTGAGGCCACAGTCAGCTGGTTAGTTCCAATAAGCTGGTGAGTCAGAACAGCCTCCTCTTGCAATCATAGTTGACAACTTAAGTGAACAAACCCAGTTTTCTAGAGCCCGCCTTCCAACAAGTGTGTTATCAAGCATTCATCTCTCAACACTCTTTGAAACTCTCAGTGCAAACTTTCAATATTAAAGGAAGCTCTTTACCTTCTTAGTTAAGATATTTAGATGAAGCCACAAACTCATGATAAGAAACAGAGTAATTATAGATACAACTTACATTTTATGGCAAATCATACTGTAAATGTTTATTCACCATCTTCCTTGCTGCTGCTGCTGCTAAGCCGCTTCAGTTGTGTCTGACTCTGTGCGACCCCATAGATGGCAGCCCATCAGGCTCCACCGTCCCTGGGATTCTCCAGGCAAGAACACTGGAATGGGTTGCCATTTCCTTCTCCAATGCATGAAAGTGAAAAGTGAAAGTGAAGTTGCTCAGTCGTGTCCAACTCTTCACGACCCCATGGACTGCAGCCTACCAGGCTCCTCCATGGGATTTTCTAGGCAAGAGTACTGGAGTGGGGTGCCATTGCCTTTTCCCACCATCTTCCTTAGGTACCTAAATAAAGGCTAATTGCTAACCCAGTGCTTTCAACGGTTTCAACTTAAAAAGCATTTGTATCAACGGCTTCTTAAAGTTTTCCTACAAGTTCTTGCTTCAAAACAATCCGACCTCTGAGTTTAACTTTATATTAAGGCTGAATCAAAAACAGTGAGAGGGATAATTTAGTTCCACATATACAGTTTAAAATAGTTTACCCATACAATATTAATTTCATCTGTGTGTCTCTAAATCAAAGCGTAGACTTCACAAGATCATGAGTATTTTACTCTGTCCCTGTTATTATACTCAGGGGCATAATGCTATGGTTAAGAATACTCAAACATTGCTATTTTAATTTTCTCATCTCCAGTGTTCTTGAGAACCAGGAATTTTGGTATAGACAAAAGGAAATTCAAATGTAACAAAGTGAAGAAATTAAGTAAAAACCCTAGAGTCTTGAATTTGAATCAGAAGTGAGCTCAGTGGTAACATGGTGGCTCAGTGGTAAAGAATCTGCCTGCCAGAGATGTGGGTTCTATCCCTGGGTCATGAAGATCCCCTGGAGAAGAAAAGGGCAACCCACTCCAGTATTTAGCCTGGAAAATCCCATGGGTCGAGGAGTCTGCTGGGCCACAGTCGATGGGGTCGCAAAAGAGTTGGACATGACTGAGCACACAGCACGTATCATTATGAATTCATGAAGTAATTTTTCTTTGTAAGAGGGTGTCCCAAAAGTTTTAGGGCAATTTTAAGACTTAAAATTTCAAAAGTATAAATGTTACAGATTCACAAATCTTCCCATTTAGAAGTTTAATTATTTAAATGAATTTTATATTTATTTACTTTCGTGAATTTTGATTAATCAATTTGCCATCTTCAATAAGAGGGATTCCTGAGGAAAGAACAAAGTACCACTTGTGGCCTGTCTCAGCATCTAAACCTGTGTCCAAGTCAGATCAAGCTCTGGATCTAGAAATCAGTCTGCAGAAAATACAGGGACAGAGGGACATGCTAAATTCCACTGTGAGAATGCAAGCAGCAAAGTCTAGATGTGGAAAACTGCATGTCAAGGGGCCTGGGCTCTTCAAATATAAATGTCAGGAAAAGAACAGGACAGAAGGATGATCTATAGATTATATAAGACTTAAAAAAAGAAACTTCAAAAATGAGTGAGTCTATATTATAGAGGCTAGGGATGCACACAAAACTTAGAAAACTATAAAGACAAGGAAGTGATTACTATAAAAGTCAGGATGATGCAGCCATTATGGAAAGCACTACGGAGGTTCCTCAAAAAATTAAAAACAGAGTTGCTGTATGATCCAACAATCCCGCTCCTATGCATATACCCAGAAAAAAACTATAATTTGAAAAGATACACGCACTCCTATGTTCACAGCAGAACTATTTACAATAGCCAAGACATGGAAAGAATCATGAACAGATGAACAGACATACACATACATACACACACACACACACACACATATACACTAAAATATTACTCAGCCATAAAAAAGAATGAAATAACGCCATTTGCAGCAATGTGGCTGAATCCAGAGGTTAGCATACTAAGCAAAGTAAGTCAGAAAGAGAAAGACAAATACCATATGATATCACTTATATAGAGAATCTAAAATATGACAAAAATGAATATAGCTATGGAACAGAAACACACTCACAGACATAGAGAACAGACATATGATTGCCAAGGAAGAGGGGGAGTCGGGGAGGGAAGGACTGGGAATTTGGGATCAGTAGATGCCAACTATTATATATAGGATGGGTAACAATAAGGTCCTCCTATATAGCACAGGGAACTATGGTGATATTTTATCAGTGATAAACTATAATGGAAAACAGTATGAAAAAGACTATATGTATGTATAACTGAGTCACTGTGCTGTATAGCAAAAATTAATACAACACTGTAAATCAACCATACTTCAATAAAATTAGGAAAAAAGTCAGGATACAGTTACCTATGGTGGGAGAGGGGGCTTGTGATTAGATGGGGCATCCAGGGGGCTTTGTGGGTGGCTGAAAAGCTTTGTCTTGACCTGCTTGTTGGTTACAAGGATATTTATCTTATAATAATTCATTAAGTCATGCATTTATTTTATGTTATATATCTGTTTTTTATTTTATAACAAAAATATATAGTAAATATTAAAATAATTTTAAAATATAAATTCAAAAAGAGAAGAATACTTATGTGTAGAATCTGTCTTATAGGTTCTATTCACACAACTTTTTAAATTTTATCTTCTTTTCAGCTTTGTACTTTTCTTTAGTTTTTTTAATTTACATATAGTTAAATTTATTCTTTTCAGTTTTGAGTTCTCTGAGTTTTGACAAATGCCTAGACTTGTGTAACCGTGGCCTGGATCAAATCAGAACACTTTCATTGCCTCCAAAATCCCCTTGTGTTGGACTTTGGAGTCAACTCTCCCCCACTCAGTCCCTGGCAACCATTGATCTTTCTATTTTGACAGTATTGTCTTTTCCAGAATGTAATATAAATGGAATAACCCAGTGAATAGCCTTTAAATCTGGCTTTCTTCCCTGGCATAATGCACTTGAGATGCACTCATATTGTTGCATGTATCAATAAGTACCCCTCTTTATTGTAGAGAAGTATTTATCCTCCTTTTATTGCTGAGTAAAATGTTTATCAATATGTTAGTTGAAAGACTTTGGCTTGTTTCCAGTTGTTGGTGATGATCAATAAAGCTACTCTAAATATTCACATATAGGCTTTCATATGAATATATTTTTTCATTCCTTTTGAGTAAATTTTAGTAATTTTTTCCAAAAAATTGCATGGTTTTTACATTTTTATCCTTTAGTTTGTTGGGTGAAATGCAGAGAGGTCAGACATAAAGAGGGTAGCTGTGAGCATAGCTCAGGCCACATAGAAGAGGAAATTTATTTATTTTCCCCTTCACTCTGTCCTGTGGCAACCTTTTTAAGCTCTCCATAACTGACCTCTGATTTCCTTTAGTATTAAACCCTTTATCTCTTTTAGAAACAGAAAACTATGACATATATTTTTAAATTCAGCCATGGCTAGAAATTGTAGTTGAATCCAAAGGATATGTTTGGAGTTTATTGGAAAACTGCAAGAAATTAGACCTTGTGGACAGCTGCTTTGAAGAGAAAAGACTGAACCAGACATTGGGTCTTATTCAATAAGAGTAAAAACCAGAGAATATTTAGAAAACTTTTACTTTGAAAAAATTGTGAATATAAATATTAAACTACATTAGGGTAGTGACTCCATGTTGTCAGACAACCCTAACCTTGTTGCTAAAAGCTAAATTTAGTTATCAGTTATGGAAACATTAAATTTACTCATTATATGTTCATTATAGGAAATTAGATTTGTTAATTTAATTCAGTAATACAAAAAAATTTTGTAGCATATCAAGTTAAATAAGCTGCTATAAGAAAGTGACCCAGATATGCAGTGACTCAAATGAGAGAAACTTATTTTTCTCCGGTAATAGTCCAGAGGTAGGCAGACAATCTAAGCAAAAAATAAACTCCATTCCAGGGGGTCATCCAGGTATTCAGTCTCCTTTTCTCCTGTTGATTCATAATCACCAAGAACAGGAGTCAGTAAGCTTTTCAGTCTGCCATTATAGCATGAAAGCAGCCATTGACAATATGTTAATGAGTGGGTATGGCATTGTTCCAATAAAACTTCAGTCACAAGAACAGATGGCAGGCCACATTTGACCCACAGGTTACAGTTTGATGACTCTTGTCCCAGAGTGAAGTCTTCGTGGTTGAAGCTCCATTCATGCTCTGGTTTGTGGGACGGGATAAAAAGGCAGTGAAAGGTAAAACATTACTTAAAAGAGGACACATGATTTCTCCTAACATTCCCCTGACTGAAACTTACTAGTCACATGGCTACATCTATCTAGTTCCAATAGAGGCCTGAGAATGTCTTACCTGGGCAGTCATGTAACTAGGTTAAAAAGTGGGGGTCTGATTATAAGAAAGAAGAGAGTGGATACTGGGGAACAATTATTCACCTCTGCCACTCACCTCAAGTTGTAATACTAGCACTGTGGTCTTTAATGATTTATAGCTTCGCTGAATCATTCTGGAAGTTAAGTCTATGATTGTCTTTGCATATTAGTCAGAGGTATTCAAGAACCTCCCTCTCTTCATTTTCTCCCTATCAGCATCAACAAAGTCAGAATCCCAATCAAGTCAGGATCTGAGCAGAAAGTGAAAGACTCAGAGAAGTGGTCTATATGGAAAGCACAGAGAAGATGTGCAGAGATAAGAGACCAGAGCTCCAGAAAGGGACAGAAAAAGATGAAGCAGGCTTGTGGCTCTCCAGTTCATGAGGCCTGGGCACTTCCCGCTTTGAGTTCTGTGCATCTTCCTTGATTTCCCTTTGTGCTTGAGTCTCCTTGGGTGTGTGACAGGTAAAGTTTCTGAAAAACTGAATGTCTAAAAACAGTTTTTATTCTATACTCATACTTTATTAATAGTTTGGGGATGAAATTCATTTTTCTTCTGAACGTGAAGACATTACTCCATTTTCATCTAATTTCCAGTGTTGAAGTCAAGAAGTCAAAAGCTTTAGCTTCATTCTTAGTGATCTAAAACTTCACTAGAGGGAGGGATGCTCAAGCAGGAAGGGACATGGGTAAACCTATGGCTGACTCATGCTGATATTTGGTAGAAACCAATGCAATACTGTAAAGCAATTATCCTTCAATTAAAAATAAATATTTTTTTTAAAAAATAAATAAAACTCCACAATAATATGCTTTGATATGATCTTTTTTTCAGCTGTTTTTCAGGGTTCTCAGTAAACTCTTCAAATTTGAAAACTTTTATCCTTCAGTTCTAGAAAACTGCCTTGTATTCTTTCTCTGATAGTTACTCCCCTTCCATTTTTCTCTTGTTCTCTCTTGGTCTAGCATCTATTAGACTGATGTTGGACTCCTGAGTTGATATCTTATTTTGTTTTATCTTCTCTTCTCCTATCTATCTCTGAATCTTTCTGCTCCACTTAAAATTTAAAGTTGATGGTATCCTCAATTTTAAATTCCAACCCTTTAAAATTTATTTGCTATTTTATTTTTAATTTCTAAAAAAGTTCTTTTGTTATTTCTGAATATTCCATCTTTATATAAATCTCAATAATTTATTATGGATAGTATATCTTCTCTGATCTAAAGTTTTCTGCTGCTGCATGGCCTCTGCTTCCTCTGAGAGGCTTCTCCTTGATTATTTTGTTCTCTGTCTTAGGTGTTGGAGGACATCTTCAAATATCTGGATGTCCCATGGATTTCCATTTATATTTAAGAGTAGGGCAATTTAAAGGCGTGGTTGGAAGGTCTGTGTGCATGGGCGGGGTTTGCCTGATGGGGAAGAGAATGCTGCCTTCATCTCCGAGGATCACTATGCATCAGTGCTTAGAGATCTTTTTTTTCTCTTGAGTCTGTACAAGAATGAGATTTTGAATTGTGTTTTAGAAACTAATATCTTGTAAACTCTGCTCTATTTTTTTACCTACACAATGACAAGGAATAAATACCTAGGGAATTTATATGGCTTTTTATGTTGGTAAAGTTAACTGTGCAAGACAAGCATGATTCTAATCAGTGGTCTACTTATAAGAAAAAGGTGCATAAAATTCAAGCCCCCATGAGGAATAAAGTTTACAACTTAAGCGAACAAACACCATTCTCTCTTGCAAATAGAATTTTCTACTGTCTATGTACCATCATGATTATAAATTACAACTGCTGCTGCTGCTGCTAAGTCCCTTCAGTCGTGTCCGACTTTGTGCGACCCCATGGACGGCAGCCCACCAGGGTCCCCCGTCCCTGGGATTCTCCAGGCAAGAACACTGGAGTGGGTTGCCATTTCCTTCTCCAATGTATGAAAGTAAAAACTGAAAGTGAAGTCGCTCAGTCGTGTCTGACTCTTAGCGACCCCATGGACTGCAGCCTACCAGGCTCCTATTACAACTACTACTGTATTTAAAAGTTAAGTATCATGGAGACTCTCTGCCCCTAGTAACTAAATATGTAAGGGGAAGAAGTCAAAATATGTGTAAACTAAAAAGATAAACTTAAAGAGAACTTTGCCTCTCTGACTCAAAAATTGTGTCCATTGTATTCTTGATACACTCAGAATAAAGAATCCCTTAATTATCAATATTTCATTAATCTGAAACAAATAACTCTGAATCTGAAATACTTTGTTTCAACCAAGTTCTTCTTTCTCCATGTTTCTTACTACATACATTTACACCTTGTAACCTATTATTTTCTTTTAATTTTATGCATAGCTAGATTAAAGCATTTTCAAGTTAATATATTTTCACAAACCAGTCTTTTCCCCAGAAAGACGTTCAATCTCCTGCCTGGTGAGGGTGGGGATATGGGAAGAGGAGATAAGAGGTAATAATCTGACTACCAACGTTTGTGGCGCTAAAAAGAGAAAGATAATAGGAAGAGATCACGCCATTCAGTGCACAACCTTTCCCTTAATCTTCCTGATTTCAGAAAGTACCTCATTCTCACTTGCTTTTATAATTGAGTCAGTGTCATTCTAATAGAGATTGGGAAGACAGCAAAAGACTGTGTTCAGTTTAACATATTTAATTGGTAACCCTAATAGATATCTTTGAAAATATGATATACCTTATTAATTATTTTTAGAAATAAAAAAACAGATATCTTGCTTTACTGTTCATGCTGTCAAGAAAACTGAAGTGCCCCAATTATAGAGTACTGAACTTACTTCCCATGACAGAGACTGTTAGTTCTGACTCAGCATCTATTCTCCTTTTTTTCTTAAAAACTCTAAATTTTTTGTTTTATTGAGATATAATTGACATCTAACACTGACTAAGTTTATGGTATACAGCATCATAAGTTGATATCCATATATTGTGAAATGATTACCACAATAAGTCTAGTTAACATCCATCATCTCATATAGTTACAATCCTTTTCCTTATGATGAGAGTTTTTAGGATCTATTCAACAGTATGTGATACAAGAACTCAAAATTCTCCAAGCTGGGTTCAATAGTATGTGAACTGAGAACTTCCAGACATTCAAGCTGGATTTAGAAAAGGCAGAGGAACCAGAGATCAAATTGCCAACATTTGTTGGATCATAGAAAAAGCAAGAGAATTCCAGAAAAACATCTACTTCAGCTTCACTGACTACACTAAAGCCTTTGACTGTGTGGATCACAACAAACAATGAAAAATTCTTCAAGAGATGGGAATACCAGACCACCTTACCTGCCTCCTGAGAAGTCTGTATGCAGGTCAAGAAGCAATATTTAGAACTGGACATGGAACAAAGGGCTGGCTCCAAATTGGGAAAGGAGTACGTCAAGGCTGTATATTGTCAACCTGCTTATATAACTTATATGCAGAGTTCGGTTCATTTCAGTCGCTCAGTTGTGTCCAACTCTTTGCAACCCCATGGACTGCAGCACACCAGGCTTCCTGTCCATCACCAACTCCTGGAGTTTACTCAAACTCATGTGCATTGAGTCGATGATGCCATCCAGCCATCTCATCCTCTGTCGTCCCCTTCTCCTCCTGCCCCCAATCCCTCCCAGCATCAGAGTCTTTTCCAATGAGTCAATTCTTCGCATGAGGTGGCCAAAGTATTGGAGTACATCATGAGAAATGCCAGACTGGATAAAGCACAAGCTGGAATCAAGATCACCGGGAGAAATATCAATAACCTCAGATATGCAGATGATACCACCCTTATGGCAGAAAGCAAAGAAGAACTAAAGAGTCTCTTGATGAAAGTGAAAGAGGAGAGTGAAAAAGCTGGCTTAAAACTCAACATTCAGAAAACTAAGATCATGGCATCTGGTCCCATCACTTCATGGCAAATAGATGGGGAAACAATGGAAACAGTGACAGACTTTATTTTTGGGAGGCTCCAAAATCACTGCAGATGGTGACTGCAGTCATGAAATTAAAAGATGCTTGCTCCTTGAAAGAAAAGCTATGACCAACATAGACAGCATGTTAAAAAGCAGAGACATTACTTTATCAACAAGGTCCATCTAGTCAAAGCTATGGCTTTTCCAGTAGTCATGTATGGATGTAAGAGTTGGACCATAAAGAAAGCTGAGTGCTGAAGAATTGATGCTTCTGAACTGTGGTGTTGGAGAAGTCTCTTGAGAGTCCCTTGGACTGCAAGGAGTCCATCCTAAAGGAAATCAGTTGTGAATATTCATTGGAAGGACTAATGCTGAAGCTGAAACTCCAATACTTTGGCCACCTAATGCGAAGAACTGACTCATCTGAAAAGACTCCGATGCTGGGAAAGATTGAAGGAAGGAGGAGAAGGGGACGACAGAGGATGAGATGGTTGAATGGCATCACCGACTCGATGGACATGAGTTTAAGCAAGCTCTGGGAGTTGGTGATGGACAGGGAAGCCTGGCATGCTGCAGTCCAAGGGGTCACAAAGAGTCAGACATGACTGAGCAACTGAATTGAACTGATTCAATTAGCAACTGTCAAATACACCATACAGCAAGGATAATTATAAGTCATCATATTGTAATTACATTCCCAGTACTTATTTATTTTATAGCTGGAAGTTTGTACAAGCACTCTAATTTTAATTGGGTGCTCACCATAAAGCTAAAAAATGGCATTTCCCTATTTCCTTTATAGTACATTCATTCAACCATGTGAATAAGTTCCGTCCAATGAAAATTAAACAGAAGTGATATATGGAATTTCTGGAATGCCTCCTTAAAATGAATAAAGCTTAAAAGACTAGACAAATCAAAATTGAAAATCAAAATCAAATCAAAACTACAATGAGGTATCATCTCACACCAGTCGGAACAGCCATCATTAAAAACTCTACAAATAACAAATGCTGGAGAGGATGTGGAAAAGAGGGATCTCTCGTACACTACTGGTGGGAATGTAAGTTGGTGCATCACTATGAAAAACAGTATAGAGGTTCCTCAGAAAACTAACAATAGAATTACCATATGACCCAGCAATCCCACTCCTGAGCATATATCCAGACAAAATTCTAATTGAAAAAGATACATGCACTCCTAAGTTCATACCAGCATTATTGATAACAGCCAAGACATGGAAACCACCTAAATGTCCATCAACAGATGAATGGATCAAGAAGACATGGTACATACATACTACGGAATACTACTCAGTCATAAAAAATAATGAAATAATCCCATTTGCAGCAATACAGATGCAATCAGAGAGTATCATACTAAGTGAGATAAGCCAGAAAGAAAAAGACAAATACCATAAGATATCACTAAAATAGGACACAAACAAACCTATCTACAAACAGAAGCAGACTCACAGACATAGAGAACAGACTTGCAGTTGCCAAGGGGGAGGGGAATGGGGGAAGGATGGAGTCAGAGGTTGCAGTTACCAGCCGCAAGCTAATATATATAGGATGGATAAACAACAAGGTCCCGCTGCATAGCAGAGAACTATAGTCAATATCTTATGATAAACCATAATAGAAAAAAATATAAAAAGTAATAACTATATATAACTCAGTTATATGTATAATACATAACATATAAATATATATAACTTTTATATGAAAGAATATAAAAGAACATATATACATACATATATGTATGTATAACTGAATCACTTTGCAGTACAGCAGAAATTAACACATTATAAATCAAGTATGCTTCAATTTAAAAAAAATAAAGAAAGCTTACCCTTCTTCTTTCCTTCCTTCATCAGATGAGATGTTAGACCACCTGAAGACAAAAGCCACATCCTAGGATTAGTAGACCAAATGACTCAAAGAATGCTAGGTCCAAGGCATCTTCTTAAGTAAAGGATGTAGTTGAGAGAGTTCTCTGACTTACTTGGGTCCTGACTAAAAATCTTCATTAATTTCTAAAACCCTTGCCTTATCTTTTCCAACAGTCCATACTTATTTTTCAGGCTGCCTCTTACAGAGATCTAATTCCCCTTCTCAGTTCTAGTTTGTTCTTTTGTCCTGGACAATTCTCTAAAGATCTGCCTTTCTGCAGGCAACTTAATCTAGTACTGTTAGATCCCAAGCACAACTCAGTCATACTGTGCTCAGGTCAGATGGGTTAGACCCACAAGTGCTGCCATTCAAACATCTACTCCAAACCCATCAACCCATGAGCTGTACCTACTGGCTTCTTCTTTATTCAGTATACACTAGACTGTGCCTTGCAATGACTCAAGATTCTTCTCCAAGAATATAGGAAACCCTTTTAGCTATCCACCAACAGCTGTTTCCTCTTCAGCTATCCACCAACAGCTATTCCCTCTTCATTCTTGATAACGCAATCTCAACTTTCTTTATGAGGTACATTGGTTTCCTATTGCTACTGTAAAAAATTACCACAAATTTTGTGGCTTAAAACAACAAGAATTTATTTTTCTATGATTTGGAGGTCAGAGCTCTAAATGGGTCAACAATCCTCTGGAGACTCCAGGGCAGAATCCATTTCCTCATCTTCTATAACTTCTAGAAGTTGCCAGCATTCCTTGATTTGTGGATCCACAGCACTGCAATTTCTTTTTCAATCATCTCCTTCTCTGACTTCAGCCCTCCTGCCTCTACTTCAGAAGGACCTCTGTGGTTATACTGGGCCCCCTAGATAAACTAGGCTACTCTCCCCATATCAAGATCTTTAACTTAATCTCCTATGCAAAGCCCCTTTTCCATGTAAGGTAACGTATTTAAAGGTTCCAGGGTCTAGGACATAAACATCTTTGGAGGGCCTTTATCCTGCCTATCAAGGAGGCAATAAACCCAGTCCCTGAGGATGAATTGTGATTTGTTTAAACTAGTCATAACAATCCTATCTGTATCCCTTTGACAGTAATGAGTCGGTAAGGGGAGGATGCTGTAAGGCTGATGAGTTGTAGGAAGAAGCCTGGGTATCTCGACAAGATTTTCTTTCCAATAGGAAAGATGCAAAAGGAGAGAGTCCCGCTTTTCTGGTCACCTTTTTCTTATCTTTTGGATGTTATTATATGTGGACATGATGTGCTAAGTCACTTCAGTTGTATCCGACTCTTTGCAACCCCATGGATCATAGCCCACCAGGCTCCTCTGTCCATGGGATTCTCCAGGCAAGAATACTGGAGTGGGTTGCCACTTCCTCCTCTAGGGATCTTCCCAACCCAGGGATCGAACCCGTGTCTCTTAAGTCTCCTGCATTGGCAGGAGGGTTCTTCACCACTAGCGTTACCTGGGAAGCCAAAGCTACTGCAAATGCCTTGTGACATTTTAAAGGCCAAAACAACTGTAGAGATGCCAACGTAACAGCATCTAACCCTGGGATCACTTACCCTTAGATTTCCTAGTAAATGAAACACTTAAACGTTTTTAGGTTCATCTACTATTAGTAGGGTATTTTGTTATTTGCTGCTGAAGTAATTCTAACTAATACATAACTCTAAACGGACCTGAATTGCTTATCACTTGGACTCTGTTACTGGCCTGTAAGAATACTGACTCTTAGAAAATAGCTTCCAGCCATACAGGAAAAAAAAAAAAAAATCAGCATAAACAAAGATAGGCATATTGGTGATTTTAATATCAGAGGAATTATATTTGAGCTTCCAGGCTCTTGTGATGACAAGCTATTCTCTTTTTATCTTGTTTCATATTCTTCCTACCCTAAAGTGCACACAGATGGTTTCTATGTCTGGTCTCAGTTACTAGACAGTAAATTAAACAAGATAAGGCCTGTAAAGTACCTCTATATAGTAGAGCTATATATAGTAACTATTTAATGATTTATAGCTGTTACTATGGTGTATCCTCTGTGCCTGATGCACTTTATTTTGGCAGATTACATCGTATGATTCCTAACAGTGTCACCAAGTCCCATCTTGAGACAAACTAGACTGAGAAGATGCCTTCTCCATACCCTGATCCTCTCTTAGAGGATTAAAAATCACACTCAATAAAGAAGTTACTCTCTAAGAAAAGTCTGGGGAACCTTCATTTACTTTTCAAATAGGGACTCATAAATTAATTATAGATATTTTGATTTTAAAATGGGTGCTTTTGAATTGAAAGAGACAGGTGTACCCCAATGTTCATCGCAGCACTGTTTACAATAGCTAGGACATGGAAGCAACCTAGATGTCCATTGGCAGATGAATAGATAAGAAAGCTATGGTACGTATACACAATGGAATATTACTCAGCTATTAGAAAGAATGCATTTGAATCAGTTCTAATGAGGTGGATGAAACTGGAGACTATTATACAGAGTAAGGTAAGTCAGAAAGAAAAACACCAATGCAGTATATAAACACATATATATGGAATTTAGAAAGATGATAACAATAACCCTATATGCGAGACAGCAAAAGAGACACAGATGTAAAGAACAGACCTTTGGACTCTGTGGGAGAAGGCGAAGGTGAGATGATTTGAAAGATAGCATTGAAACATGTATATTTCCATATGTGAAATAGATTGCCAATCCAGGTTTTATGCATGACACAGGGCACTCAGGGCTGGTGCACTGGGATGACCCTGAGGAATGGGATGGGGAGTAAGGTGGGAGGGGGGTTCAGGATGAGGGACACATGTTCACCCATGGCTGATTCATATCAATGTAAGGCAAAAACCACTACAATATTGTAAAGCATTTAGCCACCAATTAAAATAAATAAATTTACAAAAAAAAAAAAAATGGGTGCTTTTTATAATGTTAGAACCAAGTACCTCCCTCTAATTTTGATCCTCAAACAGATCTGGGTGAATACCTGTTCATACCTTCATCCAAACTCTCCCTAGACTCAGATGTAACAAGAGGACTCCTAAGAAGCTGTTATCTGATGATCTAATGCACTTCTAAAAATAGCTGTTGAGAGAGGTTTTCTAATTGTTCATACCTACAGACTATTGCAGAGAAGGCAATGGCAACCCACTCCAGTACTCTTGCCTGGAAAATCCCATGGACAGAAGAGCCTGGTAGGCTGTAGCCCATGGGGTCGCTAAGAGTTGGACACGACTGAGCGACTTCACTTTCACTTTTCATGAAATGGAGAAGGAAATGGCAACCCACTCCAGTGTTCTTGCCTGGAGAATCCCAGGGAAGATGGAGCCTAGTGGGCTGCCATCTATGGGGTCGCACAGAGTCGGACACGACTGAAGCGACTTAGCAGCAGCAGTAGCAGCAACAGACTATTAACAGAATGAAACCAGTCCTCCCTGTCTCTCCTTAGGCAAACACAGGTCTTTTCCTGATAATTTCAGGTTGAATAAGAACTGTTAAGACTTCATCATCCCATAATAAAATTTGGCAAGGACACATATTTTTTAAAAAGGGGGCGGGGGAGGGGCGGCAGAAAAAAATGCTGCTTTATACCATGCACAGAAGTCTAACTCGGTTCTCCTCTTATAGAACATTTGGTTATTGTTCTATGAGCAGTGGCCAAGAAAAGGGCTACCAGCCCATTTTAGAGAGCAACATGCTGCCAGCTGTGCTGAAATACTAACATATCCCCTACTGTGCGCTCTGACTCATGACTACAAATAAGATTTTTTCAATGAATTTCTTAAAACTTAGAGGAACAAGAATGCTACACTAGAGTAATAGTTCAGAGAAAGTGAACTCTGGGACCTAAAGTCTTATTTTGAGGCAGATAGAATTTTATACTGTTTCAAGCTAATTTGTTCAAAAGTTCTCTCATTGATGCTTCACTCCTTTGCACTACACATTCCCTTACCCTCTTAAAAAGAAGGACTCTACCTAACTTTATACATATATTCTATATCTTTCATTTTCTAAAAATTGCCACTGGGAAAATGGACATTGTAGTTCACTTAACCATTATGTCGCACACATATGAAAAAAAATCATCTGACTTAATTTTTCTGTTGAATTGATCTGCTTAAGGTACCATGTGCAATACCCTTTACTCAACTCACCCAAGAGAACTGAAATTCAATCCACACTGTATTTGGCATTTTAAATCCGAGGCCCTTAGAAACCTCTCCACATCCACAGGGAAAAGCAAGAGTCAGAAAAGCTATGTAAACAGACTCATTCAGCCAAGGCCAGAGAAAGAATCGTTCTACATCCATCTCTGAGAGTGCAGGTCCCCAAGGATTGATCAAGACGGTGTTTCCCTTCTCCTCAGGCAGCTTCCGAAAGGACTTCTTTCATTCCTTTAAAGTTTTGTCAGTTCAGAGAATTTAACTCTCCCAAGGTTCCAGGGACATCAATTGAGTTCACGAACGAAAAACTTGGGTTCGTTCAGACCTATTTTTTCTGAGAAACTGTGGGGTTAAGCATTTCACTTGCTCCCCTTTACGTCGCCCCCAGGAAGTTAGGACGGGCCACGTGACTTGCTTTGACCAGTGAAATGCAAACAGATCAGTTACGTCACTTCCGGGACAAAGCATGTAATTGCAAGTATTCGTACCACAGTCTGCTCTTCTCTGCCTCCATCATCGGTGTGGCACATGTTGAGAGGAAGCCTGTTTCAGCGCTAGCCTGTGACCTCTAAGTGACTGTGACAAGCAGAGCCCTCCTATCAAGCCATGGCAGACACACAGGGTAATAGAGAAATAAACCATTGTTCTTTTAAATCACTGATTTTTTTTTTTAACTCCATTACAAGCTCATTCATTCTAATAGAGGAAATTAGGGACTACTGTGTGTGAAAAAAGGCAAAATGAGGGCTTTTGTAAATGAGGGACTAAAGAGAGAAGTGGCAGGCTGAAGAGGAGGCTGTGGAGAGGTTAAAGAGTAAGTGGTCTGTCCCTACCAGTGCCACATAGGCAGTTAGTGTCCAAAGAGTGCTGGGGCCAAAGCAGGACACTTGTATGAGAACCAGTCTTGTGCCCAAGAAATGAGTAGAATCGGAGAACTGACCTACTCCAAGGAAGCTTCCCAAAATTGTCACTAATAGCTCTGAATGCTCTGGAACAGTCATAGAAAGTTGAATTCACAGTCTGCATTAGTCCAAGTCTCAAAGAAGCACACAGTAAATTGAGATTAAGGGAGGCAAGAAGTTTGTTTTACGGGATTAAAACCGGCAACACCAGTGGAGAATAATGAGGGGGTGGGTGGGGAAGAAGAGGCAGGGAGGACAAGCAAACTACAATAAGTTCATACTTCTTCAAAGGAGAGAGAGAGAAGGGAGGGAGGTATGAAACCCTGTGCACTTCCAGGAAAGTTGTAGCAAACTGATGGAGACTCCTCAGGCAAAATCGCCCTTCAGAGGAGCTGTGTTTCCATGTCTTAAAACCCCTGCCACATGTAGCCTTGGCTGGGAGCAGTTCCTGGAAAATAGGGCCTGATGCTGTGACGACTAGCAAGGGCTAAACCCTGCTTCCAAGGAGGAGGTCCGAGTGGAGAATTTTCCCAACCCCCACATAGCTGCAACATCATATTTTATCTTACACTGTTGGTGGGAATGCAAACTAGTACAGCCACTATGGAGAACAGTGTGGAGATTCCTTAAAAAACTGGAAATAGAACTGCCTTATGATCCAGCAATCCCACTGCTGGGCATACACACTGAGGAAACCAGAAGGGAAAGAGACATGTGTACCCCAATGTTCATCGCAGCACTGTTTATAATAGCCAGGACATGGAAGCAACCTAGATGTCCATGAGCAGATGAATGGATAAGAAAGCTGTGGTACATATACACAATGGAGTATTACTCAGCCATTAAAAAGAATACATTTGAATCAGTTCTAATGAGGTGGATGAAACTGGAGCCTATTATACAGAGTGAAGTAAGCCAGAAGGAAAAACACCAATACAGTATACTAACGCATACATATGGAATTTAGAAAGATGGTAATGATAACCCTGTATACGAGACAGCAAAAGAGACACTGATGTATAGAACAGTCTTATGGACTCTGTGGGAGAGGGAGAGGGTGGGAAGATTGGGGAGAATGGCATTGAAACATGTGAAATGTCATGTATGAAACGAGATGCCAGTCCAGGTTCAATGCACGATGCTGGATGCTTGGGGCTGGTGCACTGGGACGACCCAGAGGGATGGTATGGGGAGGGAGGAGGGAGGAGGGTTCAGGATGGGGAACACATGAGAAATAAAGGAATAAAAATTTAAAAACATAAAAAAAAAAAGTCTAACAGGGAATAAGGCCAATGATTCTACATAACACGTAGAACATTATTTCTTGGTGATAATAGTACTGCCTTATATTTGTTTCAAGGTGTACATCTTGCTAAGTGCTTTTATATATCTCCTCCCATTTTAAACAGTCCAGGTAACATTATTCCCATTATAAGAATGGGAAGCTTGAAGCTTTCTAGGACTCTGACTATGCAGAGGGGAGCTGAGCCTGGCATTCAACCATGTATTCTTAGTCCAAGCTAAGCCCACGGTATAATGAAGGCACCTGCTGAAAGTCAGTGCCCTGAAAATGTTTGCACTGTCCTTAAGCAAGAATTAATTTTAGGTCACTTGCTTAAAAGCTGCTTTAGAAAGAAAATTCACTTGAAGAAGGCTCTGTGTTTATTCTTTATCTAGAGGCAGCATTTGGGAGAAGGCAATGGCACCCCATTCCAGTACTCTTGCCTAGAAAATCCCATGGACGGAGGAGCCTGGTGGGCTGCAGTCCATGGGGTCGCTAAAACACGACTGAGCGACTTCACTTTTGCTTTTCACTTTCATGCATTGGAGAAGGAAATGGCAACCCACTCCAGTGTTCTTGCCTGGAGAATCCCAGGGATGGGGGAGCCTGGTGGGCTGCTGTCTATGGGGTCGCACAGAGTTGAACACGACTGAAGCGACTTAGCAGCAGCAGCAGCAGCAGCAGAGGCAGCATTCACAGGGCAAGAACAGATTTGTCTCTAGCAGAGAAACCCAAGGATGGCTCACAAGATGTCCTTCAGGGGGTGACCAGAGGCTGGAGTCTCTAATGGTCAGAGTAGCCCGTGTAGCTTCAGAATGGAAGGAGAAGTTATCCAGCTGAGATAGCTCACTGTAAGTGCAGAGGAGATGATCCAGTTTGGAAATGCAGATACTGCGGAGAAAACCCTTGTAACACATAGAAACTCCCTCAACTGGACAACAGGCCTGTTTATGTGGAATGAGACTAGTATATACTTTCCTTTAACATTAACAGAGCTATTTTCTTCTCAAAAAGAAAGAACCAAAAATAGTAAAGCAGGAATTACCCAGAGAGAAGGAAAAACCCAAATCATAGTTCTACTCTCTGAATTGGCACAGCTCAGTAAGGAGGGAGAAGTTGACTTCCTGCCAAGTTTCAGTGTCCCACCAAAAATTAAAGACACCAGATAAAGGCAACCCAATCCAGGAGCTATGGCACCTGAAATGAAAATAAACAAGAAAGCTTTAAGTTCTAAGATGAAAGGATTACAATGTCAACTTTACGATTGCTGATTACATTGAAACCAGTGATATTTTCATTGGGTGTCAAAAACACCTAGGAACAAAAACCTTTTAAAGTATGAAATTATCTCCCAGGGGAATATGATGTGAACCACTTCCATTTCTACAGTGCACTTGTCCATGCAACTTCCTTCCAGAGTAGGATGGAAACAAATGCCCATTAGACCTCTTTGGGTTTGCCTCCAGCAGAGGAAAATGTTCTGGGTGAAATGGCACCCCAGTAAACCACACTGAACCTGGCTTTTATTTCACATTTAAGAATCATTTACTCAGAATGGAAAGTTGCTTTCCTTTCTTAGCCCAAGCAACTGCCTTGGGCAGCCAAAAAGGAAATAACAGAGTGGTGTGCTAAAAGGGTCTCTAAGTTCTGGTCCCGATGTTGTCACTAACTGGGTCTTATTGAACAAGTCACGTAATCACCCCACAACCTGTTTCCTTATTTATAAAAGGATACAGTTAATAGTTCAAAGCCTTTTTTCTCCTCCAGTTGACCTAGGAAGCTTTGAAAGAACACAGATGTCTAGAACTGAATCAGAATCTCTGGGAGTCTAAGTTTGTAAAGTTCTCCCAGTGGTTCAGATGAGGCCACTCCATAGGCCAGTATTTTAGGGTAGACTAAACAAGATGTTAATCGAAAAAGCAAGAGAGTTCCAGAAAAACATCTATTTCTGCTTTATTGACTATGCCAAAGCCTTTGACTGTGTGGATCACAATAAACCGTGGAAAATTCTGAAAAAGATGGGAATACCAGACCACCCGACCTGCCTCTTGAGAAACCTATATGCAGGTCAGGAAGCAACAGTTAGAACTGGACATGGAACAACAGACTGGTTCCAAATAGAAAAAGGAGTTTGTCAAGGCTGTATATTGTCACCCTGCTTATTTAACTTCTATGCAGAGTACATCATGAGAAATGCTGGGCTGGAAGAAGCACAAGCTGGAATCAAGATTGCCAGGAGAAATATCAATAACCTCAGATATGCAGATGACACCACCCTTATGGCAGAAAGTGAAGAGGAACTAAAAAGCCTCTTGATGAAAGTGAAAGTGGAGAGTGAAAAAGTTGGCTTAAAGCTCAACATTCAGAAAACAAAGATCATGGCATCCGGTCCCATCACTTCATGGGAAATAGATGGGGAAACAGTGGAAACAGTGTCAGACTTTATTTTTTGGGGCTCCAAAATCACTGCAGATTGTGACTGCAGCCATGAAATTAAAATACGCTTACTCCTTGGAAGGAAAGTTATGACCAACCTAGATAGCATATTCAAAAGCAGAGACATTACTTTGCCAACAAAAGTCCATCTAGTCAAGACTATGGTTTTTACAGTGGTCATGTATGGATGTGAGAGTTGGACTGTGAAGAAAGCTGAGTGCCGAAGAATTGATGCTTTTGAACTGTGGTGTTGGAGAAGATTCTTGAGAGTCCCTTGGACTGCAAGGAGATCCAACCAGTCCATTCTGAAGGAGATCAGCCCTGGGATTTCTTTGGAAGGTATGATGCTAAAGCTGAAACTCCAGTACTTTGGCCACCTCATGTGAAGAGTTGACTCATTGGAAAAGACTCTGACGCTGGGAGGGATTGGGGGCAGGAGGAGAAGGGGACGACAGAGGATGAGATGGCTGGATGGCATCACTGACTCAATGGATGTGAGTCTGAGTGAACTCCAGGAGTTGGTGATGGACAGGGAGGCCTGGCGTGGTGCGATTCATGGGGTCGCAAAGAGTTGGACACAATTGAGCAACTAAACTGAACTGAAACAAGATGTTCAAGATTCCCTCCAGTTCTAAAATTCTCTGATGAGAAGGTAGTAGAATAGGGGGTCAAGGAGAGGTGTGCTGTGCCACAGAGTAGCAGCACCTGCATCGCTGTGAGCATGTTAGAACTGCAGGCTCTAGGGGGAGGAGCCCAAGATGACCCGAGTAGAAAGACATGGAGTTCGCTTCTCCCCCACAAACACATCAAAACATAGGCTCTTGGCCCCTATCCCAGAAGCTTATTGAATTAGAATCTATATTTTAACAAGATCCCCAGTGATTCATAAATATGTGAATGTTAGACAGCTCTGCTCTATTCTACATAATCAGGAGTGAACCCGCCTACCTATATGCCAGTGGGTCATTTTCCTGCCCAGTCTCTGTGGCCTGGCCAACCAGGAACACAACACAAGAAAAACACACAGCCTCGGGTGGTAACTCTTTCTGGGAGCCATGCTCCTCAAAGAATGTGATTTGGGGACATTGTCGTCTCACTGTAAGTCCCCTTTCAAATTTGTGGGAAATGCCTGTGAAGGCAAAAGTGAGGCCAGATTGGGAGAGAGAGCTAGTTGGGGGGGAGTGGGGGAAGGATATTCTTCCAGCTATCAACCAGGCAAAATTTTATAGATGAAATTTCTAGAGGTGAGGTTGAGAGTGTTGAGAAAGAAATTATAACTTATGTTAGACTGCTAGTCTTTATTAGGGCGGGGGAAGTAAAACCTGTTGCAGCTCACTTTCTCAGATGTTTGCTATTCTTACCCACATTTCTGCTGTTAGGGGAGGGGAAGTCTAATTTACAAAATTCGGATAAGACATGTAAAAAGACAGAAAGCAGGAAGCAGGCGAGGCTAGGCACAGGAGGCTGCAGCGAAGACCCTGGGAGCTGCGGACCCGTGCTATGGAGACAAAGGTGAGGTTGCCCTGAGCAGTTGGAGCCTGGGCCCCACCATGACTTAACAAGATGTCAGCACGAAGCAGGCATTCCAGCTGGTCACACCCACTCCAGCAACTCAAATTCACCACCTCAGACCCCTGCGACCTCATCAAACATGAGGTTCAGCTGCTGCAGGCTCAGTACCATAGTCTGAAACTCAAATGTGACAAGCTGGCTGGCAAGAAGCCAGAGACCCAGCATCATTATGTGATGTACTACGAATATCCCAGGGCCTCCTAGGTGGCTCAGTAGTGAAGAATCCTCCTGCCAATGTAGGAGATGTGGGTTCAGTCCCTGGGTCGGGAAGATCCCCTGGAGAAGGGAATGACTTCCCACTCCATTATTCTTGCCTGGAGAATCCCATGGACAGAGGAGCCTGGTGGGCTACAGCCCATGGGGTCACAAAAGAGTCGAACATGACTGAGGAACTAAGCACAGGAAATATCCTGCAGCTTTAACATCAAGATGCACAAGCAACCTGAAATCTTCAAGGGGCTGAATGGGATAAGTGCCAGGACCCACCCTACCTTTCCCCAGAGCAGTAGCAGCAGTTCTTAGGAAACATCCAGTGGGCTAATAAGCAGGTTACAGTTCCTGAGCTGAACTCCATCATCTGACAGAAACTACAAGCCCTCCAGCTTCCCAGCTGCAGGCTCTCGCCCTGCCCTGATCCCACTGCCTGGGGAAGCTACAGCCCCTTCACTGCTAGGACTTAGCACAGGCACTGGCCTCTTTTTACCTGTCTGTGTTCCCTGGTTCACCTCTCCAAGGAAGACAATAATGGGCAGGATGGTGGTACCCACCAGAAGGATGATGGCAGGTGAGAAGTCAGAGAGTGGCCAGCTGAGATGCAGAGGGGAGGGGACAAAAGGGAGACAGACACGGAGAAAGAGCCAGGTTCATCGTAAGACATGGTATGCTCATTCAGTTCAGTTCAGTCGCTTAGTCGTGTCCAACTCTTTGTGACCCCATGAACCACAGCATGCCAGGCCTCCCTGTCCATCAGCAACTCCCAGAGTCCACCCAAACTCATATCCATTGAGTCGGTGATGCCATCCAACCATCTCATCCTCTGTTGTCCCCTTCTCCTCCTGCCTTCAATCTTCCCCAGCATCAGGGTCTTTTCTAATGAATCAGCTCTTCACATTAGGTGGCCAAAGTATTGGAGTTTCAGCTTCAACATCAGTCCTTCCAATGAACACCCAGAACTGATCTTTAGGATGGACTGGTTTGATCTCCTTGGAGTCCAAGGGACTCTCAAGAGTCTTCTCCAACACCACAGTTCAAAAGCATCAATTCTTCGGCACTCAGCTTACTTTATAGTCCAACTCTCACATCCATACCTGACTACTGGAAAAACCATAGCCTTGACTAGACAGACTTTTGTTGACAAAGTAATCTCTGCTTTTTAATATGCTATCTGCTACTGCTGCTGCTAAGTCGCTTCAGTCGTGTCCGACTCTGTTCGATCCCATAGACGGCAGCCCACCAGGCTCCCCCATCCCTGGGATTCTCCAGGCAAGAACACTGGAGTAGGTTGCCGTTTCCTTCTCCAATGCATGAAAGTGAAAAGTGAAAGTGAAGTCACTCAGTCATGTCCGACTCTTAGTGACCCCATGGACTGCAGCCTACCAGGCTCCTCCATCCATGGGATTTTCCAGGCAAGAGTACTGGAGTGGGGTGCCATTGCCTTCTCCGAATATGCTATCTAGGTTGGTCATAACTTTCCTTCCAAGGAGTAAGCGTCTTTTAATTTCATGGCTGCAATCACCATCTGCAGTGATTTTGGAGCCCCCAAAAATAAAGTCTGCCACTGTTTCCACTGTTTCCCCATCTATTTGCCATGAAGTGATGGGACTGGATGCCATGATCTTAGTTTTCTAAATGTTGAGCTTTAAGCCAACTTTTTCACTCTCCTCTTTCACTTTCATTAAGAGGCTCTTTAGTTCTTCTTCACTTTCTGCCATAAGGGTGGTGTCTTCTGTATATCTGAGGTTATTGATACTTCTCCCAGCAATCTTGATCACAGCTTGTGCTTCCTCCAGCCCAATGTTTCTCATGAGGTACTCTGCATATAAGTTAAGTAAACAGGGTGACAATATACAGCCTTGAAGTAATCCTTTTCCTATTTGGAACCAATCTGTTGTTCCATGCTCAGGACTGGCTAAACTCTGCTAGTATTTACGGTAGCACCTATTGCAGCCCTCGCCCTGCCAATGTGCCACCCCCGACTTTGCTCCTACCCTTGACTCCTGGCCTCTCTCTTCTCCCCGTGCAGCCTAAAAGGGTGAATACCTCCTCAGGCCACAGATAAGGCAAGCTGCAATCTAGAAGTGCAAATGGGAGGGCAGGTTAGAAGGGAGCAAAACGTCTAGCAGGTCAACACCCGCTGCAATTCCTGGACTCACACACGTGTAATTGACATCCTCCTGGAGCCCCTCCTGGAACACCCCACCTCCTACCCTGGCACTGCATGCAACCACAATGTTGGCTGACCCTGCTGTACTGGAGTCCCCATGACTCTCCCTCCTCCACACTCATCTTCCACTACTTCCCGATGCCCACGTCCACCTGGTTCTCTCCCCTCACCCAAGAAAGAAAGAGGGATTGGGGACAACATGTTTAGATCATGGAGCAGAGTGGGGCAGGTGATGACCCAGAATTTCCTTTCTCCCCTTCCCAAATAAAGTTGTTGTTGTTCAGCTGCTAAGTCATGTTTTTGTAACCCTATGGACTGTAGCCCACCAGGCTCCTCTGTCCGTGGGATTCTCCAGGCGAGAACACTGGAGTGGGTCAGTATGCCCTCCTCCAGGGGATCTTCTTGACCCAGGGATCAAACCGGAGTCTCTTGATTCTCCTGCATTGGCAGGCAGATTCTTTACCACTGCGCCACCTAGGAATAAAGATGAAGGTACTTTAAATAAATAAATGCAATAAAAATAAAAACCAGGAAAAAAATTTTCTTAATCTTCCCGGACCAAAAAAAAGTCTTCCCAGACAGAAGAAAATCTTGCTATGTTTACTTCAAGAAAAAGAAGCTCCCAGTTTTATTCTTTTACAGCACACTACTGAAATAAAATTCTTAAAGAAACCCTAAGGCCCTTGGGTGTTGTACGGGTGAGTGTTCATTACAAGAAACAGATGATGGTCTTCCTGCAACTATTCCTTCTGCTACTTTGGAAATGTGCCACACTTACTTTCTCTTCCACACTAAAACTGAACTTTATATGAGAAATGTTTTTGTAGTTATTGTGCATAGAAATTATCACTGGAACAATGTCTATAACTTGCCCAGTTTTACAAAAGAAGGAAATACCTGGCTAAGAAGGGTAACACTTTTCATCTAAGTACCCATAAATTAAATCAAAATTTGGCAGCCTTGCAAATAGGCTTCCAGGTTGCCTGGCCCTAGAACTGAGGACAAGAAAAAAGTTCTCTGCAGGTCCACACAGCAACCTCTACCCTCCAAATCCACCACACATATCCAAGAACACCTCCACTTACTTTCTTGATTCCCAAGGATAAGTGAGCCAATTCAAAACACTAACATAAATTTCTCAGGTCATTATATTTGGAGATTAAACAGACGGGAAAGTTTGGGAGGGAATCTGGTAGAAAGGAGGTTGGAGAGGAGAGGACAAAATAATGGACATGAGAGCATTAGGATGGCATTCTGCAGCAGACACCGTGAATGCAGGGGTCAGCTGTGCACAACAGAAAGGCACCATGATTGTTTAGAGACCTGAGGGTCGAAGAACAGGGTTCATGCGCAGCAGGAGAACAGAAAGGTCAGAGAGTATCAAGTCCACAAGGCCCTCTGCCTCAGTCTTTTGATGGCTGGCCCAAGCCCCTCCCCTGTGTGTACATGGCAGATTGCTGACCCTATTCTAGGCCCCTTTTTCTAAGTGACAGTAAGCAATGTAAGAAATGAAGATGAAAAGAAAGACTCTTACACAGGCCTTGATTTCCATGGGATCCAGGCCTCAACCTTGGCTGCATTTTCTTTTCTCATTTCAAGGTTTATTTTTTTTTAATAAAGGAAAGTCTAAGTTCTATACATGTGTGTTACACATATGTACATGTTTAAACATGAGCATTTACATCGCAATGTCTTGTGGATACCATGCCTCTTCCTACCATCTCTCTCACATATACCCATCTCTCACAAACAGAATAACCAATAAAAGATTTTTCAGTCTTTGATTTAATATTTCCTGAGTCAAGAATCTCTCTACCCATTGAAGCTGCCCACTTCACTACTTGACAGCATTTTGAAAAGA